>NW_027507764.1:140974788-141579788 GCF_037356315.1 Lithobates pipiens
TTACTTTGCATTAATTGTACATAAAGTGGACAGTTTATGAGACCAGAGTCAGCCTTAGGATTGTATAATCAGTTAAAATATACAGGGCGCCATCCTGTTGGAGGGGTACTCAAATCAGAATTTTCACACATTTCAACCATCAGTAAATTCATACTTTTTGTTAGCACATTTTTAAAGTTCAGCCCTCTGCTTTGTACAAGTTGCCTCACCTATTTGGACCTTTGGTTAAAACTTGCAATACAATACAGGATTGGGGAAACACAAGGTGCACTGCACGCTCCTAGGTCCAATCAACAGACAGAAAAACAGTTGTATGTGTTTAAAAAAAGTACTGCTATGAATATCTGCTGAATAAAGTGAGTTTTGGTATAAGGATATAGTAGATCAGGAGTTATTTTTTTTGTGACCCAGGCAGCTTTTCTAGGTGAATGTCAGTGGTGATGATTGCAAGACCAACCAGAAAACTTTTTTAAAGGAGGGAGGCTAAAAATGTGCACAGGTCCCTTTTCCACATAACTTAAGATGTGTCCTGTATGGTATTGAATCTCTCATCTCTCATGGCTACAGTGAGGGAGTACCATTACAAAACGGTGGTTAAGTTTATACAGTTCAAGAAAAATGTGTACAGTACAAAAAAAAATCACTTTTTTCTAGCACATATATAGCCTATGTGCTTAAAACGTTTACACATGCTCCTTAGTAGGAGATGTGGGTTGGTTTAATTGGTAAGGCTTGGTAACAGTAAAACATGTTTGGTGTAGGTCTCTTCACAAGATTTTGACATAAACAGTTTTGGCAGCTCTAAAGTGCATCATATTACAAACAAGCTCACATTATACTTGATGAGCAAGTATTAAATACTATCTCAGTTTTGACATTTATCCTTTCCACAGAAATTTTCCCACTCATTTGACAACAGAATTATGATTTCATGTGACTGGTCAACCAAAACATTTTTTTAGTTTGGGACAGAGTCAATAAGGGTACTGTTGAGTTTTACTGCCATCTGAGGCTTAGTTTGATCAATTTTCCCTTACTAACTGTCACACTGACCACTGTTTTATCAGAGAGGAAGTGAGAAAATAATCTACAACAATAAACATCTGACAGGGTTTCTAGTCTTCCCCTACTCTACTAAAAAAAGCATTTTTGCTTTTGGAGATTTACCCTCACTTCCTGTCTGGTGAAAATGTTGTCATCGTGACAGGAAGTGAGAAGATATTCCCGTAATGGAGCACCAAATATCCATTAAGACATGACAAGGGTTCTAATCCTTCCCCACTCTATCCAAAACTTAAAAAAAAGTTTTTGGCTGGACATATACTTTAAACGCATCTATATGTTAAGGGAAGCGCAATAAAATCTAAGTTCTGAAATTCAACAAAAACACTATAGTAATAATTTTATTAGAATTTTTTTTATTATTTTACAGTCACAAAAAATACATACAAAGACAGAGATGGATATATAAATGATTAGTAAAACATTGAATTACCAAAGGTACCCACACATAGACATCAAATGCCATACAATTCAAAACTGCCCATAGACAGGAAATAGTTGTCATGTAATCTTAACATTTAACACTTAACAACAAATTTGAACAAACAATTCCATTCTACATATAGAAAAAAATAACTGCAAATTTTTCTCTTGGGCCATTGGAATAATGATCCACTGAGCCGCAAAACTGTTGTGTATTTCTTGTTGTACCATACTGGCAATGCATAGATAAGCTGTTAGCACATCTATAGAGAATGCATCTAGCATAAAAGGGATTGATTTATCAAAGGAATAGAGGCTGTACATCTAGCAGGATATTCACTTTGCAAAGTGTATGTCAGCAAAGTAAAGGCCGGTTAATAAGGTGAAGATGTGTTTCTTTTAATACACAATTATGGACTCAAGATTACATATTTAAAATTTCCCGCTCACAACTGGATATTCAACCTAAAAACACAGCCTCATTTTATTTTCTAGCATTCAGTTTGCAAATGTACACTTTCAAAGAGGAAATTCACTTTCCTAGGTTAACAGCCTCTAGTAAAGCTACTCTATTGCGTCCTTCTCATATGCATGTTGGGAAAAAAAAAGAAAATAATTTTAAGGCAGTGAAGCTACATAAAGGTAAAGGTTGTAGAAGGTACGAACAATATTATCAAGTTAAAAAGAAGCACAGCTAACAGCAAGTAAACCCATGTCAAGATAAAAGACAAGTAAACAACTGTCATGAAAAAAAACAAACATATATATATATATATATATATATATATATATATACATACATTTGCAAACACAAAATCATCTAAGTGATGCATATATTTGCTTGTATATCCCATCTCATTTAATGTATAACCGTACATTTTTAAAACATTTAAATAAAAAACTATTATAATATAAACTCAAGTTATAACTTCATGTACACTGCTGCTGGTAAATGGACGTTCAGAAGCCGTTGGGCATTTTTTTTAGCTGCCCTTGAACTCTGCTCTGTGTTATCTTATCTGTACATGTACACAGGGTCGTTTATAGTCATTTCTAGGCAGTTGAGTTTCTTTTTTTTTTTTTTTTTTTTTTTAAGATTTTTATTTTATTTTATAACTACTTCAACAAACTCTGTCGAGAGACTTATTCAACTTTACGTTAATTTACTGTCTCCTTCTCGGTTTCACATCATTGTGGTATTCTCACTGGACTTTATTTATTATTCGGTTTCTTTTATTATAAAAAAAAAATTCCGAAGCTTAGTGTTAAAATCTTAATTGCTAAGGTTACCCTCTATATCTATCTTGCAAAGATTCTATTCTTTCCGTACTAATTTTCGTCCATCCTGCCTTACCCCCTTTGGTTTGTTCTCGGCCCTCTTTCTTATTTCCAAGTCTAATCAGGCCCTGCTGCCCTAAATAATCTTTTCTAAGTATTTCTCCAAAGTTTTAAAAGTTCTCCATCTTCTCCAGTTGAGTTTAGAAGCACTTTTCGTAAAGAACGGATGGATGTTCAGAGGCAAACGCCAAATGCCTGCAACAACATGTAAACGCGTGTAAACGCGGTAACTTGCGCTTAGGCACGTTTCGTTTACAGGTGGTTTTAATGGAAATACATTTTTGACTATTTGAATTTTTTTTTATTGAAAACGCTCTCTAACGCAAACATGGCAGAACAGACGTTTTTAAACGTCACTTACTATCTCTCAAGTTAAACCGTTCAGGAGAGGTTTTAAAATGTCCTGTGTACATTAAGCCCTTAGGTCCTCTATTGAGCAGCTGCTGTCAATAGGAAAGCTTTCACTGAAAGAAAAGGGGCACAGCATATGTAAATTGTGAGTATGCCTATGAAAATTTGGTACATTAAAAATCCAGGCACAATTCAGGAAAACAGCATTAGACTCAAAATGTGGGAAAGCACTCAGATGATAAATTACACGAGACAAGCATGGAATTTAATCCTTGCCAAGCTTTGAAAATTCTCCTCACTTTATTTTGTGGTGCAAAACTAAAAGACAGTTGGTACATATAACTAAAATGTACTTGTCTGGACGGTAATATTTGCTAATTTAGCTCTCCATATCTCAACTTCTGCCAGTTTAAAACTGTTCCTAGTAAAACGCCTCTATGTGAAAGAAAGCTCTAGTTAACATGGCTGTACTTACATAACTCCCTAGAGCAACCTTTTTAACCAGGACACCGTGGAACCCTAGGGTTCCTCCAGAGGATGCTAGGAGTTCCTCAAGCAATGATCATGTTCTATATCTCAAATAAGTAATTATTGACACCAGTAAACTTTTTTAGCTATATATGAGGGGGCATTCTTTCCACTGACCAACAATTTAGGGATTTTATCCACTGACTAGCGCTAATAACTTGTAGATAGAGTTGTAGATAAAGTTATTATTAGCAGGGATTCCTTTAGACCTGAAATTTATTCCATTTTAAAAGGATGATAAAAGATATCCTATAATTATGGAATTTAAGATCCAGTCAGTCTCATCAAAGAGCCAGCAGGCACATTTACAGGTAATATTTACTTCCTTTGACAAAGAAAATAGGTTTGAAAAAGTTAGGCTCTATATGACATTTTTTCATAAGCTGCCTGGCTTCTAGGTTTTGTCATGGCCTAATATACATGCTCCACCCTGCCTAAATCTAAAATCATATAGTTTATCCCTAATGTTTGTCTTAAATTCTATTTATAGGTCAAAATGACAAATGATCATGGGCACTTATGCAACGAGCTTGGGCATACAAATAACATTCTAAAGGGAAAAGTTTCTACAGACTAACTGTGAATGCCTCTATGCTATGATATTTATTACATATCAGTACAACTATATTTTGTTTTATTTTGTTTTATAGGCAATGTTATTATCAAAGTTCAAATATATGAATTGTATAATACACCTCTTCTACAAGAAGTCTGAAATAAACGAAGAACAGCAGTAGTAATAAGAACAAGCCCTTGGAAGAACATAGTACATAATACCCTTAGGGGATACAAGTACTGAGTAAAATATTTCATATATAATACACTATGTACAAATATACTGTAATATTAAAGCGTCCCATAATCCTCTTACATACTATAAAATTGGACTGCCTTCCCTGTGTTTCCCCAAATACCAGTCCTTTCAGTCATACATGATGGTTTACTAATGGTGGATATTGCAAGTCAGCCCAGACAACCCATAATCCCTGTAAGCATCCAATCAGATTAAAGTCACCCCACCACCTTTTTAATGTTTCCTACATTTCCCTTATAGGTTGATATCCAATGGAGGTTTGTGAGGCTGAAGTAAAATCCTGGAATTTGAATTGATCATAACTAAGCTTATGGTTTCATATACTATGCTACACCATCTCGGTCTAGCATTTTAAACCGCAAAAGAATGTAGACAAAAAAAAAAGAGCTCTGTGCATTTATAGGTACTTTCCACACAATTACTTCATAAAATTATCAACTTACAAACATAAAACTATTCATTCAAATATGCATAGTTACATGGTACACCTAAATACATTCACGTTGTATTAAAGTGAATATATTTATTGTGTTTTTTACATTTGTGTAAAGACAATCAACAGTTGTTTTTATGCAACAAAATGGACAAGAAGAGAAAAAAATGAATAACACTTTTGTTTCCAATTTTGGGTCCAAGTTACATGCATGTTTTGGGGTGCTTTACTGGAAAGTGTTATGTTGGTTTAGTGAACCATTGTTTGCTTCAAATTTCAACCGAACAGAGATCTAACTATTTTGGGTTCGTTGTGTTTACTTCAAAATTTCTGTTAACCTCCCTGGCGGTATGATTATTTCGGATTTTAGGTGCTAAAAGCGGTACCATTATTTTGCATGAAAATTTGGCGTTTTATATTGTAGTCCTGCAATTCTTAGGAATAACTCTCTTAAATCTGTCCAAACCAGAGTCTAGCAGACATCCCGGGTATGATAAAGTTTGAAAAATTAAATCATAAATTATAATATAATAAATAATTATAAATAATTGTACCAAATAATAATATAACAATAATAAAAATTATTCAATAATGTAATCAAATCAAAAACACTGAAATTTGCTCAGTTGCAGAATTGTCGCTGTCATTACTTTTCAGTATTTGATGACGGATCTCCCCACAAATCGCTATCGCTCAATTCTGCGAGTGATTCTAATTTATTGTCGCTGTTTTCTAGCTGGTCTAAAATCATTTTTGATGTACAGTGACAGTTTTGGTTGCTATGGGCAATCTCCAGTTTCCAGGCATAAAGAACAGTTTTTATTATATAAAAGTGCATGCAGGACACTGGGCAGACCACTAGGGACAACGGGGATGTGAAATATTTACATACAGCAATGTAATCTGTAAGATTACATTATACTGTATGTTTACTGTTTGTTTCACTTTTTGAATTTGGCGCCGATCTCCGTGCCCGTGCGTCGCAACGCTCGCAGGGCACGGAGATCGGCGATGTGATGCATCGAGCGAGACACGGCTCGCTCGTACAGCGGGGAGACAACGCTGGATCCGAGGGAGAAGGTGAGTAAACCTCCTCCTGGATCCAGCGATGCAGTCCCGAGTCTGGCTCGGGGTTACCGCTTTTGGTATAAAACTTCCACCCCGAGTCAGACTCGGGAACACCGCCAGGGGGGTTAAAGAAAAAAAAAGATTTACACTTGGAATGGATTATACATTTGTAGCATTTTTTGCTTGCAATTATTATCAATTTTCTTTTTAGCGAGACATTGTTGATATGTACTGGATGCCATACATTTTGGTGGTTGCTTTATATTCTTTTTTTATCCTCACAAGTTAAAGTTGAAGTTTATTCAGGTTTATATTTTTCCTCCCCTGCCTACAATCAGCATGTTAATGACATTTTTATAAAACTTTTCTGTTTTCAATACATACCTTATTGTCTCTGTGCTTCTATGTGCAATGCAGACAGATTATGGCTGGTGGGAGGGGGTAACAAGGTGTTCTACATAGCTTCATAAAAAACCTCACAGCACCCAGTCTCAATACTTCTCTCAATAGCCCTGATACAAGCACCGGGCTGACTCTTGGGAGGAGTTATACAAATATGAACATTTCTTGTTTGGTGGATGTCAGTCTAGAGGATTGGAAGTCACTGGAAGACTGTATTTGCATGCAGGCCCAACACATGAGGCCCAACACATATGGTGTTGGGCCTCAATGACTGAAAGAACTGAAATCCAATGAGTGAAATTGAAGGGCTGGGAACAGTAAAGCTAGCCATAGATGGGTAATTCTTTGTTTAAAATGAAAAAAAGCTAACAGGTTCCTCCATCCACACAAGCAAAGTGGATGGAGGAATCTCCCCATTGGCACATTTTTATCCTGGCAGTGGGAGAATTCTGTCAGAATACATTAAGGTCGGGTGCAATTTCCAGCCTGGGGTCCAGTGCTTTTCTGTTCACTAGTTCAAGTACGATTCAGGTCCAAATTTTTGCCTCAATTAGCACCTGAACTGGACACAAAGACGCACAGGACCCTTTTTGGAAACTGCACCACAACTGCCCTGGACACGTGTGAATCGGCTCCATCGAGAGACAGTCACACTCACATGTCATGCAAATTGGATGCGGTGAAAACCCCATCCAATTTGCACATATGTGAACCCGGTCTCATCAGTAGTTGCAATCAGTTGGCCACAGCTGCTGATCAGCAAAAGTTTTCAAACTTGTTCGTTTTGCAGAAGTCAACTTCTGTTGAACAGGGATGGGACAGCCACACACTGATCGAAATCTACCTGGTCCTTGATGAACCAGCCAAATTTTGATTTTTCTATGGCCAGCTTCAAAGGTAATTCCCCTTTTGTTTAGGAAAAAACAATCCCCTCCGGGTGATCTAGGTACGTTGCAGGGATTTTAATAAACTTTGTTGCAGATTTTTACCTTTAGGTATTCTGAAAGAATGTTGTTTATTTCTCTGCATCTATTTGGAAAGCTAATTTTTTAATTATCAATCAGCTGATGCACTTGCAGGGCTCTAATGAGGAAAATTGCAGGGTCTGCATCCCTTTAGATGTAATTTCCCTTTGGGAATATCTCACCAAAAATTGCATTTTTGTTGCAAGGGATGCCCAAAATCTGAATCTGTATCTTGTTGCAGACTTATGGGAAAATCAGTGAGCCAATCACACAAGCAGGAAATTATATATCTGGGGGGTGTTCTGTACACCATCTTTGTACAGAACGGCCCGGTTGCCATATTGTATTGCATTTTACAGGAAATGGCAGTGCTGCAGATTGAAAATGAAAGATTAAAAAAAAAAACTAAAAAAAAGTAACTACTAAAAAATAACAATATGACTTATGTAGCGATTGTATACTCTATAATATATATTTTTTTGCTATTTTTTCCCCCCTCGAAAGTTGAGTTACCCTTTAAGACTGGGCTGGAAAGGGCTAGTAAACTAAACTATGTAAACTAAAATAAAAAAGCATTACTCCTAGCAGCACCAAAACCTTTTTTGGTATTTGGAGAATGGCTGATTTAGCAGGTAGGCATACACAGAATACTGAGCCTCCTGACCTGACTCAGGCACAGACAAAGGGTCCCATCACATTACTACATTCTGATAACACATATAACATGTGTTGGTGCAATGTGGTGCCATTCATTGTGAAGGGCACCCCAATACACCTTCACAATGCACTTGCAATGTGGCATGCAAGCACAAACAATGCAGGTCCAATTTTGGTTCATTGTGGTGCCAAAGCATGTTAATGGACAATTAAAACATATGTGAACACATGCACATTAGATGCACCACAATGGACCAATTTGGTCTCAATTGGCACTTATTGACCCTCTACTTAAAACCAATTGTGCATATGTTTATATCTGAATGATTTGGCTGCTCAACATACTAACTAAGGTCTGGTACACACCACTAGTAAACACAACTCGGCGGGTTGAACAAAAAAAAAAACGGTTCAGGTACTGTACAATGCAACCCAATGTTAGTACAGCGATCTCCCCTGCTGTGCGATTGTGTTCTGACAGGGGGATGCCCCCCCCCAGCAGAACACTCTGGTCAGCTCTCTCTACCATTGGCTGAGAGCGCTGATCAGGAACCAGTCAGCTGCTGGTTTTTCAGCAGGCTCATCTGACAGAAGCCTGTCGGACCAGCTGCCATACACACAGGCCAAATGTTGGCAGGTTTTCTTTGAACCTGCCAATGTTGCCCAAAATTCAGGCTGTGTTTGTACTAGGCTTTAGATTGTACTAGAAAATACATACACATACATAATGTGATTGATTTAAGAAGTTGAGAATGTTCACTTTGAAAAATCACAGTTCACTTAGCTTCTTGAATATCATTGAGCTGCAGTGGGGATGGTTTACTTACCAGATAGGGCAAAATCTGGTGCAGCTCAGCTTTAAGGTTTTTTTGTCAAAGCTTAAAGGGATTGAAAAGGTATGTGTTTTTTCACCTTAATGCATAGGATGAACATCTGGCAGTCACTGGCCCCCCTAGCCCCCCCATTTTACTTACCTAAACCCCTTTATTCAGTCAGCAGGGAAACACTGGCTCCTTCTCCACGGGCTCCCGGCTCTTGATTGAATAGATTTATAGCAGCGCAGCCATTGGCTCCACTGGGGGGTGGGGCCTAGTCTGGCATTCTGTGTCTATAGATGCAAATGCTGGACTCGGAAGCGCGCCTGCAAGGTAACCCGCTCGGGGAAGCGCTTCTCAAAGGGGGTTATCAGATGCGGGGAGGAACCGCGAGAGCCGCCGGGGGACCCCAGAAGAGCAGGTTCGGGGGCCTCTCTGTGCAAAATAAGCTGCACAGTGGAGATACGTTTGACATGTTTGTTATTTAAAAAAAAAAAATTACCCTTACAATCACTTTAATTGAACAAGTTGAAGTTAGAAGCTTATTGGCTACAATGCACAGTTGCACCTGATTTTGTAGTCTCTAGTTTTAGTAACTCAACACCACTATGTCCAATTTGGATACCCAATCATTTGCATGGCAAAAATAAAATAATTTGATTGTTTCACGCACAACTGGATGATTGAAGTGGCTGCAGCATTACCTTATTCAATAAGCTAACTGAACATTCAATTTACAAAATAAAAATGTCCCTCTTGCTTGGTAAATCAACAAAGGGCTACATATATGTGCAGAGGCAGAATCATTTAACTGGGTTTCCCATTTTAGTACACTATATGGTGAGAAAGTTCTATGCATTCATTTCACATTGTAATTATTGTTAGACTATGTCTAAAAAAGCTTTTATTGGCCTGTGCGCAGCTCTTTTGTATACTACACCACTAGAAATTCTATGTATTTTTAATTGGTGGGTTACGGATAATTAAACATTTGAGCACTAACATTATAATCACTTTCATTTCCATGGCAAATATAGTCATTTGCAAGCAGTTCAAGTTTATAAACACAATATTAACCTAATTAGAAGAAAAAATACATTCACTGACTTTTTCTACAAAAATACATTTTAATATTTTTCTCCACTACCTCTGAAACATTCAGTAACAACATAGTTTACCTTTAACATAGTGCACCTCATTCATTACATATCATACAAATAATAGAGGTTTATTCAACATATGTAAATAAGCCAAGTGTGTTAAAAAAATTCAAAAACATTTCAAGGTGCCGTTTTTGGACATGATTTTAGCAAATCATAATTGACCAACATTATAGGCAGAGCTTCAACATTCTTAAAAATTGTGTAAATACAATTTACTAAACGTATCCGTTCACCTCTTTTGGGGCCTCGCTGTCTACAACTATCTTCATTGATGAGTCATGACCATACAAATACATGCTTCTGTGAGTTAACTAGCAACAATGGTCGTATACTTCCTCAAAGCCAGGAAGTGAGTATGCGAGTCGGAGGAATGTGTCTCAAAAAAGAAAAACGTGATAACGTGATATTTTTCTTACATAAATGTATAGAAAAAAATCTTTTTTTATCTTTTTATATCATTCTCAATATCGTGCATCAACATAATGTAGACAATAGGCTGACCTTAAACAAAGCAGACAGCGTGACATAATTGTTAAATATAATATTTTATGTGCTAATTAATAAATAATAAGTCACTTGTACATGCGTTTTATATCCATAATTCTATGGTGCCATTGCAATTCATTATGCAAATGCACCTTTCAGGACATTTGCACAAAAGGAGTGTGGTTTTTTACTTTTTTGGTAAATTTTTCAAGGCCGTAGTATATAAGGAACTTTTTCTGCCACACACGTATTTATTCAATACCTACTTGGTCAATTAACTTGTTTTTTCTAAACTCATGAGCACCCATGACCATTTGCCAACAGAGGTGAAAATATTCACACAAAGAAAAGAGTGAATATTCACTTTAACTATTCAATCCTGTGCAGATAAAATCCATAAACAAGAATTTGCTTTTCGCGCGATTGGATAATTGAAATGAATCATTGCTCATTTTTTGTGTGAACATTTTCGACTCCGTTAGTATTAGCCTCATATTGTTGCACCTTTACCTATTGGGGTACCATTCCCTTAATTTTTGTGTTTTCTTTCATTCATAACAATAACACAACATCTGGCTGCATTAATTTTGGGTTGGTGTCCAACAGTAAATTTTCTAGCGTCCCAGGATAATTAGAAATACTTTTCATTCTTTTGTGTTTCATTAAGAAGATTTTTTTTTGCCTCAGAGCTGACACCAGGCGCAAACATAAAGAAACAAGCATTGCTGATCTATCACAGAGATCTTAATGGCATATATGAATTTATACGTGCACATGTATGAAATGTATTCCATAAACATATGTTAGCACATAGAAAGGGTGTATAGAATTAAAGAAAGAAAATGCTTAATTAATTCAATTTAAAAAGATATTTCTGGTGATGACATTTAATCTTATTAAAAGAAGCTCAACTTTTTCAGAAGTCTAGTGCCATGTGGATGGATTGTGTAATGAAAAATTACCTGACATACTTTCCAAATTTATGACAACCTGGATTTTACATGCATATCCATATTTCATTGCAGGAAATGTATTTGCCATTTAACTTTTTGACTATCTAATCTGACCCTTTACCATCTGATGGTATTTTTGATTCTCAACCTTGTTGCATAGTGCCATAAAAGATAAATAGTAATAATAATTTTTCTTTTGGAAGCAAACTTGCAGAAATATCAGCTTTACCTGATCTCTGTTACATAAACATTGCATATTGGTTTATAACATATAACTGGATATATGGGTGTTTTTTTTTTAATATTGCAATGAGAAAACAATACAGGTATTACGGTATATAACATGCTATTAAATGTACAGTATCTTCAAATAATTTGGCCAATTTACCACAAAAAATAAATGTAATTAATGGAATAGACATGGTTGGTAAATGACTGCATACATAGACACTTTCTGCAAACAAATGTTTGTTTCTGACACATCCCTCTGATATTAGGTAAATCTGAGTAGCCTAACCAACCTGCGTCTTTTGCTCAAGTTCCTATAGAGGAATAGTGCCTTTAGTAAGACAGGGCCTGGCTTTTCATCAGCATATATTATTATCCTATAAAATAACTTATTACTGTGGGCTGTTTCACTAGAGGAGAAGAGACTGTTCATTTTGCAAAGTAATTGCTCAGTGAAAGCTTAGTAAATAAGGAGGTGAGGATGGGGTTCACAATAATAATTCCAATCATGTTTTTTTTCTATTTCTTCATGCTGGATTGGGTTTTAGAAGTGAACACGGCTTTCCCTTATGTACTAAATAAGGGTGATGGCATAAAGCTAGAGCTAAAACATGAAGCTAGGGATAATAAACATTTTGTAATGAAAATAAATTATATATATATATATATATATATTAGAAGGCCAGTATGGTGGCCTGAATTTATGTGATGAGCCCAGGGGGGCTATTTAAGCAGCCCACTCACCTGGGTTCCTTGTCTGTTCCAGTGCACGATACCTTCCCTCCTAACCTCTTTACAGGGCACTTCCTTCACATCCCTCTTCTACATTCAACCATTACCTATCTTGGGTATGTCCCCTTTTTGGTGTACCGACCAGCTGACCAAGGTATACCTCAGGTCTATGTTATGTTGTGAGCCTTGTGGCGTCTTTATGTGGTTTCACATCCATTTTGGTTGGAGGGCTCTGACCAATAATTAAAAAATAAAAAAATAAAAAAATAAAAATATAATTATATATATATATATATATATATATATATATATATATATATATATATATATATATATATATATTCTTGTGTATACTATACTGAGTACAGGTGATGGGATTTAGAAGCTTGAAGAGGGTTTTGCACTGTCTTAATAAAGGAGCCTATATACAACTCTTTAAGTAATGCAACAAATCCAAGCATCCCTTGCAATAATTGGTTACTGTATGCATCAGCAAACAAATAATGAGGTCTACAGCAAAGTGATTAAAACTGGTACTATCATCTTAAATGTTGCTACAAGATCTCCATAAAAAAAGCACTTATAAGGTGTGTTGTTTGACATAAGAATTACATTTGCTTTAAAAAATGATATGTCCAATTCCAAGCATTACTTGTGATCATTGGGCTTTTTCTACTGTGCCTTCTGTAGAGGAATGGGAAGAACCACAAATGTCCTACTGCATCTAACAAGTAATGCTCATTCATCTAATGCAAGAACAGGCAGAACCCTGACCATGATTTTAAGGGCAA
Source organism: Lithobates pipiens (assembly GCF_037356315.1). Taxonomy (NCBI): domain Eukaryota; kingdom Metazoa; phylum Chordata; class Amphibia; order Anura; family Ranidae; genus Lithobates; species Lithobates pipiens. Next base: position 140,987,998 of record NW_027507764.1, read on the forward strand.
TATCTTGCCATATATGGTAAGCATAAGCTATTTTACAGTCAGTTCAGGATAAACAATTTTTCAATGGTAATTTTTCCTTTTAATTAAAAGAGTGTTAAAAGCAAAGAAAACTCATAGGTTGGAGTTAAACCACTAAAGAAAATCATTCCCTTAAAGAGCAAAGATAAAAACATTACAGACAAAAATATAAAAACTGTATATTAAAATAAGTCATTTACTAGCCCCTCTGAGGCTGGTTTTATATTGTCATATTTTGCATCAAGAACAACATCCATCAACACATTTGCCCATTCTCCCAACTCTTGGAATCTGTTGATTCTTCACTCCGAAATGAGAAATACATCCAGTAAAATATTTGTTCTCTTTTTCCTATATGAAAGAAAATTTTGCAGGGGGAAACCTCTGTGTGCAAAAAAGGGAGCCTCCATTGATTGGAAGCACTTTCTTTCATGCCCTAAAAGCCTAATACTGTTTGATCTTTACTTAGTTATCACAAACAATGCTCAAGCTGGGAACAATACATGTAAGGATTAATTAGCCTTAGTATTTCCATGTTTCTTAACCGGTGTCAAGCAATTTATTCAAAATAAAGGGTAAATGCAAGAGACTAAAAACCAAATGGTGATCTTGACTATGCCCACATTTAGCAAAATGTTTACATTTTCCGCTATCAGTAAAACACTAAAAAATCCTTCCAATCATGATGAGAATTGGCAAGGTTCATCAAGCTCAGATCTCATGTTGACTAGCTGTTTTCTGTCCCTAAACAAGGAGCTCTACTAAGGCCTCAGACAACTGCTGAAAGTAACCTTATTTAAAAATAGACGGGAAAGCCTGGAATGCAAGTCTCACAAAATAACAACACAGAAAAGAATTCAACTTTACGAGTTGTAGAAATTCATAAATCTATGTCCAATAAGAGGTAACCTTTCCATTAATTTCACTATGGTGCATAGTTGAAAACGCTTCCATATTTTCAACAGAGTAAGAGAAAACACTCTAACCTAAAAATTTAAGTCAATATTTTTTTACTTTTATGTTTTAAAAGGGTAAAAAATTAAAAGACACAAAAATGTATTTGAGTCAACAGTTTGTTCATAAGGTGGATTGATTTACTAAAGGCAAACTTCGCAAGTGCAGTCGCTCCAAATTTACGTAAATGAGGGGAAGCTCTGCTGACTTCCACCGTACAATCATGTGTAAGGAAAAATGCAATTTTCTTTGCATATTATTGGGTATTCTTTGCAAAGTGAAGTTTCCCCTCATTTACTAAGCTTTGAAGCAACTGAATTTGCAAAGTGCACAGTCTATTTCCCTTTAGTAAATCAGCCCCAATTAATTTTAGATTGCAGTATGGTTTATTTCCAATTTGAACAATTATTGTTTGGTTAATTTGGGCAAAGCGGCACAACTTTTTTCTAAATATATTACACATCCATTTACATACATACATACATTTTTAGGATGTTACACTATCTATATTATTATCATGCACTAATAGTATACATTACTAATTTGGATTACAAACATTTAACATAAAATACATATTGACCATATTAATACACCACATTAAAATATACAGTTTTAAACTAATTTACAACCCTCAAAAGTCAAAAGCCAGTTTATTTTTAGTACTGTGTTAGCTAGTAAAGGAGTTAAGTGATAATATATGAATGCCTAAGCACAGCCAAGTCTTCTGTCTTTGCGCTTAAGCTGTGAAAAGTCTACAGAAAAGAGTCAAAAGACTTGTCTTGTCACTGCGTAAGAGAACGTGACATTATTTAACATATCAGTACGAATTAAATACAGTTTTAAAAATCTTCTGAAAATTACCTGTAGTTAATTAAGAGTAGTGAATAAATTGTGATTTAGGATAGTATATTGACTGAAATCCCAATATAGCATGCTATGTTTATGCAGGTTCTGGGTAACAGGTTCCTTAACATTTACAAAATCAATACGTGATACTGTATATATATATATATATATATATATATATATATATATATATATATACTGCATTTTCATATATATACTGTATATATATATATATATATATATATATATATATATATATATATATATATATATATATACTGCATTTTCACCTGATGTTTCTCTGAGTGGTAATTTTTCTGGCTAGACACAGAGATTATTAAGTAAAATGTCTGTTGTAGACATACATTGGCAATTATATACAGTGGAAGCATGTATGAAAATTCTGTGCTTCATTTTGTGATGTGCCTTATACGTTTTATCTTTCCTAATGTTCCCTCTGATTAATCCATGAGGACGCTAAACACCAGGCCTGGTTGTAAAACTTGGTATTCTATTGTTAATGAACAGAATGGTTAGGGAAAAAAATCTTTGATCCTTCTCAAATGAAAACAGTTGTAGAGCAGCCCTGGCATGCTAATTGGATTTTTTACTTACCTTTAATGTAAAGTCTTGGAACCGGACCAAGCTAAAAAAAAATGATAACCAGAAAATGCCTCATATTCTTACAACTTCCCAAGCTATGTATATATATTTATATATAGAGTCTATAGGATATATATTTTGGTTGTGATATCACTACTTACTCTACAAATGACCTTACAAATATAGGCAATTTAAAGAAGCAAAATTATGTGTGACAATAAAACAAAACTACCGGTACATCTTTTGTTATATGCTATTTACTGTACACTTCAAGCACCAGAAAACATGTATTTGGCGTGAAGTGAAGGACATAAAAAGTTAAAGGAATAGAATTGCTTTTAATCAAAAATAAATTCATATAATGAAGTAAATGTTTTCAGTTTCAATTTTTTTTTTACCTACAGCCCACGGTTTTATATATATGTATATATATATCTATATATATATATATATATATATATATATATATATATATATATATATATATATATATATATATATATATATATAGATAGATAGATAGATAGATACAGTGCTCACCATAAATGAGTACACCCCAACAGATTTGTCAGGAAACCTTTAATTTACTTTCAGAATCAACATTTTCTGTGGTACACAATACTACAAAAGACTCCCACAAATGAATTGCAACCAAGATTTGTTAATTTCCACACACACAAAATATTTTTCCAACAAATTAATTCAAAAATGAATACACCCTAATGAAAGTCTTAGAAGCAAAGCTAAATTTTAGACAATAAAATTCTAATTAACAAGATTTAAACTACAGGTAAATCTAATTATTCATTAAACAGGTGTCCAGCAGACAGTTGATTATAAAAGGGTGTTTCTTAAAGTGATACTAAAGTCTTGTTTTTTTATATGTTAAAAATAACAAACATGTTATACTTACCTGCTCTGTGCAGTGGTTTTGCACAGAGCAGCCCAAATCGTCTTCTTCCTCCCTCCTGTTGAGTGCCCCTACAGCAAGCAGCTTGCTATGGGGGCACCCAAGATGAGCAGCAGCTCCCTATGTCCATTCACACAAAGCCGTGGCCCGGCCCTGCCCCCTTTCTCTCCTCATTGGCCCACTGACTTTGATTGACAGCAGTGGGAGCCAATGGCGCCACATTGTCTCAGCAAATAAGGAGGGAGAGTCCCAGACAGCCGAGTCTCACGTGCAACATCGCTGGATCTAGATGGAGCTCAGGTAAGTGTTAGGAGGGCTGCTGCACACAGAAGAATGCATAAAAAAAACTTTCTGCCTTTATAACCACTTACCAAAGAAAACCCCTTCCCAATTCATTCTGTCAGCAATGGCACCACATGTATGAGAAATGTCACAAGACCTGAGACCGTAAACATTTCTTTACACTGGAAAGGTAAAGGCTACAAGAAGATCAGCAAAGCTTTACTTATCCGTCAGAATACTGTAGCAAAAGTGATACAAAAATTTAACAAAGATGGAATTGCAACCATCTCACAGAGACGTCCAGGCTGTCCATGGAAATTAAAGTGATTGTAAAGTATTGTTTTTTTTTTTAAATAACAAACATGTTATACTTACCTGCACTGTGCAGTGTTTTTGCACACAGTAGGCCTGATCCTTATCTTCTCGAGACCCTCTTGGCTGCTCCTGGCCCCTCCCTCCTGTCGAGTGCCCCCACAGCAAGGAGCTTGCTATGGGGGCACCCGAGCCAAGCTGCAGTTCTGTGTGTCCATTCAGACACGAAGCTGCCATTCGGCCCCATTCCCTCTCTCTCCTGAATGGCTAACTGACTTTGATTGACAACTGTGGGATCCAGTGGCACCACTGCCGTGTCTCAGCCAATCAGAAGGGAGAGTTCCTAGACATCGTTGGAAATAGATGGGGCTATTAGGGGGTGCTGGAGCGGCTGCTGCACACAGAAGGCTAGGGATGGCCGAACGGTTCACCCGGCGGTCGTTTCGCGGCAAATTTCGGCTGTTCGCGGTCCGCCCAATCGGCAGACTATTGCCGCCGTTCGCCCGGCGGACTTCCGTGTTTACTGTGTAAAAGAACTTTGACCTATGATGACACATCCATCATGGGGTACAGGACAGCCAATTGAGACATTACAGCACATGGACACTTGGACATTCCCCTTAACTTACAAATACACCCGATCCGGCGGCCATTTTACATTCTTTCTTCTGTCACTATAGGGAGAGGTTGCTGTGTGGAGCAGGGAGAGATTGCAGTGACCCAAATCGCTAGCTATTTGGTACACAAAAGTTCTTTTCAGGACTGGTATAGGTGTTAGGTGTAGTTCAGGATATAGGTTTGCTGTGCTAGTGATTGTTGCAGCAGCCTGAGTGTTTTTTGTCAGTTTAGAGAAAGGGACAGGATGGTGTGTGCTGCAGGGACAGGCAGTTTAGTCATTAGCTGTTACTATCAGGTCTACAAAAGTGCTATTCCAGTTATTGTTCCAGTAGCCTCTGTTTTGTCAGTTTATATAGGGACAGGCAGGAAGCTGTGTGTGAGGCAGTGAGGGTCAGTTTAATCAGTAGCTGTTACTATATTAGGTCCACAAAGGTTCTTTTCAGGACTGGTATCAGTGGTATGGTAATAGGCATGTACACGTATAATATTCTTTCTTCCAAATATAGAAAGCATATTATACTTGACTGCTGCCCTTCTGCTGCAGTCTGCTAATCAGTCACAGCCTACTTGTTCCACAAAGGTCCTTATAAGGACTGGTAAGGTCTAGGGTGCTACGGTACATAGGGTTGAGTGAGGTACAGTCTGCTACTCTATAAGGACTGGTATAGGTCCACAATACATAGGGTTGAGGTGCACTACTGCTGACCACTGCCCTATACTGCAGCAGTCCTTCATCGGTATAGAGACTGACGTACAGTCTGCTAATCAGTCACACACAACCTACTTGTTCCACAAAGGTCCCTATAAGGACTGGTAACCTGGTGTAGGGTGCTATAGTACATAGGGTTGAGTGAGGTACAGTCTGCTACTTTATAAGGACTGGTATAGGTCCACAATACATAGAGTTGAGGTGCACTACTGCTGACCGCTGCCCTATACTGCAGAAGTCCTTCATTGGTATAGGGACTGACGTACAGTCTGCTAATCAGTCACACACAACCTACTTGTTCCACAAAGGTCCTTATAAGGACTGGTAAGGTCTAGGGTGCTACAGTACATAGGGTTGAGTGAGGTACAGTCTGCTACTCTATAAGGACTGGTATAGGTCCACAATACATAGGGTTGAGGTGCACTACTGCTGACCGCTGCCCTATACTGCAGCAGTCCTTCATCGGTATAGGGACTGACGTACAGTCTGCTAATCAGTCACACACAACCTACTTGTTCCACAAAGGTCCTTATAAGGACTGGTAACCTGGTGTAGGGTGCTATAGTACATAGGGTTGAGTGAGGTACAGTCTGCTACTCTATAAGGACTGGTATAGGTCCACAATACATAGGGTTGAGGTGCACTACTGCTGACCACTGCCCTATACTGCAGCAGTCCTTCATCGGTATAGGGACTGAGAGTTTTGTCACAGGGTCATTTAAAAAATGACAGGCAGAGGAAGAGGCAGGCCCTTCCGCAGGGGTGGTAGGGGTAGGGCAGGAGCAACAGGCTTGAGCCAAAGTGGGAAGTTGCAGAAGGTGCGTTCAATTCATTTAAAGGACGCACCAGACTTGGTTGAGTGGCTCACTCAGCCTTACTCTTCTGCACCCTCCTCATCCTCTCAATCTGCACCCTCTTCTTCACTCTCTGCTATGTGCACCCCCAAAGACACTACCACCAACATCACCACCACCACATACCTTCCTCTTGAGTCACAGGAATTATTTTCTGATCCATATCAAGACATTTCTGTTGCGCAGCCACTCTTGGTATTGGATCAGGAAGAGGAGGTAGCAACAACCGCTACTCAGCAGTCTGACGACAGTACCCAGATCAGCCCAAGGAGGAGGTTGGTCCCCGGTGTTGCTGCCTACTCCGAGATCTCTACTTATAGCGGTGGGGAAGGTGACGTCGATGATGACGTGTCTAGTGATGTCACATGGGTGCCCACAAGAGAGGAAGAGGAGGGGAGCTCAGAGGGAGATATGGACCAGCAGATAGGGAGGAGAAGCAGAAATAACTTACATTGCACAGGAGGGACAAAGCAGACTGCAAATGTATCAGGAGCGAGTCATCGACCATGTACAGTCACATCTGGCGCTCCCAGGACACCGACACATGGCTCCGCAGTGTGGGCTTTTTTAACGTTTCCGCTGCTGACAATAGCGTTGCCATCTGCAAACTTTGCAGTCAACGCATTAGTCGCGGTAAGCCCAACACTCACCTAGGGATGACCGCCTTAAGAAGGCACATGAGCAGCCATCACCGAGTCCAGTGGGAGCAACGGAACACACAAAGCTACACTCCAGGTTCTCACCGTCCAGCCTCGTCTTCTACTTCCCCTTCTCCTCTCTCCTCACAAATGTCCTCCACTCCACCTTCCATCATGACAAGCTCACGTTTTTCTGCAAAAAGGCAAAAAATCTTTTTTTCAAAGCTGTCTTTCATTTTTTTGAATAAAACAGGTGTGGAATATGTATATATGTATATGGATAAGTATCTTATCTATGACATGGTATTCAAACAGTATAACATGAAGACCTTAATGAATGCAAGTTCTCTCAGCTGAGACATGCAAATTCTGGTATACAGTTTAAGCAGTGGCGGCACATCCATTAGGGGTGCAGGGCGCTGCCCCCCATCAATGTATCCTGCCCCCTAATCTACCTGCAGGGCATAGCGCGCATTGGATTCCAATTGTTTTTTTTTTAAAGCACGTTATTAGAGCCAGAGGCTCTAATAGGCTTAAAAAAAGGGTGGGCTCGGGGAGCAGAGACCCAACCAACCGACGGCTTCTACTGAGTTTAAGTAACACAGTACTTCTCAATGCTGTTCTCAAACAAGATAAATATGCATTTCTGCCACTAGGGGGCACTGCGGAGAAAACATCCAGTTTAGATTGCTTGTGGGCTCCATCTTTTACCTCCTACAGTCGGGTGATGGGATACAGTAGATGATAGTTTCTTTCCTCTCTGACAGGTAAGAGGATAAATTTGCCTGACACATTTGTTTATTTTTATAACCTTTAATTGATTCCGCCATCACAGGATAATGTTTACCTATAGTCTGGTCAATAAATAGTTTTTTCTTTTCCTCCTCTCAATAAAATGGTGAGCTCAACATCTAGAGAGTGGAAATAGTGTAATTTCTGCTGAGAGCAAAGCTGCAATTTGCAAATATTTTGAGAAGAAATATTCTTTTTCAAATGCTACAAGGATGACAAAACACATCCTTGCATGCCAGAGGTGCCCTTAAGACACAAAAAATATATATTTGTGGAATGAAATGATGAGGACCAGAATGAAAGTGCAAGTAGCTTTTCCCTCCAGAATTCTCATTCCAGAAATACTCTTTCTGCTGCTTCTGGATCATCACAAAGTGTTTCTTCACCAGCAGCATCTTCAAGTAAGTGTTGCAAACTTCTGCCTCACAAAAATACACAATACCTTCATTTATAGATAAAATTACACCTGAAAATCAGGAGAGCATTGATCAAGGAAAAGAGAGGTGGTTATTTTTTCTCATGTATAGTTGATATGTTCTTGTTATTCAATTTGTAATAAAAAAAAAAAAAAAAAAAAAGCAAGTTTAGTTATTTACTGAATAAGCTGTACTTTTATTTCAAGAACAATACTTTTATATACACTGCATTTCATGCTCCCAGTGCATGAACAAAATTACTTTCAATTTGTAAAACTTCTGCACACTGATTTTTTTTCCCCCCAAATTTCAATTTTTTCCAGAAAAAACAGGGGAAACATTTTTTTCCCCATGGCTTTAAAATTTCCGGAAATTTTACATCACTAGCTGTGACTGGTTGGGCAGTGAAAGGATTCTGTGGACCAGCGGCATGCAGGGTAGGAAGCGAAGCGATGAATAAGGTAAGTATATTACCTTGTTGAGTATGCCCAGCCTTTCTCAACCTTTGCAACAGAGAGGAACCCTTGAAATAGTTCTCCGGTCTCGGGGAACCCCTGCTAAATTTGAGAAATCTACAACTCATGATACACTAATGTGATGGTCAGTGGGAAGAATGGTCCTTACACTTGTGGTCATTGGGAAGAATAACCTCCTTACAGAGAGCTAAAAAGATTAATGGTGTCAGTGGAACTTCTCTGAGAGGCAGAAATTGCCCAATGCTGAAGGAACCCCTAGCAACCTTTGGAGGAACCCTAGAGTTCCACGGAACCTTGGTTGAGAATCACTGCCCTAGACAATATTAGAAGGTGTCCCCTGCAGTAGACTGTGTTTCAATATTCACTGGCTTTTCAAATAAAATAGGCCTAAAGAACTGCAGGGTAAAAAACAAATGAGCGTTGACGGTTCCTAGGGCTCTTTCACACACCTGGTGTCTAGGAAAAGATTTGTTAACCCCCTGTCGGTATTCCCGAGTCTGGCTCGGGGTGGAATTTTTATACCAAGAGCGGTAACCCCGAGCCAGACTCGGGACTGCATCGCTGGATCCAGGAGGTTTACTTACCTTCTCTCTCGGATCCAGCGTTGTCTCCCTGCTGTACAAGCGAGCCGTGTCTCGCTCGATCTATCACGGAGCCGATCTCCGTGCCCTGCGAGCATTGCGACGCACGGGGATGGAGATCGGTGCCAAATTCAAAAAGTGAAACACACAGTATACATACAGTATAATGTAATCTTACAGATTACATTGCTGTATGTAAATATTTCACATCCCCTTTGTCCCTAGTGTTCTGCCCAGTGTCCTGCATGCAGTTTTATATTATAAAAACTGTTCTTTATGCCTGAAAACTGGAGATTGTCCATAGCAACCAAACTGTAATTTTACATCAAAAATGGTTTTAGACCAGCTAGAAAACAGCGATAATAAATTGTAATCACTCGCAGAATTGAGCGATAGCGATTTGTGGGGAGATCCGTCATCAAATACTGAAAAGTAATGACAGTGACAATTCTGCAACTGAGCAAATTTCAGTGTTTTTGATTTGATTACATTATTGAATAATTTTTATTATTGTTATATTATTATTTGGTACAATTATTTATAGTTATTTATTATATTATAATTTATGATTTCATTTTTCAAACTTTATCATACCCGTGATGTCTGCTAGACTCTGATTTGGACAGATTTAAGAGAGTTATTCCTAAGAATTACAGGACTACAATATAAAACGCCAAATTTTCATGCAAAATAATGGTACCGCTTTTAGCACCTAAAATCCGAAATAATCGTACCTCCAGGGAGGTTAATCACCAGGTTAATTCTGTCTTTTGCGTTCTTTAATAAAAATCAAAGTAGTCTAATTGTTTTCAACACTTCAGTCTATGTCTTTCTCCTGTGAAAAACTAAGAAAACCCCAGACAGATAATGCACGAGACGTAATAGCTCCCTGTGCCTACAAACTGCAGCTTGCAGCTGCAGAATGCCATGAAACTCTATGATTTTAAATAAGCAATTACATGGCAAAAAGCTGGGTTCCTGTTTTTTTGGGTCAACTGCTATCAGATGGTTGTCTCAAGTCCTATCCTTAATTACAATTTCTATTAATCCTGCAATGCACTATCTAGAGGCCTTCTCCATGAAAATATCAGACTAGCCATTTATCTTTAAATTCTTGGTAACCCTAATTATGCTGATAGATCTTTCCAAAACTGGACCAAGGAGGAGACTAACATGTGACCTCTATAGATGTCAAATGCTAAAGCAATACTTGTGGTTAAAAAGTCCTTTCAAGCTAAGAAGGATGAAATAATAAAGATAGATGAAGAAATATTGGAGAAGTCTATGAAAGCCCCCAATATTGGGAAATGGAAAATACATGTCTACCATATTTATCGGTGTATAACATGCACTTTTCTCCCCTTAAAATCAGGGGAAAATAGCGGGTGCGTGTTATACGCCGATCCTCCGCGATTTCTGAGCCTCTGGGCGGCTTTCAGCCACCTTTGGCTCCTCTCGCGGCCTTCAGCCGCCTTCGCCCATTCTCGGCGGCTTTGGGCCGCCTTCGGCCCTTCTCGAAAACCGCAGAGAATGGCCGAGAGTGGCCGAAAGCCGTCGAGAACGGCCGAAGGTGGGCTAAAGCCGCCGCGAACAGCCGAAAGCCGATGAGAACGGCCAAAGGCGGCCGAGAACTTCCGGGTGCCGCTGAGATACACAGGACATCACGGTGGCGCCATTTTTAAAAATAAAATCTACAATTAACACTAACAAGGGGACAACGATGCACAAGACTGCAATGATAGACAGGCTACAATGATGCACAAGCGGCAGGACAAGGCTGCAATGATGGACAGGCTGCAGGACAAGGCTGCAATGATGGACAGGCTGCAGGACAAGGCTGCAATGATGGACAGGCTGCATGACAAGGCTGCAATGATGGACAGGCTGCAGGACAAGGCTGCAATGATGGACAGGCTGCATGACAAGGCTGCAATGATGGACAGGCTGCATGACAAGGCTGCAAATGACACAGACAAGGGTGGAATGATGGACAGGCTGCATGACAAAGCCGCCGAGATACACAGGACATCACGGCGGCACCATTTTTAAAAATAAAATCTGCAATTAACACTGACAAGGGGACAACGATGCACAAGGCTGCAATGATAGACAGGCTGCAATGATGGACAAGCTGCATGACAAGGCTGCAATGATGGACAGGCTGCATGACAAGGCTGCAATGATGGACAGGCTGCAATGATGGACAGGCGGCAGGACAAGGCTGCAATGATGGACAGGCTGCATGACAAGGCTGCAATAATGGACAGGCTGCAGGACAAGGCTGCAATGATGGACAGGCTGCATGACAAGGCTGCAATGATGGACAGGCTGCAGGACAAGGCTGCAATGATGGACAGGCTGCATGACAAGGCTACAATGATGGACAGACTGCATGACAAGGCTGCAATAATGGACAGGCTGCAGGACAAGGCTGCAATGATGGACTGGCTGCATGACAAGGCTGCAATGATGGACAGGCTGCAGGACAAGGCTGCAATGATGGACAGGCTGCATGACAAGGCTACAATGATGGACAGACTGCATGACAAGACTGCAAATTACACTGACAAGGGTGCAATGATGGACAGGCTGCATGACAAGGCTGCAAATGACACTGACAGGGCTTCAGATGGACACTGATAAGGCTGCATTGATGGGCATTTAAATGTAAGTTTTTTTTCCCTTAAATTTCCCTCCTAAAAGTTTTTTTCCTTAATATTCCCTCCTAAACTTGGGGTGCGTGTTATACGCTGGCGCATGTTATACGCCGATAAATACGGTATATTGTTCAGTGTGTCTATGTGTAAGATGATATACAAACATAGCTACTATTTCTTCAAAACACAAAACACAAGAATTTCATAAATGTAATTCATAGGCTAAAGCAGCACTTAGGATGATAGACATCAACATCCAATAATGCTGATATGCCCTCTGAAAACACCTATGGTGTTCCTAAAAGGTATATAGTATCTTGTCAGATAGATGATAACCTTCACCGCAACACGTGAGACCGCTACCCTCATAATGCACACTCACAAGAACAATCTAATAAAACCGCCTTGCTATAAAAAGGGATCTTTGACATGTAGCAAGACCACATTCTTAAAATTCTTGATCAGCAATCATAAGGGGTTACCACATCCCACACGATAGGTCTGGTTACTCAAAGCAGGATATCCACTTGACTCGTTAGCTCAAACCATAGGAAAAAAAGGAATCCTCATAGTGTAAACCAGCTTAAAATGTTATTCCCATCAAAGGACCCCCCTTTTAAGATATGTGCTTACACAAAGTTCAACATACAATAGCATCTCATGATAGTTATCATCTGGAATGTACAGCTTATAATGATACTCACTCATCGTCCGAAGGAGCGCTCCTCTATGTTGATACCTAGGTGGAGATCATCAAAAGCTGTTCCAAATTCAGAGGTCCTTGCACTCACAGCATGTCAGTCCTTGGAACTCTTGTTGGTGGCCGGTGTCCTGTGGCACCCCCGTGTGAGTATAGTGGGGCCTCTAGCATATGTCTGATATTATCCTCATCTGATGAGTACAAATTTACATGTATATTGTGTAAAGAAAATTTGTAAGTTCTGTATATAATTGTATTCTATTTTGTATGTATTGTACACTGCCCTCACTGTGCACACGGCACTAATAATGTTTTCATTACATGTTTGCATTCTTTCGAGTCCTGATTAAATTTATTCTGCCTATGTTACGCCCCTTGTTACCATAAACGTACAATTGTAATATTAATGTGATACCTACGTAATCATTTGTAAAAAAAACTTCGATTGCAATATAATAAAGCAAAACAGTTATTTGGAAAGATGCAGAGTGTATATTTTGTGTCTGTTCCCTACTGCAGTAGTTATTATTAATTTGGAACCACTAATAAATATGAGGATAGAAGTTGCCTATCTATAAAATTCCATGTCAATTGTGTTATGATAATGTTTGTACATTGGATTGTAGGGGAAATCTGCTCTGCTCATGTATCCAATAAACTTGTTTTAAAATGTCTTTTTGAGGATTGGAAGCTCAGAGTTTTCCCATTGTGTAACTGGACAACTGTCCCATTTACTCATTAAATCAACTGTAATAGGACAAGGGCTACACTGTTCTTTACAAAATTTGTATGCCAATCTTTAGGGAAAATTAGTAAACCACATTAAGAAATACATATTTGTAAATGTATATGGAATTTTGTAATGTTACTTTGTAATGTTAAACCTTGGAAACAAGGGCCCCCTTTCTGCTCCCCAATCAAAAGTAAAATTGAGAGACCTTAAACACTTATCAGTCAGCTAGATTAAGTTATTGCCGGCCTGAGAAGTCAACTTAATTACTTGGTTAACTTTAAAGGTCTGTGATCATACAGAAGTGGCCTAGGTGGGCATATGACAGTTATAAAGCACTACCACTCAGTTTTAACTTTGTACTCATGTAGCACTCTCTAGTAGTGTGCTAGAGAGAGATAGCATTTTTGTTAGCATAGGTAAACTTAAAGGTTTGGCTGGCAGCCAAGCTTGGGTGTTTTCTGATCTGGGTTGGGAGTGACCCAGGGCAGAGCTAAGTGACTCACAGACAGCATCACCAACTCCACCCACTTCTTTCCAGAATGTTCTGGTATCTTCTGGAAAGTAAGGAGAAGAGGAAAGGTGAGGCCTGCGGGGGTATTCTGGGATTGGACTAACTATAACTTGGATTGGCAGGGGGCAGGCCTCCTTAAATACTCAAGGTCAGCCCAACTGGGAAGAAGTTGTGATCAGGTGGAAGCTGGAGATGTAGTGCTAGGCTGTCGTGGCCATTGAGGGAGCCCTGCAGTCTGAGGTGGGGAGTGACCTTGGGCCTGGGGCTCAGGTGTGAACAGAACCCTTCTCACGACACATGTAGGTGTCCTGGACAGGTGGCATGGGAGCAAGAAACTAGAGCAGGAAACCACTGCCAGGCAATGTCTCCAGGAGAGGAACAACAGGTCACAGCCAAGAGGGCTGGTGAGTGACACATAGTCAGGAGAGGACTGGGGAGGTATGCCTGAGAGGACTGGGAGATTGCGGTCTGAGATGGATGTGAGCCAGTGGAGTGGACTGTAGTAGCACAGGCAGTAGAGAGAGGCAGCTGCAGCCAGGAATTCTGGCAGGGCCTGAATAGGTGGTACTACCTGTAGACACAGTAGCCACATGCAGGACAGCTATATATAAAGGTATATAGTATCTTGTCAGATAGATGATAACCTTCACCGCAACACGTGAGACCGCTACCCTCATAATGCACACTCGCAAGAACAATCTAATAAAACCGCCTTGCTATAAAAAGGGATCTTTGACATGTAGCAAGACCACATTCTTAAAATTTGGACACTTTGGGCCCAAATTGGACATTTTCACTTAGGGGTGTACTCACTTTTGTTGCCAGCGATTTAGACATTAATGGCTGTGGATTGAGTTATTTTGAGGAGACAGCAAATTTACATGGTTATACAAGCTGTATACTCACTACTTTACATTGTAGCAAAGTGTCATTACTTTGTTGTTGTCACATGAAAAGATATAATAAAATATTTACAAAAATGCGAGAGGTGTACTCACTTTTGTGAGATACTGTATAGCTGTATATATATATATATATATATATATATATATATATATATATATATATATATATATATATATATATATATATATATACATTTTAGCCTTTTTACACTTTTTACACTTTTACACTTTAGGAGAGTGGACCAGCACCAGCAAGTAAAAATTGTTATCTATGCACATAACATGTCGTGTTCCCAATGATGCCAACAAAAAAAATTTAAATAGCAAGAAGCCATAAAAAAGGGGGTTTTACCATAAGCATAAACTTATGGTTTCATCAAAAAATGATATAACAACTTCAGGCATTCCTGCCCTTTTTAAATACTAACCTGTATAATGCAGTAGAAATTGAGATTTGAGTGTTCAGGCCCTAAACAGCTTCTCCATTTACAGCACATGAGATACTAAAGTGGTGTAACCACCTTTAAATACTTTCATATAGCAAACTCTTGGTGATTCTTTTTTTTTTTTTTACATATTTTATTGTGTATACACAGTAGTACAGCAATGTGTAAAAAAATTGTCTAGTAAGATTAGCCTGTCAGTTTTGAGAGAACAGAATAACCTCAGACCCACAATAACGATATATGTACCATTATTACTCATGTTGTAAAGCGCTGCGTAGGGGGGCGTGTCCAAGATGGCGCTGGGAGAGGACGCTCATTAACGGAGCTCCCAGAGTCTGGCCATTAATCCTCCTTTTACGGCGGCATCTGAGTGGTACTAAGTGGTGGAAACATCTCCTGCTAGCAGTGCGACTCCCCGGGCCATGCCCGGAGGTAGATCGAGGAGATCATCGCAAGCGGCAGCCGCACGAGACAAGCCCCTCACAGGAGGCCAGGCCGTCTCCTCGAACCACACGGCGTTCCAAACGGAAGCCGCGGACTCTCCTCCCGCGTCGGCGGCGGATATCGCCACAGCCCTGCAGACTATTGCCACAGGTCAGGCAGCACTGATGGATAAGATGGACCACTTGCAGACCAATGTGGATTCTTTCCGCAGCCGAGGTGCGGAGGTGGAGCAGCGGGTGTCGGCGATGGAGGATGCAGGGCAGGACCATACAGGTGACCTACACACTCTGAAGGCCAGAGTCAAGGCCCTGGAGACCCGAGCAGAGGACGCAGAGAACCAGAATCGGCGCAATAATCTGCGCATCGTCGGCCTTCCGGAGGGCTCCGAAGGTAATGACCCTGTTACTTTCATAGAATGCCTACTTAAGGAACTCTTGCCGAGGGCGCATTTCTCTCCCTTTTTCACGGTCGAACGGGCCCACCGTATGCCGGCTACACGTGGTCCGCTGGGCTCTCCCCCCCGCACCTTCATATTTAAACTTTTGCATTACAAAGACAGAGATGTGGTGCTGCGGGAGGCTAGGGCGCTCCTGGAGCTTAAATTTGAAAATGCGAGACTGATGATATTCCCTGACTACACTATGGAGACGCAGCGCCAACACAAGTCATTTGATACAGTCCATGCTAAGCTGCGTGCCAAAGGGCTAAAGTACAGTATGCTTTTTCCGGCCCGGCTGCGGGTGGAAGATGGGGAGTCGGTGAGATTTTTTACTTCCCCGGCAGAGGCATCCTCATGGATTGAAACACTGCAGAAGCATTGATATACCTACATGTTGAATTTTGTTAGTGTTCTGCCTGCCACCTGGACATGTACTGTTATCCTGTCTCTCTCAGGGGGTACCCGGGATAGCAAGAGAACAGTGTTTGGTCCCAGCTGCCTGATCTCCTTCCAGAATGATGCGGGTGGGTTGCTGTCTCCCACGGGTGGGCCTTTCCCCCACCTGGCTGGGGTCTTGCTACGGGGGTGGCCCTCCCCTCCCTCCCTTCAGTCGGATCCTTCCTTTGGGCAGCAGATGATTAGGCTCTGAGTGTGCTGGGGACCCTGGAGGGGCAGGGGGCATGTTGACTGGGACCTGATGTTGAGCTGCCTGGCCTTGCTCGGTGCCAGCGGTGGGTTGCCCTCTCTTCTTCTCTGGTGTGTACCACCTGTCCAGGTGTGCCTGATAACCTTACAAGCTCCCGGGTGTTATGACTCTCCTGGCCCTTCGGAGCTGCAGAACAGAATTGTGGATGTTGCCCTGTTGGCGAATGGCCTCTGGCTCTTCTTAACAAGTTTGTAACCTAGGCCTAATGCCCCCGGCTCCAGCTGGGAGACCATTTGAAATGACTTGCCGGACTCCGTTACCTGATCCATGTACTGTACTTCAGAGGTCCGGACTCCGGTGCCTTCTTGCAGTGGGCGCCCCCACAGGAGCCGGTTGCCCCTTTTTGTTTTGGGAGTGAGGCCCCCTCCGATTTGGGTGGGGGGGTTGGGGTTGGGGTTTTTGTTTTGTTTAAACATGTTATTGTTTGTGTGAGTCGGCTTGCTATAAGTCCTAATTGTATCATGCTCTACATGGGAATTGTATTACAGATGGTACAAACTGGTGGTGTGGTGGGAGCTCGGTGGCTCCTAAAGGTATTTCTTAGCCCTGCAGAGTGGTATGTGGAGTTTAATGTCTTATTGTAAGATTGTTTCCTGGAACACCAGGGGTCTGAACTCTAAGATTAAGAGGTCACTGGTGTTCCAGTTTTTACAAAAGAACTCCCCCCAGTCTGTATTTTACAGGAGATGCACCTGACAGGGGGTAGAGTTATGAGCTTGCATAGACACTGGGTGGGTCACTCCTATCACTCGACCTACTCCAATCTAGCCAGGGGAGTGAGTATCCTTATACAAAAGTCTCTGCTTTTCCAACTCTTGGCCCTGGAGGTGGACCCGGTGGGACGCTTTGTCATCATTCACGCAAATATCATGTCTTTAGAGGTGGTGATGGTGGGTTTGTATGTGCCCCCGCCAGCTTCCATGTCCCTACTGTACCAGATAGTAGCAAAACTTACGCAATATGACACGGATAATATCCTACTGATGGGGGACTTTAACATGGTCCCAGACCCCACAATGGACAGACTGTCGCAGTCCTCTGGCCCTGCTGTGGCGCTGAGGGCCTGGGCGGAGGTGTTTAACCTCACTGACGTCTGGCGTTGTCGACACCCTCGACTGAGAGCATTTACCTGCCACTCAGCGACGTACAAAACGTTTTCTAGCATCGATCTGGTGTACTCGGGGGATCCCGTCCTTTCTAGAGTGAAGGACATTTCCATTGTGCCTAGAGGGGTCTCGGACCATGCCTCGGTCTTCCTGACGCTGGAATTATCCTATCCCCCATCAGAAAGTCTGTGGTGCCTCTCGCGGTTCTGGCTCACTGACCCACGGATTGATATCCCGGGTAAGGCAGATTTTATGGCCTTCTGGAATACGCGGGATAGAGATGTTCCCGTCCCGGATACATGGGATGCCTTCAAAGTTTGCATGCGTGGGCAATTTCAGGCTCACATTGGTAGGGTTCGTAGGGAAGCCCAGAGTGACCTTTTGAGAGCAGAGGAAAGGGTTCAATCTCTGGAGTCTATATATGTTGGTGACCGCACCCCTCAAGCGTACTCTTGCTTTAGGGAAGCCCTGAGAGATGTCAACCTTCTGCGAGCCTCTGCTACGAAGATCCGCTTGCTCCACCAGAGCCAGAGAATTTTTGAGCAGGGCGAGCGCAATGGTAGGTTATTGGCATGGTTGTCCCGGGAACACTCCTCCCTGATTTCTATATCGCGAATCCAGTCACCCAGTGGGGGAGTCCTTACTGATTCGTCTCAAATCAATGCTAGATTTGCCTCTTACTATCAGGATCTCTATAGCTCTAGAGCCCAGTATACAGCTGAGGATCTATTTGGACCAAGTGGACCTGCCGTGTCTTACTGACGGTCCCAGGAAGGCTCTGGATAGACCCCTGTCATTATCAGAAGTCCAAATAGCGGTTAAATCATTACAGGGTGGGAAAACACCAGGCCCTGACGGGTTTCCAGCGGAGTTTTTTAAACACTATGCGGAGGATATCCTACCCATCTTTAGAGAGGTCCTGTTGAGGGCGCATGAGGGTGGGGTGCTACCAGGGTCAATGTCGGAAGCAGTCATCATAGTCCTCCCTAAGCCTGGCAAGAATCCTGAACTGTGCTCCTCATATCGGCCCATATCGCTCCTGAATGTGGATCTGAAAATTCTTGCAAAGGTTCTGGCGGGCCGCCTGAACATGGTAATCACAGCTCTAGTACATCCGGACCAGTCCGGGTTCATGCCGGGCAGAGGGACAGATATTAACATACGGAGACTGCTGATGCATATGGATAGGGCTCCGGAGGATAGCCTGGGGGTAGTGGTGTCCTTGGACGCCGAAAAAGCCTTCAATTCAGTAGAATGGGAATACCTCTGGGCTGTCCACTGGAAATTTGGATTTGGACCCGTGTTTATCCAGTGGCTGCGCTTGATGTGCGCCTCGCCTAGTGCCCGTATATGCACCAACAGCTCCCTCTCATGGGCTGGGGCCGAGCTCGGATGATACATCAGACCCCAGGGGTGGTCTCCCCTCATATACCTCTGTGGGGTAACCCTAATCTGTCCCACTTTCGTGGTATCCCGGACCCACGGGTATGGGCTAAAAGAGGGATAGTGGCCTTGTGGTGACGGTAGGTAGGCTGAGTATGTTCCCGGAACTTCAAACTAAATATAATCTGCCGAACTGGATGTTTTTCCAGTTCTTACAGGTGAGGCATGCCTTCCAACACCAATTCCCGGGTGGGGTGGTTCTTGGGACGGACCCTGTTGAGAAACTGTTAACCACCAAGTTCCTAATGGCTCCCTTTTCCACAATTTATTTTCATATGACAGCCTCTAGGCCACCTAAACTGCCCAAGCTATACACTAAATGGAAAAGGGACATACCGTCTCTTGAGGTAGAAGACTGGGAGTCCTGGGTCTCTTCCTACATCTCGACTTTGATTTCGGCCAGGGACCGCTTTATACAGCTGAAATTCTTGCACCAGGCTTACTATACGCCGTAAAGATTGGCAGCTATTTACAGGGATAGGTCCCCCAATTGTGCTAGATGTGGAAGTGAGGAGGCCACCTTTATCTACATGATATGGTCTTGCCCCACGCTACAAGGATTTTGGGAACAGGTTCTAGTTGATATTAATCAGACGGCTGAAAGTTCCCTCCTGTTGAAACCAGAAATGTTGCTTTTAAATGTGATAGATGACCATACTATTGGGAAATATAAGAAATTGTTTGTGGCCTTTGCCACATACTGTGCCCGAAGGGAGGTGTTGTTGAAATGGAAGTCCGAGCTCCCGCCCACCATCACCGCTTGGAGAAATACCTTGAATACTGTTCTACCACTGTATAAGATTACCTATGTCAATAGAAATTGTCCGCATAAATTCGACAAGATCTGGTCCTCCTGGATAGACTCGTGGGGTTCCCTGTCGTTGGAGTTGTCTCCCCCTGACCCAGATGGGGATTTATGATTCAGCGGCAGGAGGTGAGAAATGTGAATCTGGTGTTTAATGCTTCCCCCTCCTGGTGTTCCCTCTCCCTGCCTCCCTCCCTATGGCCCCTGTCCCGTCCTTTCCCCTCTCCTGCCCCCCCTCTTTCCCCCCCTAGTGCTCCTTTCCCACTCGGACCCTACATGGTTTCCCTCTCCCCTATTGGTACTCTTTCCCCGCCCCCCCCCCCGACTTTTAGGCTGTGCAAATATGTCTGTAAGCTGTCCGGTTCCCAAGCACGTCTCTTGCCCATGACCATTATATGATGATCTGTACTCTGTTGATGTATGTGCATAGATATTTAGCATTGAATGACTGTATACCATAAGCTGACCTGTGTGCATTGACCTTGAATAAAGTTCACTTTTGTTAAAAAAATAAATAAATAAAGCGCTGCGCAAACTGTTGGCGCTATATAAATCCTGTATAATAATAATAATAATATTACTTATTTGACTTCTCAGAAGAAAATACATTTGCAGACTCCATCTGAATATATATGATGCAGTTTCAACATGATGGAATTAACTCCTCATTTTGTGCATACGACCCCTACACGGGACATAAAGAAAAAAAAAGAAGAAAAAACAAAAATGCTGCACTGTTTTTAAACCTATGGGATACATTATTTATTATCAAAAGATTGGTTTTAAAATTACCAGGTTCTGTAACGTGCTAGAAGACAAACACTATAATACAATTCTTATTTTTGTTTGAAACATTTGCAGTCGTTCCTATAAAAAAATATATTTTTCCATACCCATGTATGTGACTCTGGCAGAACACCTTTTAGCTGTAGAGAAAAAACTGTTGTTGGTTAGCTTAGCAGCCCTGTAAGCTTGTCTGGCAATAGCTGCACTCCTATGGAACATTGTGGGTGCAGTGCATTCAAAGGGTCATCACTGCAATAGTTACTTTTTATAATACTGGAGGTGAATCAAAGCCTATATGATAGCATTAATATTCCTTGCCAGTGTCATTGTGATTTAAAAGCAATGACTATGTTTGAAAAGAAAGCCTTTATGATATAAACTATATTTCTTGTCAGTGTTTCTAAAAATTTAAAGTTATATATTTTTTTAACACAGAAAAAAACCTTTCTATCTAACTATACAAGCTAGTAAATTGTTACCTTAACAAAAACACTGTCCTATGATTTAGCACATGTCGATATCAAGTGATACATAACAGGCAGATATATACAAAATGAATAATTAAAATAGCATTTTCTGCTGCAGTAAATCAAGCGTCAATAAAATTGTCATGGTTTTGTTTCTAATTAGGTTAAGAGCGTGCAAAGAAGAAATAATCCGATCATGCATAACTAAATAGTTTTACTTTGGGGGAAATACTTTTGGCAAAAAGAATTTACAAGATATTTCATTTCTTATACATGTAAGTTATTGACGTTCTATTTAAAGATGGTGAAAGAAGACCAATCTGGGAAATGTACAATGGAGCCATACATGAATAAATGTCATTAATGATTAAAGTATATTTGAAACACTTTCTTTATTAAAATAAAACACAATAACTATGAAATTACAGCAAAGGCATTTAATGTGTTTTCAGCAATAGTAAAAATAGGACTGATCCAAACTGGTTGAAAGGTTCTTAAATGAGGAAAGATCTAGACATAACAATACAATCTTCCTAAAAATTACAAAAATTATACATCAGTTTGGGCTGCAAAGCACGATGCTGATTCACTCAACACAATTATTCAGGCCATAAAGGTGTCAGGAGAGCTTTTGTCCAAAAGATAGCATCATGCCCTCTCTCTCAAGTTTTCTACAAATTTCTACTGAAGGCCCCAGAGCCAGAACTGTACCAAGATTGTTATGGCTATAACATAGAGTTAGCCAAGTGCCCAAGAGAGAAGCAGGGATGTGATCTAATTATAAAACAGAAGTATGATCTGCTTATATTTTGCTTTAATTGGTTCCTCCTTCTCCCCTTCATCAATTTGCTAATGCCATTCTGAAATAAAACCCTTCTACTTTGATCACATGCCTTATTTTAGATGTAATGATGTCATCACCGGGTTTGTGTGCTTCTCTACACAATGCAGGCAGATTGTGACTGGTAGGAGGGGCTGTACATAGCACTTTGTCTTAGTACTGCTCTCAAGAGCCCTCAGCCCTGATGCAAGCAATGGGCTGGCTCTTGGGAGGGGTTATGCAAATATCCTTTCTTGGTTGGAGGTTAGATGCCCTCTGTGTGTGATCTTTTTTGGCTTGGGACCATCATTTATGACCTCCCTAGCTTTTCCATCTTGGCTCATCTGGGGCAGCGGAACACTTCTCCCCGTTTCATTTTAACCGGATGCATTTTTCCTGACATCTCAAGAAACATAGTTAGATGTTGTTACTATATTATATGTTCAATATGTAATGCTTATTCATATATTCTGTATGATAATTGCTTATTATGTTTGTTTTTGCTTTTTATTAATTTACAGACAACCAACGAACCACTAGCCCAGAAAGAAGAGGTTTAATCGCTACAGACCTCGAAATGCGTCAGCCATCATCTGACCCAGTTCAGTACTGGCCAGCCTCAAGTGGTTGTCTGTATACATATATACACGTTTCTTGATATTGTACTTTGTATTTTTGTATAATAGATACATGCATCCTATTGTGACTTCCCATAAGTCACCAATTCATTTTTAAACTTTTCTAATAAAACAGCAATATATTTTTCATTACATTTCTTTATCAAGGAATTTCTGCCTTTAAAAGTCCCGCAGAGGAACCTCCTTGTTTGTATGCAAATATATCAAAACACTTTCATAGGCACGTGTCATTTTGGAGAAGTAGACTTGCCTACACAGATGACATTTGCATGTAGACAACCCTAGATATTGATAAGATATAATGCTGAGCCTTTGTGATTAAAAGAACACAAATCCAATGAATGAAAGGGGCAGGCAAAGGACAGTAAGGATGGGGAGGAAAAGACCAGATGATGGCATCCAGCCAGGGAATGAAGCTAGCTGACTTCTAATGTGAAGCTCCCAATGTGTGGTAAAATCAGAGTAAGAAATTTCAATCCAGTAGGTGAGTGTGTGCAACTGTGATAAACAGAAGGTAAGGCTAGAGTTCAGCTTTAATTGTTTCTAGGTATACTATTTTATGTTTTGTACAAATTAGTTTTTGTCAAGAATTCATTATACACCAGGGTGTACCATATTAGTTATACTTGAGAACTGAGGGAGACAGAGAACAATAGAGAATAAGAAGGTCATGCAAATGTAGACATAGGAAACAATTGGGCATATAAGGATATAATTGAAAGGATACACTCTTGTGTCTCTTGCTATACTGGACCTAAAATTTCAGATATGTTTGCATCACTTAGGTCACATATGATATAATTGTAATGCCCACAACCACAGGTTGCAAACAAAAAAACTCACATGATTCCACAGCTAGTAGTGATGGGGGAATGCCTCCCATGGAGCTACTGTGTTCTTCCAGTGCAGGGGCTTGGGGAGCTGTCCCTGCCAGGAGAACAAAGTGATCGACTTGGGTACAACCAGCATGTCAGATTTTTAAAATGTGATTACTACCAGCGGCTATAGTTGCTAGCAATATTCACTGTGTTCTCCTGGCAGGGACAGCTCCCTGCACCCCCGTGCCAGGAGAACACAGTAGCTTCATGAGAGACATTCCCCCATTAACACTAGCTGTCTTGATGGGGGAAGTAAACAATTTTCTTTCCTGCACCCCGTGGTTGCAGGAAAGAAAATCGCATCATCTCTGGCCTGCCTAAACCTGGCTATTGAGTATGTTACAGTGCCCACTATCATAGTAAATCCTCATTGACCCAAGTGATCATGAGTAACATATATCGCCACTGACTAAATGCCACTTACCTATGCATACAGGAAAGCAAGTACCAGATGTCAGCCATGTACAGTCCAGATAAAACGTTATTTTTTGTTTTGGTTGGGGAAATCCAATGTGTTTTATGGTTTCAGAGAGTCCCTCTTAATTAGCGCTTGGTATCTTTGAAAAAAGTATATGCTGAACTTGCAAGAAAAAATCTGCTTCCGATGCTGGATTATATTCCACCTGGCTACATTGTAAGATATATATTATATATTCAAACATAGTCAGACACGGTCACAAAACACAGGGACAGCCTTGATGTATAAGCAGGGACATCTCAGTATCCTCCACTGGTGTACAACACATCCATAATTTGGATAAATGATCTGGAATCCACTAAATGGCATCTCAAATACTGGAGCACAAGCATCTTTCCCTGAGAGTTTTTTCTTCATTCAAAAATGAGCTTTATTGCAACATACTTGTTATAACCCACATGGTGTACAAAGGGAAGACTGTAAATGGTACAGACATGTAAATATGTGAGTTTCTTTATTGCAGTACAATATGAAAGCATACAATGTACATATGTAATGAAATAATTCATGTAAATATCTGTGATGATGTTGATATCTGAAAAAAAAAATATTAAAAGAGATATATTGTGCATTGTGTGGTCATTTGCAACCTGCTCTTCCTGAAAATAGCATGTAAGTGTAATTATGCCACCCTTCTCATCGTCATAGGAGGTGGTAATGTAAAAGGATGATTAATATTGAAAAAAAGGCTACGATGTGGGTCTAGCCTGTGGCACTGTCCTTGGACAAGTAAATGCTTTGGAGCTCCATCAATGCCAGATTTTGTTATATTTGGAGGGGCACCCCCCTTGCTTATAACTGAACTATGGTTATGGCAGGGTTAAGTTAACATCCGCTCTATACTGAGACAAGGCTAGTGGAGCCTGAATCCAGAACTTTGCTATCAGCTTCCTAGTCATAAAGAGAGATTCCTGCAGGAAACTTTGTGTATATTTGTCGGTGCCTGAAAAGGTCAGAATACCTAATAAGCAAGCCTTTGGATCTAGGGTGAATTTAGGGGCCCATATCATCGTGTATAAATTTAAAGACTGCCCACCAGAAGTCTTGTATTGCTGGGCAGGACCAAATTATTGATTAAAAAGTGTCTAAGGCTGACTGGCATTTAGGACACAGAGGACTCTATAAAGGTCCCATCTTGCACAAGAAAATAGGGTCAAGTATGTACGGTAGATATATAGGTGTGTACATTTATTTATTTCAACTAAAGTGGGTGTGCTGTCCCTTTAAAATGTAAAAGTACTACTGTGCATTCAATAAACTTATATCATATACTATTATTATACCATGAGAAGGTACCAATAGTGTAAGCTTAGTGCATACAATTTACATTAAAAATAAATAAAGTAAAAATGAAAAAATCAATAAAGATGCATTAGTGCCGTTAAGTTTTTATTTTAGAAGTGGCAAAAGACGGTCAAGCCCTAAAGCATATGTATTATAATTCCATAATTCACCCTCGACCTAAATAAAAATAAACCTATAAAGTGTTTATATACGTACAAATGGACAGATATACAAATGGACATTCTAAATTTGAATAAACAATCATTTACAAAAAAACTCATGCTATTTATTGACAAAGATTCTAAAAGTGAATAAATCAAAAAGGTAAATGTGTGTATAATGCCCATACAGATGGATAAATATCCTGGTGAACAGTCCAATATCAAAATAGAAAATCCCAAAGATTAAGAAGATACACTTCAAAGTGTGAGAACATTCAGTGCAGCAAGAATAAAGGGTGCCAAGGAATCACACAACCCACATGTAAGGTAAACTCCTTTCCAGAGATACTGTGGTTGATTTACTAAAGCTGGAGAGTGCAAAATCTGGTGAAACGTTGCATAGAAACCAATCAGCTTCCAGGTTTTATTGTCAAAGCTTAATTGAACAAGCTTAAGTTAGAAGTTGATTGGCTACCTTGCACAACTGCAGCAGATTTTTCACTCTCCAGTTTTAGTAAATCTCCCTAACTGATCCCACTTAGAGATCATGAGGTGCCTTGCTGTCCCACAGCACCAAATGTTTAGACCCAACATTCCATCTAGGTATGATCCTGTATATCTGTACTCAGCACAGAGGGCTTTAAAGCAAGAAGGGACCACTTTACTGCAGTATTTTTAAAATCATGGATTTTTATTAAGGTAATGTACTTACAATAAGAAGACAATCACAGGCATTTAACAAACAATTACCAGATTTTCATCAGCGTGCGTCACGTGATCGACCCCACCCTAGTTTTTTTTTTATATGTATTTGATCACCACTGTTTTTTTTTTTTTTTGCAATATATATATATAAAAGAATGATATTTAAAAAACAAAGAAAAAAAACAATATTTTTTACTTTCTGCAATAAAACATATTCAATAAATGAAAAAAATCGAATTTCTTCATAAATTTTAGCCTAAATGTATTCTGCTACATGTTATAAAATAAATAAAAATAAGTGTATATTGATTGGTTTGCCTGACAGTTATAGCGTCTCCAAACTATGGGATATATATTCGAATTTGTATTTATTTAATTTATACTACTAATATGGAGGATCAGCCACTTATAAGGAACTGCGATCCTGCGGCAGGAATCTGACACTGGGGCGAACGAGTGACATTAATACAGTGAACAGTGCTAATAATATGCACTGTCACTGTACTAATAACATTGGGCAGGAAGGGGTTCACATCTAGGGTGATCAAAGTGTTAAATGTGTGCCTAACTATGTGTAACGGGTGTGATTTGTGCTGCTTTTACTAAGGACCTTGTTGTTGTTTTTTCCCCTGTGTAGCCGCTGACTTTTAATAATCGGACATGCACCTGTCCCACGGTCCAGCGATGCGAGCAAACAAAGCCTCGCTTCCCTCCCCCTCCTCTCCGTGGCGCCTGCATTCTTCACAGCTGGGCACGCGCTGTGCACTGTGACATGTCCCAGAAGATTGCATGGAGGGAGGGGAGAGGTGAACTTCCTTCCAGCACTGCGGAGCCCCAGGAGAAAGAGGGAGCTCGATGCCTCTAAAAAGAGGGTATCCGCTCCCCCCACCCCAAAAAAATGGCATGTCAGGGGGTCACCTTCACTTAAAGCATAAGTTCCATTTTTGGATAGAACTCTGCTTTAAGTAACCAAAAGTGACATGTATAATAACATGAGTGAATATACATTCATAATAAACAAAAAATAATAAATGTCTGAAACAGAAAAAAAGTTCCAAAAAGAACTCTATTGCAGGTTGTTTAATCAAACAGTCCCAAATGGTGGAAAGAGCTGAAAGAACGCTAATCCAAAACCTTCAAAGTGCTGCATGCATTACCACCATGCTCAAAAAAGAAATGGCCGTTTACCAGACCTCAAAGGTCAATAGGCATGTGTACAGCCCTCAGCTGAAAGGTATCGATCTGCATCACTGTCTCTGTGGACCCTGGACAGTCAGAGGCTCATGGCTCACAGGTAGGAATAGAGATGAAAAGGAGAATCAATACTGCATCATCCTTTAAAACTGGCATTTATTAAAAAGAATTGCACTTAGGCTAGCCATACATGGTTGCATTTCAACATATTTTTCTTTTGAAAATCAGACATTGTGTGCATTTTATGATCCGATGGTGCCACCATTTATTTCGAAATTCAACCAAGCCTTCAATTTCACCTCTTGTTGCTACAGAATTTTTTTTTCATGGTTGGGAATCTTCTTTTTTTCCAGGAATTTTTTATTTCGCGCATTTCTTTTTCGATTACATTTCTCACACGATTCTCCCATCATTAATTTGAAAATTGTTTGTTTTTCAAAAAATTTCCCAATTACTCAAATTCGCTGGCTGCACAAAAATTGGCTGTTGCTGCAGCCCACTAATGGTGCGAAATTTGAACATAAATTCTTAGGTAAGATTTTCTAATTGACCCATGATACAGATAGAGTGTTTGAATCTAGCACAGAATCTCTTGGTAGCACGGCCCCCTGCAGTGTGGACTGTGCGCAGTGACATCACAGCTGCCTCCGTCCAAAGCTTTCCCCCTCAGAAGGTGTCAACTGTGATTGGGGCACAGCACGCAATGTCACATCGACATCTTATATAGCGGGGGAAAAATGAACTTTCAGTGGCTTGCAGAGGAGCCCCAAGGCCAGGAAAACAGCTACTTCTTGTTTCCCTGGCCTATCACCAAGTCCCATATACCTTTATATGCCGATCGTTCGGGTGGAATAAAACCTACTACAGAACCTGCACAAGGGAGGTTACTACCCTAACCAGACCTCTTCAGTGCAGAAATCCTCATCTGCAAAATATTTTATTACGAAAAAAAAAAGTTTTTGTTTCAAAAAGTCTTTTTGATTTAAAAAATCTTTTAATATGTCTAAAGCCCCTTTTACACATGCGGACAGTATGTCCGTATTTCATCCATCCGTTTGCGGATGAAATACGGACATACATGCACCCCTATGGGATAGCGGGTGTCTGCAGATGAACATCCGCAGACACCCGATATCGTCCGCCTCCGCTATTGTCCAATTCTGCAGACGGAGGAAAATCTTATTTTTCTATCCGTCTGCAGAGCGAATCGGATGAACACGGACAGATGGTCCGTGTTAATCCGATCCCCATAGAGGAGAGCGGAGATCTGACAGGGCGGTCCCTGCACAGTGTGCAGAGACCGCCCTGTCCGCTGCCGGCTCAGCGGGGACAACGGAGCGATCCCCGCTGAGCGAGCGGATCCTCACGGGGCGGATCATTACTGATCCGCTCCATGTGAAAGGGGCCTTAGCCGTAGACGTCCTAAATGACAATATGACATATGAAATTGAAACTAAAAATAAAGTAAAAATGTGTTAAACATATACTCATACCCATATTGTAATTTTTTTTTAATTGGGTGAGAGCTGATAAAAAAAGTTGCAGGTGGCAAAAAGTTTCTATTAATGGTATAATGTGAAAAAATATTGATAGGTAACAAATTATATCTATACAAATATTAAAAGTGAACTCTGGTTACTATGATGGTTCCTTGCAGAGCAAGTTCTTACAGAAATATTCATAGTTCCAACTCCAACTCCTACCCTTACCTAGAAAATAACATGTTAGAAGGCCAGTATGGTGGCCTGAATTTATGGGAGGAGCCCGGAAGGGTAATTAATCAGCCCGTTCAGTTGTGTTCCTTGTCGGCCAGTATGGTGGCCGGAATTTATGGGAGGAGCGCGGAGGGGTAATTAATCAGCCCGTTCAGCTGTGTTCCTTGTCAGCCAGTGTGGTGGCCGGAATTTGTGGGAGGAGCCTGGAGGGGTGTTTGATCAGCCCATTCTGCTGTGCTCCTTGTCGGTTCCTGTGTGCGATACCCACCCTCCCATCCCCTTTTTAGGGCATTTCTCAAGGCATCATACTCCTCACAAGAGTACTCATTTCACTTCATTTCATGTTCTTTTCATTTAATCCTCATTTCTTATCTAGGGTATGCCCCCTTATTTTGGTATACCGTACGTTAGACCAAGGCACACTTTCAGGTCTATTTCAAGTGGTGAGTTTATGTTAACCCTGTTTGTCATCCTTATCCATACCGGACATAGGGCTCTGAACCATAAATACATATCATATATATATAATAACATATATATATATAGATATATACAGTAAGATGAAATGTAGTTCCCAAATCAGCTCCACACGTCTTCAAACTGTACAGACATTGCAATGCATAGCAACACACCATAATGCTTTGCAGCAACAATTTTGTGACATGCCGATATTAAAGCGGGATTCCACTGCTTAGAACGTTTTTTTGGATTAGGCATAGTCACAATCAATATTCTTAATAAGCATAGCACTTACTTGTAGTGTTTCTGCAAACAGCAGCATGCCTTTGTCCGCTCAGAAATGACTTTATAAAACCGTCTGGCAACGGAGATAAAAGTTGTGATGGCAACGGAGATAAACCCTCTGAACGTGGGTGTCGTGATGACGCCACTTCCCTTCTCTGCCTCGCGCGAGATCTCCAGCCTATGCACACCACAGACTCCTGGGAAAAAAAATAAAGATCCCAGGAGCCCATGCGGCAGACCGGAACAAGTGACCTGGCGATTAAGCCCCGCCCCTTTCCGCATCGGCTCCTCCCCTTTCCACAATTCACTGTGGCAGAAAATTTGAAATAGAAAAAAAACAGAGGAAGACAGCTGAAAGGTAAGGGGGTTACCTAGCGTTTAGGGAAGGGGGGATCACATAGACCTAGGAGTGTATTTTAGGGTGGACCTCCGCTTTAAGGATATTTTTGTGCGTCGAAAGCCTATTGGTTTCAATGGGCTGCCCTAATGCAATGTGTGTTAACACTTGAAACAACTCACAAATGTAAAGGAGCTCTTAAATGAGGTAAACAGATGTTGAGGAATGCCCTGATGTATATCCATTGACATTGGTTTGCTTATAAGGAAACATTGTTGTCTGTTTTTATCTGTCTGTTGAAAAATGTATGATGGAAGAGTCAATATGAAAGGCATCTACAACTAAGTGAATGGGGTGCAGCAGTTGCAAGCTGCTAAAAGATCATCACACTCAAACTGAATGTATTGTCTATTTTTCTTGATTCTTTTGCACACCCAAAATCAGTCCAATAGGTGATAATGTAATCCCCCTGATGATCAAGGGGAGAAATGAGGTGTTGCATGCTGCGTGACATGTAAGCGTTACACTTATGCCGGATATTTCACCACTGCTGGAGAAAAATCTCACTGATATGCCATGAATGACCACAGGGAAATATCACCGCAATGCAACAAAAAAAAAGGCTGGATCTACATATGTGAATTGAAAATAAAAACACATAGAAAGACCCTTATTATGTTTTTTTTTTTTTATTATTATTTTTTTATTAGAGAAAGCCCTATGTAACAGCAGTGAGCAGAAGTAGTAATAAATCTTATGAGTAGCAGTATTTATTTATTTTGCACAGAAAAATATTATCCTTCATTTTTTACAAACAGTTTTAGAACAACCTGTGCTCCTAAAACTTAAAGCAGACATAAACTCCCAAAATTAAGTCAGTTCTGCTTTAACACTCCCACCAGAAGCTGAATTGCAGGTGAATTTTTTCCTTTTTTTAGATCTGCAACCAGTGGCGTAACTAGAACCTTCAGGGCCCCGATGCAAGAAACCATTAAGGGCCCCCCTGAACCCCAGCCAGGGCCCTTCCCTCCAAATCCGGTGGTGGAACTCCAGGGCGTGGTCACAGGTATGACCTTTGTGAGCCCTGTAGTTCCACCACTGGTATCAGTAGTTTTTTTTTTTTTTTTTTTTTAGGTGCCCCCGTCCCCAGAAGAGATGAAGTCCTTTTCTCCAGGGCAGATGAAGTTACTGCCCCCAGGTGAGAAGTGGTCCCTGTCCCCAGGGGAGGTGGGGGTCCCTGTCCCCACGTGAGAAGGGGTCCCTGTCCCCAGGGGGAGATGGAGGGGGGTATGTAATGGTGTGTGAGGATGGGGTCCTCTCACTCACCATGACCAGGCCGCACACTCATCCATGTTGGCCTGGGCTCCATCCAGTGTGCTGGACGGGCGATCAGCATATCTCCCAGAAAGACCTTTCATCATCTGTGTATGACGGGGGAGGAGTGGGACTGGAAGACAAGCCTGCAGTGTCCTCCAGGAGCCGGCTCTCATAGGGCTGCACTGCATCTGTGTGCTTAAAGTTTGTTTACCCGGGAGAAGTATGCAGTGCAGTGTGGGCCGGACTCAGGGGGGGGCGGGACTCTGGCTGGGGAGAACAGACATCAGACTCAGCGGCAATGCATGGAGCAGGAGAGGGGTATTCTGAGGAGCCGGCCGAGGACACAGGTCATGCGGGGGATGCACAACTAAAGAGCAGCCAGTGCGATAGTCAAGCATGGAGCTCTGCTAGTCACCCTCCACCTCCAGCCACCCGTGTGCATGGTGCACTGGTACTCCTAGCTGCCTATGCTGCTGCCGGCCATATGTAGAGGGGGCTGCATGGGCCCCCTGCATCACAGGGCCCGGTTGCGGTCGCGACTGCTGCACCCCCTATAGTTACGCCCCTGTCTGCAACCCTACCTAGGCCTGGGTGATGTGTATATGGTACTGCAGCCTCCTGGGATACTGACATTACACCTCCCAGAATACCTGCAGAATCGGTACACAGAGCAGCCAGGAAGTGGTCCAAAGGGTCGTCTGGAGGGTGGGTCCGGTGTCTCATCAAAGCTGACTTCTTGTACCATGAAGAGGCAGCCAGCTGAAGATGCCCAAGAAAGTGATGGTGATGTGTGTCCCACTGTTTGACACCCAAATAGGGGAATGCAGCAGGACAACGTACTGTGTGTGCTTTAAAGTGCACTACAGTAGGAGGAGTTGAGTATAACATTAACCGCTTCAGCCCCAGAAGATTTTACCCCCTTCCTGACCAGATCACTTTTTGCGATTCGGCACTGCATCATTGTAACTGACAATTGCGCGGTCATGCGATGTTGCACCTAAACAAAATTGACGTCCTTTTTTCCCCACAAATAGAGAGTTCTTTTGGCAGTATTTAATCACCTCTGTGGTTTTTATTTTTTTGCGCTATAAACAAAAAATATAAATAAATAAAATACATAATGCAATATTTTTTACTTTTTGCTATAATAAATATCCCCTAAAAATATATAAAAATATATATTTTTTTCCTCAGTTTAGACCGATATGTATTCTTCTACATATTTTTGGTTAAAAAAAATTGCAATAAGCGTATATTGATTGGTTTACGCAAAAGTTATAGAGTCTACAAAATAGAGGATATTTTTATGGCATTTTTATTATTATTATTTTTTTACTAGTAATGGTGGTGATCTGCGATTTTTATCAGTATTGCGACATTATGGCGGACACGTCGGACAATTTTTACACATTTTTGAGACCACTGGCATATCTACAGCGATCAGTGCTATAAAAATGCATTGATTACTGTAAAATGTCCCTGGCAGGGAAGGGGTTAACACTAGGGTGCGATCAAGGGGCTAATTGTGTTCCCTAGTGTGTGTTCTAACTGAAGGGGGAGGTGACTGTGTAGGGGAGATGTCGGATCGCTGTTCATACTCTGTATGAACAACGATCTGTCTCTTCTCCCCACAGATAACCAGAAACTGTGTGTTTACACACACAGATGCCGGTTTTCTGTGTGCCCTGAGCGATCCCAGGAGCCCAACGGTGATCACGACTGCCGGGCACTCACATTGGCTCCATGGACGAGCAGGGGGCACGCGTGTCCCTAGTTGCCAAAAAAGAAGCGATGTAAGTGTAGCACTAACCCCCGAAGGAGCTGCTGGTTATTTGTGGGCTTACCGTTACCTTTGTTGCACGTCTAGCAGATGTCCCGTAGTAGATGGCCCAGTAACTTGAGACTGACAATAGATCCACTTGAATGGATTGTATTTGCAAACTCAGACAATTGAACAGTCTTTCAACTTGGGATCAGAGGGTTGGAAAGGAGGTTCAGGTACTCTTATGTCAAAGTCCAAAAAACGTTAAAGAACTTGTTTGCTTTGACTGCATCCAGAGAATAGCCATTCTCAGCTGGATGAACATTCAGGTTGGACATTCCCTCTCTCACAAGGCCTAGCAGCCAACAAGGTGCTTACTCAGGAACAAAGTCTTTGTCACAGACGTTGTTGCAGAACATGTAGGGAAACTAAGCTTTAGAACACTTGTAGGATACCTGGATCTTTCAGCCTGCTTGGCGATATCCACAAGACCTGATTCTCTCAGTTACTTCAGCCCTTCCACGCACTTGTTAAGAAAACCAACCCTTACATGGTGTTCTTTTAAGAGTCCTCCCCTGGAATGCTTGAAGTACACTGGGTATCTCCCGAACTGGAGACGGCACCCAACCACCTTGGAATCCACCTTTAGTCCTTGCCTCGGGCTAGCCAGCCCCGAGACATTAAAGTCGGGTGGATCCACACCCAAGGCCATAGCCTTCCTGGGGGCTGGTCAGAAGGACCAGGACCGTGTAATCAGCACTTCATACTGGACCGGAATCCCGAACCACGTGACGTCCGCATCTTAAATACCCTCTCCCAGAGGGCACAGCGAGAGGGCCACTTCCACTGACCTGGCTCTGAAAGAGAGTCATTTAAGCACCTGACCAGACCATAGTTCCACGCCTGCCAGAAGAGACAGTGCCTCCCTGTGACCAGGCTGAACATCCCACAGTCCAGTCAGACTGATGCAGAAATCCAATTTAGACGAATAAAACCAAACCAAACTGCAGTTTAGGTAAAGTTTAACTTTGAAAAACACATAGCGTGTGTTCTTCAGGAGCCCGCCGCTACACAAGTTAACGGCAATTTGCGCAGCTGAACCATGTTGCCGCAGTACAACTGCGACGGCTGGTCAGCAATCGGTTAAGAGTGCCATGCGCCACACAATCTGATTGTACAATCTACTTCAGCTCTTAGACCATAGGAGAGCAAAACCACATAGATAACTCTTATATGTTTAAGTGTAACAGTTTTCATGTGGAGACACTTTCCAAGTATCACTCTTCATCAGGGGCATAAATACACAAACTCATAGAGAGGTTAAAGGCTGCAAGACTACAGATGAATGTACAAAAAGAATACGGTATTGTGGTGATGCGATCCCATGGTAAAACGGTCCCAAAAGGAACAACTGTAAATGCAGGTATCCAGAGGGAAGCTAAGAAAGCTAAACTACAGCCCAAAATGGGTCCATCCAAGAGCATGGCTGGCCGCAAGATTTCAACACCAGCGAAAATGGAGGTCGGCAACTTCCTTCAAGAGAAGGAACAAGATATTCTTGTTTTTCAGTTCCTCCCTAACTTACCACTGTTTAATAAACACCACACTAGGAACTTATCATTGTTATAAGTGGTGAAAAGTCTTATCACTGTTCATTGTAAATGGTGCATTCACACCTGCAAATGCACCCTGCCTCTGATTAGCCATGACTGAAAGCAATAGGAGGCTGCCAGTTCCTGAAGCTAATCACAGCCACTAACATATAATCTCTAATGCAACAATCACATACGAGTGATGGGCCCTGGATGCAGGCTGCCCGCCTCCAGGATCAATCACTCGTATGTGATAGCTGCATTAAAGATTATATGCCAATGGCTGGGATTAACTAGGAAACTGGCAGCCCCCATTGCTTTCAATGGGGCTGCCTCTCACAGCTAATCAAGGAGACGGGGTGCATTAGTAGGTGTATATGCACTCTTATTAAAGTGTGTGGTTAATAAATAGTGAAAAGCCAGTGAAAAGCATTGATTAGACTTTTCACCACTTATGAAGGTGAAAGTCCCTAGTGAGGTGTTTAAAGGAGCAGTTTGGGGTTGTTAAAAAAACAAACATACATAGTCACCTCAATGCTGCAGCAACAGTGTGATGCTGCAACTGTCCCCTACCAGCTCTAAAGCCTCGTACACACGATTGGATTGTTGGCCAACAAAACCGTGGAATTTTGTCTGAAGGCGTTGGCCCAAACTTGTCTTGCATACACACGGGACCACAATTGTTGGCCAACAATTACGAACCTAGTTTTTCAGCTCTTTAGCAGCACCATTTGGATGCCTTCTGCTAATTTCGTGTTAGTAGAAGTTTGGTGAGTGTTGATTTGTACTTTTTATTTTGAGCTTTTCATTTTGCGATTTTCATTTTGTGCTTTTCATTTCGTGCTTTTCAGTTCGTGCTTTTCAATTCATGCTTTTCAGTTTGTTTCTGAACCGCCGTTCATCAACCAGATATGTTGCGGAATTGGAGGAGATAACGTGTTATTTATTATTGGCCTTGGAGTTATTGCTTTGACATTATTTTTTTGGTTGAATAATAATTTGATTTGGTATATTTTTTATATTTTTTGGATGCATAGAGTCCACTTTTTGGTTAAGTTCTATTGGCAGATAGCAAGTCTAATTTTATTTGTTTTCTTCTTTCAATGCATAATAAAAAAAATTGTGGCGAATAATACTTGGCTATGTGTTTTACTTCAAATTACATTTTGGGAGTAGGCAGTTCCATTTAAAAATTCAAAAATACAATGTAAAATTGACAAGGGACACCAACATAATGATAATGGTGTTGTGGTAACTTTCCCAAATAAAAAAAAAGCATAATAATATTATTCTTGATATCACTAGAAAAAAAAAGCCTTTGAAAATTAGTTTACAATAACTCCATCAGTATCACCAGCAAAGCAGCTTCATTATTATCCCATTAAATAAGAAGAGAATTGTGTGCTGCATTTCAAGATTTAATTATTTATACCTCACGAATGTTAATTCTCCATTATGAACACTAGTTTACAAGACCGATCACTCCTGGATAGTCCTTGCTTCCGAGCATGCTTGTTTGTACTTTGGACTTTTGTCTGGCGGACCTGTGTACACACGCTTGGAAAATCCGACAACACACATTTGTCCACGGAAAATTTTAAAACCTGTTTGCCAACAATTGTCCGTGGAAAATTTGACGCATTCAATCATACACACGGCCGGATTTACCGCCAACAGCCTGTCATCGAATATTTCCCATCAGAACGTCCGATCGTAGGTACGTGGCTTAAGCCTGAGAACTGAGCTGCTGATCATTCAGTTCTTGGTCAGTTCTGAGCAAAGAGCAGTGACTGTCAGTCACCACTCTCTGATCTAGTCCTCCAGCACTCACTGGAGTGACGGGCTGGGAGTGTCTGGCTCTCAGACACACGCTGCAAGGCTGAGCCAGCTGCCGATCAAGCCTCTAGGTGGATCCAGGCAATATGGTCAGGATTCTTCCAGAGCTTGGAGAGGAGAGCACAAGAAAGTTCACTCCTGTAACCCACAAGAGTACAGTCAAAAAAGCTTCTCTTTAATAAACATTTATAGGCCAGTTAGGAAATTAATATCTTGCCCTTTTTCTTCACTGTACATTCTCAGGGATAAATATAGAGAAAATAATAGCTATATACAGTATATGCTTAATAAACGGTGGCCCCCTTCCAGCATATTAGTGGGGCCAAAAAACCCCTGGTTCAGTTTGTGCCAGAAATCTCAAACATTGCAAAGTTTCGGACCTGAACCCCGAACCCCATTGAAGTCTATGGCACCCAAATGTTAAAAATCAAAAGTCCCCATTATGAAGGATTATATGCAAGTTATTGGCCATAAAAAGGGTGAGGGACCCAGGTACTGCCCTGGAGGACATGCATCAAACCTATTTTTTTTTTTTTAAAGATTGTTTTTACAGGAGCAGTGATTTTAATGATGCTTAAAGTGAAACAATAAAAATGAAAAATTCCTTTAACCACTTGCCGACCGCCGCACGACGATATACGTCGGCAGAATGGCACGGGCAGGCATAAGGGCGTATATATAAGTCCCTGCCTTCCCGCGGGTGGGGGGCCCGATCGGGCCCCCCCCGGTGCCTGCGGCGGTCGGCATTCGTTCGGGAGCGATCCCGGACGAGGGGATGGCCATTCATTCATGGCCACCCCCTCGCGATCGCTCCCGACGAATGGAAATCCTTCGTGACATCACTTCCTCTCCTGTAATGTAAACACAGGAGAGGAAGTGATGTATTCTCTCCTCCGTGTCGGTATTTTTCGTTCCGGCACCGAGGAGAGAGCATCGGTGAGTTGCACCAACACACCACACATACAGTAGAACATGCCAGGCACACTCACACCCCCCCTTTACCCCCCGATCACCCCCCCAATTACCCCTGCCCCCCCAGTCACAGTGACACCAATTGCATTTTTTTTTTGCATTGGTGTCATTTGTGACTGTAATAACTGTTAGGGCAGTTAGGGTTAGCCCCCTTTAGTTCCAATGTACCCCCCTAACCCCCCCAATAAAGGTTTAACCCTGTGATCACCCCCCGTCGCCAGTGTCACTAAGGCTGGGTTCACATTGCAGCGGTTTATGAGAACGGATGTGATTCGCACCGCACTGCAGTGCATATCACATCCAATCTCTGTGTGATTCGAGTTCAGCCATACAGATAGTATGGCTGAATTCGCATCACACCCGCCGCACCCGCCGCAAATTCGCACGGGACCCTTTTTTTGGTCCGCAGCAGAATCGGATCGCATGGGTGTTCACACCATGCGATCCGAGTTTGCAGATTGCACTGCGATATGCGAACTGATCTGGGGGTGTCATTAACATTTCACTGACACTCCCAGCAGTTCGCATAGGGCAGTGTGAACTGCCACCGGGAGGCATGCGATGCGGGAACCCGCCGCGGATTCGTGGCGTTCCCGCATCGCTCCAGTGTGAACCCAGCCTAATAAGCGGTCATTTTTCTGATCGCTGTTAGTGTCACAGGTGACGCTAGTTAGGCAGGTAGGTATTTAGGTTCGCCGCAACTTTTTATAGCGCCAGGGACCCCCATATACTACTACCCCTGATTGCCCCCTAGTTAACCCTTTCACCAGTGATCACCATATAACTGTTACAGGTGACGCTGGTTGGTTAGTTATTTTTTTATAGTTTCAGGGCACCCGCCATTTATTACCTAATAAAGGTTTAACCCCCTGATCACCCGGCGGGTGTCATTTGTGACTGTAATAACTGTTAGGGCAGTTAGGGTTAGCCCCCTTTAGTTCTAAAGTACCCCCCTAACCCCCCCAATAAAGGTTTAACCCCGTGATCACCCCCCGTCGCCAGTGTCCCTAAGGCTGGGTTCACATTGCAGCGGTTTGAGAACGGATGTGATTCGCACCGCACTGCAGTGCAAATCACATCCGATCTCTGTGCGATTCGAGTTCAGCCATACAGATAGTATGGCTGAATTTGTGTCGCACCCGCCGCAAACTCGCACGGGACCCTTTTTTTGGTCCGCAGCAGAATCGGATCGCATGGGTGTTCACACCATGCGATCCGAGTTTGCAGATCGCACTGCGATATGCGAACTGATCTGGGGGTGTCATTAACATTTCACTGACACTCCCAGCAGTTCGCATAGGGCAGTGTGAACTGCCGCCGGGAGGCATGCGATGCGGGAACCCGCCGCGGATTCGTGGCGTTCCTACATCGCTCCAGTGTGAACCCAGCCTAATAAGCGATCATTTTTCTGATCGCTGTATTAGTGTCACAGGTGACGCTAGTTAGGCAGGTAGGTATTTAGATTCGCCGCAGCTTTTTATAGCGCCAGGGACCCCCATATACTACCGCAAAAAGCCCCCTGATTGCCCCCTAGTTAACCCTTTCACCAGTGATCACCATATAACGGTTACAGGTGACGCTGGTTGGTTAGTTATTTTTTTATAGTTTCAGGGCACCCGCCATTTATTACCTAGTCTCACTAGTGTACCCCTAAATTTAAGGGTGTCTACTTTCCAAAATGGGGTCATTTGGGGGGGGGTTTGTGCCATCTTGGCATTTTATGGGCTTCAAAACTGTAACGCCCTTAGGCCGCGTACACACGCGGGGACTGTTCGCCCAACTTTGTCCGCCAAACAGTTTCAGCGGACAGTCCGCTCAAAATTAGCATGGACGGACTTGCCCACACACGACGAACGAACAGTCCGCTGAAACCGTGCGCAATGACGTGAACAGCACGTACGACGGGACGAAAAATACGACGTCCTATACACTGCAATGCAAACTTCGGCGTGTAAATCCTTTCTGAGCATGCGCGGAACTTAGTTTGACGAACAAGCCTACACACAAGGGGACTGTTCGCTGAAACAGAGTTTCAGCGGACAGTTTTTCGGAATTTCCGAAAAACTTTGTTCAGCAGACTGTCCGCTGAAACTGTCCGCTGAAAGCCCACACACGAGCGGACTGTCCGCCGAAACACTGTTCAGCGGACAAAGTTGAGCGAACAGTCCCCGCGTGTGTACGCGGCCTTAGAAAGCCTGAAGGCGGTGCTTGGTTTTCGGGGCCCCGTATGCGGCTAGGTTCCCAAAAAGTCCCACATATGTGGTATCCCCGTACTCAGGAGAAGCAGCAGAATTTATTTTGGGGTATCATTTCACATATGCCCATGGCATGCGTGAGCAATATATCATTTAGTGACAACTTTGTGAAAAAAATAAATAAAAAAAAAAGTTTGTAATTTTCCCGCAACTTGTGGCAAAATATAAAATATTCCATGGACTCAACATGCCTCTCAGCAAATAGCTTTGGGTGTCTACTTTCTAAAATGGGGTCATTTGTGGGGGTTTTGTGCCATCTTGGCATTTTATGGCCTTCAAAACTGTAATAGGTAGTGAGGAGTGAAGTCAAATATTTACGCCCTTAGAAAACCTGAAGGCGGTTCTTGGCTTTCGGGGCCCCGTACGCGGCTAGGCTCCCAAAAAATCCCACACGTGTGGTATCCCCGTACTCAGGAGAAGCAGCAGAATTTATTTTGGGGTGCCATTTCACATATGCCCATAGCATGTGTGAGCAATATATCATTTAGTGACAACTTTGTGTAAAAAAATAATAATAATTTTTTTTTGTCATTATTCAATCGCTTGAGGCAAAAAAATAAAATATTCAATGGGTTCAACATGCCACTTATCAATTTCCTTAGGGGGTCTACTTTCCAAAATGGGGTCATTTGGGGGGGTTTTGTACTGCCCTGCCATTTTAGCACCTCAAGAAATGAGATAGGCAGTCGTAAACTAAAAGCTGCGTAAATTCCAGAAAACGTACCTTAGTTTGTAGATGTGACAACTTTTGCGCAAACCAATAAATATACAGTTATTGACTTTTTTTTTACCAAAGACATGTGGCTGAATACATTTTGGCCTAAATGTATGACTAAAATTGAGTTTATTGGATTTTTCTAATAACAAAAAGTAGAAAATATCATTTGTTTTCAAAATTTGCGGTCTTTTTCCATTTATATCGCAAAAAATAAAAATCGCAGAGGCAATCAAATACCATCAAAAGAAAGCTCTATTTGTGGGAAGAAAAGGACGCAAATTTTGTTTGGGTACAACATTGCATGACCGCGCAATTACCAGTTAAAGCAGCGCAGTGCCAAATTGTAAAAAGACCTCTGGTCATTTACCAGCAAAATGGTCCGGTCTGAAAGTGGTTAAATGTAGTGCCTGTGGGGGTCCCCTTCAGTGTGCCTTTAAAGTGGCACATCTTTAGGGTGTATAGAACCTGTTAACCTGTCAGTAAACTGACATTTTTAAAGAACAAAATTACATTTAATTTGGCAGCAATTCAATACCATTGACAGCAATACAAAAATGTTTTAAAAAATTGTGTGGGGCCCCCCCCCAATCCATACCAGATCCTTCAGGTCTGGTGTGGATTTTAAGGGGAACACCACCCCAAAATTAAAAAAAAAAACATGTGGGGTCCCCCCCAAATTCCATACCAGACCCTTATATGAGTATGCAGCCCAGCAGGTCAGGAAAGGCGGGGCACTCACTTACTCCAACCTCTAAATGGGGGCCTGTGGGTAGGGAGCTTATCAGAATCTGGAAGCCACCTTTATCAAGGGGGTCCCAAGATCCCATCCCCTCCCTATGTGAATGACTATGAGGTACATTATACCACTACCCATTCACCAAGTAAAAGTGTCAAACATAAATAAAGACAGACATTTTTGACAATTCCTTTATTGAAAAACAAAAAAAACAATGTCCCCCTGATGTAGATCCATCATAGATCCAACAGTTAGAGAATCCCCCCATAATCACAGACTCTATCTTAAGGTCTTTGACTTACATTTGCAAGAAGGGATAGAAACGGCTGTGTTGGGCAGTAAACCATTGCTCTATGCACCTTCTTGTTAATCCACCTTTCCATAGGCTGCTGGCATGATAATTTAGCATACATGTTATACATATAGTTGTTCATTTGCTTTATCTTGAACCTTTGTTTTCAATGTATTTTTTTTTACAAGAAAGAAACACAAAAAGAAGAAGCATTTGTTCTTGTGCCAAGATTTTTTATTGTATTCAAGAATTATTGCAATCTCTAATTTTATATTCATTTCAAAAGACAGACACCATAAGGAGTAATAGGGTATGGCCTAGCAATGGAGGAGAGTGGATGCTAGCTTGATGAGCTCTGCACCATGAGGACCATAACTAATCATTTACCTCTCATCTGAACAGCTTTATACCTATGGAAGAAGGAGGAACAAAGAAGATACAGATAGGCAGTGGGTCCAGGATGCCTTGTACTCTGGACATTAAAAAGAATTTCCCCTACCGACCTTCAGAAATTAGTTCTTTCAACATGGTGCCCTCATGTGTGACTGCTGGAGAACTGGATATGGAATTCACATCAGAGAGGGAGGCAGCCCAGTGAGTGGCTTTCAGAGTGCCCTCTCTGAACCCGATACCCTCCTGATGTCCTCAACTCTCAGATTTAAATGAAACCTCAAGTTCCACATGAGATCGCTCATCTTTACAGACCTACAATCAGGAAACATGTGCTCCCTCATCCATTCTCTCTTGACAAGAAAGGAGCTCAAGTCTCTGGTTGGGAAGACCAAGACCAGTCGTAAAATTGTAGTTCATTTGGTTCAGCAAAAAATCAATGGCTGGATTATACGCCTTCAACTTTAGTGGGAGATAAGTCCGATATGGAAGGATGCCTAGCTGCTCTGAGAGGCCCAGCATAATCTTCAACAGCAACAATTTCAGTTAAGGTTAGATGCTAACGGAACAACCTACAGCTCCATGGCAAACCCCTGAGGGCACGACTAGCAGAAGAGCTTAAGTTACTGCTATTTTGACCAAGCCTCTAACAGAACCCCTTGAGGTGGACCATGTTAATTGGGTGGCCGAAAGGTGCAACCCTTCATCCGGATATCCCAGGGATGTTCTCTGCAGGGGCCACTTTTATACAATTAAAGAGGAAATTCTACAGAGGGCATAGCAACAGGGCCAAATGTCTTTTGATGAAGCTGTTACTCATATATTGTCTGATCTTTCCAGCCATCTTCTATATGTGTGGTGTTGATTAAGACCCCTAGTGGAGTGGATTTGGCGTTGCAGAGCTAGTTACAAGTGAGAATGCCTCTCAAGACTGGAATCTGAACCCACAAGCTCTGCTGTGTCCTGCAGTAACAATCTTGCCTTGTCTCTTGTTTGTGGTTGTGTATGGGTATCCTGGGACCCCCTCCCAGACATCTGCTAGTCTTATGCTGGACACTCTTGTCATTTTTTATCATTTTGTAATCTGATATGAAATTTAATTTATGAGCATAACTGCATAAGAGTGAAAGTTAAGACAGTTAAGTGCAAATGGCCTGAGATTAGACTCTCATGTAAATAAATGAGACTCATCACATTTCATGCTTAAATTAGCAGAGTGATTAAAGAGAAGTTCCCCTTAAAAAAATAAAAAATAAATGTCAGCAGCTACAAATACTGCAGCTGCTGACTTTTAATAATCGGACACTTACCTGTCCCAGGATCCAGCGATGCGGGGGAATGAAGCCCCGCTCATTTCCCCTCCGCTCAGTGGTGCCACCATTCTAACTGTGGGCAGCTGGCTGTGGCTTTGCCGCGTGCCGTGATTGGCCGCACAGTCATCTTGGACCTGTCACGTGTCCCAGATGACTGACAGGAGGGAGGGGGCAGAGCTGAGCCCTTCCTGCGCCGAGGGGAAGTGATGTCA
Source organism: Lithobates pipiens (assembly GCF_037356315.1). Taxonomy (NCBI): domain Eukaryota; kingdom Metazoa; phylum Chordata; class Amphibia; order Anura; family Ranidae; genus Lithobates; species Lithobates pipiens. The sequence continues at coordinate 141,031,504 of NW_027507764.1, forward strand.
CCAGCCCAGGCACTGAAGGAGCCAGACTACGAGGGACCAGCTAGCAACAGGCATTTAGAGGTGAGAAATCCAAATATTTTTTTTTATTTTTATTTTTTAGGAATTTTTAGGAATTTTTTTCTGTGGAACACCACTTTAAGGAGTGTTCTATTATACAATCAGTACATATAAAACATACTTTGGTGTACTTCATGCTAATTATAACTAATGTTGTATTTCCGGTTAATTCTGGACCTCTCTGGGATCACTTCATGAACGAATGTGATTTACTGCTCTGTAACTCAAATGTAACAGTTCCTTCAGCTCCACTACAACTGCTCCTTGTAGTTCTTCCATACTGAGCTCCTGGTCTCTCACTGGACCCTCTGATTCACTGACTATGAATCCCTTGAGCTCCTCAAGTCTTCGGCAGTGGTTATTCTCAAGCATCACCCACGCTTCCCTGCTGGGTCCCTAGATTGGCACTTCGGGTACCTTTACTCTTCACCCCTGCTGACTGGCTCGGGTCCCTAGCTTGACACACAAGGCTGCTCTGCAAGCGTCACCTTCGCTGGTTGGGTCCCTGAATTCCTCACCGACTGAAGTTTCACGATTCTCCACTGTGTCCTTTCAGTGAGAATATGAATCTGGTACATTTCTTCAGTTATTCACTGTGGTCCCTGGTAAAGGCGATTGGACCCTTCATAGCGACAGCTTCCCTTCTACATCCGACCACTGACAAGTTCTCCATTTGGCAGAACCGTCACCTCTGGTTGGACTGCAAGCCGCAATCCCAACCCTGCGCTGCCCTTTTACTTCTGGATAGGCCCTCACACAGCCTAGCAGCTATATACCCCCGGGATAGGCCCAGCCTCTGGCCTAGCAGCCCGGGGCAGATGACACATGTCCACCCAGACCGCCGTCCAGGTGGCACAGAACACAGATCATCTGATCTCACCCGAATAGAAGAGAAAAGTGCGACAAGGCCAAGCTTAGGGAGAAATCAATAGATCCCTATCAACCGACCAAGAAAACTATTCTTGACAAGTAAATTTATGTGGAGCTCCCTGACTAAACTCCAGGGTGCTACATCTATGCACTCGTCATGTAATTGGAAAATGTATTAATGCTGTGAGAAATTAACCAATCGCAGTTACAGTTTAATTCCTGTTCTCATCTCCACTTCTACTTGTTACCGACGTTTAGTTTGTTCTTCAGCTACGATTCCGCTTGAACTATATCTGCAACCTCTTGTTACCGACTTTTGGCTTGTTTACTAATTATGCTTCAGCATGATCCCTACCTGCTATATCTGGTTCTAGACTCCAGCTTGCTCACCTCCTGGTGGGGCAATCCTGAGGACTGAGATCTGGTACTAACACGCAGCAAAACCCATCGCCATCATCAGGAGCTCTGGTGAATACCTGTTAGTGCTTAGATCCCGCACATTGGGTGAGCCCATGTCATCCCCCAGGGTGGCCTGCTTGTGTACTTATCCAGCTGGTCAGTGGGAGCCTTTCTACTGCTATAGCTACTGGTCTCTGAGCCTGACCGTGACAATGCCTTTTCCACCCAGTGGTCTGCAAAGAAGGGTCTTCTTTTGCTCTTCACTTACCTTCATAGCTACCACCATTGTTTTAGTTCTTGGGGTGTGAGGAAATTTTTGTGCCTGACTGGCCTGCTGTCACAGAGATCTATGGTGCTCACTCTGCCATGTTCACAGAGGCAGCAGTTTTCATGGTCACATGCCTTCAACAGAGGATCTACACATCATGCCTTGGACACCCCTGAGGACTAATGCAGCTTTGAGCACTTTGTTCTGAAGCCACGGACTCCATATCAATTTTAGGTAACACAGATTTCACTCCATTGTTCGACTGTTATGTGGACAAAGATGTTCTACCCATTGGTCTTTGTCCATGCTGGACCAATGCAACTATGTAAAAAATGCCATACCTGAAATTCTTCTTTATTATATTTTCTGGGCACTTGGTTGCAAAGGCCTCCATCATTATCATACCTGTGCAGACCACCAAATATGCAAACTGTGATACTTTGAGTCCTGATTAGTGTATGTCAGACCCTAATCTTGTGTGTGACTTTAAAACTGCACATGTCTGCTGATAGTGACACAGAGGGTCTGGATTAAACTTTGTGCTGTATCAAGTTAATTACTGTCTCCATATGAGCTCTGGAGCATAGCTGCATTTCCAGGGCTAAGTTTAGCCAAACATGACTTTAATATCATTGGATTTGTGCTGAATCATACAAAATTTTGGGTATTTTGGCCCTTCAGTACACATAATTTTTACAGAATAGATGTAAACACCAATGGCATGTCTGCCATTTTTTGAACAATAAAACACCTAAAATTAATCTTTGTTTGGTAGTTGGGATTCAGGTCGAGTTCACACTTGTACGACAAACGTCATGTCACATGACGTGTGAAAATCAATATGAGAGCCGTCTTAACTGGTCTGACACAAGTCGGTCCGACTTTGAAAAAGGTTCCTGCACTACTTTGGTCTGACTTTGATCCTATTTCAGCCCATTGAATATCACTGAAGTCAGATCAAAGACGGATTGCCGTCTTAACTAATCTGTCTTTGGCATGCGACTTGTGCTCTGATGATCTAGAAGGGGAACCCCACACCAAAATTAAAAAAAAATGGCATAGGGTTCCCCCTCCAAGACCCTTTTGTCTTGCATGAATTTTAAGGGATGGAATCCCCCCAAAGATCCATACTAGACCCTTATCTGAGCATGCAGCTCGGCAGGTCAGGAAAAAGGGTGGGGACGAGCGAGTGCCCCCCCTGAACCATATCAGTCTACATGCCCTCAACATGTGTGGGAGGGTTGATGCTTTGGGGGAAGGGGGGTGAAAGACATTTTGTGCTCTACAGACTACTACTACCTTGTCTCTTCCCATAGTTATCTAATTTATTAAACCCTACTAAACACACTGATATAAAGTTACTTATGAAAACACACACATTGCTGCTAGTAAAACACTATCTTATTTATTTCCCATTAAATTAGGAAAGCTAACATAAATTAATAAAAGGACATTACAATATCACGCAGCTTACATTCAGAACATACAATACAATAATATGAAAGATACTTATCACACGGTCCTCTGCGAGGCTTTGCTGCATCAGCTAGGCTCAGACCAGGACAGGGCCTTCACCATGAGGTTTAGGCCGGAGCCATCTCCCAAATTAGGCTGAATCACCACATGGCAGGGTCTTACAGCAAACAGGAAACATTGTCTGTGTGTGAGCCTTTTTCATACAAACGTACACACCCACTCGTAGCCACCCCCATTTGCCTTCCATCCAATAGATTTCGCCAAGAGGCATTCCTTCACATGTATGTCCATTCCTCAGGAAGCATGCTGTATTGTCTCTTACTCCCTTTTAAGCCTGCAACCACACACACATCACAGCAGGGGGGGTCCGAGTCCAGCTATTGTTCTTCTGATTACAAAGCTTTCATGTGGTTCATTCATTTGAGGCTAAGTGGTTGCCTCAACAATAAACAGATAACATAAGTATCATGTGAATTTAATCCAACATATGCCGCTTTGCGCCTGAAAGGCGCATACAACCCCTCTTCAGACACGGTTCCTATTAAACAGTCCATAACTGTCCTAACGTGTGAACCAGTACCTATGGAACAGTCCTTAGCTGTGTAATGTGTTGTGGTTTTCAACATGTGCTTCAGAAACCGCTCCCGTGGAACAATCCATAATGGTCTTACCATATTGTGTTTTCCAACATGTGCAGAAACAGGTTCTATGGAGCAGTCCATAATTGTGTTACCGTGTGGTGCTTCCCAACACGTGCCGCTTTGCCACTGAGTGATACACCATCATCATTCTTCAGCGACAGCTTCCATGCCACCATTCTGGATCTTCGGTATCTTCGGGACGGCAATACGGGCAGGGGGTGTCCATTCACTCACCAGCACACATTGCCGTCCCGAAGATACCGAAGATCCAGAATGGTGGCATGGAAGCTGTCGCTGAAGAATGATGATGGTGTATCACTCAGTGGCAAAGCGGCACGTGTTGGGAAGCACCACACGGTAACACAATTATGGACTGCTCCATAGAACCTGTTTCTGCACATGTTGGAAAACACAATATGGTAAGACCATTATGGATTGTTCCACGGGAGCGGTTTCTGAAGCACATGTTGAAAACCACAACACATTACACAGCTAAGGACTGTTCCATAGGTACTGGTTCACACGTTAGGACAGTTATGGACTGTTTAATAGGAACCGTGTCTGAAGAGGGGTTGTATGCGCCTTTCAGGCGCAAAGCGGCATATGTTGGATTAAATTCACATGATACTTATGTTATCTGTTTATTGTTGAGGCAACCACTTAGCCTCAAATGAATGAACCACATGAAAGCTTTGTAATCAGAAGAACAATAGCTGGACTCGGACCCCCCCTGCTGTGATGTGTGTGTGGTTGCAGGCTTAAAAGGGAGTAAGAGACAATACAGCATGCTTCCTGAGGAATGGACATACATGTGAAGGAATGCCTCTTGGCGAAATCTATTGGATGGAAGGCAAATGGGGGTGGCTACGAGTGGGTGTGTACGTTTGTATGAAAAAGGCTCACACACAGACAATGTTTCCTGTTTGCTGTAAGACCCTGCCATGTGGTGATTCAGCCTAATTTGGGAGATGGCTCCGGCCTAAACCTCATGGTGAAGGCCCTGTCCTGGTCTGAGCCTAGCTGATGCAGCAAAGCCTCGCAGAGGACCGTGTGATAAGTATCTTTCATATTATTGTATTGTATGTTCTGAATGTAAGCTGCGTGATATTGTAATGTCCTTTTATTAATTTATGTTAGCTTTCCTAATTTAATGGGAAATAAATAAGATAGTGTTTTACTAGCAGCAATGTGTGTGTTTTCATAAGTAACTTTATATCAGTGTGTTTAGTAGGGTTTAATAAATTAGATAACTATGGGAAGAGACAAGGTAGTAGTAGTCTGTAGAGCACAAAATGTCTTTCATTTGGCACCCCAGATAACATGTGGCAATCCTAAAAGCTGCATAGAACTTACAGGACAGAAGTGCTCGGATACAAGGCAGCTGATAATGCCACATTAAGTGTGGTAAATCTGTACTATGGATAGGCAAAATTGAATGGTTTTGAATGATATCAGGTAAAAGTGGTAACGAATTAAGAATAGAGAATGCTAGAAGAGCGATTTGTTTTTGTTTTGTGTGAGTTGTAAGAGATAATGATAATTGAGTTTGATTTAGTACTCAATGCAGTGTTGGTACGTTAGTACAAATAGAAGTGTGTATTGTGTGGATTGTATGGTTGTGAAATGGAACTTGTGTATACATATGTTAAAAAGTATGCCTCTGCCAGTTACCATTCATGTGCAGATGAAACTCTTGAAAGCCAGTATAAGATTCTATTATCTCAGTGTCAGCAACATAATAGCAAAGTATCGGGCAAACAGCTAAAAAAAGTTAAGAAAGAAAAGTTGGCTAATGAAATTGCAGTTTTGCTCAGAATTAAAGTTATATCTGAGCAAATGGGGGGGAAGTGGGAAGTAGAGAGGAGGCATCTGAGTGAGGACATAGCGGAAGTCAGGGAAAACCTTCTAAAGATTGCAACAGCCTCCAGTGATGAGATGGATGAATTGCAGGCAAAAGCAAAAGATTTGTCAGAGAGAAACGGTGAACTACAAGAACAGATCCACAGTTACAGGATGGACTGTAATATGAAGAGCAAAGTTGTAGAGTCATTGCGAATGAAATTGTCAGAGATGGAAGAGTTGGTTATGTCTTTAGAAAGAGAATTAGCAAATGTACGCTCCCAGCTTCTTACTACAGAGAAAGTTATGGTATCGCTCAATGAGCACAAAGGAACATGCCAATTGGCCGATATCTGCACGATCAATGAGGAGAAGGGCCGTGATGAAACACAGTCTGCTATGGCACCTATAGCTTCAAGGCAGAATGAGAGTTTGATTACAATCCAAGAGAGACTTACTTTGTGCCAGATGTTGGGTGAATTTAATGCCCTGGAATCACCAATGAGTCTGTCCAATAAATTTGAAGCTCTAGTAGTTAAATTCCATTTGAGTAATGAGGATGCATGCTCTCTTCTGAAAGCATGGCTACCAGGACCTTTGGTAGGCCAGTTATCGGCACAAGTTAATGATAACGTAGCAGATGCAGAGGTGCGGAGGAAAGAGTTGCAGCGTATTGTGGACAGTCGTGATAATGGTATGAGTGATTTGCAACGAATGAAATTTAGGAGAGGAGATGACCCAATTTTGTTCTGCAGTGAGTATCTTGCATTGTATATGAAAGTGTTCAACTGTCCTGACTTATTGGAGGACGATGCAAGTTTCATATACTCAATGGCCAATAAGTGTTATGTAAGCTATCCCACTAGAATGGCTCTGAGGAATGCTAGATCCTACCAAAATTTTGTCAATATTCTCAGAGACTTCTGTCAAGAGTCCAGGGAAAGGGAGTATGGGTCAAAGGCAGATGTGTCCGTAATAAGCAGAGGTACAGGAAGGCAGAGAAAGTTCAGACATAGTAAATGGAAAAGACCTAGATTTCATAAAGTCCTTAAAATTGCTAGCATTGAACAGGAAACCCCAGAAATACAAGTACCTACAATGAAAACCCCCACCCAGGGCAGGGACAGTGTAACTCAAAGGCCTGATATGAAAGATAGCAGCCAGGGCAGATTACACAGTTCTGAAGGAAAGATAAGGAATGACAGTTCACACCCTAAGCACAGCCAGCAACAAGACTGGATGAACATTCCAATATTTGCGCCCTGGGCTAATCTACCATTTTGGCTTGTATGTAATTGGACACAAATGGCATTGACATTTTTCTTGGGTAATATGGCAAAGATTTCCAATACCACTGCGTAGTATAGAAAGGTATGGCAGCTATATTGCATTAATGGGAAAGGCTTTGGGGACTTAAAAAGTCAATTGTCATGATAATTGTGTGTAATCACTGTCTTTGTATTTTTTTTCCACAGACCATGAAAGAAGTTAAATGGCTTTAGATACTAACATTTGCATTTGTTTGCAGGTCTGTCAAAGTGAGAACAACAGTGGTAAAATATATGAACATGGGTTAGGTTATTGTAAATGCATAATCGATTATCACAGGGTACCATGAGCTCATTAGTTAGTAATTGTTTGCAAACAATGAAAAATAAATAGTACTAAAAAGAGTTACAAATGAAGCTAAAATGTTGTGATGATACATATGCTTTGTTTTGTTTTTGTTTTCCCCATTAACTAATTGTATTTCAGATTGGAATAAGCACTCTTTGCAGGAGAAAAGTCCATGGATGGTGTTAACTAAAAGTTGAGTGTTTGTCATTGTTTTATGATGGTTGTCTTGTCATGTTGTTTGTGTGATCATGGCCAGATTTTTATTTTTTTTTAAAAAAATTTATTTGTATTTTCATTTTTATTTTTTTTTTATTTTATTTTTTTTATTTTTTTTATTTTTTATTTTTTTTTCTTCTAAAAAATTTTTTTTGTTGATATTGGTTTAGTCCTCTATGTTAGTTATATTTTTATTCAGGTGGAAAAGTAGTAGGTCTAATCCACCTGAAAGGGGGGGAATTGACAATGCCCTCAGTTAGAACCAGTCACCTGAAAGGGGGTAGTGCATACATCGTAAAGATACAGATAGATGCATTGTTTTTTTTAGTTTGTAAAATTTGAAGTTTTTGAGAAGCAACACTGACGTTCAGTTTTAAACGGTTTTTGATCATACCATGGGGATCCATTTTACAGCGGGTGTAGCCTAAAGAGGTCATGGTTGTTTGGATAGTTTGGTCAGAGTTGCAGAAGCCAGGAATACTGAGGTCCTGGGCTCCAAGGAGGGAACTATAAGTAAACATGGTAAGCGATCAGATATTGTGGATAAGAATTTGATACTGCTCTTGTTTTCACTTCCAGAATCCAAGTGGAGCGAGAATTGGAGAGGCTTCTGGAAGATGGATGACAGATGATCATCTGGTTGGCAGTTTGTCTGTGCCACACCATACCACAAATTTGTTCTGATAAACATCAGGAGAGAAGGAAAACTGAAAGATTCAGATTAATACCTGTTTTTTTTTCGTATGGACAATTTGGTGCTAATGCTGAATCTGAAAGACTGTGCCTAGCAAGAGAACTTGTGAAATATTTTTGCTGAAGTCTCTCCTGATGAATGCAAACATGTTATTTATACATGTGCAATGGGTTGGAGGTTGGGGAAGAATTGACACATCCAATCCGTCAAAACATGAAAATGTAAAATATGTGTTGTTTATGTTGGAAGGAGGAATTGAAAGAAGTAAGGTTTTAATGTATGACATGCATTGGTGTAAGGGAGTTAATATGGTGCAGGTACCCAGGAGGCATACTGGCGCTTATGCATAATAAGGTAGCTGTGGATCAGACTAAAGGGTGCCAGGTGACACATCAATGGGGGAAAACTTCCTCGTAGGGGTGGTGTCTCAATCCTAGCGGTCCTAGAGAGAAGCTTTCGTGTACAGGACATGCGGGACACCAGAACTAGACACGAGGAAGATACGCCCGGTTGGTGTCTCACCTGAGAGGTTGAAACCCTGCACAGATAATGCCAGTGAATACACACAGGAGCATGCTCTGTTAAAATAAAGGGAACAAACGCTGGCTACCAGGGTACCGTAGGACTTCACCACATGGTGCTGCAACATCTCATGGTGGTTGACAAAAACCTATCACCCTATATGTGCTGAGTATACACTGAATCAGGTGCGGTTATTGTACCAGTGACTTACTCCCAGAGATGAGAATGAGGTCCATGCAGGATGCTTATTTCTGAGGAGTAACCCGAAAGAGAAGGGATGTATTCAGCACTATATTGGGGGGGAACAATAGCTGGGATGGGTGTTAATGGAGGGGACATCAGCCTCCTGAGGAACAAACTCACAGCCATAGCTTCAGAGAAGGAGCGTGACTTTGTTACCCCGGGAGATTGGTGGTATCCTTGATAACATTCAATGAAATCACAGAAACACTCAGGTTAGAGTGGCTCCGGATTTTGTCAACCATGTTGAGAGGTTGGTAGGGAAGACAGAAACCTGTCATTGTCTCTGGCGCGCACTCTGTGGCAGGTGGAAATATCAGCCAACATCAAGCTGATTATACCGTCTCTGTATGAGGGGCAGTGGCCTGATGAGTTAGCGTCACCGCTCAGTAAGATTTTGCCAAAACACGTTGCTTACACTAATCCAAAATAGTGGTCGAATGCCTGTATGGGTGGTACTAAGTTGGATTGTGAAAGGAGTTATGCTGTATGTTCTCATATACAGAAGTGCAGACTTGGTCTGTATATTTGGTGGCATCAATGGGCTTACTGACTGGGGACTCTATCTTGTTGCATTTGAGGCTATATCACACATGTGATCAGAGAAGATGAACGCTGGAGGCAGGTTGATATTTCCCTTTGTCGGAAGCATGACCATGATGTCCTTTGTAGGCCAGGTCAATACATGGGGATGAACGAATAATGTTGGGAAGTTATTTCTCTCTGTATTCTGGATGGAGAGGTCATTGCTGGGAAGAAGGCGCCCAGGTATTATTTAGGACATAGGCGAGTTTTTGTTTCTTTGTCCTAAAGAATACCGGTGTAGTGTTAGTCATGGGACTCGAGGGTTCCTTGAACCTAACCGGAGGTAGAGGTGCATGGTCCACAATGGGCATGATCTCTGAAATCCAGGTACAGGGGTGGAATTGTGTGGGTTTGGTAATTGTTGTAAACTTATATGTGTAGTTAAGCGATATTTATCTAGAAGGGTCTCCCAGTTGTCTATGCAAGTTGAGGGACGATTTGACGGTGAGCTCTCTGTGTACAAATTGGAGATGTTGCTGCCAAGTCAGAGCCCTGCAACGCCGCTGCGAGCAAGCCTGCCTAATCCCGACCCGTATTTACAGTAAAAGGTTATAGGAGGTTGGGAGCAGGGTGCGTAATACATATATAGGTATATATATTATGGTAATAAGTTGATTTATGTTTGTGGTAGAGTGTGACCTATGGGTATTGTAGGCTAGTAATATGGGCAAGAAAATCCCTCCTCAAGACTCGGTATTTGAAAGCTGGTTGATCTGTTACTCTGAATGTGTGCTGGTGAGTGAATGGACACCCCCTGCCCGTATTGCCGTCCCGAAGATACCGAAGATCCAGAATGGTGGCATGGAAGCTGTCGCTGAAGAATGATGATGGTGTATCACTCAGTGGCAAAGCGGCACGTGTTGGGAAGCACCACACGGTAACACAATTATGGACTGCTCCATAGAACCTGTTTCTGCACATGTTGGAAAACACAATATGGTAAGACCATTAAAGCACCAAAGCATCTTGTCCCTATGTTGATGGGCACAAGGGCCTCTTTCTGACAACCCTGGCCATTGGTTTTCGGGGTCTGTGGGCAGGGGGCTTATCAGAATCTCCGCCCCAGATCCCGGCACCCCATCCTATGTGAATGAGCATGGTGTACATTGTTCCCCTACCCATTCACCTAAAATAAAAGTGTCAAACATAAGACACGGTACACAGGTTTTTAAAGTAATTTATTAAGGCAGCTCCGGCATCTCTTACAATTTCTCCTCCCCTTTCCGGCTCTTCTCCCTCCTCCACTGATGTCTTCTGCCTCTGCTGGTTCTTCTCCCCTCTACAGTTCTTCTATGCTTTCTGCTGATGTCTTTTAGCCCTCTCCGGGTTCTTCTCCCTCTGTCCACTGTCTTCTGCCTCTGCCGGGTCTCCTCTCATGGCTGTCTTCTCCCTCTGTTCTTCTGTTGCGTTGACATGCTCTCCCGGTGTAATGCCAGTTCCGCCATGTGCTATGACTTATAAAGACATGAGGTGGGGCCATCTGGTGATGTTATATGGTGGCCCCCATTAGGACGTCACCACCCCATCATGCCCCAGGCGGTGATGCAGGGGACATAGGCTATCCAGCGCTACAGGGGAACTGACCAGGGCAGCTATTTGGTTTAAATTTTGATCTTAGTTCCTCCAAGATGCTTTCTGTATCTGTTGTCATGTCTTTGCCTTGACACCTCCAGTTGAGTTTCCAATGTGTCCAGTAGATTTCTAAGGGTGTCTTGCAAATGGTTTGAACAATTTTTTGTCTCCGCTAGCCTACTTAGCCATGGAGTCTTAAATGGAGGATGTCCTTTCTTGTGTCCTATTTACCGGACCTTCCTTTTCAGAATGAACACAGTGAGTGATCTGTACCAATCACTCACTGTGTTCATTCATAACTGAAGCCTAGGAGACTAGGAGAGTGTTTCTTAGGCTTCAGTTTGTGAATGAATAGGAAGTTCATGTACACTCCCTGTTCATTCATCTGCAAAAAAAAAAAATTACAACTTTTCTCATTCAAAGTTGTAATTTTTTTTTTTAAATATTAAGGAACCATTTACACAGGTTATCTGGCCCATACAGTGTGAATGAGAGGTTTGTTTGTGTGGCTAGAGCTGCCTTTTACTCTATGGGTATGCTGCAGCTGTACAACCACCCCTGCAGATCCCAATTTTACAGGTGCGCAGATGTGGGTGAGAGGCTCCGAATGCACACTATCTGTGCTTGGGGCCGTACATTTGCACCCACGCGCCTATCAAATTAGGACTTGCAGCTATGTTAGTAAAGTTGCTGTGCCCTTATAAAGTAATAGGTGGCTCCAGCCATCCCCTACACAGAGTTCCAGCTACATAAAAAACCCACTAATTCACACTGCACAGGCAAAAGAGCCCAAGTGAAGGATCCTCCACAACCTCATTTACACACTTAGTTTATTTCCTAACTCGTCACAGTTACCTTTTAGATTTAACAGGGATTTTGTAAGTTATGTTGTGTTTAATGATTTTAGTGTATTTTTAGTGAAAATCTAACTTTGGGAATTTTTATTTGGGGGGGGCTGTCTGATTTTTAAAAGCAGCCCTGCATACACGTATCAGAGTTCAGTCTGTCCCTGATGGACCAGCTGAATTTTAATCAGTGGATGGACAACAATAATGCGGGGTATACTTTCACACAGAACATGGTATAGGACAAAAGAAGGCTCAGGAGAAATTCTCAGTGGTTTTAAGTATGTGGCACATTTTGTCGGTTGGCAGGGGCAGCGGGAGATGGCCATCAGACCAATTAAGTGCAGTTGTGACAACTGATGCGGCTAATCAGCCGCTCATCTGTTATTGCAAGCAGCAGGGGGGGTGACTCCCCCTCCCGCTGCCTTCCGTGGCACACCTGGGCTTTCCCGCCCCACTGGGAGGCTCGAGCGAACCCGTCGTCACATCTGCCGGCTCTCCAGAGACCCAACCAAAGCCGCCTCGGATCTAGTAACCCGGAAGCAATGTCATGGCCTCACTTCTGGTTAACTGGAGCCTCAAAGGCGCAAGATTTAAAAAAAATCTAGTACCGTAGTTTGTCACTATTCCACAAGTGTGCGCAATTTTAAAGCATGAATTGTTAGGTATCTATTTACTTGGCATAACATCATCTTTCACATTATACAAAAAAAATGGGCTAACTGTATTTTCTCCCAAAAAATTGCGTTTGAAAGACCGCTGCAAAAATACAGTGTGATATAAAATATTGCAACGGCCACCATTTTATTCTCTAGTGTCTCTGCTAAAAAATATAATTATAATATTTTGGGGGTTCTAAGTCATTTTCTAGCAAAAAATTAAGATTTTTAACTTGGAATCAACAAGTGTCATAAAAAGGTTTAGGCGTGAATAAGTTAAACTCCTGGCAATACTTCTTAACAATACAACTCTTATGCTCACTTTAAATGGCTTCAGGGTGACAGCTGGCCCTTCCTCTTGTTCTGCATTTTGTAGTACACAATGGACTGTAAAAGGAAAATTACATAAAATAAATAACACAGTTATTTAAGATATGTCTGAACTTACATTCTTTGCTCACAATTTGTAATAACAATAACTTGAACTTATGTGGCTTTTCTTCAAGCATTAATATATCAATCGATTGTGCTGATGTGGTGGGGCTTGCTGAAAGGTCTAAAAAAAAATAATAATAATAATTATTGCAAACACATACATATTCTTTTTTTAAAGGCATACTCCATATTTCTAAGTTTTTTTAAAGGTGGATTAAAGCGGCCCATAGTCAGGTTTTGTTGTTCAACCAACAGGTTGAAAGAAAAAAAAAATGACCCAATTACCCTATTTACACACTTAATGTGAATGGGGGAATCCGCCCTGCTGAGCTATTGTATTTTGATAGTGGGGAGACTTCCTTGCTGTCAGAATACACTGATCAGCATGGCAGGCTATAGCCTGGAGAAAATCTGATGGGGTGGTTGTACAGAAGTTGGTCGATAGGTTGACTTCTGTACAACCTCCCTGCCAATACATGGATCAAAATTAGTCTGGTCCCAGCTGAACAAGTCAAACGTCAAACCATGTATTGCTGGCTTAAAAACATCCCTTTTCCAAGCGTCCCCATTACTAAATGCTTCAGGTGGGTGCACCCCAAAACTACTAAGGAAGTGATAACAGTGAACCGCTTCATGTTCTTCTTCCATTCACAGTCACAAGCTATTTTCTTTCAGTTGGTGGCTATACAGTTGTCCAACAAGCTGCCATAACCTTGTGATGTCACTTCACCCATTCAGAGAGTCCTAAAGCTGGCATTCTAATATACACAGACTCAGGGGCGTAACTAGAAATCACAGGGCCCCATAGCAAAATGTTGTATGGCCCCCCCCCCACAAAAAAATAATTAACAAATGCCATTGAACAACAGACTACCACATCCATGTGGCACAGTACCCAGGCAACGGCTTATATTCATTTTTAACAACAAAGTATGCAGTATACTGTATGCAGCCCCTGAAGGGAGCACATTGCTGACCTCCATGCCTTCTAACCAATTTCTGTTCTGTTATATAAAACAAAATAGTTCAACTCACCATAATGCAAAATCAGTGGGATCCCTGAGCGTGTCACTTGCCATCATCGCCTGCCACCAGATGCAGATTTTAACTTGTCACACGTTGCAGAATTTCACCTGCCACATGTTGCGGATTGTCCTCTTGCCACATCCCAGATTGTCACTTGCCACGTCACTTGCGACGCATTATGGATTGTCACTTGCCACGTCCTAGATTGTCACTTCCCACACATTAAGGATTGTCACTTGTCACATCACCTGCCACACGTTGCGGATTGTCCACTTGCCACGTCGCCTGCCACCAGGTGCAGATTGTCACACGTTGCAGAATGTCACCTGCCACATGTTGCGGATTATCCACTTGCCACGTCCCGGATTGTCACTCGCCACACATTACGGATTGTCCCTTGCCACGTCCTAGATTGCCACTTGCCACACATTACAGATTGTCACTTGCCACGTCCTAGATTGCCACTCGCCACACATTATGGATTGTCACTTGCTACATCCTAGATTGTCACTTGCCACACATTTTGGATTGTCACTTGCCACGTCCTAGATTGTCACTTGCCACACATTATGGATTGTCACTTGCCACATCCCGGGTTGTCACTTGCCACGTCACCTGCCACACATTACGGATTGTCACTTGCCATGTCCCAGGGTGTCACTTGCCACGTCACCTGCCACACATTATGGATTGTCACTTGCCACATCACCTGCCACACATTACGGATTGTCACTTGCCACGTCACGGATTTTCACTTGCCACATCACCTGCCACACATTACGGATTGTCACTTGCCATGTCATGGATTTTCACTTGCCAGGTCACCTGCCACATATTACGGATTGTCACTTGCCACATCCAGGTTGTCACTTACCACATCACCTGCCACACATTACGGATTGTCACTTGCCATGTCCCAGGTTGTCACTTGCCACGTCACCTGCCACACATTATGGATTGTCACTTGCCACATCACCTGCCACACATTACGGATTGTCACTTGCCACGTCACGGATTTTCACTTGCCACATCACCTGCCACACGTTACGGATTGTCACTTGCCACGTCACGGATTTTCACTTGCCACGTTACTTGCCACACATTACAGATTGTCACTTGCCATGCCCCAGTTGTCACTTGCCACGCCGCCTGCCACACATTATGGACTGTCACTTTCCTGCTGCGTCACAGAGTCAGGCAGCAGATAGTCAGGCAGCAGAGAGATAATGTCATCTCTCTGCTTCCTGGCTGCCTGCACAGTGAGGGGGAAACTGCACTGCAGGGATGCAGGGCGGGCGCCGGGCAGTGAGAGATGATGTAATCTCTATGGTCCCCCATCCGTCAGCTCCCTGATTGGCCAGCCCGCTCACGCCCACTCTCTCACCCACGGAGCCGCCCGCTCTCATCCGCGGAGCCGTCCGCGGAGCCGCGGACCACCCGCGGAGCCGCGGGCCACCCGCTATCACCCACGGAGCCGCCCGCGGACCACCCGCGGAGCCGCGGGCTGCCCACTATCACCCACGGAGCCGCGCCGCCTGTCCTCACCGGGCCCCACTTGACTGCGGGCCCCATAGCACCCACATGTGTTGCTATGGCGGTAGTTCCGCCACTGCACAGACTGCAGCTCTCTTTTTAGGGATACAAAGACACTGACAACAAGAATTTTTCCCTGAACAGATAAAAAGACATTATATATTTTGACATTAACAGAAGACCCCTCATACTGGTGTCTACACATAGATAAAATGGGATTGTTAAAAAAAAAAGCAAGCAGATTTACCCAGCTGTCCCCAATGCTGTCTCTGATAACTAGACAACCAGTCTCCCAGTCGCTAGTGAGAAATACCCTTGTAGCTACTAAATTGGGGTGACCGGAGTGCATTTCTGAATGTATCCCTGAATCCCAAAACAAAAGTATAGCTAAAAAAAAATTAAAAAATATCTTCTAAAGTGGTATACTGCCCTTCTTACATTTGTAATTGGAAATGTATCTCCATATTTCTCATATTACATTTTCACCGTCCTCCTCAAACAATAACACGGCATCCTTATTCAGTTGTCTTCTATCAAGGTCCACTGGTGTTTCCGGACTCCGGTATGCAGGAAGTGGCAACCCCCTTTTCAATTAATGCTGTAAAAACAAAAATCTTAAAATGCATTGGTGTATAATGTTAGTGCAACATGTCTAAAAATGCACATTAGGTCCACACCTGGGAGCTCTGCTATCTATGTGGTGTATGGGTAGTAGCACTGACTTATCTGTTTATACTGAAAATGTAATTTAATTACGGTACATTTTTCTAATTTAGCCCCATTCACACTAGCTCTGGCGTCTGATTCAGTGTGATTGTGTGGGAGATCTGTTTTTCAATGTGCCCTGGTATACAGGTGAAAACAAATTTCAAAGGACATGGCCACAAATGTGACATGTGTCAGTTCTGCTTTTTATACATCATCAGATGGCTCAAAAACAGACCCTGCTATTCCCTTTGGTGTAACTGTAAAGGAATGTAAATTGATACACATACACACACGAATCGCACACACATGCACTGACACACACGGACACTTACAGTGCTTAAAGGTCTTACAAGTAAAACACATATTTCTTACTTCTCAAATTTGAATAATTGTCTCTGGAAACACCTTCAATAACATAAGGTCCATCAGTATTTTGATGTAATTTAGGGGTCTTTTACAGGTTTTAGTGTTACACTTTGCCACGCCAACAGCATTTTGCTTGAACCATCTCCTCCCATATGTTGTTTTTGGCTGAGAAAGGTCCCTCTTCTCAACAACTCTTTCTACTACAATGCTGTGCTCCTCCATTGAGATAGTATTCCTTTGAAGTTGGTCTCTCTCTTTTTTTTGCACTCATCACTAGTAGAGGTACATTCACTAACCAACCTGCACCAACCTCCTCCTATGACTATACATTTTTCCCATTTTAAGTTAGGAGTGGTGGTGGTCTGTGCCAGTGAAATGGCTGGAGGTTGCTGCAGGCAGTGGAGTGTGGCAGATAGAGGGCTGCAGATTACTGCAGGTGGTGGAAAGTGGCAAGAAAATGGCTGCAGGTGTTGATTTGTGCCAGTGAAATGGCTACAAATTGATGCAAACTGTGGCTCATTCCCAGGGACGTATGTACAGGGGTCACCATTGTGACCCCCCCCCATGCTCCAGAGGGCCGCATGGCCCCCCTGTACACCTGGATAGGTGGACAGCAGCATGTAGAGGAACTGATTTCTCCATGTAGCTGCTGAATGCCTACCTCTCCCTCTCACAGACATTCAGCGGCTGCAGGAGGGAAATGGAGGGCATCGGTTCCACCACATGCACCTCCCTATCCCTGTCCTGCTGCCCCAGGCCTCTGTGTGCTTCTCCCCCCACCTCCCACCAGCTGCTGTGGGGGATCTGTCAGGATGGAGAGTGGGGGTGTCATTTACTGGCCCCTTTCATGTCACTGACTTTTTCTTATTCATTCTTAGCTGGGGCATAGTACAGAGCTGTTTCTGTTCATTTATTCTGTTAAGCCAAGGTTGCAGAGAAAAGGACTGATGAAACTGTTCCCCAGTCCCTTTCTCTGTCTTCAAAGTGAGACTTCGGGGGTCTGTTTAGACTCCTGATATTTCACCAAAGGGTTCTAAAAATCAGGTAAAAAATAATAAAAAATAAAATTGTAAAAAAATTCATAAAATAAAATGTTAAATAAATAAATAAATAAATAAAACACCAAAAATAAAAAACTGACACCAGTGGAGGAGCTACTAGGGTAGCAAAGGTCGCTCTTGTGACTGGGCTCTGGTGTTCTGCCACTATGGGGTGACCCCATGACGACAGGAAGGTGGCCCTCTGTGGGACCGTAATAAAGGCTCCCACAATGGGAGTAAAGTGCCCCCAGATCAGTGGGAAGGGCCCCAGTCGGGAGCCGGGGTGCCCTTCATGGTTTCTTGCATCGGGCCCTGAAGATTCTAGTTACACCTCTGCTCATACCAATAAAATAGTTTAAAGTGGTGGCCTCTGCCTGTGAAATGGCTGAAGATTGCTGTAGGTGGTGTGACAGGGTGTCTTCTGATTGTTACAGGTGTGGTCTGTGCCATAAAAAAGGCTGAAGATTGTCCCAGAGGGTTGAATGTGGCAGGCAGATGGCTGCAGATCGCTGCAGGTGATGGTCTGCACCAGCGAAAAGGCTGCCAATTGTTGCAGGTGTTAGTCCATGGCAGTGAAATGGCTGTTGATTGCTTCAGATGGTGGTCTGTGACAGTGAAATAACTGCAGATTGCTGTAAGTGGTGGGAAGTGGCAAGCAGATGGCTACAGCTTATGGTTATTATTTGTCCCCGTGTCTAGGGACAGTCCCTGTTTTGAGTGGTCTCTCCCTTGCAAACAAGTGTCCCCAGAGTTGCCCTGGTCACATAGCATTGCAGTAAAGGGCACCTCTCATGGGGTGCCACAGGTCCTGATGATGTGATTGCCACTTTTTTTTTAAGTCACTCCAAGGCGCTCCCACTGCTACGGACTTCCCCCTAGCTGTGAACTGTCACTGTATCTGAGGTCTGGAAGTGGATTTCAGGGGAAAAGAGGTGTCTGTGGCCTGTATTGGGGGAGGGGGGGTTGGGGGTAATGGTCTGCACTTGGGGGGAGAGATCTACACTGGGGAGGAAAGTTTTGGACTATGACAAGAAATCTGTGTTGGGGGGAGGTCTGTCTTGGGGAGGGGGGCTGTGGTCTATACAGGGGGAGTGGTCTGTACTGTGGGATGTTTGTGCTCAGGGAGGGAGGAAGGTCGGTTGTGGGGGAGGGTGTATATTGAGGAGTATTTGGCGACAGTCTTTACTGGGGGTAATTTGGGGATAGCTCTGTACTATAGGGAATTTGGAGGAAGATTTGAGGGTACTTTTTAAAAAAATGCATGCTGAGCATATGGAATCCGTTTCATTTTTTTGAGTGGACCATTGTCAACCAGGGGGAGTAATTTACATAAACACCTCTTGGAGTGCACGGTGTGCTGGATCCACAGGTTGGTCTTAACAACTGCTGAGATTCTGATTTATTTCTGAGGTGGTTATTATGTTATAATACAGATGATGGAGGTTAATATATTTATTAGATAGATTTTGACAGGTCTATAAGCTGTGTAACAAATTTCATATACAGTATATTTGTAATATTGTGATGTTTTTAGCATCATTTATTACATTTTGACACAGGTTGTTTTGCTTAAGCTGTGTCCCCTCCCAGTTGGGTGGGGGTATAGATTATAAATATGCAATTTTAGATTCCGGCAAGGGGCACGCTATTGACCCTTCCAGAGAGTTTTTCCCTTAAAATCTTTCCAGGAAGGATAATTAGTTAATTTCCTTCCTGGCGGGATCATATACATACTTGTGGTGGAGCTTATCTCAGGGGAGATCTGCCTAGCCATTGGGAAGAAAGGAACCAGGAGAGAGGGATGAGCTAAGAAGCTATTCTTTCCTATCTTACCCCAGGCATGGGCACCCCTGCTATTGGGCACACAACTCTGACACTCATTATTAAACTCTTGCTTGTCTATTGAACAAGTGATTCAACTCATGGACTTGTGCCAAGAATTATTATAATATACCATAATTGAGTAGGACGGAGCCTGTGGCTACTTCATGTGTCTGAAGTGGATTCTCAGCATCCTTGCTTCTATGAAGTGAGATAGCACACCAATGAGCCATGCTAGACAGTGCAGCTCAAGAGGTACACACTGGAAATAGAAGAATCCCAAATGAACCCAACTGGTTGCAAACTTGGTAGGCTAGGGGATGGAGGTGGATGGGGAAGTGAGAGCCTGTCCTGGAACCACATGCAAGTTGTCAGGCCCAACGAGGGCCTGACAAAGATGTGTCCCAGCCAGAGAAGCAATGCTGACAGCAGGGCAACCTTTAATATTGATTGGACCCTGGGCAAACATCCCCTCGCAACTCCATGGCAGGTAGTTCCTACCATGGGGGGGAAGAGTGGCAGTGGAGGGGGAATGGTATCAGTGGCAGTGCTGGGGCATAATGGGTAGTGATGGTGGTGGGGGGGATAAGATGAGTGGCAATGATGGTGGGGTGGTGGGATCAGTGGAAATGGGGGGGGGGGGGTGGGATTAGTAGCAGTGTTGAGGGGGATGGGTTGAGTGGCAGTGCTGGTGGGAGAAAAATTGGATCAGTGGCAGTGCTTGGCATGTTTGTGGGCCCTGCCTACACGCTAGCTGTGATTAAAGCTATGTGCAGCATTATCAAAAAGTTTGACATACGTTTTTTTTTTTACTCAGTAAATATTGGAACTCATTGATGTGTGCAGATTTGTGCATATTATATCTCGTGAGTGAACGAGAACCTCTGTTGTGGACTAGCATTGCCTGGAAATCCAATGTTTTAGAGATGTCCCCAGGACAAAAGGTAAGGGGGAATCTTCCAATTGGGACACTTCTTCTGGGGACAACTCTCTAAGAGGAATTTTGCTTTCCTGCGACAGAAGGTTAATGAGAAATGTTCCCAATGGTATGGAGAAAGCAAAAAAAAAAAAAAACTTGTATGGGCTTTTATTTAACCCGTCTCTACTCTCCAAAAATGTCTGGCTGTATATACACTTTTAACTAGAGGAAGTGAGTAAAAGAAGATTAGCAATCCCAGTCCAGCCAATAAAATAGATAAGGAATACTTAACAGTATGGCCAGTAAACGAAGATAAGAAATACTTACCAGTATGGCCAGTAAAAAAAGAAAAGGATTAGTAATACTTACCAGTGCTGTAACACGGATCAAACTTCTTTCCTACAACAACAGGTTATAGTAGGAAAATAGTAGCCACTAACAATAACCATAAGAAAGTCAAGCAGGCTGGTTGTTCCCAAGTTGATTGATCTATCAACTTGGTGCATTCAGCCTGCCCGTTAAGGTTTTGAATTGCGGTCTATCCCTACTGATCCCTACTAAACCGGCCGAGATTGGAACTGTGTATGGCTAGCCTTAGCATAGATAAGTAATACCAGTCCATCAAGTGAAAAAATATTAGAAATACTTACCAGTCTGATACATACCAGTGCAGGAATCAGCAACTCCAATGCTCACTCTCTCTCAGAGCTACCTCTGGGTGTGTCCGTGCTGCACCTCCACTGTGCGCTGTGATTCAGCCTGTTGACATTTACATCATTACAGGAAGCAGTAGTACAGGACAGTCATAACACAGAAAAACTGGAGCGACGCCTGCAGCTCTGGTAAATATTACTAATCTACTTTTACTAACTGCCTCTAGTTTAATTTTATTTGCTGTGTCACTTTAAATTAGATACTACTAAAATAACTCAAAAGGCAAACTTACAGAAATAGACTGAACTTTGCCTTTAAGGCCTCATTCACACCAGCACTCCTGCATTTAACTTTTGGAAATGCATTAATAGTTATGTGGGGAGTATAAATAGCTATGTTTCCTCAATCACTTTTTCCTGCGTTTAGATGTTCCTGTTCTAAAGCATATTTTGCTGCATTTAAGCGCGTTTAATGGCGTTTAGACGCGTTTACATATTTCTAATTGGATCTTGGACTCACAGAATTCTACTTTCTGTAAACAAAGATCAGTACTCAGTTTGAATGATGCTATTAAAAAAATCATTACATACTTTTATATGTGCTTAGAAATGTCCTTGAAACCCATAAAAACACAGGTTTGACAGTGCCAGCATGAATGAGGCCTTAGGCTACATTTACACTTGCCTCCTCCATTTGGTTTATTTAAACACAGGAGAAATTATGTGGGAAGTAAAAGTAACCTAATGCTTGCCAGGTTGACTTCTTCTGAATTTAGATGTACTTGCGTTAACATGAGTTTACGCAAAAATTCTTATATGTATAAAAATGCAAACAATGATTTTAAAGGCATGGTTCACCCTTTACCAGAGAACTGCCTATGCAGATAATGGGTGCCTGTAGATAAAAACAAATTGTGCAGCTTTAATCAAAGTTGATCAATGCCCCTCCCTGCTGTATGTGTAGGCCATTTAAATATCTCCTGAAAGCATTTCAAGGTCCATGGTAAAACCAAAAGTGACCAGGTCACCGAGACTTCCCAAAAAGTCAGAGGACCTTCAAAATGGCTGACGTGTTTCGAGGGGAGATCCCCTCTTCCTCAGAGCTCCCCTCGAAACACGTCAGACATCTTGAAGGTGCCATCTTGAAGGTCCTCTGACTTGGTGGAAATAGTCTTGGTGACCTGGCTGCTTTTGGTTTTACCATGGACTTTGAAATGCTTTTATCATTCATATGTTTGTAAGTATATCTCTTTTTATGCATTACTGAAGATACCACTTGGGTAATGAGCAAGGTTGATGCGCCCTCTCTTCTTTGTTTTACAGTGTTCCCATTGGGTTTTTTCCCCCGACCCTCAGAGGGCAACAAAACTTGTGCATTCATTTAAACCACCAAGAACGTACTTCCAGTACCATTACACCACCCTTGAGAACAGGAGCATTATTATACTCCAAGTATCTCCTGAACTCTAGTAAAGAACTCCGAAGATCGGCTCATCCTGCCTTGTTGCTAGAACATTGCTAAGAGAGTCCTAGCTCATAATGTTCATATCCACCATCACAGGAGCAAGCCCTATGTCTGATTCACACCCACTCACATGCACTTTATCTCCACCTGATAAAATAGCACTGAGATCAGCGTTTGAGAGCTAATTCCTATGATGGTGGGGGTGAACAGTAAGAGCTAGTAGTCTCTTAGCAATGTCCTAACTGCAAGGCATTATAGGATGAGGGGACCACTGGGAGTTTTTTAGACAGAATTCAGAAGGTACCTAAATGGCCTATGCCTATAGCACGGGCATTATTCTGCTTTGGTCGAGGCTGCACAGTTTGGTTTTATCTACAGATGCCCCTTACCTGCATAGGCAGTTTGTTTTGCATAAAGGTGAATTATGCCTTTAAGGCTCCTTGCACATGGAGGCATCTAAGGCCCCTTTCACACATGCGGACAGTATGTCCGTATTTCATCCATCCGTTTGCGGATGAAATATGGACATACATGCATTCCTATGGGATAGCGGGTGTCTGCGGATGAACATCCGCAGACACCCGCTATCGTCCGCCTCCGCAATTGTCAGATTCTGCAGACGGAGGAAAATCCTATTTTTCTATCTGTCTGCAGAGCGGATCGGATGAACACGGACAGACGGTCCGTGTTCATCTGATCCCCGATAGAGGAGAGCGGAGAGCTGACAGGGCCGTCCCTGCACAGTGTGCCGGGACCTCCCTGTTATCCGCCGGCTCAGCGGGGACAACGGAGCGATCCCTGCTGAGAAAGCGGATCATCACGGGATGGATCATTACTGATCCGTCCCGTGTGAAAGGGGCCTAACTGATGTGTGTGCATTCTGGAATTTTGGTGCACCCTGGGGGCACAGGGGGCACCCTGCTGTCCGCAGCCTGTTAAAATCTTTGGCAGACTTTATCTGGTTGGGGCTGAACGCTGTACCAGTATTACTCCCATTTAGGGCCTATGCATTCTGGGGGAAAATACCCAGACTGCAGGTCTTTCTCCCTGAATGCATAAGGCCCTAAATATGAGTAGCACAGCATGCCATAGACTTTAACAGGCTGCTGGCAGCAGGGCTGAATGCTGCACCTGTGCTACCCCCAGGTGCACTACAACACACCAGGATGCACAAAGAGCATTTAGGTGCCTCCATATGCAAAGGGCCTTAAAATCATTACATGCATTAAATGTACTATAAACACATAAGAGTGCATGTATGTCAGTGTAAATGAGGCCTAAGGCTCCACTCATGCACTTACTTTATTGAAAAATTGATCTGGAAAGTATAAACAAACTTTATGCTTCCCAGATCACTATCAATAAAATGCAGCTGTGTTTACATGCATTTATAGGTTATATGCGTTTACATGCATCAAAGTATATGATCTTCCCCTGGACACACAAGGGTTGATTTACTAAAACTGGAGAGAGTGAAATCTGTTGCAGCTCTACATAGAAACCAATCAGCTTCCAGGTTTTTGTCAAAGGTTAATTGAACAAGCTGAAGTTAGAAGTGGATTGGCTACCATGAACAGCTGCACCAGATTTGCACAGTTTTAATAAATCAACCCCTCTGATTTCTGCTTTCTCTAAACTCAAGTAACCTGAATACATGCAGCAAAAAGCACAATGTGAATTACACCTGATATGAACATGCCCTATAAGCATAGCTCCCAACTGTCCCGGATTTTGAGGGACTATCCCTGATTTGGAACAAAGTCATTCTGTCTCTCTTTCCTCCTCATTTGTCCCTCATTTTGGTCTGATCTATATAGTTATTATTATTATACAGGATTTATACAGAGCCTACAGTTTGAGCAGCACTTAATAGAATGAAGGCAGACATTATATAGTTGTATATAAAATTCACATTTTAATCTTTAAAAAAGTGTTTCCCAGCGCTAAACCTTTCATCCAATTTCTAAATTGCTGCATTTGTAAATGTCAAATGCCAGTATAAAGTAATAGTGGTAAAAAAAAAAGCACTTGTGGGTCCAACCATTCATTTTTTTCATAAATCTCCTTTAAGGGGTCATGGCAGGGGGTGTGTCTTATGCCTACATACTTTTGCTAAAGGATGTGCCTAATTCCCAGCGCAAAACATTGGGAGGTATGCCTATAAGTGCATGTATGTTACTGCCAGTGTAAATGAGGCCTATGGAGACACCGTCAATTAGGGACAGACAGCAGATTTCTGCAGCAAAAATCAATGGGTTCCTGTGGCTAGAATTACAGGTGAGTGCAAACAGCAGTAGCCACTCAGCCTGTATAAAGCAATAGAGGGTGTTACTGCTGTCCACCACTGTTTGCAAGTATCCATACTATGGGGTTAACTTACTAAAACTAGAGAGTGGAAAATCTCTGCATAGAAACGAATCAGCGTCCAGGTTTTTTTGCCAACGCTAGATTAAGGCTTACCTGGAGGTCCAAGCAATATCTCCTAAACCTATATGGTTTAGGAGATATTTGCCCGAAAACGGGCACCGCTGTCTACGGCACACAGGCGCACTGAGCGCGGCAGTTCCAAGAATGGAGCTGCCGCATTTGTTGACTCCCATGCGCATGTGCGGGAGTGACGTCATCGCAGCTTCGCCGAATGACAGCGGCGGAGCTGCGAGACGCCACCAGCAAGATGGATGCGGCGGACTACAGGGGACAGCGGCAACTTCGCTGGCTCCTGTGTCAGGTAAGTGACACATAATGGGCTACTATGCGATGCATAGTAGTCCATTATGCTTTACCTTTGCAGGGAAAAAAAGAGGAAGTAAACTCATCAGGGTTTACTTCCTCTTTAAGTTAGAAGCTGATTGGCTACCATGCACATCTGCTCCAGATTTTGCACTCTCCAGTTTTAGTAAATCAATCCCATTGAGTGGTTAACTGCGATTAGGTATAGAGTCAGATAATGCGTTCTGAATGCAAACAGATAGGGGTTGATTTACTAAAACTGAAGAGTGCAAAATGTGGTGCAGCTGTGCATGGTAACCAATCAGATTCTAACTTCTGTTTGTTCAATTAGTGCTTTGACAATAAAACCTAGAAGCTGATTGGTTTCTCTAAAGCGCTGCACCAGTTTTTGCACTCTCCAGTCTTAGTAAATGAACCTCATAGTGTTTATGGCCTATCACAGTGGCAGTTGGTGCTCAATAATTTGGGGGGTGGTGGGGGGATGGCAAACCAACGTACCGACCCCCCCCCCCCGGCAGGAGATGAACATGAAGGCAGGGAACACCAGCAACATACCCCCCCCCCCCCCCATATGCAGGAGATGGATGGATGGGAAGGTACGGTCTCCTTACCTTAGGGGCTAGAGTCCTGCCTGGGATGACACTCCGATCTCCCCTCCTCCTTCCTCCCCTGTCCAAGCCGGAAGTGCTGAAAGTGGCTAAACCGCTGTAGATGAGCCATCCCTGAAGACAGTAGCAGGTGGTGGGTTAGTCAGTTGGGCTTCCCCTGCGTCTCCTCTGGCTGTGCTTCTCCCCCCCCCCCCCACCTCCAAGCCAATAGGATTGCTTCTCCTTTTCGGATAATCGGGATACAGGTCTCAGGACCTGTTTAGTGATTAGCTGGGAGGAGAATCAGTGTGACAATAGTGAATATCCATTCACTGTTGTCACACAACTGGGTGGGCTTAGGGCGCAGTCTCTGTAGCCCAAGCCCACCTTTTTTGATGCCTATTAGAGCCTCAGGCTCTAATCACATGCTTAAAAATAAAAAAACATTGGAATCCATGCCCACGCATGTAGATTAGAGAGCAAGATGCATGGATGGGGGGAGGTGCCCATGTACCCCTAATGGATGGGACACCACTGGCCTATCATCTGTTCCTAATTATATGTACCAGCTGGCTGCATGTGAACTGTGATGGATAGCCTTCCTGCCAGCCTGTCATTGCTTTGTACAGGTTTCCATGCGCAGCTCTTCACACACCCCTGTGATTCCAGCTGCAGGAATCCGCACAGAATTCTACAGTCTGGCCCAAATCGCAGGAGTGAATAAGCCCTAATTTTCATGGCATTTTTTAGATCTGGCACAGGTATTTCTAGAGACTACTTCTGCTTGTCTTAGGAACCCTGCACATTTCGCTCTTTTTACTGCAGAGAAATTGACGCTGGGTCCATGAATCGCTCTCCCTGCGTCGCTCTTTTTCCCATGGCCCATTCCTATAGCGGGGACATTTTTCCTGTACACCAGATGCCAGTCACCAGGATAAGATTCCTCTAGTGTGACCATTGTGCCCCTGTGTATGCTCTTCTGGAGGAAGGCCAAGCCTCCTGTGACCTAGACTCCCTGGTATTATAAAATGCCAATGTTCAGGTTTACTCCTACCTGCAGTCTAGACTTTACTATATAACAGCACATATATTTCACATGGAGAAGTGTCAGCTTTACAGCCAGCACCCATCACATCACCATTCACATCCACTCTCAGCATTCAGCTTTGTACTAATCTTTGATGGCTCTGATCCTCTGAGCACCATGCTGTGTACACTGTTATAGGTAACAAGAAATGTCTTGTAAGACATCAGTCTTCAGTAAATGACTGATTTAACCCCATACATGAAAGTGTATTCGGCTTCCTGTTTGAAAATCATTTAAAAGTAAATATGAGCCTAGCCAACGAATTGCACGTCCAACAAGGCAAGCCCGTTCAGTAGTCCTGATCCTGTCCCTAGGGAGAGGCGCTATGGAAGCGCTGGCGCTGTCATCTGATGTCCTGCATGCTGATCACCGGCGGATGGGGGCGCAATAACACAGCAGATAGTGGATCAGTCTCAGCACTGCTGATAAGATAACAATGGAGGAGACACAGGAGCAGCGCAGGACCTGAGCGACTGCTTTCCGTAGCAGGAGAAATCAGGCTTTCTTTATCTGCTAATATAGTTACATTTCTTTTATAATTCTCAATTTCCCATCATTAAAAAAATATAGCATGCATTCTAGTTTATTTCTTGTTATCACTGTCATTGTTTTTATTATATTTAAAACAAACTGCCCATGACTATCAGCACTGAAATGTTGATTAGTAATTTTCTGTGGATCTCCCAGATGTGGAAGTTGTCCAGCCTGAGCTTGTCAGCTATTGCTACATGAGAGCTGTATGTTCAATCTACCAGCACACGATCTATAGACATGATCGTCCCTGTATACACGATCTATAGACATGATCGTCCCTGTATACACGATCTATAGACATGATCGTCCCTGTATACACGATCTATAGACATGATTGTCCCTGTATACACGATCTATAGACATGATCGTCCCTGTATACACGATCTATAGACATGATTGTCCCTGTATACACGATCTATAGACATGATCGTCCCTGTATACAAGATCTATAGACATGATCGTCCCGACTCCCCATAGACACGATCTATAGATACAATCGTTCCGACTCCCTATAGACACGATCTATAGATACAATCGTCCCGACTCCCTATAGACATGATCGTCCCGACTCTCTATATGCACGATTTGAAGACATGATCATCCCTGTATACACGATCTGAAGACATGGTCATCCCTGTATACACGATCTATAGACATGATCATCCCTGTATACACGATCTGAAGACATGATCATCCCTGTATACACGATCTGAAGACATGATCATCCCTGTATACACGATCTGAAGACATGATCATCCCTGTATACACGATCTGAAGACATGATCATCCCTGTATACACGATCTGAAGACATGATCATCCCTGTATACACGATCTGAAGACATGATCATCCCTGTATACACGATCTATAGACATGATCATCCCTATATACACGATCTATAAACATGATCATCATTTTGTAGACATGATCATCCCTATATAGTGTATACACGATCTGAAGACATGATCATCCCTGTATACAATATCTGTAGTCATGATCATCCCCTGTATACAAGATCTATAGACATGGTCATCATTCTGTAGACATGATCATCCGTGTATAATGTATACACGATCTATAGACATGATCATCCCCCGTATACAAGATCTATAGACATGATCAACCCTGTATACACGATCTAAAGACATGATCATCCCTGTATACACGACCTATAGACATGATCATGCCTGTATACAAGATCTATAGACATAATCATCCCTGTACACACGATCTATAGACATGATCATCCCTGTATACACGATCTATAGACATGATCATCCCTGTATACACGATCTATAGACATGATCATCCCTGTGTACTGGAAATACAGCTCAGAGGAGTGAGACAGAAAGATAGAGGAGTGAGGTAAGTACTAAAGAAGTGTGTAATCCTACCTGGGGCAATACCTGGAGCGGATCCTTCCTTGTTGAACGTTCTCAGCCTGTTATCCATTAACAAGGAGAGTCAGGAGACGGAAATGATAGATCATAAAACAGACGTGCTGGGGAAGCTGCCAGCACAGAGGATGCCCCCCAAACCCGGGAATAGGAGGGACATTTCTTCATTCATTGCTTAACATTGCTAGCTAGGGGGGATGATTTGTTTTCTGGTACAAAAGTGTCACTGCTACAAATTGAAAGAGAGAAAAAAAATCTAACTCCCCATAAGAAAGAAAGAAAGAAGGAAAAAAATATATATATATATAGATATATCTATAAATATATCTATAAATATATATATATATATATATATATATATATATATATATATATATATATATATATATATATATATATATATATATAGCTATATATCTATATATATATAACAATTTTGCCGTATTTTATTGTGTAAACGGTAATCTTGACATTTCTGCAACTTGTAAATTATTTAAATAAATACTAGATGAACAATTGCATAAGAAAATTATAAAACATAATAGCAAAATGTATATATATATATATATATATATATATATATATATATATATATATATATAGTATTATTATGTTAATCTTGACTCATCTGCAAGTAGTAAAGAAAATATATAATTAATTATTTTCGACTTGCAGATGGGTCAAGATTAACATTTGCATAATAAAATATTTAAAAAATTATGGATATATTACTATTTCTGTTAAGTTTTATTATGCGTCAAGGTAAATGTATCTTGACCCATCTGCAAGTTGTTAATAACAATTAACACAACGATTTCGCAGTAGCCTACCCGAAATGTGTGATGTGAAGTGTCCAAACAGCAGAGTCAGCCTGTGCACGGTCACCGTTTATTTCTGCACAAAACAGAGAAAAGCCAAGATCCTCAGGATCCTCAGGATCACGGCTGATCTGAGATGAGGAGCCAGTTTATTAAAGAGAGATCTAAAGATCTCACTGACGAAATATCCCTGTCCCAGATTCTCCAGATCAGAGGTGGAGAATCTGGGAGAGAAGCTGCTGCGATAGAGGAAGAAGGCTTTTTTCTTCCTATATATCAGCACCAGTGGGTTAAAAAGGAACATTATATATATATATATTTATATATATATATTTATATATATATATATATATATATATATATATATATATATATATATATATATATATATACACACACACATCGATA
The DNA here is from genome assembly GCF_037356315.1 of Lithobates pipiens. Classification (NCBI taxonomy): domain Eukaryota; kingdom Metazoa; phylum Chordata; class Amphibia; order Anura; family Ranidae; genus Lithobates; species Lithobates pipiens. Next base: position 141,061,530 of record NW_027507764.1, read on the forward strand.
TATATATTTATTAGTTAGCTATCATGTGTCTATATGTTCATTTAAACTTCGGTTTCACTTTTTAAACTAGGCTGCACTGTAATCTCACCACAATAATCTCAGGAGATTACAGGCAGCCCACCTCCTTCTACTCCTTCTATACAGATCTCAGCAAAACTTCTCTCTTCTCCCTCTGAGAGTTCTCTGAATAACCGGGTGCAGAGAATATTTGTTCTCTGAACTGAGAGAAAACGTCTCAGTTTAGTAAACATACATTTGCTGGGGTGTTTATTTGATTAAAAAAAAAAAAAAAGAAAGAAAAAAAGGCTTCAATAGCCAAGGCCCTCGCAGTATCTGGAGAGGAAAACTTGCTGAACAACTTTGTTTTATTTTATTTTTTTATTTTTTTAATCATTGGTGTTTGTTATTAAATTATGTTTTGTTTTGTTTATTTGTTTTCTCCAATTTGTAGCATATTACCACCGTATTATTATATGATCATATTATCACATATTTATCTGGCACTTTGCAAAAAAAAAAAAACACTGTCGGTGCAAATTTAATAATAATCATAATATATATATATATATTATTGGTTAATTCTTATTTACATCTAGTATTTACGTATCATAAACAAAGTAAAGAAGTAAATATAACAGCGATAACAGTAAATTAAATTACCAATCAAAACAATGAAGCAATAGTTTCACTGGAGAGAGCATAGAGCACCTTTATTTACTAAATATTATCATATTCCCTGTTTGTCCATTTCTAATTACTGCAGAATTATTTGGGTATGGGACAGACACAGGAATGATTGTGGGATGCTCTCTTATGCAGTCCCTGGGATGGTAGAGGGCCGATGCTATCTATCCATCATACATCTATGCGCTGTTTTCTGACTTTTGCTAATACATTTAGGAACGCTCTATATTTTTATTTTTATTTTTGTTGCTGTTAATTTTGTCTCAAAATGTAGCAGAACTTCTAGCCATATCTTTAACTTCATCTCACTCATTAGGCGATGCAATGAAGCATATATGATGATAAATATATAACACAGTACTGGCTGAATGTCATGGAAAACATTGAACACCGTATATTGTTCATATACCTAAGACCTGTATATAGCAAAGAATAAAAAAATACACAAATTACATAACTGTATGTGTGTTAGCGTTGAGAAGATACTTTGCTGCAAATAAAACATAAAAGTAATATTTTGTTGATTATTTAATGTAAATTACGCACAAAATAAGTGTACCTCTGTTTATCCAAATTAAATAATGTATAAATATGCATGTAAATTTAAAAAAATACATATATAAAAATATATATAGATATATAAAATATATTATATGTAATATCTATCTATCTATAGATAAATAGATATAGTATATATAGTATACAAATTAACATATGTGCACATGAATCAAAACAAGTTTCAAAGATATTCTCTATGAATAATTAGCACTAATTTACTGACTATTGTGTAAATAGAGTTTTTTTCATTATTTTCGATTTTTTTTATTATTGTTATTTATTTGTTTTTTGTTATATTTTTCATTATTGTTGCACTTAAATTTTTGGCATTTAAAAAATATATATATATATATATATATATATATATATATATATATATATATATAAATTACATATATATATATATATATATATATATATACACACACAAACACGTGTGTGTGTATGTATATGTATATACATATACACACACACATTATATATATATATATATATATATATATATATATATATATATAATATTTTTTACCTGTCATTTTAATTTATATGTGCATTTCATGCTTCTTGCAACGTCTAACCTATTTTAAATACACGAATATATTACAAACAGACAGTACATTAAATAGATGTATTTAAAAAAATTACAATTAATATAAAAAATACTTATAAATATATTAATAAATACAATTCTGACTTTCAGTAACAACATGATTTTTTTTTTTTTTTTTTTTTCACAAGAAACAACAACATGATTTTTTTAATTGGAAAAATCTGAGGTCACGTTATATTGAGATTCATTTGGCTAAAAAGATACACACGAACTTTCCCAGTTCTGTTCTCATGTATCAATTGTGTGCATCATTTACATGGTATATAATTAGCATAAATCACAGCCACCTTCCATGCCTATAGAAGATTTTAGGGCAGACTTCAGAGAACTTGGGGCAGACTCATGTGTACAGCTCTGTTCCAGCAAACGTGACTTTGACGTTGCAGTGATCACACCTCTGAATCGGGGCTGGCTATTAAATGTTGTATATTCAATGCCTTACATTTAAATATCTTCTACAAAAGAAATCATTCCAGCCCAACCTATGAATCCACAGGTTACCTTCTGTCGGATTTCATGTAAAAAATAGTGACGAAATTCGACACTTCTAATCCCTCTAAATATTCCAGTAGACGATGGTGAGAAACACAAATAGGAAGCAGGTTCACAAGAAACGTGTTCCACTCAATAAAAGACAGAAATAAAAAGACCTTGCTATTTCATAAACCGGATTCAGAATGGAAATGGTTATAAATCTTTATTCATGAAATCATTTATGTATTTATTTGTTTCTATTAAGTTATAATTGTAGCGGATCAAGGAATTGCATTGAAACTAAAATAAAATGTGATAAACCATTTTAATAGGTTTATATTTTTATGTGTTACATTTACAAACTGATGATAATTCTAATGGGGTTGATTTAGTAAAGATGTAAAGAATGCTCAAGCTGAGTTCACTTTGGACCTCAAAAAATTATAGTTAAAAAAAACTTAAAGAAAGCAAAATTAACCAAAAAAAGTAAAAAAAAAAAAAAAGAAAAGAAAACTAGACTTTGCCTTGCACATATTTTCATGGAGAAATTCTATAGAGCTTGCAAGATACTATTCCCAACTGTTTTTGTAAATCAGTCCTATTATGTATTAGGCCAGGGATATGCAATTAGCAGACCTCCAGCTGTTGCAGAACTACAAGTCCCATGAGGCATAGCAGGACTCTGACAGCACAAGCATGGCATCCAGAGGCAGAGGCATGATGGGACTTGTAGTTTTGCAACAGCTGGAGGTCCGCTAATTGCATATCCCTGTATTAGGCCATCAGTCTGGGCATTTAGGGTCCACACCTAGGCATTCCCTTATGGTATGTTAGCAAATGTAAGTTATGTCACCTGTTAATGCATGTTGCTGTAAGGCAGCCTTTTCATTGAAATGGGCTTCCAATACAATAAAAATAGCCAAAAATCAGACAAGTACCATTTGATCTGGTGCAGTGCATCTCAATGCATGACTGTGCTTTGTGGTGCACTGCAACACATGTGTGTCAGAGGTGCCTCTAAAAAGAAACCATAGTGAATCACTTTTTAGAAGCCTGCCACCTCCTGAATGCACAGGGTTTTTCGGGCTGTTTTTTTTTTTTAATCCTAAGGGGAATTTGTTTTGAAATTGCAAACCACAACTACAAGCCAAGGATTGCAGCTGTAGCATGGTACTGTTGACTTCAATGGGCTAGTTTGACAGGCAATGTTACCCGTCAAGCACAACAAGTCAAGTTCAAGTTTCCACAGCCAAAGGCGCATATACTACCACCTTCAGCTGCCATGGCAAGCTTTATGTGGGCATTAAAAATGCAGATGAATTGCCTGTTTTCATCACCTCTTTGCCTCTCGCAAGAAAGGGGTCTAGTGTGTTGGGGTTGCGCACACAGCAATAGAGTGGTGTGAATGGGTCCTTGCTGACTGCTGTATACTAGGGTACCTCGCTTTGCTGCTGCAGTGTGCTGTGATGGAGCTCCCCCAAAGCATGGAGCTCCTCCTAGGGTGTCTTATCACTGTACTGAAACTGTACTTTGAAAAGGACCCACAAAAATCTCAACAAGGCCTACTTGCTGACTGACAAAGCTAGCCATGGATGACTTGACAAAAGTGTGAAATACTTTTGATTTAGAGATGAATCCATCCTCTCTTCTACAGAATAAAATGAGGCTCTGTCAACAACAGTTATGAATTGTAACAGTTCTTTGTGTTCTTGTGGGTCAAATGAAGACTTCAAATCCCTCTAACCATTGTTCCAAAGAGATATGGGGTTCATTTACTGAAACTGGGGAGTGTAAAATCTGGTGCAGTTGTGCATGGTAGCCAATCAGCTTGTTCAGTTAGGCTCGGTTCACACTGCTGCAACTTAGGATCCAACTTGTAAGACTCACGATTGGATTTCTCATCGGAAAAAGATATGACAGCTTTTCCAACGGGATTCTGTGCAAGTTTGCGTTGCATACCCACGGTCACGCAAAAGTTTGCTGAAATTACAACCGTCAAGAACACAGACTATCGCATTTTCAGATAGGAACTTTTCCAGACTGAAAAATTGAGAGCATGCTCTCAATCTTTTGCTGGCTGTAATTCCGCCAGCAAAAGACCAATGGAGCATACACACAGTCGCATTTTCCGAAGAAAAGCTCTCATCGGTCTTTTGTGGGCCGAAATTCTGATCGTGTGTGCACGGCATAAGTCGCGTGACATCCCATTTTAGTCAGTGAGAGCTGTCTTAATTAGCACTACTGAAGTTGCTCAGACTTTAGAAAAGGTTCCTGTACTTAAGCTTTAAGAAAAAAAAAACTGGAAGCTGATTGGTTTTTATGCTGAGCTGCACCAGATTTTGCATTCTACAGTTTTAATAAACTAACTAACTGAACTTTTAGCACTTCCATATATAACCTATTCTACCACTTGTCCCAACCTATTGTAAGCTCTGAGGAGCAGGGCCTTCTCAACCCTTTTTTTGTATTGTAACGGTACTGTTTTCCTTTATATTCTCTTTATATTGTAAAGTGCTGCACATACTGTTTTCACCAAATAAACCCTGTGTAATAATATTAATAATAATAATATTAATAATATTGATAATCCCTATGTGTCTATCCATGACCAGCTTTACATAGAGCAACAGAGGGAAAGCTCCTATTGCAAGTTAATAGGGTTCAGACCTGCTTAGCTATGATAAATAAAGTGAGCATTATATGCAATGATCATACATCCCTTTTCTTGCAGAGATCAGTAACAATGCTGTTCATATACCACAACCAGAAAATTTGAGTTATGATAACAATTCTCCATAATCTTCTTCTTTTTTTGATTTTCACCCATGTAAGAGAATACAAAGAACAACAAATACAAGTTTAGGAAGTAAGATTATAGTGTTCTAGAGCAGATTAAGTGGACAACCAGACATGTTATGGATTAAAAGAAACCCAAAAGCCCCCTACCCAGCAGGTCATAAATGTCTCCACGCTGTCATCAATGAGTCATTAACAGTGGTAACTATGGTAGCTTTTACCTACCTTTCTGACACTTTTTATAACTACTCAATACTGCCCTGTGCCTGAAAGTTGTAGATAAGTATATAATATAGCAGTATCAGCTTGGATATGGGGTTGTTTGGCAGTTTAGCAATGGGGGGGGGGGGGGGGGGTTGTATTGGTTTCAGGAGCTCCTTTCCATGTACTGTTGTCCATCTTTTTACAGGGAAATAAGCAAACTATAATTATCTTGCTGTTACCTCTGGTGCTATCTTAATTTTAGAGCTTTTCTTCACATTGCTGTGCACTTTTCTTTTTACATTTTTTTAATCAACTGCAGAAAAATGCATACGTAAAAGAAAATACGGCTGAGTTCACTTTAACCAATCTTGTGATGGAAAAAAAAGTCAAGTCAGAATAGAATTCTTTATAAAGTATAATGTAGTGCAATGTGCATCAACATGCAACAACACAACATATGGTAATGTGTGCAATACTGTTGTGTACCCACCACCATTATTTTTCTTGCATCCTTATTCAGTCAGTAGAATTAATTCAAAGTGGATGAAATATTTCCCTCCTTTTTTCGTATGAGCTTAGTGGATGGTCAGCTTTCATGTTTATGATTTTATTTCTAATTTAGGAATAAATGATTCAAGTCTTTGAAAAGTAGGACCAGTGGTGTATGTGGGAGAATTGCACACAGATAGAGGTACCTTAAGGTTAAAGGGTAGATATATAAAAAGTTGGATGGACCAGTATAACAAGTATACCTGGATATTGGTAACTTCAGTTCACATCTCTGTTGAAGTGGAACTTTACAAATTAGACTGGTTGATCCTCCTCTTCAGCAAAGATCATGTAATTAATTTAATTAAGTATTGTGAGATCTTAACATTTGTATGAATTATAAAATATTAAATTCAATTTAATATTTGGATTTGTGGGATTTAAATACTGATATGTATTTATTTATTTTTCAATATTTTAGACTTAAAGGGGATGTATGTGGTTAATAAGAAAAACAAACATATGTGATGCTGCAGCTGTCTCATGTTGGCTCTAAGATCGAGAACTGAGCAATCATATGACCACTGATCACTCAACTCTCGGTCTTCTCAAAGCAGAGAGGAGTGATTGTCAGTCAGCGCTCTCCACCCTCCCTCTTTAGTGCTCTTTGGAGGGCTGGGCTGGAGAGTGGGTGCAGCTGGCTTCGGATTTTAGCAGCATCTTAAAAGCTAGAGCCAGCTGTCAATCAGGCAGCTGGACAGATTCCAACAATATGGCCGGGATCCTTCCAGAGCCTGGAGCAGTTCTGTGATGTCATCTGACAGCAAGATTTAGCCCACTGTTGTATGAATCTGGGTCACAAGAGAGCAAAATTAAGTGCATTCCTGTGGCCCGCAAAATAAGTATGGAGACAAAAGCTTACAGTGAAAATATGTGGGGTTGAGCCACATTTTTAGCACCCCCCTAACTGCCCTCTTTAAGCTGTAAATGGCAGTGGACAGGGGTGTCTACATGCCGTAGTTACCATGCTTCATGCCCTCAGCAAAAACTAGCCAACATGTCACAATTAGTGGGGCAGCAAGCCCAGTAAACATGACCCATTCAACTGAATGGGGAAGTGGCGTGTTTGTTGAATGGGCAGTTGAAAGAGGCAGTGAGGAGTCACATATATTGATCGACTTCACATGAACTGGCTTGTTGCAAAATCTTTCATTGAACAGCGCATGTAGCAAATTGGCTGAATCACTTATCAGTGTATTCATACAGTGGTGGAATTCCGCTGTCGACTTAACTCACAATACAATTACACAGTGGGGAGGATTCCCCCATCCACCTTGAATGTGTGGATGGATGAATTGGTTCCGTGTTTTTATATTCAGCCAGTTGGGCAGGGAGGTTGTACAGAAGTCAATCAACGGATCAACTTCTGTACAATCTCTCTGTCATAATTTCCCTGCTCAATCAGTTCCGCGGGGTATTCTGATGGTGGAGAAGTCTCCCCGCTGTCAGAATGCAATAGCTCAGTGGGGAGGATTCCCCCATCCACACATTCAAACCCACTGGTTGTAGAAAATAAAAAATCGTCTCCAACTTAACACTGCTCTCTTCCCAGGCTAGCAATGCTGCTGTACAAAGGTGTCTGCTTTACCACTTCATCCAGAATCCAGACACCCTAAGTGAAATAAAGGGAAAAAAAAGCCCAAAAAGGAAAATGGATGCAGCCACCACATCTAATGATTGTTTAAACTATGACCTAGTGGTGGATGAAAGGCATATCTGTAACTGTAAAATAGCAGACATACAAGTCATTAAAAGGGGAGCACATGCAAGCAAACATCTATTTGTCAGTGGCATACTGGGAGTGAATAGTACTTACCCTTTCTGGGAACATATACACACCTTTAGTACAGGGCTTCTATATTTATCTCAACTGTTGTTTGCCAGGAACTGGTAATAGAAAATATGTGCCGCTCAGACTACAAGGGAAAGCAATCCTTTGTCCATCATTGTTAGTGCAGACCAGGGAAGGAGCTTGTCTAGGCTCCAAATGACTGTTGAGCAAAGGATGGCTCTCATGAAGCCACACATCAATTCAGACCCACTGGTATTGTAATGAATGGCAATCTCAGCCTGGGCTCCCGCCAGGTCACGCCCTCTATGTGTTTGATTCCACCCCACAGAGCCTAACCATGATTAAGCACTGAGGGGCGGAGTGAAACACATTGAGGGCATGGCCTGGAGGGAGTACAGGCTGAGGATGCCATTAATTCCAATATCAATGGGTCTGCATTGATGTGCAGCTTCATGGGATCCATCCTATGCCTATGCTCAACAGTTGCTTGCCAGTGTTGCAGAGTGTTGTGGAGTTGATTTAATAAAATAGTATAGAATAGGCTGGTATTTGAGCCAACTAAGGGGGCCTTTATAATAGTGACTAGGATGACTGAGTAATTAAAGTGAACGCAACTTCCCCAAACTCACTATGCTAAATGAACATACGCCACTCCTTTAGTAAATCAACTCCTAAACTCAAAACACAGCCAACCAGTATAGGAAAAATTAACTCTGTACGTGAAATACACTTAGGAAAATATTGTAAAGCAAGCATGTAATTATGTGATATAAAAAAAGTTTGCTTTGTCTTTAAATGTGTGTTGTTAAAAAATATAATATGTTTTCCCTTTAAAAGAGTGGATATTCTTTATCTTCTGAGCCAGAACACCCAGGGGTGCGTAAATACATTTTCTCCTAATCTGCAGACCTGCTTTGACTACTAAGTCATTCAGTTATTATTTGTTTTACATTTCTTTACAGTTGTCTTCTTTACTAAATTTGGAGCATAACTGGAATATAAAGCATACAGTATACAGTATATTTAATAAATCATTCTGCAGTAGAGAATATACATATATTAGTCAGAATTTATATTGACTCCTCTTACTTTGAACTTATTCCTCATTTGTTAAATATTAGGGTCGAATTGCTAAAGAATATAGATTGTTCTAAATCACAATTAACTGTTTTAAACAGAATTTTACAAAAAATGTTCCAGTGCCATAATTATGTATGAATGCTTATGAGTTGATATGAAATTAAATCTGAATTTGGTGATTGTAAAACTGGTCATATAAGGCTCAAATGTACAGCCAATGCTTTTTTTTTTTAAGTGGGATAAAGTAGGGAAATGTTAACAAGCGTACTAAAGTTTCTTATTTTATGTCTGTATACTATTGGGGAAAATTTCAGATGGATCCATTGGAAAATTTACCCCACCTTTTATTCTGGGGACAACTGCAAAATTTTGAATTACCTCCTTCATTTTTCTCAATGCCAATGATCACAATACAAATAGAGGGGCGAATCTTTTCAATGGGGGCACAGACCACAAAAAAACAAAACATTTTTTCAAACCCTTCCCCACTCCATCCAAACCTAAAATAAAAAGGTTTTTCTTAGAGATGAAAATAACAACTCTGTAGAAATTTAGAGATAATGATTTAACTTGATTTTTTTTTGACCAGTTAATTGTGATTTAGAGCTGCATTTTTACTGAATTCCTATAAATGTTTTTACAGTAAAGATTTGTGATCAGCAATTCTTGTTTCTTTTTCATGTATTATTTTAAAGCATAGGTCTAGGAAAAAATAAAAACACATTTAGTGCATCTCTGCAGTACACACTGTATACACAATCCTATATTTTATCCCTTTAAACATGCTGCAAGTACAAGAAAATACCCGTGGCATAAAATATAGTGGCAGAAATATAGTGTTCTCCTACCTTCCTTTTTGACGTGACACCACAGTGTATTTTCAGATCTGAATTCCAAAGCATGTGGTGTCAGCCCTGCCTAATTAATTTCAGATAGATTACATAGTACACAGACCTCTCCCCATCTCTCTGTACCCTCCTCGTCTCCATTACTTCTCCTTGTGCACATGCAGAGAACACAGGAAGTTATCAGCTCAGATTTCTAGAAAAATTAATGGGTAATTGTTTCACTTTTTGGACAGATATAACACAATACTGTAATAATTATCCATTGTATATTTAGAAGACTAAAATGGAGAAAATAAGAGAGTTCACTGTAAGGACTTACATACACTTTGAATACTTAAATGTTGACTATTTTTGTATTTTTCATTGGATCAGGTAATGATCAAAAGCAATGTTTCTCAACCTTTATTTCAGTCAAGGCACCCTTTAAAAGTACAGACAATCTCAAGGCGCCCTTTAAAATTATGGACAGCCTTGAGGCACCCCATTCTAAAATGTAAAAACTAATCTAATAGCTTTGCATAATTATTATTATTTCAGGTACTTATATAGCGCCGTCAATTTACGCAGTGCTTTACATATACATTGTACATTCACATCAGTCCCTACCTTCAAGGATCTTACAATCTAAGGTCCCTAACTCACATTCATACATACTAGGGACAATTTAGACAGGATCCAATTAACCTACCAGCATGTCTTTGAAGTATGGGAGGAAACCGGAGTACCTGGAGGAAACCCACGCAGGCACAGGGAGAACGTGCAAACTCCAGGCAGGTGGTGTCGTGGTTGGGATTCGAACCAGCGACCCATCTTACTGCTAGGTGAAAGTACTATCCACTACACCACTGTGCAATGCAGCAACAACCACACTTAGCCCACGTACACACGGTCGGAGATTTTGCCAACCAAATCCGTCGGATTTTGCCCGTCGGATTTAGTCAGACGGATTGTGTCCGAAACTGTTGCATACACACGGTCGGGCCAAGTTGGCGAAAAATCCGATCTTTCAGAACGTGATGACGTAATTTTGTTACGATGGGACTACATTCAAGCTAGTAGCCAATAGCTTTGATGTAGGAATTTGATCTGAGCATGCGTGGCACTTGGTCCGATGAAAATGCTCTACACATGATTGGATTAGGTCCGTCCGGCCCAGTTGGTCGGGAAATATTTCCAACATGTTGGAAATTTGGGTCGGACGGAGATTCGGACGGAATCAGTCCGATGCATATCACACACAGTCGGATTATCTGACGACACGGTCGGATAAGACTCATTCCGACACATTCTCAGACCGTGTGTACAAGGGCTTAGGATACCCAATGTTAGAGGTGATTTATTCTTCCAAAGCAGAGGGATGGGGCATAGGATGGTCAAACAAGGATACTGTGGAGGCAACAGATATCCTCCTTATTAACTGTTGATGTCATTGGTTGTTAGGATGCCAGTGTCTAGAAAGTTGTAATGGAGCACAATGAAAACCCATGGCTTTGTGTAATTAAAAGGCAGGTTGATCCACCTCCTGGCTTGTATACAATATTTGGTCAATTTTCAGGGGATTTGTTAAGGCACCCCTGAAGAAATCTCAAGGCACCCCAAGGCGTAGTGGGCACCACCTATCTCCTTATATTCAATGTGGTTCTTTGTTTTCACTGGCTGAAACAGGTCACTGAGGGCAGTTTGATCACAACTTCAAATCTAACCGTTTATTTTCCATTGTCATCTTTATGCTATCCACAGACATACAGTAGGACAGCGAGTGTCAGACTTTTGAAAGATCTTTTGTAGGAAAGAGTTAATGGTTCCATTTTCTTATTATAATCAGTAGGTAGACATCCAAAAAGATTGTTTGTCTAATAGAAAACAATACATTTCTACAGACAGATCTTTATTTTAAACAATCTTTCTACATTTTATTCAGAAATGCCATGGTTCTCGAGGCTGCTATCTTACTGTATGACTGTAGGTAGTCTAGCTTTGTCAGTGTTATTTACGACGGTCTTTAGAAAGCTGAAAATTGAAGGTGATTTAGGAAATGTGTGCAAACCTGCTTTAAAATGTCAAATTGACATACTCTTCTCATTCCTAGATCTTCTCTTGCTTCTTTCTTACTAGCAAACAAATGCTATTGGAAATGAAAAACAAAGAGCTAAAAGAAAAAAAACACAAAAAATATTCACAGGATCTAAAAGTACAAAATGTAATTAATTGCCAAATACTGACAAACCAATAATTTATATATTTTCATTTCTCACAAATATTTAATAGCAATAGAACACGCATCTATAAAGTAAAAATCAGATGTTGTCACATTAATATTGGAGCTTTCAGAATGTGGGTTTACAAGTGTATTAGTGTGTTGGGTTGGGAGAAAGGTTTTTTTTTTTCGCTGGATGATTTTGTACTGATTAACCAGACTTACCAAGAGGATTAGTTAAAAGGCTTAAATAAAGTAGAACTTCACTCTCCCAATCGACATTGACAATTTTTAATCCTTATGCTGCTAGCATTAGTATATTATATTCACTTGTTTTAAACTTTTTTTACATTTCTTCAGTTACTTTCTGCTCTCCATGCCTAGGCAAATGATGTCATACATCCCAGGAGTCTTCAAGAGGGGAGGAGGGGTTTTCTCAGCTAAGCACACACTTCTGCCTGCATGGCTTAGCTAAGGGCAGATGGATTAGAAGAAGTAAATTCTACATGAATCACCTGCCCTTACTCAAGATGGCCACAGCCAAAAATGCTAGGGGATGTTTTTCATAGTAATTTCTCAGCAAAATAAAACATGGAGACATGGATCCATGGGGGATATTAATTTTGTATATTTTGTATCTTAATAATGAATTGAATAGTGTTTTTGGTTTGTGGTGCTCAGATGCAGTATAGTTTTGCTTTAAGCCCTCTTTCACACAGGCACCTCCGCCTGATGGGTTCCGCTTGCTCAGCAAGGAATCACTCTGCTGATCTCAGCTGAGCAGGCGGATGACAGGTCCATCTCCACTCACTGTGCAGAGTGGAGACAGACCCAGTCCCACTCTCTTCTAAGGGGTAATCGAGTGAAAACAGACTGCCTGTTTGTTTTCATCCGATCCGCCAGATGGATGGAAAATAGGACCAGCATGCGTCTAGACTCTACAGAAAGAATCAGATCGCTGACATCCGCCGTTCCATAGGGGTGAGTGCAAGGTCCGATCAGGTCCACCTGAAAAACTGACAGGTGGACTTGATTGGACAGCCGGTGTGAAAGGGGTCTTAATTGAAAATAATCTGCGTTTACAAATATTCAATCTTTCAGTAAACTTTTTCATCTTCTATGTCTGTGTCTGGTTAAAATCTTTTACTGTCACTGTTATATATTTTTTCAGTGCTTTGCATTAGCTGCCCCAACTTTGCACACCACATCCCCCAACCCCATCATCCCCAGGCTCTCCTACTTCTCATGGGATTCTGAAACTGGAAAAAAATACCATCATGGGGAACTGAATGAACATTTTTCTTGGTTCAAAGCCATCAGAACCCAGACAGGTAAAACTGGACTTTTTTCTTTGGCATAGTGCAGGGGAGACATTAGGGGTCTAATACATTTCTGATGTACAAAGGGTACTTGTAACAAGCAAATCACAATTGTAACCCCACAGGTCAGGTAAACCCGCTTATCAGGGTTTATATAGTGACAACAGTTTGCACAGCGTTTTACAAAACGAGGGGTGATAGCACAGTTAGAATACAATTCAACACAAGATTGATCAGAGAGCCCTGCTCATAAGAGCTTGTGATAGTAATAAATAAAAAAAATAAAAAAACATGTAAAAGGGTACCCCCCCCTCACACACAAAGAAACACACATACATCCATGTAAACTATTATTGTGTAACACTAGATGTATCCCCACCCTCTAGGGTGACCTGTAAAGGTTTTTAGGGCATTGACTAATTACAATTATACTCATTTTTTTGCCATTTCAGTGGTGAGAAAATTTTGAGACTAAAACTAACTTCATTGTATTCTTTATTGAAAATATACTTTTGATTAAAAAAAAAAAAAGTTGTGCAAATTTCAGGAAAATATATGGGGACATTTTTATAAAGCCTGCAGGACATTTTACTGGCATTAGTTCCCTTTAGAACTACCAGTCTCGAATTCTGGCAAGCATTTGCACTAGTTTTGGCAACATTACCTTCTCAGCTGGTAAATTTAGGTTGTTTTTATACACCACAACTTTAAGAACCTGTTGTAATGGCAGCAACAGATTAAAAATAAATTACACTCAATTTGTAGATTGATAAACTGGCAGTAATTAAACTGGAAGAAAAGTCTAAGTATAACTATTCTCAAAAAAGTCCTTTCCCTCCTCCTCCTACTAATCTTGCATATCCTGTATAAAACAAAAATCCGTTTACTAACCTTTTTTTGCAACCGGTCTAGTAAAGTGACCCTGCAGCACCAAAATCCCCTGTCAGTAAGCAACCGCTGTAGGAGAGAAGAAGGGATGCCAACAACAGCTGGGCCTTAGGAGCCTATGGGTGACGTCATGGCTGCTGAAATTCACATCTGTTTTCAAGTTCTCCCTTAAAAAGGGGAGCCGGAGCTGTGGAATCACATCACTGGACAGGACCAGATAAAAAAAAAGGTAAGTATACAGATCTTTTTTTACATTAGGTATGCAGGATAGGTAGGGGGAGGGGGGAGAGAAAGTTTTTAAGAATAGTTAGTGTTGGCCTTACTAACACCTCAAGATCCATGCTGAGATTGCATGCAGAGGTATGCCAGTAGTCGGAGTGGGGTATGTCTGTGCTGGGAAGCTGTGATAAATGTGACAGCTTCCCACAGGGCTCTGCCCACAACCCCATTTAGATGTCAGATGGGAGTATATTGGAAATGACTTGAATAACAGGATGAGCAAAGTCTGATGGAGAACTGAGAAACTATTTTGACATTAGGTCCATCTTAAGTCCCGTACACACAAGCCGAATGCTGGGCAACATTGGCCGGTTCAATAAAAAAATGGCCAACAGTCAGCTTGTGCGCATGGCAGCCGCTCCGACAGAAGTTTGGCCGGCCTCTGTCGGACAAGCATGCTGGAAACCCAGCAGCCGACCAGCTCCCAAGAGCGCTTATTGGAGTTTTCTGGCAGGGAAAGGTGGCATCCCCCTGTAAGAACACAACAGCTCAGTGGGAAATTGTTGATGTTGGATCCTACGTACAGGAGCTCCGACTGGAGCTGACAGTTTTTTTAATTTAACTCACTGGGTTGGACAGAAAAAAAACTTATAGTGTGTACCAGGCTTTACTTCTGACTGACTAAAGGATCTCTATGAGTGGATTTGAAGGTCACTATTGGACCAAATAGCAGCTATGGATCCACCCACTGCTGTGCGGAGTAAATAAATTAAAGCAAGGCCGACCTGATGGAGAACTGCAGTCCATATTCCCATCATGTTACTGGAATGAGCTCTTTCAGGTACTGGGTGCTGTAGAAACTGCCAGCTGGATACTGGAACCTGTGAAATACGTAGATATTCGCCGGAACACCAATGATCATCAATTTTGTCTAAATGTTTTTTATAAAGAAAGATCACATCACAAAATAGTATAGTGCAACATTTCGGAGCCACGCAGGACCCCTTTATGAGCCATGTGCCTCATCACATTCCTAACGAAGGGGTTCTGCATGGCAAGCACCTCCAATTTTGGTACAGTGGCCCAACAGAATGCTAAGGGTGTCTGTGACACCCTTTTATGAATTCCTCCAAAAAGTTTTGCAGGTTTTAAGGACATTTATACCTTTAAAAATGCACATTTAAAGCGGAGTTCCCCCCAAAAATGGAACTTCCCCTCATTTGTCTCCTCTCCCCCCTCTGGTGCCACAATTGGCACCTTTTGGGGGGGAGAGGGGACAGGGTACCTGTCTTTGACAAGTTTCCTGTTACCACTTCCGGGAGTTCACACCGCGGGCCATGAAGTCACCGCAGGGCTCCCTATTCCTCCCTCCTTTTCCCCCTATCTGCCGGGCCTATCCGCCGGGCCAGTAGGAGAGAGGGGCAGGATCACATGCATGCGCAGTAGGGTTCCCGGTGTGAAGCCGTAAGGCTACACTGCCGGGTACCCCTACCCGTAATGGCGGCAGAAGCACCCGACAGCCGATGGACACCAGGACAGGTAAGTGTCCTATTATTAAATGCCAGCAGCTGCAGTATATAATATAATTTTTTTGGGGCAGACCTCCGCTTTAAGCATGTGTGTAAAATATAAAAAAAATGGTCTGGCAGTGAAAGGGTTTAGTAGATTGTGAATTGATGCAATATGTAAACAGGATAATAATGTAGAAACTCGCCTGGGTGCACAATGACATTACTATGAATGCTATGACCTCATTATGGTATCTTCAAATCTGCCAATGTATATGTGGAGCTTCACAGCAGGATGCAGCTACTTAAAGGGGATGTATAGCGTTTTGTTTTATTTTTTCTCTATTTATCATGTTCAGAACTAATTTTTTAATTCCCTTTTCTTTTACATTCTTAGTGAGGTAAATAAGAAATATTGCATATTATATGAATATATCTTATATATTTGTACAGCAAGTAGATCCACGCTACTTTGCCGAAAAAGCCTGTTGTTTACAGATCTCTTAAGTAGCTTAATGTCAAATTTAACGCATAACTAAATGTGTGTATTGACCCCTCTTCTCTCCTTGTCCACTCTATTTAGTTGGCACCCTAAGATTTTCGATCACGAGCAACAGTCTGAAAGCAAACTGCTTACGCTGTGCTCTCTATCTAGAAATTACTTAAAGCTCTGAAAATCATATGTCAGCGGTAAGACCTGCTTTATGCCACGTACACATGATAGGAATTTTGGTCGGAAAAAGCTCTGATGGTTTTCCCGACGGAATTTCGCTCAAGCTGTCTTGTATACACACGGTCACACCAATTCCGACCGTCAAGAACGAGGTGACGTACAACATGTATGACGGGACTAGAAAAAGGAAGTTCAATACCCAGTAGCCAATAGCTTCCATCTCGTAGTTGAATCTGAGCATGCATGAGTTTTTGCGTGTCGGAATTGCATACACACGATTGGAATTTCCGATAGAAAGTTTTTCCGTTGGAAAAATTAAGAACATGTGCTCAAATTTTGCTGGCGGGAATTCAGCCAGCTAAATTCCGATGGAGCATACACACGGTCGCATTTTCTGATGAAAAGCTCTCATCGGTCTTTTGCTGGCCGAAATTCCGATCGTGTCTACGCGGCATTAGATGTTAATGTTAAAATGAATCTCCAGGAGTTAGGAAAAAAATCTACCCTTGCAGTTGGGCTCTGCTGCACTGCAAATTTTAAATGCTTGTTTAATCTAGAGGTGCTGCAACAAGGAAAAACACTTACTATATCTTATTTCCCACTCTAGCAGACTCCTTCCATCTATTCCAGGGATAGGCAATTAGGCAACAGACCTCCAGCTGTTGCAAAACTACAAGTCCCATCATGCCTCTGCCTCTGGGTGTCATGCTTGTGGCTGTCACAGTCTTGCTATGCCTCATGGGACTTGTAGTTCTGCAACAGCTGGAGGTCAGCTAATTGCATATCCCTGATCTACTCAGTTGGTCCAGTGTTACCAACTGCCCAAGGCGCTTCAGACCCATTTGCAAGCTTGCCTCCTCGTGTACAATGCAGGGTTAATAGTGCTGCACTGCATATTTTTACACAGGGGGACCATCCGCAGCCTGAGCACAGCCTGAATCTTTGGACAGAAGAGAACAGAGCTGGAGTGAGACATAGGGTAAGTAATACATCTTATCCCTGCACCCCTAGACTAAACAGGCATTTAAGTCTTGCAATGTGGGGGGCCCCACTGAAAGGGTGGATTCTGTCTAATTCCCATAGTTCAGCTTTAGTTTGAAAAAGTGCATATAAATGTAAAAAAAAGTTAAAAAAGTAAAAATTTAAAAAAAAAGTATTAGGACAAAAGTAATAGCGTTTTCCTTTAATGCCTTTCCAGGATCAGGGATATGTGCCAGGTTCTTTAATACCCGTAGCTGGTGCTGAGGAAGTTGGGGGGAGTTGGAGCCTTGTGGGCCCTCGAGCTGAAACACTAGGGCACATTCAAAAATGTGGGGCTTTGCTACTTGAAATGTGTTTCCTGTTTACTCTTCTGCTGCTTTGTACATGTTTATTAAGACTCTGGGGTATTATATTTTGGAAATAGTACGCTAGGTTGAATTGCAAACCTGGCACTTTCCATTTTCTCCTATAGGAGGTTTTGGAAGTCCTGTGCTTTTTATGTATTTTATTACTGGGAGATGTATAAGTAAACCAATGAATGCCCTGTCACTTCTGAAATATGGTACTGTTTTCCTTACACTATCTCTACTGCTATTTGCCAATTCTGTTTACAATCAATAAATCTTTTGCCACTGTGTAAGTCCCAATAAAATTTATAACACATCCAAAATAACATTCACTGATATAAAAAAGTTGTAAGAAATGTTTATTAGTGATTAAGTTAAAAATCTTTTTATTTTCAATGTTTTTTTATTGAAGTTTTTTTACAGTACAGGGAAAGACCTTAACATCTATTTTTTAACTTATAACAGTTTGCATACTTTTCCAAATACATAATACAGGTACAAACAGTATCTTTTGTTTTTAGACTATTCTTCTAAGGTTCTAGTATCGTTTTTTGCCTTATCCTCTACATCAGTTGTGGTTTAAAGAACATACTATACTATGGATTTTCTATCTTAAGCAGTATATTATTATCAATAGGTTTATATTGGTTTTATTGACGTAGGTCCCACAGCATACCCTCCGAGCCTGGAGACACCCACCCCCCAGTAATTCTCTGGGTGGGCCCGCTTCCCCAGACCATGGAGGGACGCCCTCCAGATTCCGCAATGTCAAGGTCTTACGGAGGGTAAAAGGGGGATAGATAATGGGAGGGAGGAAAGATGAACTCAGAGGGGATGAGAGGCAGGATTGAGGTGGGGGGGGGGAGAAGGGAGGGAGGACTTCACACTCCTGGGCATGTTATTCAGGAAGGGTCCTGGTTATTAATTTTCTGGGGGTGATTTGTCAAGTACCTGATCCATGGGTCGCATATTTTATTAAACAACTTCATTTTGTCCTGCATGATTGCTGTTAGTCTTTCATTTAGCATGAGCGTTAAAAATCTTTTTAATTAAAAACAGAAGTAGTACCATACAAAACCCCGTGCCTTTAGCGGAATCCACAGACATTGAAACAGAAAATTCTATTATTATAATAATATGATGTTTTGAGTTTTGTAGGCTAGTTCAGATCAAGCAATGCCGCATACACACGACCGGACTTTTCGACGGACTAGATCCAACGGTCTTCCAGACAGATTTGCGGTGGAGTTCCGAAAAACTTTCTGAACGAACGGACTTGCAAACACACAAGCACACCAAAGTCCGACGGATTCAAACGTGATGACATACAATTGGACTAGAATAAGGAAATTCATAGCCAGTAGCCAATAGATGCCCTAGCGTCGGTTTTTGTCATTCGGGCTAGCATACAGACAAACAGATTTTTTGACCGGACTCAAGTCCGTCTGAAAGATTTTTGAAAAAAAGTCCGCTGGAGCCCATACACGATCGTAATATGCGATGGATTCATTCCGTTGGACCTAGTTCATCGAAAAGTCTGGCCATGTGCACGCGGCATAAGAGCTTGCCCAGCCAGGTATCATATTTTATGAGCTTTGTTGTCTATTGATAGTGCAACAAAATGGTTCACACTGTAGTTCCGGCTTTGTTATACTTGTGGTATAACTTTTGAAGGAGGAAAACAATCTGTTGGTAACTGGTGATTCCTAAAAGTGGTCAGAAGTTTAAAGTATATCTATTTTTTTATAGAATGGAGAAATGTTCAACAACTGTTTTTATTGCTTTCTGTGTCCCCACACCTCCTTGGACACTCAGTGTCAGAATTTCAGGTGGGTTTCTAAGTTAATGCCGACACTGGAGTTGTCATCTAAATAATTCACATAGCAAGTAACCAAGTAAACTAGTAAGGGTATGGTATGCCAAGCAAGAAACACCAGGAGCACTGAAAGTATAATTCGGTTTTACAGAGAAATCCCTTCATTTTATTACCTGGAAGTTTTGTTATCCACCAGGCTGGATTTATTACACATTGGACAGAAAAAGACTAATCTGGGAAAGAATATGAACAGCTTGGAGTCCTCTAGCTTTCCTCTGAAGCTAGTAGAAAATCACTCATATACAATATCATCTCTCATTCATATGGCTTCCTGGGCCACTTTAATTTTGTTGACCATAACTATAACCACAATGTTTTGCATGACATTGTATACCTCTAGTAAAATTGTAATACAACAATAAGATAATATTGCGCAAATAAAGTTTTTGTTTATTAAAGTTTTACATATTTCTGAACTTTTCTTGAATTTTGAGTTTTCTTATCATTTGTATCGTTTATAAGAAAAAAATCAGTAGCTGCACTGTTTATGCCGGTGTTCTGTCGAGAAGTGCCCCCCATCGGATAGGGCCTGGGCTGAAGGGTACATGCGCCACACGTAACAGCACAACAGCTGATTTTAACATCAGCTGTTGTGAACAACGAGATGGCGCAGGCGCACAATAGCAGACAGAATTTTTTTTTTCTGTCAGATTGTGCCGGCGCTCCCCCACACTCCCATGGCGAGTTCATGTCCATGATGGGCGGATTTCTACACGTTGTGGGCGGATTGTAGGTGGAAATAGATGGGCAGTGCTGCACAATAATATAACTTTGTGATGGGAGGATTTTGACATTTCTTGTGGGCGGAATTAGATGGCCAGTGCCGCAAAAAAATAAAACTTTGTTATTGAATTGAATTGAAAAATCCCCCCATCACAAATTTATTTTATTTTGCAGCACTGCCCATCTAATTCCGCCCACAATCTGCCCACAACGTGTAGAAATCTTCATGGACATGAACTCGGCACAGGAGCGCGGGGGAGCGCAGGGCACAATCTGACAGGAAATAAAAATTCTCTCGGCTATTGTGCGCCTGTGCCGTCTCATCGTCACAACAGCTGAATGTTAAAATCAGCTGTTGTGCTGTCACGTGCGGTGCATGCATTGCACATGCGCCCTTCAGCCCGGGCACTCTCCGATGGGGGCACTTCTCAACAGAACACCGGTCTCTGTTTGGCTGTGTATGAAGAATGCAGGCAGAGAGAGCAGAATGAAGATGCTGTGTGTGACTAACTTCAGCTTTTTGGCACTGTAAAAACAGAATTTTTAGTTGCAAGCTGTTAGAATAGAACAGCTAAATATAAAGTTATCAATATGTGCTATTGGACCCCTTTCACACTGATGGACCAATAGGGTCCACCTGTCAGTTTATTAGGCGGACCCAATCGGACCATTGCTCTTTATGGAGCGGCAGATGTCAACGGACATATGTCCCCGCCGACTGATCTGTTCAACATGCATCTGGCAGATCGTATGACAGTCAAATAGAAACGGAAAGGCAGTCCGACAGCCCACAGAGGGCAGCGGGCTGTGTCCGTGTCTGCTCTGGATCAGCGGAGAGGATACGGACCTGTCATTTGCCTGCTCAGCGGGGATCAGCAGAGAGATCCACTGCTGAGCAGGTGGATCGGCTGGAGGACTTTGCCAGTGTAAAGTGGGCCTTACTGTAGAAAATATAGTAACTATGTATACTTTGTAATTATATACTGTATATATGCAGGGGCAGATATATTTGCTCATTACATGCTCAGGCTTGGTTTCCTGCCTTACCTTGCTACACAGTGGTTATGCTTTTTTTTTACAATGCAAAATCCCTAGCTCAACTTAAAAAAACAAAAAATCCATTAGATATAAATAATTTAAGTCACTTACTATAACCTCTGGCTTCCATTCTTTCAGCCTAGGCACTTGTAACATCACCACAGCCATCCCGAAGCCGCATGTGAATTCTCCCATGGGATTGGGGGGTACAATACTCCCAAGTTGTTTAGTAGGCGGAAGATACACTTTAAGCAGTAATGTTCAATAATACAGAGCTCCCTCTAGGGTTTAATCTTCAAACCTATAAATTAAAGACATGTAGAAAATTATAGAAAAACAAGCAATTAAAAATGTGAAAATACAAAAATGACGAATGCAATACTGCGAAAATAAGTTAAAATGTGTGCACAATGGGGTTAATTTACTAAAACTGGAGAGTGCAACATCTGGTGCAGCTGTGCATGGTAGTCAATCAGCTTCTAACTACAGCCTGTTCAATTAAGCTTTGACAATAAAACTTGGAAGATGATTGGTTTCTATGCAGAGCTGCACCGGATTTTGCACTCTCCAGTTTTAATAAGTCAATCACAGTGTTTTCCCTTTAAGGCTAGCCTGGTAGCAATGTGAAAAAGAGCCTAATGGGAACAAGTAAATATGGAATATTCACATGAAATATTTTATACTTACTTAAAGTCAATTATTGCACACTATGAAAAATGTGTAAAATTTGATGAAAAAGCTATAGTCTGGCATTGCCCTGAAATTTCACTTCCATAGATATGTGTTGCCTTTCCATAGATACATGGGAAACATGCGGTACTTCTTAAACATATTTTGCTAATAAAAAAGCTTTTTCAATTCACATCTTAATCAATGTGTTTAAATGTTTGGAACTATAAGTTAGCAAATCTCCTCACATACTGTACATTGTTAGCACAAACATCCAGTTTCAATCATTCTACAAAAAAAAATGATTGAAGTGCTATTAACAAACTGAACAACGATATACTTAAAGTGTATGTAAACACTAGATTTATTTTACGGTATGTCTGGCATCATACAGTTTTCTTAAAGTAGAACTGTAGGTCACTTTTTTCAGTTTGTATAGAGTAATGGAGGGCTATGACCCTGCCTGTTCTGTGTCCCACTGGGGTAATTTCCCTCTAATTCCTGTCCCATAACTTCTGCAGGAAGTCCTTGCAAAGGGAGGGAAATCCCTGGTAGTTGTTAGGGTCATCAGAACTAGAGTTAAAATTTTCCTGTGTCAGTGACCATTCAAGATTTGGGATTTTCTTTCAATTTTATTTTCTGTATTAATGGTCGCCAGTACAAATATGTAGAGTGGGTGAATCTCAATAACAGTGACAAAGAGAGAAATAAAACCTAACTGTTTTAATCCCTTTTCCTTTCTAAAAACAAAAAACAAAAAACAAAAACAATCACCTTCAGTTACACTTTAACGTATACCTATGGTCAAAATGTAAAATCATATATTAATTTCCACATTGTATTCTAATTACTTCTGACCTACTCCTATTACTATGAACAATTTAAACAATTTAACATCCGCGCTATAGCCAAAAGACAGCTACAGTGCCGGCCTCAAATGCCGGGAGGGCGTCCATGAACTTCCTCCCGTTCTCGCACTGCCCGCATGCCCCAGCGACACGCTCTGTGATTGCCAAGTTCTTCGGACTTGGCTGATCACAGAGTAGGGAAAGGGCCAATCACAGCGGGCCCTTTACCATGTGATCAGCTGTAAGCCAATGACTAAACGGAAGTGGGTTACCGGCTTTTTTTTTCTTCGCGTTGTCAGCGGGAAGAAAAGATTAAAACCAGTAACCGGCTTCTGTTAAAGGGACATGGGTCCCCTAAGTGACAACCAGTCCTGCTAATCAGTGCCCTCCATTGCTGCAAATTCCATGCCCAGCTGTGTCATCTATCAGTGCCCATCAGTACTGCTAATCAGTGGCCACCAGTGCCACCCATCAGTGCTGCCAATCAGTGCCCATCAGTGCCTCATCATCAGTGCCTCCTGATCAGTGCCCACCAGTACCGCCTATCAGTGCCACCTATCAGTGCCCATCAGTGCAGCCTCATCAGTACCTCCTGATCAGTGCCCAGCAGTGCAGCCTCGTCAGTGCCCATCAGTGCCACCTATCAGTGCCCATCAATTCCCCCTACCAGTGCCCATCAGTGCTGTCTATTGGTGCCCATCAGTGCTGCATCATCAGTGCCCATCAGAGCAGCCTATTAGTGCTGATCAGTGCCCACTATCAGTGCCCATCAGTGCTGCCTCATGAGTGCCTCCTGATCAGTGCCCACCAGTGCAGCCTCATCAGTGCCTATTAGTGCCACCTATCAGTGACCATCAATGCCCCCTACCGGTGCCCATCAGTGCTGCATCATCAGTGCCCATCAGTGCAGCCTATTAGTGCCGATCAGGGCCACCTAATTAGTGCCCATCAGTGAAGGAGAAAAATTACCTGTTTGCAAAAAATTTTAACAAAATATGAAAAACAATTAGTTTTTTTGTTTGTTTCATAAAAAATAAAAAACCCAGTGGTGATTAAATGACACCAAAAGAAAGCTCTATTTGTGTGAAAAAAATTATAAAAATGTAATTTGTGTAGAGTGACCACACTATTGCAATTCAAAGTGCAAGAAATTGGCCTAGGCAGAGGGGGTTATAAGTGACCAGTAAGCAGGTGGTTAAAGTGTTACTAAACCCAAGACCCTGCATTCAGTATATCTGGTCCCCCACAGTACACAGAACATGGAAATTTTATTATTTTAGTAAATGTAAACTGCTAAATACCTTTCCTCCTTAGCAGTATATAGCAGTCTTGTGACTTCTATCAGTGTCTGGTAAAAGCTTGTAGGAGGAGTTTTCATTCTACTCTGACTGTCCTATGGGGCTGCATGGCTCCTGACCCTCTACCTGTAGAGTGCTGATTGGCCCTGCGCTGATCACATGCACCCTCTCAAGAAAAAATAAACTCTCTAGCAATTTACATCAAACTGAGCATGTGCAGAGGGACTCTAAATGTTCTGTCTTATCAGGAGATGGATTGGGGACAGTGGAATAAGGGGAGGGTCAAAGAACACAGGATCGCACAGCCTTTTTATACAATGCAGAGGATTAAACCCTTAGGTTCCGCAGTGAGTATAACAAGCATACTTTACTGTATATGCGGACTAATTTTACTGTTGTGGGCTTAGTAACACAAGTTTGTAAACTTAGTTTGTAAAGATCCACACACATTTAATTTCTTACATTTATTGAAAACTAGATGGACTTGTGTCTTTTTTTTTAAAACAGACTATGTAACTATGAATTCTGTAACATATTTTCTCTATGCTCTGTGAGGTGGCACTGCTGTGTCACAGAATTCACAGAGTCTTATGAATTACAGAGAAACTGAGTGGAGGAGTTTCCGGAGGTTGAGTCAGTACAGGAATCACTGCTTGCAGACAGCAAGGTACCATGGAGTATATAGTCCCCAGGAAATTGAAAGCGAACAGCAGAGGAGAAGCTGCAATGCATGCAGGGAATCGAGGAAGTTGTGGAAAGAGATAACCAGCAGACAGGCAGAACTAACAACATGAAATCGGGTTTTTCAACTAAGCCTACATTGGATTGTCAAATACAATCATGTTTTTTTATTGTTATTACAATGCTGATGTTATAAAATGAAAGTGCATGCTGTGACCATAGAACTCCTTTATAAAAATTGTGTTTTATCTGGTTAACAGCACTTCAGGTTGCTATGGCCCATCAACAACAGTGGTGTGGCTAGGGGGGTACAGGGGGTGCGGTCCGCACCCGGGTGCCATCCGCTACAGGGGTGACACTATCCAGAGGGTGACGTAAGCCCTGGCTCCCTTTGGCAGTTTTTTTTCAGCCGGAAGCTGGAAACACCCCCCAGCACTTGGCCTGTGTTTTCCTCCTCCTCTCTGTCTCTCACTACTGCACTGCTGCCTGAGCCTGTCATGATATTCTCCACCCGGGTGGTCTGTACTGATGGAGGGGGGGTGCTTTTTCCCGGGGGGGGGGGGTCTGTACTATTGGAGGGGGGGGCTTTGTCCTGAGAGGGGTTTGTGCTAATGAAGGGGGGTGCTTTGTCCTGGGGGAGGGGTCTCTACTGATAATTGGTGGGGAGGTCTGTACTGATGGAGGGGAGTCTATACTTAGTGGAGGGGTCTGTGCTGATGGAAGGGGTGCTTTTTCCTGGGGGGGGGGTCTGTACTATTGGAGGGGGGGTGCTTTTTCCTGGGAGGGGTCTTTACTAATGGAGGGGGGTGCTTTGTCCTGGGGGGAGGGGTCTATACTGATAATTGGTGGAGGGAGGTCCGTATTGATGGAGGGGAGTCTATACTTAGTGGAGGAGGGTCTGTACTGAAGGAGTGGGGTCTGTACTCAGGGGCGACTATAGTTGGTGAAGGGGGGTGACACCATGTTTTACTGCACCAGGTGACACTAACCCTAGTAACGCCACTGATCACCGCTATTAAGCCCTTATGCAAATGGCTGATTGCCCCAGCGTTATCACCCGGAAGCAGTGTTGCCTTATTCACAAGTCCTGTACACATTGGAGGCTTCTGCCAGTGTGCATGCACTCGAATTGTTCACTGAGCTCTGCCCACCGGCTCATTCTATACTGTCCAATGACAACTCTATCCCATCCTCCTTGAAGTGCAGTTCACAGGAAATCTCTGCCTCCCATTCTGCAGTGAATCACACATTAAGGGTCAGTTCACACCACATGTAGTCCAGTGCATTTTTTTTATGCATCAAGAACGCATGGAAAGTAGGTTATATGGTTTTCAATGGCATAGTTTACACCAGTGCTTGCAGTTGCAGTTCCAGTTCCAGAAGAAAAGTAGAACATGCTGCATTTTTCCTGCACTGGAATGCTGTAAAATGTATCAAAAATGCACTGGAACACACATCCTTATTCAAGGTTAAGAAAAAGAGGGGGGGGAAAATGCACTGAATTGCATAAAAAATGCACCAAAAACGCACTTGAACGCATCAAAAACGCATTAAAAATGCACGTGCAGAAAAGCACCTGGAACGCATCCAGACTGCGTTTCTATGGTGTGAACTGACCCTGATGGTTAGTGGTCATGTGATCACAAAGAAACTTTCCAAAGAAGGTCTTTTTTTTTTTTTTTTTATCAAATGAAAATAATAGAGTGGTAAATCAATCTTACACTGAATATATCACCTGATGTTGATATACTGACTTTCCTTCTTCTTGAAGCTCACTATAAGTGACAAGGACACTGCATTCCTGGCAAGATCAACAGGTATTTTCTGTAAAATTCTGAGGGCCTGTTCACACTATAGAAACGCAGTCTGGATGTGTTCCAGATGCTTTTATGCATGCGTGTTTTTGACAGGAAAAATAAAACTGCTTCCTTCATGTGAAATACCTGGTGATCTTGCTTGTCCCCCTGCTATTTCAAACTGATTACGCTAGGCAAGGAAGGACATTTCGGTCAGATTTATGGCTGTGTTGGGAGCATAGCCTGCCTGTCCTCCAATGGCCAAGACTTGTGCTGACACCCTCCCTGCACAGCTATTCGCTAGCTCTCCCTCAGCCTCCTGCTGACACTCCCCCCTGCAGTCTCTACGTCCAACTCTCTATATCTTTACACAAATGTTTTCCCCCCACATTTTTTTTTTATATAAATTGGTTGTTTTTCAAGGTGGGGGTTCACACATACTTTATTGCCGAGAGCATTCCTATGTGTTGCACACTATGGGAATATTGTGGGTTTACTTAAAGTGGAGTTCCACCCAAAAGTGTAATTTCTGCTTATCTGCTTCCTCCCCGCTCTTCGGTGCCATATTTGGCATATTTCAGGGGGGAGGGGGAATGGATACCTGTGTTTGGCACCTGTTTTTGACCCCCTACTCCTTTGTCTGCCACCGGGCCAATTAGAAAAATCAAAGCACTTTGAGTATTTGTAGCTGCTGACTTTTAATTTTTTTTCCCCCAGGCTGGAACACCTCTTTAATGTTAAAGTATAACTAAAGGCAAAACTTTTTTTTAGTTTTGGATAGAGTGGAGATGGATTGGAAGAACTGTCAGTTTTTATTGCTGTTTCTGCTACTGTTAAGGAGAGTCACCTTTTCTATTTGTCCTGTTTACTCTTATCATTAAAAGTGAAAGTGAAAAAGAAAATCACAAATTTTGGGCCGTCCCCAGAAAATGAATAGAGGGGAAATTGCCCAATGGGGACGCTAGTTCTGGGCCCCAAGAGATTCCCTTAATTTGCAGGGATTTCCTCTCACTTCCTGTTTTGACAATGGGACAGAAAATGAATGTAAATTTCCCAAATGGGACAAATTTAGCAAAAAATAAACCTTACAGGGGTTATACTCCTCCCTTAGGGAAAGAAAACCAGGGGGATAGCCAGTAGCTCACTGGGGTGTATGGCCTGGGAAGGCTCTGTATGAGAGCAAACACAGCATCCCTCAAAAAGCTGAGTCACCTCAATAAGGTGTGATCCTGGTAATCAACCAAGCATACAAAAGAAAAAGGTTAAAAGAGAGCCTCACCTGCAGTAATTACTAGGGACCATGCATCTCATAGAAAAGGGAACTTTATTACACAAAAATATCAAATGGTAATAAAAAAACACCAGATAAAAATCCCATCACCAGCACCTCAGTAAAAAATAAAAAAATAGACAATGTTGTCTGATCAAGATGCAGCTGCGTCATAAAAATCCACACACATACATACATGTCAACATACCATCCCTGGAGTAATAAAGCACCTGACAATATGGTGAAGTGAAATCACTGTTAGTACACTATAGATAAGGAATATTCCCACAGTGTGCAGGATGGTTGAGAAAAAATTGGGAGCTGGGGGGGGGGGGGGGGGGTTCCTATGACCACCGTGGTTAGAAACTCCAGGTACTAACTTGTATGTAGTGCAAGTATGTATCCCAAGTCCAAAGTTTTTCCAAAGGAGGGTGAAGCTAGGAAGTAGTGATGCAGTAAGGTCGTCTATAATTAACACTGTAACAGTGGTTAGGATATCAGTCCAGCATATAGCATGGATATTGTTCTCAGTGTGACCAAGACACAGCATAAGAGTATAGTGCATGGACCAACAGGTCCGCTCACCTAGCCTGGAAACAGTGTGGACTTGCATGGATACTGGCTGTAGCTTTCCCACCTGCACATTCAGTGGATTTGGATCAGGGATGTGGTTGTGTTGTCAATCAGGCACTAGGTCAGTGGTGGGTGCAGTTTGATGTGGTCCGGTCCCATATCGGTCTCAGTGTACCTTAGTTAAGATGAATGCTGTGGTACTCGCAGATTCCCGTGAGCATGTGTGGGCTAGCAAGCTGACATCGACGGTGACGTCAGTGCGTCATTCACATGGTGTCGTGACAACCGAC
This sequence comes from Lithobates pipiens, assembly GCF_037356315.1. Lineage (NCBI taxonomy): Eukaryota > Metazoa > Chordata > Amphibia > Anura > Ranidae > Lithobates > Lithobates pipiens. The sequence goes on from NW_027507764.1 coordinate 141,090,319, forward strand.
TAGTTACGCCCAATCAGCTTAAGCTTCTTCTGGGATGGGGGGGGGGGGGGTAAGTGGTGGGCTTTTATTTATACTCTCCAAAAAGCATGGAAGGAAGTACAATTATTTGCTTCCACCACTAGAGGTCACCTTAACCATCAACACCACATATGATTCATCTGCAGCTGGCTTTCATCAATCAAGTTTAACCCCATATTGGGGAAGTCTAGAGTAAAAATTAAAACAAAAAGGGGGCAAATAGGTAGCAGGGGAGAAGCAGGGTGTCATGGTTATGCAGTGATCTTCCTGTTTGCTTACCTCCCCTCATGTGTTCAGACTAAGAGGCTCCACCCCAGGCATGGCTCCACCCCAGGCCCTATCAGGGAACCTTATATTAACCTGTGCACTGCAAGCCAAGAGAGCTGATTAACCATTGTGCATTCCTTTGTGTGTTTAGCTTCCTGTTACCTGCCGTTTGCTCTTCTGTTGTTCCGTTACCGACTTTGGCGTGTCTTTGACTATCCCTGTTTGCCTGTGATCCTGACCTTTTGGCGTGTCCCAGACTATTCCCGTTTGCTTGTGGCCCCGACCTTGGCTCTGTCCCTCACCATCCCTATCCTCCTGTTGCCTACTGCGGGTGTGAGCTGGGGGACCCTGGGGGTCGCGACCTGGAGCCAGTTGCAGCCAAGTCCATCCTCACCACTCGAGGCTCTGGTGAACACCTGCTGGCTCTTAGACTCCACGCCCAGGGAATCTTACGCTCTAACCCCGGTGGGACCTGTCTCCCATCCGCAGCAGTCAGCCGTAGGGTCCACAACCTTGCGGTGCAGTCCTGATCCCTACGGTGTGCATCCGTCACCTCGCCTCAAGGTGACCTGACACAGGGAAACATTGTTCTTAAATGGCAAGCCAAGACATTACGTTTTTATTAGGGAGGAAGAGGAGGTGGGAGGCCTTATGGCAGAGAGAGGAACAAGAAAATTAGAAAAATAAAGGGGAAAAAAAACAATAGTAGAAACAAAAGCGAAAACAAAAAGAAGGCAAAAAGGCAATGTGCCTACTAGAGTGAGAGTATTCATAATTATATTCATCTATTAGATTGAGTTTTCAAATTTTCAGCCAAATATGGCATCCTAGCGATCAAGAAATGCCCCAAAGTTGCATTCTGGGCTTAAGCCAGTGGAAGCGAGTGTAATGAGGCGATAGATCCACATCTTCTCCTTCTGTAGGAGAATAGTGTTGTAGTCACCCCTCCGTGGTGGCAGGTTGAGGGAATATATACCCTTTACCTTCATTCCCTCTGATTTACCACCATGGAAATCAAAGAAGTGTTCAGCCAGTGGAGACAGGTCCTTTTTCTTCTCCTTTTTATCCTCCTTGTTAGCACCATTGATGCTCCTGATGTGCTCACCGATACGTACCCTAAGTTATTGCTTAGTTTTACCTATGTAATATCTGATAAGGGCACTCCAACATGTAGACTACCCCTAAAGTGGCACAGTTAATGAAATTTATAATCTGGTACTCTACAGTGTTGCCAGCGTTGGTGAACAGAGCAGTCCTATCGACATATCTACACATTTGGCAGTGGCCACATGCATACATTCCCTTATGTGCGGGGGGGGGGGGGTACATCTGTTAGCCAGTTACTGGTTGTTTCTCGCTTGTACTCTGAGTGAACTAAGGCATCCTGGAGATTGGGAGCTCTACGTGCCACCAGTTGTGGGCGTGGGCCAACAATCCCTGCCAGCATTGGAGATTTAGTCAGAATGTTCCAATGTTTGGTGAGAACATTACTGACTTGTTTCCATTGCACCCCATAGGCCATGATTATCCTTAGGAGTACGTCACTGCCTATATTAGTAGTTTTGCAGAAAGTAGAAAACATTTGTTTTTTTTTAAATGTCGGAGCAGAGGTGATCAAATACCACCAAAAGACGGAGCGATCACTTGTAAACAAATCCTCTCTCCCCTCTGTGTACAGATCTGTACAGTGGTGGGGAGAGATCGGATGGCAGCAGCGCTGTGGACTGCATCTGTAGTGCCCACAGCGCTGCTCTGTGACAAGTGCAGTCACAGCCATCCCTCCATACCCTGCCAATACTCTGCAATACTCTGCCATACCCTGTAAATACTCTGCAATACCCTGCCAATACTCTGTAATACACTGCCAATACTGCCAATACTCTACAATACCCTGCCAATACTCTGCAATACCCTGCCAATACTCTGCCATACCATGCCAATATTCTGCAATACCCTGCCAATACTCTGCAATACCCTGCCAATACTTTCTATGGTAATGGTCGCTCTGCATTTTCTATGGTAATGGTCACTCTGCATTTTCTATGGTAATGGTTACTCTGCATTTCATGGGCACTGGAAAATATTTTAGTACATCATTTGGTTCAGAATATTTTTTTTCTTGTTTTCAACCTCTAAAACCTAGGTGTGTCTTATGGTCAGGTGTGTCTTATGGAGCGAAAAATAATGTACATAGATCACCCAGAGGGGGAATGCTTTTTTCTCAATAAAAGTAGAGTTGCTCTTTATGGTAGTGAACCCATAACTGATTTCAAAATAGCATAATGCTTCTCCATTATAAGGAATGTCAAGTGACAGCCAGATTTCAGGCAAAAAAAAAAGGAGGGGATACCATAGAAGGAAGTAATCTTGACCGCTACTTTTACACGGCACAGTGAAAGAGCAAGGGTCTTCTCGCACTGTTTTAAAACAACACCTAAGAAATACAAAGTTAATTGAAAGCATACTTTGGGCTCCGCTAAGCCGTTTTTCATACAAGGCCACATAAACAATAGCGCATGCTGTAATTTCCTCAAAATCAGCTCAACATAGCTGTCACCTTGTCACACAGACCAGAGCAGGATCTACTCCAAAAAAACTACACAGCTCTTTCTGGAATGGATCACACGTCTTCATGTGACAGGGTGAGAGAGGCCCACTAAGAAAACTATGCTAAACTCATATTTTTCCTTCACTACAGAAAGTTGGATCAGTAATTATCAGTGCAAACATCTCAACGCTGGTAGATTTTGGTGCAGGACTATAGTGGGACACTTTAGGCACCTAAAAAGTTGTCATTCTACCATTCTAAATGGTAGACATTCTAAAAAAAAAAATTGTCATTCTACCGTAGTTTATGTTAAATGTTATCTTAAAGGTTAGGGGTTCTGGTTAGGATTTTAATAAAAGGATTAAGCAACAAATTCATCATCAGGGTGCAGATTAATTATTAAAGGTTCATTTTAAGAACTTGTGTACACTGCTGCTAGTAAACGCACGTTCAGAGGCAGTTGGATGCTTTTTTCAGCTGCCCCTGAACTCATCCAATGTTATCTTATCAGTACATTTACACAGGTTCATTTAATGTTGTTTTTAGGCAGTTTAGTTTAGGAAAACAAAAAAATTAGTTCAGACGCTGAGTTTAGAGGCATTTCAAGCGCTAAACGTGGTAACTCGCATATAGTCACGTTTCGTTTATAGGTGTTTTTCATTTTTGCCTATTTTAAAAAAAAAATATTCAAACGCTTCTAAATGCAAACGCGGCTAAAGGCGACATGCAAACGTGGCAAAACAGATGTTTTAAACGTGGGTTACTATCTATCAAGTTAAATTGTTCAGGAGAGGTTGTAAAAACCTCCCGTATGGGTTAGGTCAATTGTAGGGGTAATGGTGGGGGTTAAGACATCCATAAAAGAAAAAAGCTGCTACTACCTATGTAGAGATCCTCCTGAGTTATTGGGTGCAGAATGTGCAGTTGCTCAGCTGCCAACTTATGAAATATCCAGTAGAATGCAACACAGTATAAAGAGTTATATAAAAAAATTCAAAACAAAGTGCAGATGCAATATAATAATCAAAAACTGTGTCAAAGTGCAATAGTGCAATCATAAATATAATAAAAAAATAGTCCAATAACAGTAGAAAAAATGTGCATGACATTTTATAATGATTGAAAGTCTCTTCGACTGTGCAAATTAGTACAAAGAGGATGGGGGAGAGAAAAGTTTCCAAGTGCAAAAAACAGGATAAGATGTGATGATAGGCTGTAGATCACTTTAAGAAACCCACACTCAATGTGTTCTAGCCTCTCACCTCAAAGATAGACCCCAAAGGGTTTAGTCAAGCATTAAGGTGATCGATCGTGGGAATCTGTGCTACCTTCCTCTTTGTTGAAGATATCCCAACGGGGTAAGGAACAACTGCAGCTTTAAGGGATAGATAGAGCTTTTCCCATGTGATCTACGTTCCACAGCAACTTCTTCCAATAATCCTCCAAATCCAGGATATTACATAAAGAATACAAGAGTCTCCATAGTGTAGTAGTTCAAATTCATTGTCTATTATTTAAAATATGCAAAGTAACATCTAAAATGGCAAAATGGAAAAGCCAGCAGCAAGCATAAAAACAGTGGGCCAAACACAGGAGCTTACGGTCTTGGCCGAGACCAGAAGTGATGTCATCCGAGTCCTTCTGACGCGTTGCATCACAAAGACCAGGTGTATATAACCCATCCTCTGTCTCCCAGTCTCCAAGCCCTTGAAAAAGTCACATGTGTTTGTGATGCAACACGTCGGGAGGAGTCAAGTTGCTGTGTTTGACATGCTGTTTTTCTGTTTGCTGCTGGCTTTGCCATTTTTAGATGTTACTTTGCATGTTTTAAATAAAAGAAAACAAATTGTAACTGCTATACTATGGAGACTCTTATTGGAAGAGGTCGCTGTGGAACGTGGATTGCATGGGAAAAGATCTATCTATCCCTTAAAGCTGCAGTTGTTCCTTACCTCATTGGGATATCTGAAACAAAGAGGAAGGTAGCACAGATTGCCACAATCGATTACTTTGATGCGTGACTAGACCCTTTTGGGTCTATCTTTGAGGTGAGAGGATAGAACACATATTTTTATTGTATTTAAGATTGCACTTTTGCACTCGGACACAGTTTTTGATTATGGTATTGCATTTGCACATTGTTTTGAATTTTTCATATAGCACTTTATACGGTGTTGCATTCTATTCGATATTTCCTAAGTGTATTTATATAGCGCTGCTTCACTTTATTACTTACATACAGCCGATGTTAATGCATTTCTGCCATGATGGCCACTATGGTTGAAACACATTAACTACGGCTATATAAATTAATCTTTTATGGAGTTACAATAAATTCTGACTTATTTAAGAGCATGTAAGGAGTTGCGGATTGCAGTAGCGGCCGCTTATGCAGGGCGCAGGGGCGCTCGGTCACTAATCTACATGCAGGGTGCCGGACGCATGGATTTCAAAGTTTTTATTTTTATTGAAGAACATGATTAGAGCTGTAGGCTCTAAATGGCTTCAAAAAGGGTGGGCTCGGAATGTAGAATACTTCACCCCAAGCCCACCCATGTGTGACATTAGCAAATTAATATTCGCTAATGTCTTCCTGTTTCTCCTCGGGTCTCAGGACCTGCTTTCTGATAGGCTGGAAGTCCTAAGAGGCAATTGACCCAAGTCCTAAGTCCTGTTTGGCCAGGAGGAGAAGCGACCTCTGGGAAGCAGGAGGGGATGCCATGAAGCTGCGACCTGGATAGGGTAAGTGCGGGGCTGGCTGAGGGCCTGGCGGGCGACAGGCGAGTAATGCGGTGATCGAGCGATGGGGGGAAGTGGGTGATTGAGTGAGTGCCGGGGGTGGGGGGTGGTTGGTTGGCTGGCTGGGGGGGGCCAGACAATTGAGCACCAGCTGCCACTGGCGGGTTGTATTCTATCTGTTAAGTGTTAAGGACCTAAAGTTAAAGGGTTGGATTCAGTTTTATTGTTAGTGTGCAGGCTAACAGTAAAAGTGTATCTAAACCAAAAAACAAAGTATATAAAGCTGTACTGTGGATCAGTCAGCAGTAAAATATAAGCTTCTGATCTAAAGTATGCATTTATATTCATAGTAAGAGTTAGTGATCGTGAGTAAGGCCTTTACTAAAATATGGCTCCTAATTTTAGTTCCACTTAAACTCCAGGAAATTGTGTGAGCAAGTGCTTATAAACAATCAGCCATAAATGTGCATGGGTACAGGATTATGTATACCTTAATTTTTTGCTCTTAGCAACAATTATATGAAAACAAAATGTAGAATATAGCATACCAATTTGTCCATGTAATATTTAGGTATTCTACCTGAATGTGATTTCGATTTTTATGAAGTTAAACAATCTATATATGCTTTCAACCAAATCAATAAGATCATAACCCTCCATATGTGCTTAAATAGATTAGCATCTATAATAAACAATATACTACATCCAATAATGAGCATTTTACAAATTATCAGCAGTATTAGGCAATGTGGCTTGCAGTGCAACAATATCTGACACAAGCAGCATACACTGCTTTAACATTAAAATCCAGTTAAATTGACATAGGAGAATATATAATATTGCATTTTCCCACAGTGTTCTTTTACATTAAACACAATTCTCTTTGGAGAAAAAACTACATGATATATAATAAAGAGAGCAATATTTGATATAAAATTGTGAGCATACTGTGATGTGTACAAATTAGGGAAATAATATAGCACAAAAAATGTAAAACATACTGTAGTTGCTACTTCTAATAAATAAATCCAGTATTGCAAAACTATTTATATTTTTACAACTATATAATATGTGCACTTGATTTGTTGTTTTGAGCAATTTATGCATTAAAATGATTTTTGAGATATGTTTAAAAAAAAAATTCTTTTCAGTGTTCTGTATAGAAGGTTATAGTAGGCAGTGGCATGTACGCATACAACTTACAAGGCTTTCAAATAGACACTGCTTTGCCACTAGGGGCAGTGTGGTAGAGGTAATGCTGTTTATTTTCTAAAGAAGTAGAGATTGTTCACTTTGGAAAGTGAACATTTTATTAGCCTAGGGAAATAGGTATCGTATTCACTTTAAATTATGCTATCAGAATAAAGCATCAAATTAATTTGTTTATTTCCATTTCATACAATTGGGTAGTGAAGAAACCATTTTTTCATGGAATAAATATTGGTAAACAGGTCACCACAACAGAGACACATTGCCACAGATTTAATAGTTATGCAACCAAATAAACAAGAATAAAAAATAAGCAGCAATTTCTGTAGTTAGAGACTAATGTAATGGTTTGTTGTAAACAATGTTTTCTGTAAAGGTTTATTCTGTATATAGCACTCAATTAAGTACATTAAATACATTAATAGAGTAAAGCATGTGGCACTCATTGCAGATATTTTCAAAATGATTGAAAGTCCAAACACCCCCACGCATTTGGGTATATCTCTACCCAAACGTTTTTTTTTTTCATAGAGTGGTAGGGAGTTTAAACTGTATGTGTCCCGCATGGGGAGTTTAACCTTTATATTTGTTATGTCACCATTACCACCAGGACAGAAAGAAATGGAAAATCCAAATAGAGGGGAAATTATCAATGGGGACACCTATTCAGGTGACATTTCCCTACAAGGGAAATTCAATTCAATTCACCTTTGTGAGATTTTCTCTTACTTCTTGTTTGTCTTTGGGACTGGAAGTGAAGAGAAATTTCCTTAAAGAGCCACAGGCAGCAAAAAAAAAAAAAAAACTGGCAGAGGTGCTAACCCCTTTTGATACTCCTCAAAACTAAAAAAAAAGCTTTGGCTTTAGATATGCTCTATGTCTATGGACTTTAAATAGTTCCCTTATGCTTACAGTAAGGGAAATGATCATGTCATGTACAAGTGTTGATGAAGAACTGAACAGCAATGTGCTTAAACTTTCAGAATACAACATTTAATGACATTTATGTCACAGTCAAATGAATTAGATGCCACAGGCTGGCTATACACACAGACCAATTATAGTCTGAACACCGTAGTTGAAAACCTAAGTGGTCACTAAATGAATGAATAAAAAAGACTGTTCATCTACCTACCCAATCATTATATATTTAGATGTTGAGTAACATAGAACTATGGTTCCATTTATAAAATCATACATGTGATATATAGGCCACGATATCAGTAAGACAGAGCTCTCTGCTTTTATAAGTCCCCTGGAACATTTTGTAATATCTGTTGATCCTGCCCTTAGACCCAATGGATATGCACTTCCTTAGATAGGGTTTCAAAGCTCTACTTTTTACAGTGAAATAAATATTGCTTAGGTTTTTTCACTTTTTATACCCCTATCAGTCAATAGACATGCCTTGCTCTACCCATAGCCCTTAATATAGGCAGAACATTGCTCTATCTGCAGGAACTTAGAGAAATTGTAAAATCCATGGTCAGTCCCTCCCACCTCCTTGAGCACTTCCTGCTGAATTTACCATTAATAGGCTCTAAGCTACATTTTCTCATATCACTTTGCATTGAAAATGTTTATTTATTTATTTTTAACTCTGAATGGAATAAACCAGAGTGCTTAGATCATGGGTGCTCAACATGTGGCCCTCCAGCTGCTGAACTACAAGTCCTATGAGGCATTGCAAGGCTGACAGTTACAAGCATGACTCCCAAAGGCAGAGCTGGAAGGCCACAAGTTGAGCACCCATGGCTTAGATCAGTGGTTCTCAACCTCAGTCTAAAGTACCTCCAACAGGCCATGTTTTGGGAATTTCTCTTAGATAAAATAGCTGTCCAAAATACCAAGCCATTCACTCTGATTTAAAGCACCTGTGCAAGAAAAAGGAAAACCTGCAAACATGGCCTGTTGGGGGTACTTGAGGACTGAGGTTGGGAACCACTGACTTAGATGATCTTTGAGCTGGATAGCAATAATAAGGGCATTGCTGCATTTAAGTGTTTATTACACAGATAGGATTTTATCAATTTTTTTCTAAAGTTTCCTGCACAAGCATATATGCACACATAGTAAAATCTTGCTGCTCATGTTTAAGTACAAGTTGCTCCATGTGCCACATGTGTGACAACTCTACAAGTACTGGGAAAGATTTTGTAACATACCATTATTGGTCTCTATGGGATGGCTTTCTCATGTGTGCAAATAACAGTCAATGAATATCAGACCACTATTAATATTTGGGTAGGGCTTATAGAACTCTCTAGCTTTAGACAGCACCTGTAAGTTTCATTAATACAAGATTCATTTAATGATGGTTATACAAATTGTATAATACATCTGTTTGCCAAAGGGAAGGCAGTAAGAACATGAATCTTGTCAGAGTTGCCTACAGTAATCCGTACTCAAGTCAAATGTTTGGTTTCATGTATCTTTGAAATCTGAGATATTATTTTATCTAACTAACTACTTTTTTTTACTGGTTACATGTTTTGAGTTACAGAGGAGGTCTAGGGCCAAAATTATTGCTCTCGCTCTAACGTTCGCATCGATACCTCACATCTGTGGTTTGAACATCGTTTTCATATGTGGGTGGGACTTACGTATGCGTTTGCTTCTGCATGCGAGCACATGGGAACAGGGGCGCTTTAAAAAAAAAAAATATTTTTTATTGTTCATTTTACTTTATTTATTTTAGTTTGAATTTTTTTTTCCCCAAAAATACATTTTTTGATCACTTTTATTCCTATTACAAGGAATGTAAACATCCCTTGTAATAGGAATAGGCATGACAGGTCCTCTTTACAGTGAGATATGGGGTCAATAAGACCCCACATCTCACCTCTAGGCTGGGAAGCCTGAAATAAAAAAATAAAAAGATGACAGGGTATTGCAGAGTATTGGCAGGGTATTGGGTATGGCAGAGTATTGGCAGGGTATTGCAGAGTATTGGCAGAGTAATGGCAGGGTATGGCAGAGTATTGGCAGGGTATTGGCAGGGTATGGCAGGGTATGGTAGGGTATGGCAGAGTATTGCAGAGTATTGGCAGGGTATGGCAGGGTATTGCAGAATATTGGCAGGGTATTGCAGAGTATTGGCAGGGCATTGCAGTGTATTGCAGAGTATTAGCGTGTATTGCAGAGCATTGGCGGTTATTGCAGAGTATTGGCAGGTATTGCAGAGTATTGGCGTGTATTGCAGAGTATTGGCAGGGTATTGCAGAGCATTGGCGGGTATTGCAGAGTAGTGGCGAGTATTGCAGAGTATTGGCAGAGTATTGCAGAGTATTGGCAGGGTATTGCAGAGTATTGGCAGGGTATTGCAGAGTATTGGGTAATGCAGAGTATTGGCAGGGTATGGCAGAGTATTGGCAGGGTATGGCAGAGTATTGGGTAATGCAGAGTATTGGCAGGGTATGGCAGAGTATTGGGTAATGCAGAGTTTTGGCAGGGTAATGCAGACTATTAGCAGGGTAATGCAGAGTATTGGCAGGGTATTGCAGAGTATTGGCAGGGATTGGCAGAGTATTGCAGAGTATTAGCAGGGATTGGCAGAGTATTGCAGAGTATTGGCAGGGTATTGGGTATGGCAGAGTATTGGCAGGGTATTGCAGAGTATTGGCAGGGTATGGCAGAGTATTGGTAGGATATGACAGAGTATTGGCAGGATATGGCAGAGTGTTGCAGAGTATTGGCAGGGTATGGTAGAGTATTGGCAGGGTATTGGCAGGGTATGGCAGGGTATGGCAGGGTATGGCAGAGTATTGCAGAGTATTGGCGTTTATTGCAGAGTATTGGTGGGTATTGCAGAGTATTGGTGGGTATTGCAGAGTATTGGTGGGTATTGCAGAGTATTGGCAGGGTATTGCAGAGTATTGGCAGGGTATTGCAGAGTATTGGGTAATGCAGAGTATTGGCAGGGTGTGGCAGAGTATTGGGTAATGCAGAGTTTTGGCAGGGTAATGCAGACTATTGGCAGGGTAATGCAGAGTATTGGCAGGGTATTGCAGAGTATTGGCAGGGATTGGCAGAGTATTGCAGGCAGGGATTGTCAGCGTATTGCAGAGTATTGGCAGGGTATGGCAGAGTATTATCAGGGTATTGGCAGGGTATGGCAGGGATTGGCAGAGTATTGCAGAGTATTGGCAGGGATTGGCAGAGTATTGGCAGGGTATTGGGTATGGCAGAGTATTGGCAGGGTATGGCAGAGTATTGGCAGGGTATGGCAGAGTATTGCAGAGTATTGGCAGAGTATTGGCAGGGTATGGCAGAGTATTGGCGGGGTATTGCCAGGGTATGGCAGGGTATGGCAGGGTATGGCAGAGTATTGCAGAGTATTGGCAGGGTATGGCAGAGTATTGGCAGGGTATGGCAGAGTATTGGGTAATGCAGAGTATTGGCAGGGTATGGCAGAGTATTGGGTAATGCAGAGTTTTGGCAGGGTAATGCAGACTATTAGCAGGGTAATGCAGAGTATTGGCAGGGTATTGCAGAGTATTGGCAGGGATTGGCAGAGTATTGCAGAGTATTGGTAGGGATTGGCAGAGTATTGCAGAGTATTGGCAGGGTATTGGGTATGGCAGAGTATTGGCAGGGTATTGCAGAGTATTGGCAGAGTATTGGCAGGGTATTGCAGAGTATTGGCAGGGTATGGCAGAGTATTGGTAGGATATGACAGAGTATTGGCAGGATATGGCAGAGTGTTGCAGAGTATTGGCAGGGTATGGTAGAGTATTGGCAGGGTATTGGCAGGGTATGGCAGGGTATGGCAGGGTATGGCAGAGTATTGCAGAGTATTGGCGTTTATTGCAGAGTATTGGTGGGTATTGCAGAGTATTGGTGGGTATTGCAGAGTATTGGTGGGTATTGCAGAGTATTGGCAGGGTATTGCAGAGTATTGGCAGGGTATTGCAGAGTATTGGGTAATGCAGAGTATTGGCAGGGTGTGGCAGAGTATTGGGTAATGCAGAGTTTTGGCAGGGTAATGCAGACTATTGGCAGGGTAATGCAGAGTATTGGCAGGGTATTGCAGAGTATTGGCAGGGATTGGCAGAGTATTGCAGAGTATTGGCAGGGATTGTCAGCGTATTGCAGAGTATTGGCAGGGTATGGCAGAGTATTATCAGGGTATTGGCAGGGTATGGCAGGGATTGGCAGAGTATTGCAGAGTATTGGCAGGGATTGGCAGAGTATTGGCAGGGTATTGGGTATGGCAGAGTATTGGCAGGGTATGGCAGAGTATTGGCAGGGTATGGCAGAGTATTGCAGAGTATTGGCAGAGTATTGGCAGGGTATGGCAGAGTATTGGCGGGGTATTGCCAGGGTATGGCAGGGTATGGCAGGGTATGGCAGAGTATTGCAGAGTATTGGCAGGGTATGGCAGAGTATTGGCAGGGTATGGCAGAGTATTGGGTAATGCAGAGTATTGGCAGGGTATGGCAGAGTATTGGGTAATGCAGAGTTTTGGCAGGGTAATGCAGACTATTAGCAGGGTAATGCAGAGTATTGGCAGGGTATTGCAGAGTATTGGCAGGGATTGGCAGAGTATTGCAGAGTATTGGTAGGGATTGGCAGAGTATTGCAGAGTATTGGCAGGGTATTGGGTATGGCAGAGTATTGGCAGGGTATTGCAGAGTATTGGCAGAGTATTGGCAGGGTATGGCAGAGTATTGGCAGGATATGACAGAGTATTGGCAGGATATGGCAGAGTGTTGCAGAGTATTGGCAGAGTATTGGCAGGGTATGGTAGAGTATTGGCAGGGTATTGGCAGGGTATGGCAGGGTATGGCAGGGTATGGCAGAGTATTGCAGAGTATTGGCGTTTATTGCAGAGTATTGGTGGGTATTGCAGAGTATTGGCGTGTATTGCAGAGTATTGGCGTGTATTGCAGAGTATTGGCGTGTATTGCAGAGTATTGGCAGGGTATTGCAGAGTATTGGCAGGGTATTGCAGAGTATTGGGTAATGCAGAGTATTGGCAGGGTGTGGCAGAGTATTGGGTAATGCAGAGTTTTGGCAGGGTAATGCAGACTATTGGCAGGGTAATGCAGAGTATTGGCAGGGTATTGCAGAGTATTGGCAGGGATTGTGGGAGTATTGCAGAGTATTGGCAGGGATTGTCAGAGTATTGCAGAGTATTGGCAGGGTATGGCAGAGTATTATCAGGGTATTGGCAGGGATTGGCAGAGTATTGCAGAGTATTGGCAGGGATTGGCAGAGTATTGGCAGGGTATTGGTTATGGCAGAGTATTGGCAGGGTATTGCAGAGTATTGGCAGGGTATGGCAGAGTATTGGCAGAGTATTGGTAGGGTATGCCAGAGTATTGCAGAGTATTGGCAGAGAATTGGCAGGGTATGGCAGAGTATTGGCGGGGTATTGGCAGGGTATGGCAGGGTATGGCAGAGTATTGCAGAGTATTGGCAGGGTATGGCAGGGTATTGCAGAGTATTGGCCGGGTATTGCAGAGTATTGGCCGGGTATTGCAGAGTATTGGCAGGGTATGGCAGGGTATTGCAGAGTATTGGCAGGGTATTGCAGAGTATTGCAGAGTATTGGCGTGTATTGCAGAGTATTGGCAGGGTATTGCAGAGTATTGGGTAATGCAGAGTATTGGCAGGGTATGGCAGAGTATTGGCAGGGTATGACAGAGTATTGGGTAATGCAGAGTTTTGGCAGGGTAATGAAGACTATTGGCAGGGTAATGCAGAGTATTGGCAGGGTATTGCAGAGCATTGGCAGGGATTGGCAGAGTATTGCAGAGTATTGCAGAGTATTGGCAGGGATTGGCAGAGTATTGCAGAGTATTGGCAGGGTATTGGGTATGGCAGAGTATTGGCAGGGTATTGCAGAGTATTGGCAGAGTATTGGCAGGGTATGGCAGAGTATTGGCAGGGTATGGCAGAGTATTGGCAGGGTATGACAGAGTATTATCAGGGTATTGGCAGGGTATGGCAGGGTATGGCAGAGTATTGCAGAGTATTGGCAGGGTATGGCAGGGTATTGCAGAGTATTGCAGAGTATTGACAGGGTATTGCAGAGTATTGGCAGGGTATTGCAGAGTATTGCAGAATATTGGCATGTATTGCAGAGTATTGGCGGGTATTGCAGAGTATTGGTGGGTATTGCAGAGTATTGGTGGGTATTGCAGAGTATTGGTGTGTATTGCAGAGTATTGGCGTGTATTGCAGAGTATTGCCAGGGTATTGCAGAGTATTGGGTAATGCAGAGTATTGGCAGGGTATGGCAGAGTATTGAGTAATGCAGAGTTTTGGCAGGGTAATGCAGACTATTGGCAGGATAATGCAGAGTATTGGCAGGGATTGGCAGAGTATTGCAGAGTATTGGCAGAGTATTGCCAGAGATTGGCAGGGTAGGGCAGAGTATTGCAGAGTACTGGCAGGGAATGGTACCAATGGTCATTTGAAAATCTACTAGTGGACATCTTATTCTTCATTAGTGATGGCCGAACGGTTCGCCCGGCGGTCATTTCGCGGCAAATTTCGGCTGTTCGCGATTCGCCCGATCGGCGGACTATTGCCGCCGTTCGCCCGGCGGACTTCCGTGTTTTCAGTGTAAAAGTACTTTGACCTATGATGACACATCCATCATGGGGTACAGGACAGCCAATTGAGACATTACAGCACATGGACACTTGGACATTCCCCCTAACTTATAAATACACCCGATCCGGCGGCCATTTTACATTCTTTTTTCTGTCACTATAGGGAGAATTTGCTGTGTGGAGCAGGGAGAGATTGCAGTGACCCAAATCGCTAGCTATTTGGTACACAAAAGTTCTTTTCAGGACTGGTATAGGTGTTAGGTGTAGTTCAGGATATAGGTTTGAGGCAGTGCTGTGCTAGTGATTGTTGCAGCAGCCTGAGTGTCTTTTGTCAGTTTAGAGAAAGGGACAGGACAGTGTGTGCTGCAGGGAGAGTCAGTTTAATCATTAGCTGTTACTATCAGGTCCACAAAAGTGCTATTCCAGTAACCAGTTATTGTTGCAGCAGCCTCTGTTTTGTCAGTTTATATAGGGACAGGCAGGAAGCTGTGTGTGAGGCAGTGAGGGTCAGTTTAATCAGTAGCTGTTACTATATTAGGTCCACAAAGGTTCTTTTCAGGACTGGTATCAGTGGTATAGTAATAGGCTTGTACACGTATAATATTCTTTCTTCCAAATATAGAAAGAATATTATACTTGACTGCTGCCCTTCTGCTGCAGTCTGCTAATCAGTCACAACCTACTTGTTCCACAAAGGTCCTTATAAGGACTGGTAAGGTATAGGGTGCTACAGTACATAGGGTTGAGTGAGGTACAGTCTGCTATTCTATAAGGACTGGTATAGGTCCACAATACATAGGGTTGAGGTGCACTACTGCTGACCGCTGCCCTATACTGCAGCAGTCCTTCATCAGTATAGGGACTGACGTACAGTCTGCTAATCAGTCACACACAACCTACTTGTTCCACAAAGGTCCTTATAAGGACTAGTAACCTGGTGTAGCGTGCTACAGTACATAGGGTTGAGTGAGGTACAGTCTGCTATTCTATAAGGACTGGTATAGGTCCACAATACACAGGGTTAAGGTGCACTACTGCTGACCGCTGCCCTATACTGCAGCAGTCCTTTATCAGTATAGGGACTGACGTACAGTCTGCTAATCAGTCACACACAACCTACTTGTTCCACAAAGGTCCTTATAAGGACTGGTAAGGTATAGGGTACTACAGTACATAGGGTTGAGTGAGGTACAATCTGCTATTCCGTAAGGACTGGTATAGGTCCACAATACATAGGGTTGAGGTTTACTATTGCTTACCGCTGCCCTATACTGCAGCAGTCCTTCATCAGTATAGGGACTGACGTACAGTCTGCTAATCAGTCACACACAACCTACTTGTTCCACAAAGGTCCTTATAAGGACTGGTAACCTGGTGTAGGGTGCTACAGTACATAGGGTTGAGTGAGGTACAGTCTGCTATTCCGTAAGGACAGGTATAGGTCCACAATACATAGGGTTGAGGTGCACTACTGCTGACCGCTGCCCTATACTGCAGCAGTCCTTCATCAGTATAGGGACTGATGTACAGTCTGCTAATCAGTCACACACAACGTACTTGTTCCACAAAGGTCCTTATAATGACTGGTAACCTGGTGTAGGGTGCTACAGTACATAGGGTTGAGTGAGGTACAGTCTGCTATTCTGTAAGGACTGGTATAGGTCCACAATACATAGGGTTGAGGTGCACTACTGCTGACCGCTGCCCTATACTGCAGCAGTCCTTCATCAGTATAGGGACTGACGTAGAGTCTGCTAATCAGTCACAACCTACTTGTTCCACAAAGGTCCTAATAAGGACTGGTAAGGTATAGTGTAATACAGTACATAGGGTTGAGTGAGGTACAGTCTGCTATTCTATAAGGACTGGTATAGGTCCACAATACATAGGGTTGAGGTGCACTACTGCTGACCGCTGCCCTATACTGCAGCAGTCCTTTATCAGTATAGGGACTGATGTACAGTCTGCTAATCAGTCACACACAACCTACTTGTTCCACAAAGGTCCTTATAAGGACTGGTAAGGTATAGGGTACTACAGTACATAGGGTTGAGTGAGGTACAGTCTGCTATTCCTTAAGGACTGGTATAGGTCCACAATACATAGGGTTGAGGTGCACTACTGCTGACCGCTGCCCTATACTGCAGCAGTCCTTCATCAGTATAGGGACTGAGAGTTTTGTCACAGGGTCATTTAAAAAATGACAAGCAGAGGAAGAGGCAGGCCCTTCCGCAGGGGTGGTAGGGGTAGGGCTTGAGCCAAAGTAGGAAGTTGCAGAAGGTGCGTTCAATTACTTTAACCACTTGCTTACTGGGCACTTAAACCCACCTCAGTCCCAGACCAATTTTCAGCTTTCAGCGCTGATGCACTTTGAATGACAATTGCGCGGGCATACAACACTGTACCCAAATTAAATTTTTATCATTTTTTTTCCCACAAATAGAGCTTTCTTTTGGTGGTATTTAGTTACAGCTCGGAGTTTTATTTTTTGCTAAACAAACAAAAAAAGATGCAAAAAAAAATCATGTTTTAATAGTTTGTTATAAAATTTTGCAAACGGGTCATTTTTCTCCTTCATTGAAGTGCGCTGATTAGGCAGCACTGATAGGCTGCATTGGGGGGCACTGATGGGCTGCATTGGTGGGCACTGATAGGCTGCATTGGTGGGCACTGATAGGCTGCACTGGTGGGCACTGATAGGCATAGTTAAGGTGGCACTAATAGGCACAGATAAGGCGGCACCGATGGGCACAGATAAGGCAGCACTGATGGGCAAAGATGGGCACAGATAAGATGGCACGGATGGGTGGCACGGATAAGTGGCACGGATGGGTGGCACGGATGGGCACCGATAGGTACCACTGATAGATGGGACTGATGGGCACTGATAGGTGGCACTGATAGGTGGCTCTGATAGGTGGCACTGCTGGGCACTGATGGGCGGCACTGCTGGGCACTGATGGGCGGCACTGGGGTGCAGCACCTTTGAGGCAGATTGTGGGCACTGTAGGTGGCACTGTGGGTGGCACTGCTGGGTGGCACTGTGGGTGGCACTATGGGCACTTCTGGGTGGCACTGTGGGAACTGCTGGGTGGCACTATGGGCACTGCTGGGTGGCACTGACGGGGGCACTTACTTTTATTCAGGATGGCACTGCAGGGGGCAGGTGGGCACTGGCAGGGGGCAGGTGGTCGCTTGCATTGCTGGCCGTGATCGGGACTGATGTCCCGATCATGGCCGCCGGTGATCGGCGTTTTTTTTTTCTCCTCGCCCTGTCAGCGCGAGGAGGAATACTAGCCGATTACCGGCTCCGTTATATCACATGATCAGCTGTCATTTGCTGACAGCTGATCACGTGATAAGGGGTCGGGATCGACCCCTTGCACGGATCGGTGATCAGGCGAGTCTCATGGACTCGCCGATCACAGAGCGCTCCGCGCGCGCCCCTCAGGGGGCGCGCAGGCCGCTCGTACGCGGGACTACGTCTATTGACGTCGTCCCGGAAAAGGAGATCCGCGCTGTAGCCGTCATTTGGCTATAGTGCGGATCTCAAGTGGTTAAAGGACGCACCAGACTTGGTTGAGTGGCTCACTCAGCCTTACTCTTCTGCACCCTCCTCATCCTCTCGATCTGCACCCTCTTCTTCACTCTCTGCTATGTGCACCCCCAAAGACACTACCACCAACAACACCACCACCACCACATACCTTCCGCTTGAGTCACAGGAATTATTTTCCGATCCATATCAAGACATTTCTGATGCGCAGCCACTCTTGGTATTGGATAAGGAAGAGGATGTAGCAACAACAGCTACTCAGCAGTCTGACGACAGTACCCAGATCAGCCCAAGGAGGAGGTTGGTCCCTGGTGTTGCTGCTTACTCTGAGATCTCTACTTATAGCGGTGGGGAAGGTGACGTCAATGATGACGTGTCTAGTGATGTCACGTGGGTGCCCACAAGAGAGGAAGAGGAGGGGAGTTCAGAGGGAGATATGGACCAGCAGATAGGGAGGAGAAGCAGGAATAACTTACATTGCACAGGAGGGACAAAGCAGACTGCAAATGTATCAGGAGCGAGTCATCGACCATGTACGGTCACATCTGGCGCTCCCAGGACACCGGCACATGGCTCCGCAGTGTGGGCTTTTTTTAACGTGTCCGCTGCTGACAATAGCGTTGCCATCTGCAATCTTTGCAGTCAACTCATTAGTCGCGGTAAGCCCAACACTCACCTAGGGACGACCACCTTAAGAAGGCACATGAGCAGCCATCACTGAGCCCAGTGGGAGCAACGGAACACACAAAGCCACACTCCAGGCTTTTACCATCCAGCCTAGTCTTCTACTTCTCCTTCTCCTCTCTCCTCACAATTGTCCTCCACTCCACCTTCCATCACGCCAAGCTCCCGTTATTATGCAAAAAGGCAGGCTTCCGTGGGCCTAATGTTCGAGCGTAAAAAAATGATGACGCCGGATAACCCTCTTGCCCAACGGTTGACGGCTGGCTTGTCAGAACTCATAGCCCGCCAACTACTGCCATATAAACTGGTGGACTCGGAGGCCTTTCGTAAATTTGTGGCCATTGGAACACCACAATGGAAGGTCCCAGGAAGGAAGTATTTCTCACAGAAGGGCATCCCAGAGCTATATGGCCATGTTCAGCGGCAAGTGAATGTATCTCTGGCACACAGTGTCGGTGCCAAGATACATCTGACCACAGACACGTGGTCTAGCAAACACGGGCAGGGAAGGTATATCACTTTTACTGCCCACTGGGTGAACCTTCTGACGGCCGTCAAGCATGTAACCCGTGGCACCCGTGTAGATTTGGTTTTACCGCCACGGATTGCATGCAGGCCTGGCTCTTCTCCTCCTCCTCCTCCTACTCCATCCTCCTCCCTCTCCTCCTCGGCTGACTCCTCCTTTTCCGCTGCTAGCGTCTCTTCCGCTGCGCCACCCAAGCTCCCCAGAACCTATTCGACATGCCAGGTGAGACGTTGCCATGCCGTGCTGCGTCTGTTGTGCCTGGAAGCCAAGAGCCACACTGGCCCAGCACTCCTTTCAACTTTGCGTTCACAGGCAGATCAGTGGCTAACACCGCTCAATTTGACAGTTGGTAAAGTGGTGTGTGACAACGGTGCCAATCTGCTTAGTGCATTGAAACAGGGCAAAATCACGCACGTGCCATGCATGGCACACGTCTTAAACTTGGCCGTGCAGCGATTCCTTGTCAAATACCCTGGGGTCCAGGACATCTTGCCGCAGTCAAGGAAAATCTCGGCCCATTTCAGAAGATCTTACACGGCCATGGCTCGCCTTGAGTCATTCAGCGGCGACACAATCTGCCCGTCAGACGTCTTATTTGCGATTGCCCGACGTGATGGAACTCAACCTTCTATATGCTTGATAGGCTGCTCCAGCAGAAATGTGCAGTTAACGTCTACCTGTATGAACTCTGCGGCAGAACAGGTTCTGGGGAGCTGGGGGTTTTTTCACCGCGCCAATGGCTGCTCATGTGCGACGCATGCAGACTTCTGCGGCCATTTGAGGAGATCACCAAACTGGTCAGTCACAGCCATGGTGCCATCAGTGACATGGTACCTTATGCCTTCTTTGATCAAGCTGTGGAGGAGCAGGAGCGGGAAGATGAGGAAGTCGCAATGCTGGATGAATTCCCAGGGGGGGCTACTCTATCTGAGACAAGTCAACAACAGGAGTCTGAAGAGGAGTCAGAGGAGGATGGTGCCAGGGCGGATGAGGAGGAGCAAGAAGAGCATGCTTTAAACCTTTCTGGGACCCCTGTTGTTGTGCGTGGATGGGGAGAGGAGAATGAAGAGGACGACATTATCCTGGATGATGAGCAGGAGCCAGGCCACCACACCGCTTCCAGTTTAGTGCAAATGGGGGCCTTCATGCTCCAGTGTTTTAATAGGGACCCCTGTATAAAAAGCATAAGGGTCAAGGACCAGTACTGGATGGCAACGTACTTAGACCCCCGGTACAAACACAAAATGGCGGAAATGCTACTGCCGTCACAGAGGGCTGTCAGAATGCAGCACTTCCAGGCCTTGCTTTGAGAAATGCTGCATTCTGCTTTTGCGTGCGCTGGCAGAGGAGCGATTCCCACTCCCAGAGAAGGAGTTGCGGGTACCAATCCAACAGCGCTTGCAAGAAGAGGACGGTTTGAAGATGTGTTGGTGACTTCGGATATGAGGTCATTCTTTCAGCCGACCCATCGACATTTGTCATCCGGATCCAGCATCAGGGAACGCCTAGACCGTCATGTGTCCGACTACATCGGGTTAACGCCCGATGTGGACGCTCTGAGGAGTGATGAACCCCTGGACTACTGGGTGGGCAGGCTTGACCTCTGGCCAGAGCTTGCCCAATTTGCAATCGAACTGTTAGCTTGCCCCTCGTCCAGTGTCCTGTCCGAAAGGACGTTCAGCGCACCAGGGGGGATCGTGACCGATAAGCGTACTCGCCTAGCTCACGACAGTGTTAACTACCTCACATTTCTAAAAATGAATGAGGCATGGATCTCGGAGGAATTCAACACATGTGACCAGTAGACCATGTATATGTCTATAAACACATTTTTTAATCAAGCACAGAGACCTTCTTTCTTCATTTGGCTCACTTCCTTGTTCAAAAACAGCACACCGTACTATATGCCCGTACCCTCCTGTTTGAAGAGGTTGAGCGGTGTCATATTTCTACTGGGGCTGCTTATTATGAGGGGCTCCCACCATCCCTGTGCTGTGCTGACTTCCTCCTGGGGCTGCTTATTATGAGGGGCTCCCACCATCCCTGTGCTGTGCTGACTTCCTCCTGGGGCTGTACCTCTGCTGTGCATATTATGAGTGGCTCCCACCATCCCTGTGCTATGCTTATTATGAAGGGCTACCACCATCCATGTGCTGTGCTGACTTCCTCCTGGGGCTGCTTATTATGAGGGGCTCCCACCATCCCTGTGCTGTGCTGACTTCCTCCTGGGGCTGCTTATTATGAGGGGCTCCCACCATCCCTGTGCTATGCTTATTATGAGGGGCTCCCACCATCCCTGTGCTGTGCTGACTTCCTCCTGGGGCTGCTTATTATGAGGGGCTCCCACCATCGCTGTGCTGACTTCCTCCCGGGGCTGCTTATTATGAGGGGCTCCCACCATCCCTGTGCTATGCTTATTATGAGGGGCTCCCACCATCCCTGTGCTGTGCTGACTTCCTCCTGGGGCTGCTTATTATGAGGGGCTCCCACCATCCCTGTGCTGACATCCTCCTGGGGCTGCTTATTATGAGGGGCTCCCACCATCCCTGTGCTATGCTGACATCCTCCTGGGGCTGCTTATTATGAGGGGCTCCCACCATCCCTGTGCTGTGTTGACTTCCTCCTGGGGCTGTACCTCTGCTGTGCATATTATGATGGGCTCCCACCATCCCTGTGCTATGCTCATTGTGAGGGGCTCCCACCATCCCTGTGCTATGCTCATTATGAGGGGCTCCCACCATCCCTGTGCTATGCTGACTTCCTCCTGGGGCTGCTTACAGTGCAGGTGTCAGTGCTGTATATCACGGTGCTGATGTCAGTACTCTCTATCACGGTGCTGCTGTCAGTGCTGTATATCACGGTGCTGGTGTTAGTGCTTTATGTCACGCTGCTGATGTCAGTGCTCTCTATCATGGTGCTGTTGTCAGATCACTCTATCACGGTGCAGGTGTCATTGCTGTATGTCACGCTGCTGATGTCAGTGCTCTCTATCAAGGTGCTGCTGTCAGTGCTGTATATCACGATGCTGTTGTTAGTGCTTTATGTCACGCTGCTGATGTCAGTGCTCTCTATCACGGTGCTGGTGTTAGTGCTTTATGTCACGCTGCTGATGTCAGTGCTCTCTATCACGGTGCTGGTGTCAGATGACTCTATCACTGTGCAGGTGTCATTGCTGTATGTCACGCTGCTGGTGATCATCTCCTGCACCCTCTTCTTTGCCTACCCTGGTCCCTGACCTTCCCTCTCCTCCATTGCCTTCATGCGCTCCACAGTCCTGAATTGTCACAACCATTTCCCATATAAAAAAAGAATGCTTGTAGTTGTCGATCCCAGATTCACCTCATACATGTGTTATGTCATTGGCCATGTGGTGGGACTATGTTTGCACAGCTATTAATTATTTTGTGGCTGCAAATTTGACCTGTAGGTTTGCAAAGTTCGCCTCCCATTGAAGTCAATAGGGCCCGCCGCGAACGTTCCGGTTCGCGAACTATCGGCAGCGTTTGCGAAACGTCCCGTCGGAACGTCAGAACTATTCTTCATGTCATCTCCCCATATCACAGCACCTAATCTCGTCTCTGTCCTAAACCATTTTGCACACATTTCAGGCTTAACAGTTAACTATTAAAAATCGACTGCAATCAACAATTCCTTGCCTCCTTCAGACCTTCAGCTTGCTAAAGATTCACTTCCCTTCTTTTGGACACCCCATAGACTTCCATACCTAGGAATTCAACTCACTCCTAAGATAACTGACTTATACTCAGCTAACATGCCTCCATTACTAAAACAGGTTACTGAATAATTATAACAATGGTCCTCTATCCATCTATCCTGGATAGGCAAAATTAATGTAATTAAGATGGCGCTATTGCTATGTTTTTATATCTTTTTAGAGACTTGCCTATCCCAGTTCCATCTAATTTTTACAGCTTATACAGCACAGAATTATTGCCTATATCTGAGGTAAAATGAACCCTCAAACTTCTAAATCCACTCTCTGTCTCCCACAATGCTGCGGAGGTTTAGGTCTCCTAAATATTTGTGCTTAGTTACTATCATGCTGCACACCTTGCACATTTATCAAAAGACCATGCAACCAAAGAAATTCCTTTATGGGTAACATTTGAGTCTACTGTGATCCTGTGATCCTATTTCAGTATCTAACATGTTATGGCTTATTATTCGCAATCCTATCACAAAACATTCTTTATCCATCTGGGACAGATCCAAAACCTCTCTTGGCCTTCAATCTCCTCATTTACCACTAATTTCTTTTGCTAAAAATCCTGCTCTTTTCCCTGCCAGGATCACTCCTAATTCTTTCACAGAATGGTATACAGCTAATTTATCCCGTTTATATAATTTGGTATCTGCCTCCTCCATACATTTTTTTCCTACTTTGTGTGATATATTTGGACTTCCTCAATCAGAACTGTTCCAAAATTTGCAAATCAAAAATGTTTTCCGTCCTTATCTCAATTCCAACTCCCAACAATCCCAGATATCGGGTTTTGAATGCATATGTATTTCTAACCCTCATGCTAGAGGACTTCTCCAAATGGGAACTAGACCTTAATCACTCATTTAATGCTACTGAATTGTTTTGCATATGATCCACCACTAAGTCCGCTTCTTCTAATGTTGTTGCTATGGAAACTAACTTTAGGGGGTAACCCGTGGGTATTTGGTCCCCGCTAGAATATCGAAATTTGCTTTTGATTACACTGGAGCTTATTTTCGCATTTGTTCAGAGTCTGGCACTCAACTTCATATTTGGTTAGATTGCCCAATTGCCCAAAAATTCTGGAAGGCAGTTTTTGACTTAGCCTCCAAAATCTTTGATACACCTATACATCCCAATCCTGCTACAGCCCTATTAAACCTGATGGGATCACAGATAATACATTTTGCCTTCTTTTACAGCTCCCAACAGCTGCAAAACAAACCATTGCTAAGGCATGCAAAACTCAATATTTAATTATAGATGAAACCATACACAGAACTAATAAAGTTCTTACTCATGCTACAACGGAAGCAATCAAAATAAATCAAATTGGTCAAATTGAGAAACTCTGGCTTCCTTGGCTTAAGCATTGTTTACCTCCAGACTTTGATGACACAGTATTATTGCCTTGGTAATTTTACTCTATTTGCCTTGACTATACTTTATATTTGGAATCGTATCACCAGTTTTCTCTCTATCAACTCCTACATTATGTTTTCTACCTTTCTTTTAATACTGTGTATTATCTATAAACACATTGGGGAGTGTGGAGTCTGGTACAGCTGTGCGTGGTAGCCAATCAGTTTCTAACTTCACCTTGTGAAATTAAGCTTTGACAATAAAACCTTGCAGTTGGTTGGTTTCTATGCAGGGGTGTGCCGGATTTTGTGCTCTCCAGTTTTAGTGAATCACCCAAATTATCTCTTCTGTTTTTAATAGATACCTATTAGATGCATCTCCTAATTATTGCTCTTGCAAAATGAACCAATGGTCACTAGCTTACTTTTTTCCTTCTGATGGAATTTTCTAGTGCTTTCCATGTAATACTTTATTGGCTCGTTCGTTGCTCCACTAGTTACATTTTTACATTGTTATGTACTCATCCTGTTCATAAATTGATATATATAGCTATATTGCTATTTAAATATTGTACCACCATCCTTGCATGTACTCGATTTGTCAATCTTTGCTATATTTAAAATAATAAACAAATTTGAGGAGAAAATCTACTAGTGTATGGGCAGCTTAAGTGCAAAAAGTCTCATGAAGCGACACAGTCAGCACCGTCTAAACAACAATCTGGGCATAAATAGTCAATGTTGATGGAGGAACGTTTCCTGCAGCACTATTGTATTCTGCCAAATTTGTAATGTTTGCAATCTGTGGTTGCAGGAAATAAAATTGCTCCGTCTATGGCCAGATTGAAATTTACCAGTGTAGGGTGTTGCTGCTCCCAACTGTATGAATTTGTAAATGCCTGTAAATATATTATGTATGCCAGGGCTCAAAATTTAAAGTCCTGAGAGACTAGCTAGGCCTTAAGAGTTACTCGCCATCAGTTGCCCCACTCAATCCCTACCCTGCCCACCCTTCATTTTGCCTCTAAATACACCCTCGTAAATTATCTCATGAAATTACACTGTTACATTTTTTATGCAGAATTACGTTGCAAAATAAATATTAACAACTACAACTTTAACAATATTAACATGAAGCATATTTCATTGATCTGACTATGATAAATAAAATAAGGATAAATAATATTCAATAAAAACCAGCAGACAATCGGCCCTTGTGTAAGGCACTCGGTCAGACAGAAGCTGGCCGCAAGAAAACCAGCAGCCGAACGGCTCCAGATCAGTGCTCTCTGCCAATGGCAGAGATTGCTGATCAGAGTGTTCTGACAGGGGCCACCCCCCCCCCCCCGTCACAATACAACAGCTCAGTGGGGGAGATTGCTGCACTAATGTCAGACTGTTAGTACAGCAGCTCAGACCGGAGATGTCAGTTTTTTTTTTTTCATTCAGCTCTGGTTCTCTTATTTACCTGCAAGTTTAGCACTCTGCAGATGCTCAGTTTGGTGTGTATTGCTAGAGAGTTTTTTGTTTTTTGTGGGGGGTGCATGTGATCAGCACAGGGCCAATCAGAACTTTCCAGACAGAGGGTCAGGGGTCATGCAGTTTCATAGGACAGTCAGTGGAGAATGAAAACTCCTCCCACAAGCTTTAACCAGTGTTTGGCTGGGCATCGATAGAAGTCACAAGACTGCTATATACTGCTGATGAGAAAAGGTATTTAGCAGCTTATACTGAAATAATAGCATTTCCATGTTCTTTGTACTGTGGGAGACCAGATATAGTGAATGCAGAGTCCTGGGTTTAGTAACATTTTAACTGTATTCAGAAAAACATTTAACAGATAACATGTATGTCTCTGCTTCAGAAGTCTACTAGCTCAGTGTACTAAGTATGGATTTTGTTATTGACATAAATTGAGGGTTGGTGAGTATTGAGGGTTCATAGGTATCTACAGTATGTGCTTGTGAATCTGCATAGTTGGAGTAAAATCTGACTTCACCAAATTTAACTTGTTCATTCCTATATAACAGTACTCTAAACAATCCCCTCACATGGGGTCAGAAAGAAAGAGGGAACTAGCAGGGATTGCCTATTTATTAACATATATCACCAACATAGCTACATTGGCCTAATAATGCATTTATAAAAACCCTGAGAAAAATGATATAGCTTCTGGATGTAATTACATTTGTAAAAATGAGAGAAACCCCATTGGTTTATTGCTCTCTGACCGCATCAGGGACATGCAGTCAGGTGAGGCAGGCGAGGCATAACCTCACTTGCCATAAACATTAAAAAAATTGAGCTTTGAGGGTCGTAGCTCGGTGACCTGAGGTCACAGAGACCCCAAATTTGGGGGGGGGGGGTTAGTAGCCTAAGTCCTACCCCACCACTGGGGCTCCTGGGACCTATGGTTCCAGAGATATGGGGCTCCTTGCATAGCCTGTCAGAAGCTACATACGGAGCAACCACTTTAAATACAAGCTGACACACTCTGTTTGCAGCAGACTGAGAGGATGAGCTCACAGTGCCTCTCCTCAATTCTTATCAGAGGCACTGAGCTCAATGGACAGCTTGGAGTCTTGGACCGATGGTAAAGTACCATTAGCCCCAGCTGTCCAATAGAAATACTGCAGTGGAGGCATGCCTCTCACTGCAGTGTCATAGAAGGGGCATGTGTCTGAAAGACACATGCTCCCTTCCAGCCCAGCCCTCTTAATTAGAAGGAAAAAACGTGTTTATGTGTATAGGATTTACCCATAATCCCATGTTTTTCTCACACAGTTAAGAGGGAGAATGAGAATCTGCTGCTGCTGAAAAGGTGATCATATATTATTATGCTATATGTTATAAGATAATATTTATTATTTATCTATTAACTGTGAGATTACTGGTTGGAAGTTATAACTTCAAACTTCAGTAATTTGTCAGATAAGCCACCTGCTTGAGTTCAGTTTTTGAAAATATAGTAAATTACCCTAAAAACAATATATAATAATTAGTTGTATATTACTTACTTATGGCAATTAACCCCTTGCCACCCAGGCCAATTCTGACACTTCTCTCCTACATGTAAAATTCATAATTTTTTGCTAGAAAATTACTCAGAACCCCCAAACATTATATATATTGTTTTAGGAGACACCCTAGGGAAGAAAATGGTGGTAGTTGCAACTTTTTATTTTATACGGTTATTTGCACAGCAATTTTTCAAAATGCGTTTTTTGGAAAAAAGTTGTTTCATGAATATAAAAAAAACCACTAAAGATAACCCAATTTTTCTGTATAATGTGGAAGCAGGTGTTATACCAAGTAAATAGATACCTAACATTTCATGCTTTAAAATTGCGCACACTTATGGAATGGAACCAAATTTCAGTACTTAAAAATCTCCATAGGCGAAGCTTTAAACATTTTTACAGGTTACATGTTTAGAGTTACAGAGGAGGTCTAGTGCTAGAATTATTGCTCTCGCTCTAACGATTGCGGCGTAGGTAATCTGTGTGTATCTGGTTCTGATACTAGCCAGTGCTTCACCAGTCACTGACCTCACCGCACGTCCCTGGACCGCATGGCCTATGAAATGAATTGTAAAACAGCTTTGCCAGAAAGCTATGGATAATTGTAATAAATCACAGGGTTGAAGCACTTTCATCTAGACACTTTAAAGTTACAAGTGCAATAAGTATACAAAAAATATCTATATATACACCCAAAATAGTTCATATGTGAATCCTATAAACAATGTGTACAAAGCACCATAAAAGATCAATGACAAAAAACTGTGCAAATAAGTGCAAAAAACTGTGCAAAAAAAATTTCAAAGTCTAAATAGTCCCTTAGGCCGCGTACACACGGGCAGATTGTCTGCCCAACTAAGTTCGTCAGACAATCCGACAGACAGTCCGTTCAACTTTTGAATGAACGGACTTGACCACACACGATGAACAGACAGTCCGCTGAAAACTTGCGCGATGACGTGTACAGCACGTACGACGGGACTAGAAAAACGACGTCCAATACACTGCAATGCAACCTTCGGCCGTGTAAATCCTTTCTGAGCATGCGCCATACTTAGTCCGTCCAACTTGCCTACACACGAGTGGACTGTCCGCTGAAACCAAGTTTGGACGGACAAAACCAAGTTTGGACGGACAAAATTACGGAAATTCCGAAAGACTAAGTCCGTCAGACTGTCCGCTGAAAAAGTCCGCTGAAGCCCACACACGAGCGGATTGTCCGCTGAAACACGGTTCAGCGGACTAAGTTGGGCAGACAATCCGCCCGTGTGTACGCGGCCTTAGACCATATAATATCTGTGCAATTAAATAAAAAAATGCCCACGGCTACAGGCACTGAAAAGCCATTGGTTAGCAGACATACCAGATCTCTCGGATGGGAACTGGGAAGAACTTCTTAATATGTATTTTGTTACTGCAATTTCTGCTAGGGACAGAATGATACTGAATGATGGCTGATCTCCTGAAGTGCGGACAAGGTGATGTGTCTATTGAGCTATGACGGGGACTAATAATATTGATATTTCTATTTGCCTGTGATATCTGAGGAATAAGAACTATGGAGTTTTAAGTTTCTACTGTTTATTGCTATATGTGCAAGTGCTTAGTTGGTTAAGGTTGTTTAGTTTGTAACTGTGAAATATTTATATTCGAACGAGAATTTACCAAAAGACCACCCCGTTATGAACATATGTAGAATATGATTGAAAATTTTCTTGAGAGAAATACACTTGATACTGGCGAATTGATATATGTACATTGAACCTCCGATGTACTATGTTGCTAAAGTATCCTTTATGTGATAAAAATTAATAAAAAGCACACTTAAAAAAAAATGCCCACAGCTTTCTCCAATTGGGCGTAACCTGTCAGTTGACCAGTGATGTCATCACACTGGATGGGTCTTGGACGCCATCTTAAAGAACAGTGTTTTGCCTGTTTTTATACCATGTCTGATTTTATGGATTACATGTAAGTGCAATACTTGTTTTTAATAATAAATATGAATTAGGAGGTCCGCACTATTGGATGTCTGTGCTTCCCTCATTGGTATTGAGAACATACGTGCGTTTGGATGGTCAGCTTCATGGAATGAAGAGGGATTTGAGTCATTATTTACAAAGCATATATGACTTCACATATTAGTGGGGTCCACATTATCAGGTGAGTGAATACCCACAAGGGGTGGTGAAGGGCAATGTGGTAATTTCTCACTTTGGTAGATATTGTGGATCAGAGGAATTTCTTTGTTTTTTTATTTGATTGCACAGATGTTGTATGGTCTATGGGACTATTCAGACTATGAAAGTTGTCGACACTTTTTTTGCACAGTTTGTTATCATTGATCCTATATGGCACTTTATATACGTTGTTTATAGGATTCACATATTAACTATTTTGTGTGTGTGTGTGTGTGTGTGTGTGTGTGTGTGTGTGTGTGTGTGTGTGTGTGTGTGTGTATATATATATCTTTATATATATATATATATATATATATATATATATATATATATATATATATATATATATATATTTTTTTTTTTTTTTTTTTTTTTTTTTTTTATTGCACTTGTCACTTTAAAGTGTGCGGTTGTCACTTTAAAGTGTGTGGTTGAAAATGCTTCATTATTATTTTAACTGCTTTCTATAATATATCATATTTTTATTATTTCTGTGATAGTTTGGTGTAGCATATAGTAGTATGCAGACATAAATCTACTGACATCACAGGGTTGGATTCCAATCTCATGGCTTGTCAGCAAAGTAGATTTTGGCTAATTCTCTGTATAAAGAACATATAGGGGGAGATATACTAAGACTGGTGCACCCTGAATCTGGTGCAGCTGTGCATAGTAACCAATCAGCTTCGAACTTCAGCTTGTTCAATTAAAAAGATAATAAAGTCTATTATTATTTTTTTCTATAAAAATAATAAACATGTTATACTTACCTGCTCTGTGAAATGCATTTGCACAGGGCAGCCCGTATCCTCCTATTTTCGGGTCCCTCGTCTGCGTTCCTGACCCCTTCCTCCTGTCAAGTGCCCCCACAGCAATCAGTGTGTTATGGGAGAACCCGAGCCAAGCCCGTCTCTGTGTCTGAATGGACCGCCCCCTCTCTCTCCTGATTGGCTAACTGATGTTGATTGACAGTAGTGGCAGCCAATGGGGCTGCTGCTGTGTATCAGCCAAGGAACAGGGACAGCCAAGGCACTCGTGCAACATCGCTGGATAGAGATGGGGCTCTGCTAAGTATTAGGGGGGTTACTACACACAGGTTTTTTTTTTTTATCTCAATGCATAGAATGCATTAAGAATGCATTAAGATTAACCACTTCAGCCCCGGAAGAATTTACCCCCTTCCTGACCAGAACACTTTTTGCGATTCGGCACTGCGTCGTTTTAACTGACAATTGCGCGGTCGTGCAACATGGCTCCCAAACAAAATTGACGTCCTTTTTTTTCCACAAATAGAGCTTTCTTTTGGTGGTATTTGATCACCCCTGCGGTTTTTATTTTTTGCGCTATAAACAAAAAAGTGTGACAATTTTGGAAAAACGCATTATTTTTTACTTTTTGCTATAATAAATATCCCCCAAAAATATATCTAAAAACTTTTTTTTCCTCAGTTTAGGCCGATACATATTCTTCTACATATTTGTGGTAAAAAAAAATCACAATAAGCGATTATTGATTGGTTTGCACAAAAGTTATAGCGTTTACAAAATAGGGGATAGTTTTATGGCATTTTTATTAATCTTTTTTTTTTAAATGGCGGCGATCAGCGATTTTTATCATAACTGCGACATTATGTCGGTTACATCAGACATTTTTGACACATTTTTGGGACCACTGTCATTTATACAGCAATCAGTGCTATACAAATGCACTGATTCCTGTGTAAATGACACTGGCAGTGGAGGGGTTAACCATTAGGTGGCCGTGTAGGGGTTAAGTGTGTCCTAGGAGCGTGTTGCTAACTGTGGGGGGTGTGTTTTACACATCACTGATCTCTGATCCAATCACAGGGAGCAGAGATCAGTGACACTGTTGCTAGGCAGAACAGGGAGATGCTTGTTTACTTTAGCATCTCCCTGTTCTTCCTCTCCGTGAGGCGATCGCGGGTATCCCCGCGGCGATCAAGTTTGCGGGACCCCCGACCCGACTCACGGAGCTGCCAGCGGCGCGCGCCCCCACGCCTCTTAAAGGGCAACATAAAGGTACGTGATTCTGCCTGTACGTGCCCTTCTGCCGACGTATATCAGTATGAGGCGGTCGGGAAGCGGTTAAAAAAAAAACCTTTTGCCTTTACAATCACTTTAAGGCTTGGCAATAAAACCAGGAAACTGATTTTCTGTGACTCAAGGAATGCATTTTAAAATTTCTTTAAAGGTTATTCATTCTCTTGGAGTTTAAAATAAAACCTGCAGTAATTGAATGGTTGAAAATAACATAAAGCAGTTATAAAGAAGACAAAACTGACAAAACACCTCGACTAACTCATCCCCATACTGTCTATATTCAAATGATCAGCAACATACTTTTCTCTGGACATTCAGTGGTAGTAGTACTCACAATTCTGAAGAACCCTACACCAGTAGAAATGTTTTCTGGAATCCATTATCTGCAGAGTAGCAGTGCTTGATACCGACATCCTCCTGCCAGACATCTTCAGTATTCAGGAAGCTTGGCCTGCAGATGAAAAGCATGAATTCTAAACAAATAGTAAGAATAAGCTCCTATATATTTCACAAACAATAAAGCTGAAGTCTATTCTGCTTATATTTTTCCTTTCCTGGTTCCTCCCTGCCCCTTCATCAACATGCAAAACTGTTAAATGAAACCATTCTGTTTTCATTGCATACCTTATTTAGACCCAGGGGAATCACTGGGTCTTTGTGGCTCTCTATGCAATGCAGGCAGATCAAGACTGGTGGGAGGAGCCAGCAGGATGTTGTACATAGATTTCTGAAAGCACTGAAGCACCCTGCCCCAATACCCCATTTAGGAGTCTTCAGAATTGGTCCAAGCAGTGGGCTTACTCTTAGGAGAAGCTATGCAAGTCTCAAACTGTCTTGATAGATATATGTCCTTCTGCAGAAGTGAACATTCCCAAGCTGGCAAAATTTGCACACGGCTGCTCCGAGTAATGCCCACATATGATGCTGAGCATCTGTTATTGGAAAATAATGAAATCCAATTAACTAAAGGGGCAGGCTAGGGACAGTCAGACTGGGGAGGAAAGGGCTGCCAGGAAATGAGGCAGGCTCTCTCCGACTTGCTGTGGCTTCTAAATCACACTGTGAGAAGTTTGCAGTGTGCAGTGAAATCAGAGTAAGCAATTTCATTACAGAAGAGAAACCGCTACATCTATGCAAGACTGAAGGTAAAGCTGCAGCTCATCCTTAAAATGGAAGTAAACCCATCCATTTACAAGTTTCAAAAAAGTTTAATTTTCCGGCATGTGCTGGAAATGTAACACTCCCATTGGTTGTGCTCTCAACCAATGGTCAAACCATCCAATGGCTGGTGTCATAACTGATCACATGTGCAGCATCATAGTAGTTGTAGATTAAACAGAGGCAAAGATGGCAGCTTCCTTTGCTGAAAAAAATAAGAGGGTTGACTTATGCTTTAAGCCACTTGTGATTAAATACTTTTAAAGGACCCAGTGTAATAGCAAAGTTTGGTAACTTCACACCATTCTTTGACATAATGGCATCACACGGGCCATCACATGAAGCCTAGTACACATGGGCCGAATGTTTCTATTGAACCGGCCAATGCCTTCCGACATTCGGCCTGAGTGTGTGTTTATGGCAGCTGATCTGACAAAAGCCAGGCTGTTCAGCCGGCTTCTGTCGAAGGCTCATGACCGAAAAAAAGTCTGCCGACCAACTCTCGGTCAGCGCTCTCAGTCAATGATGTAAAAAAGCGAATGCTGTGTTTGCAGCTTAAGACTGGCCATACATGGTGCAAGTTTATTTCCTGCAACCATGAGTTGCAAGAAATAAATTTGCATGATTCCCACATCAACACAGATAGTGCTGACAGGGAAATCCCTCCTGCTGGTCTATTGTCTTCACCTGGCGAGGGTGCAGGAGAAGCCGTTCCCGCCGGAAGAAGACAGTGATTATTGCTAGGGGCTATCACAGCAGCTAACGATAATTGCAAGAGAATCTGCGGGCTGGTTGTACTCAAGTCTATCGATCGATCAACTTGGTACATTCAGCCTGCCCGTTAACAATTTAAATCTTGGACGGTTTCTGCTGAACAGGCCAAGATTCGAACTGTGATCCAATTCTTCATCCACAAACTTGAGGTGGAAGGGGGAATTCTTCCCACTATGGTATTGTATTCTGACAGCGGGAAGCCTTTCCTGCTTTTAGAACACAATCATCAGTATTGGCAGCTATAGCCGGTGGCACTAATCGTTCTGGAAAATCCGACAGGCTGGTTGTACACAAGCAGATCGATAGATCGACTTGTGTACAACAGTGTTAATTTTGTCAACAAAAACATTTTCGTCATAATTTTCATAAGTGGCATTTTTACAGTGACGAAAACGAAATGAAAGGTACACCACATTTTTGTCCTCTGGCGAAAACTATGACAAAAATCTATTCTGTTTTCGTTAACCAACCAAAACGAAATCATAGCTCCCAACTGTCCCTGATTTCAAGGGACTGTCCCTGATTTGGAGCAATGTCCCTCTGTCCCTCATTCCTCCTCATTTGTCCTTCATTTTGGTCTGATTTATATAGTTGTATATAAAAATTAACTTTTTACCTATCAAAAAGTGTTTCCCAGCGCTAAACCTTTCATCTGATTTCTAAATTGCTGCATTTGTAAATTCCAAAAGACAATATAAACAAATAGTAGTGGTAAAAAAGCACTTGTGGTTTTAACCAATCTTGTTTTTTGTACAATTCTCCTTTAAGGGGGAGTAACAAGGGGTGTGTCCTATGCCTGCATACTTTTGCTGATAGGTGTCCCTTATTCCCATCTCAAAAAAGTTGGAGGGTATGCTAAATGCAAAACATTACATGCCAAATGTGGCATGTAAGGGGACGAGAAGTGCTTGAAGCATAAGTTCCAATTTTGGGTGGAACTCCACTTTAATGACCTTATATAATGACTAAATCTGTGTCACGTTCAGACCTTAATACCATAAATAATAACCTATTCTATTTTTTGCTCCAGGATTATATAAGGAGTTTTGAAATTATAGAGAAGTGCTTAAATAATGCATTACAATGTAACTAACCCCATGTGATTTTAGTCAACTAAAATTATTTTAGTAGACTAAATATGACTAAAACACTTGTAGAAAACTAAAATGGGACTAAAACTAAAATGCTATTTTAGTCCTAAAACTAAGATCCCATACACATTATGCAACTTTTCTTGCCAGATTTCCTTTAGATTTACCAAAACCATATAGTGCAAGGGCCTGCCTGGTTGCATACAAATTGAAACTTGAGGTTTGACCTCATATTATATGGTTTTGGTAAATCCGAAGGAAAAAATCTACTCAAAATTGTATAGTGTGTATTCAGCTTAAGACTAAAACTAAATCAAAATTTGCTACCAAAATGAACACTGGTGTACAACCAGCCTGCCCATATACAGTATGGATCCAAATTTGACCGTTCCCTGCTAAACCAAATTCGATCCATGTATTGCTGGCTTGAAGGATATATTTTTCATTTGTTTGGTTTGATGAATAATCCTCTTAGCAGACTTGAACCCTAACTGGATGACACTTAGTAAGTCTCCCTTAAGCTTCTTAATCCATGTTCAACCTACATGCATTCACTCCAATGTTTGCTGTACATTATTGCTCTGGACCGTCTTACTGATTGTGACAATGGTTCACCACAATTGCACAATACATATCAGTATGGCTTCTTGCATTCTCCACCAGGGGTGCATGTGACAATGCAGGAGTGCATATGGGGGATCAATCGTTGTCACCCCAAACAGAATGTGCCTCAACAAGCACCTTCATGGCAGGGTTGCCAGGTATTCTTACCTTAGAACTTACAGTAGTAGATTCATAAACTAAACATTTATATTCTACTTCCTGGTGTTTTGTTATTTCTTACATTTGCCAATATTATATACACTCACCAGACACTTTATTAGGTATACCTGTTAAATTGCTTGGTAACACAAATTGCTAATCAGCCAATCACATGGCATCAATACATTTAGGCATCTAGACGTGGTGAAGGCAACTTGCTGAAGTTCAAGCTGAACATCAGAATGGGGAAGAAAGGGGATTTAAGTGACTTTGAACGTGACATGGTTGTTGGTGCCAGATGGGCTAGTCTTAATATTTCAAAAACTGCTGATCTACTGAGATTTTCACGTGCAACTATCTCTAGGGTTTACAGAGAACGGTAAAAAAAAAGAGAAAATATCCAGTTGTGTGGAAGAAAATGTCTTGTTGATGTCAGAGGTCAGAGGAGAATCGTCCAACTGGTTTGAGATGATAGAAAGGCAACAGTAACTGAAATAACCACTCGTTACACCCAAGGTATGCAGAATACCATCTAAGAACACACAAAACTTCAGAAATTGAAGCAGATAGGCTACAGCAGCAGAAGACCACACCGGGTGCCACTCCTGTCAGCTATGAACAGGAAACTGAGACTACAATTCGTGCAAGCTTACCAAAATTGAACAATAGAAAATTGGAAAAACGTTGCCTGGTCTAATGAGTCCCAATGTCAGCTGCGACATTCAGATGGTAGGATCAGAATTTGGTGTAAACAACATGAAAGCATGGATCCATCCTGCCTTGTATCAACGGTTCAAGCTGGTGCTGGTGGTGTAATGCAGTGGGGGATATTTTCATGACCCACTTTGGACCCCTTAGTACTAATTGAGCATCCTTTAACCCCCCTGACGGTATTCCCGAGTCTGGCTCGGGGTGGAATTTTCATACCAAAAGCGGTATCCCCGAGCCAGACTCGGGACTGCATCGCTGGATCCAGGAGGAGGATTACTTACCTTCTCCCTCGGATCCAGCGTTGTCTCCCCGCTGTACGAGCGAGCCGTGTCTCGCTCGATGCATCACATCGCTGATCTCTGTGCCCTGCGAGCGTTGCGACGCACGGGGACGGAGATCGGCGCCAAATTCAAAAAGTGAAACACACAGTATACATACAGTATAATGTAATCTTACAGATTACATTGCTGTATGTAAATATTTCACATCCCCGTTGTCCCTAGTGGTCTGCCCAGTGTCCTGCATGCAGTTTTATGTAATAAAAACTGTTCTTTATGCCTGGAAACTGGAGATTGTCCATAGCAACCAAAACTGTCCTTTTACATCAAAAATGGTTTTAGACCAGCTAGAAAACAGCAATAATAAATTGGAATCACTCGCAGAATTGAGCGATAATGATTTGTGGGGAGATCCGTCATCAAATACTGAAAAGTAATGACAGTGACAATTCTGCAACTGAGCAAATTTCAGTGTTTTTGATGTGATTACATTATTGAATAATTTTTATTATTGTTATATTATTATTTGGTACAATTATTTATAATTATTTATTATATTATAATTTATGATTTCATTTTTCAAACTTTATCATCCCCGGGATGTCTGCTAGACTCTGGTTTGGACAGATTTAAGTGAGTTATTCCTAAGAATTGCAGGACTACAATATAAAACGCCAAATTTTCATGCAAAATAATGGTACCGCTTTTAGCACCTAAAATCCGAAATAATCGTACCGCCAGGGAGGTTAAAAACCACGGCCTTCCTGAGTATTGTTGCTGACCATATCCATCCCTATGAGTACAGTGCCCCCATCTTCTGATGGCTACTTCCAGGAGGATAATGCACCATGTCACAAAGCTCAGATCATCTCAGACTGGTTTCTTAACCACTTGCCGACCGCCGCACGACGATATACGTCGGCAGAATGGCACGGGCAGGCATATTGGCGTATATATAAGTCCCTGCCTGCCCGCGGGTGGGGGGCCCGATCGGGCCCCCCCCGGTGCCTGCGGCGGTCGGCATTCGTTCGGGAGAGATCAGGGATGAGGGGACGGCCATTCATTCATGGCCACCCCCTCGCGATCGCTCCCGACGAATGAAAATCCTCGGTGACATCACTTCCTCTCCTGTATTGTAAACACAGGCAGAGGAAATGATGTAATCTCTCCTCGTGTCGGTCTTTTTCGTTCCGGCACGGAGGAGAGAGGATCGGTGAGTTGCACCTAACACTACACTAACAGTAGAACACGCCAGGCACACTTTTCACCCCCCTGATCACCCCCCAATCACCCCCCCCAATCACCCCTGCCCCCCCAGTCACAGTGACACCAAGTGCATTTTTTATTATTTTTTTTTTTTTTTTTGCATTGGTGTCATTTGTGACTGTAATAACTGTTAGGGCAGTTAGGGTTAGCCCCCTTTAGCTCTAGGGTGCCCCCCTAACCCCCCCAATAAAGGTTTAACCCCGTGATCACCCCCCGTCGCCAGTGTCACTAATAAGCGATTTTTTTCTGATCGCTGTATTAGTGTCACAGGTGACGCTAGTTAGGCAGGTAGGTATTTAGGTTCGCCGCAGCTTTTTATAGCGTCAGGGACCCCCATATACTACCGCATAGCCCCCTGATTGCCCCCCAGTTAACCCTTTCACCAGTGATCACCATATAACTGTTACAGGTGACGCTGGTTGGTTAGTTATTTTTTTTTTGTTTCAGGGCACCCGCCATTTATTACCTAATAAAGGTTTAACCCCCTGATCACCCGGCGGGTGATATAAGTTTGAGGGTCAGATAAGGCCTGCGTCGCCCCAGCGTCAGGTTAGTGCCAGTACCGCTAACACCCACGCGCAAAGCATACACCTCCCTTAGTAATATAGTATCTGATCAGATCTATATTAGCGTTGCCTTCATTTTAGGTTTCCCAAAACGCATTGTTAGCGGGATCAGCCCAGATACCCGCTAGCACCTGCGTTTAGCCCCTCCGCCAAGCCCAGCCCACCCAAGTGCAGTATCGATCGATCACTGTCACTTACAAAACACAACACACATAACTGCAGCGTTCGCAGAGTCAGGCTTGATCCCTGCGATCGCTAACAGTTTTTTTTGTAGCGTTTTGAAACAGTCGCTGACAGGCTAGGTGCTTTTTTACCTGTGAGTCTCACTAGTGTACCCCTAAATTTAGAGCCCAAAATGGCAAAGCGAAGGTACACTAGTGAAGAGGCCTACACGTTTCTGAGCATGACAGATAGTGAAGAGGACGTCACTCATCTGTCAGATTCAGGCTCAGAATACGATCCTGTAGAGGACAGCGGCTCCATGACAGATAGCTCTGACGACGGAGATGAGGCCGCTGCTAAGAACAGGTGTGCCCAATCCCGTATGTATTCTGTTGTTGAGGTGCAGGAACCGCAGGTCACTCGTATGGAGCAGAGACGTACTAGAGCCGCTCAACCTTCTGGTGAACTGGCAAGCACCAGCGGCCTAGTACACCCTGGACGTACATCCAGCACTGCAGTAACACGTGGTGACGTGGCGAGTCCCATAAGTGCAGTTCAAGCTGGCGAGGTGGCAAGCACAAGTAGTGTCCCGCTGCCACCAAGAAGAAGACAAAGACAGGCCCGTCGTACCCATAGTGCCCTTCCTGCAGAATTCGCCAATCCTATTTGGGTGCCCACATCTTCT
Organism: Lithobates pipiens; assembly: GCF_037356315.1. Taxonomy (NCBI): domain Eukaryota; kingdom Metazoa; phylum Chordata; class Amphibia; order Anura; family Ranidae; genus Lithobates; species Lithobates pipiens. The sequence continues at coordinate 141,129,226 of NW_027507764.1, forward strand.
GCAGAACCCGTACTTCCCCCATTCACTGGCCAACCTGGCATTAACGTGGAAACAGTTGATTTTAAGACACTTGACTTTTACTCACTGTTTTTCACCGAAGATCTCTATAGATCTATTGTGGACCAAACCAATTTGTACGCTGCTCAACACATCGCCACTATTCCCCAGTCCGCCCTTGCCAAACAATGGAAACCAGTTACGGTTTCTGAATTTAAAATCTTTCTGGGCCTCTCCCTCAACATGGGCATAACCAAAAAGAGTGAATTGCGGTCATATTGGTCCACTGACCCAATTCACCATATGCGCGTGTTCTCTGCTTCCATGTCCAGGGCACGATACGAGATGATTTTGCGGTTCATGCACTTCAGCGACAATGAACTCTGTCGTCCTCGTGGAGACCCTGAATACGATCGGCTCTACAAAATTCGGCCCCTCATAAACCACTTCAACCAACGTTTTGCAGACATGTTTACTCCCCATCAAGTTGTCTGCGTTGATGAGTCCCTGATTAAGTTTTCTGGTCGCTTGTCATTCAAACAATACGTCCCCAACAAGCGTTCCAGATACGGGGTCAAGATGTATAAGCTCTGTGACAGGGCCACAGGCTATACACGTAGTTTCATGGTTTATGAGGGTAGAGATAGTCACGTAGAGCCGGAGAACTGCCCTGATTACATAGGAAGCGCTGGCAAGATAGTGTGGGACATGGTGTCACCCTTATTCGGAAAGGGGTACCACTTGTACGTGGACAATTATTACACAAGCGTGCCACTGTTTAGTCACTTGTTTGATCAGCAGATTGGAGCATGTGGCACCGTGCGACCTAATCGCCGGGGCTTTCCCCAGCGGCTTGTAGAGTCCCCTCTTAGGCTGGGGGAGAGAGCCTGCTTGCGCAGTAATAATTTGCTCGCTATGAAGTGGAGGGATAATAAGAATGTTTTCGTTCTTACCTCCCTTCATGCAGACACGACGGTCCAAATTCCTACGGCGACTGGTATTGTGGAGAAACCCCTCTGTGTCCACAAATATAACCTTAACATGGGAGGGGTGGACCTCAATGACCAGTTGTTGGCGCCGTATCTAGTTGCCCGTAAGGCCAGACGCTGGTACAAAAAAGTGTCTGTTTATTTATTCCAATTGGCTATACTGAATGCTTATGTACTACACAAAGCTTCAGGACGGACTGGATCCTTCCTCAAATTCCAGGAGGATATCGTCAGAGCCCTTCTGTATCCAGACGGTGCTCCACCTCACCTTCCCCTACCAGATGCAGTAAGCCGGCTGCATGAGAGGCATTATCTTTATGTCCTCCCGAGTACCCCTACCCAACGAGCCCCCCAAAGAAAATGTCGTGTCTGCAGAAAGCGCGGATTTAGGCGTGACACCCGTTATTGTTGTCCCCGCTGTCCTGACAATCCTGGTCTTTGCATTGGTGAATGTTTTGAACGCTACCATGAACTAGTTGAGTATTAGCGTAGGGTACAGCATTGCACAGGCTAGGCACACGTTCACAGGGTCTCCCAAGATGCCATCGCATTTTGAGAGACCCAAACCGCTGGAACCGTTACAACAGAAGTGTTAAAGTTACATAAAAAAGTGTTTAAAAAAAAAAAAATAAGTAAAAAAAACAAAAAACCAAAAAAAATATAAAATAAAAAAACCAAAAATAGTTGTCGTTTTATTGTTCTCTCTCTCTCTATTCTCTCTCTATTGTTCTGCTCCTTTGTACTGTATTCTATTCTGCAATGTTTTATTGTTAACCATTTTTTGTTTTCAGGTACGCCATTCAGCTGTAGCGTGGATTTATTTATCTTGACAGCAACAGCGTTTGCTCCCACGATACGTAAAGCCACGACTCCAGCGCTGTCGGAGGTGATTTCACCACCACAGTTAAAAAAAGAGCATATATGCCGAAGCATGGGGGCATAAGGGGTGGAGGAGCGATCTGCTCCTACCTTTTGCGGGAGGATGCCCCCATGCTTCGGCATATATATATTTTAGGCACAGATTGTGTTAAATGTGTTATTTTTTGCGATTTTTTTTGTATTTGCTTTGCAGGTATGGTAAGTCCTACTGTTATACTGTAATGTTACTTTGTTTTATTGTTAACCATCATTTGCTTAGCAGGTACGCCATTCTGCTGCAGAGCGGATTTATTTATCTTGACAGCAACAGCGTTTGCTCCCATGATACATAAAGCCGCGACTCCAGCACTGTCGGGGGTGATTTCACCACCACAGTTAAAAAAGAGCATATATGCCGAAGCATGGGGGCATAAGGGGTGGAGGAGCGATCTGCTCCTACCTTTTGCGGGAGGATGCCCCCATGCTTCGGCATATATAAATGGTGCATGTATGCCCACCATTAGAAAGTGGGTGGATGAAGGGTGGTATCTAATGGTGGGCATACCCACCGATCAATATTTTTTTTTCGTTCAGCCCACAGGCTGCATGAAAAAAAAATTACAATATATGCCCAACCAGTTCCAGCAACATACTGGTATGTTGCGGGACTTTGAGTGCTTATACCAGAATGATGCCTGCAGGTTTAGGTATCATCTTGGTATCATTCTTTTCAGCCAGCGGTCGGCTTTTATGTAAAAGCAATCCTAGCGGCTAATTAGCCTCTAGACTACTTTTACAAGCAGTGGGAGGGAATGTCCCCCCCCCCGCACCATCTTCCATGGTTTTCTCAGGCTCTCCTGTCCCAACAGGGAACCTGAGAATGCAGCCGGTGGTTCCGCCAGCTGACCATAGAGCTGATCGCTCCAATCATCTCTATGGCCTAAGACACCGGAAGCTACAAACATTTCATGACTTAGATTTTGCGGGATGTAAACAGCGCCATTGGGAAATTGGGAAAGCATTTTATCACACCGATCTTGGTGTGGTCAGATGCTTTGAGGACAGAGGAGAGATCTAGGGTCTGATAGACCCTAATTTTTTAAAAAAAGAGTACCTGTCACTATCTATTGCAATCATAGGGGATATTTACATTCCCTGAGATAACAATAAAAATCATAAAAAAATATATATAAATGAAAGGAACAGTTTAAAAATAAAATAAAAAAGCAAAATAAATAATAAAAAAAAAATTAATAAAAAAAAACACCCCTGTACCCCCCTGCTAAGGCGCAACGTGGAACGCAAGCGTTGGTCTGGTGGCATATGTAAACAGCAATTGCACCATGCATGTGAGGTATCACCACGAAGGTCAGATCGAGGGTACTAATTTTAGCAGTAGACCTCCTCCGTAAATCTAAAGTGGTCACCTGTAAAGGCATTTAAAGGCTTTTAAAAATGTACGTAGTTTGTCGCCGCTGCATGTTTCTGCGCAATTTTAAAGCATGTCATGTTTGGTATCCATGTACTCGGCCTAAGATCATATTTTTTATTTCATCAAACATTTGGGCAATATAGTGATTTTTAGTGCATTAAAATAAAAAAAAGTGTGTTTTTTCCCCCAAAAATGCGTTTGAAAAATCGCTGCGCAAATACCGTGTGAAAAAAAAAAATGAAACACCCACCATTTTAATCGGTAGGGCTTTTGCTTTAAAAAAACACTTCATGTTTGGGGGTTCAAAGTAATTTTCTTGCAAAAAAAAATATTTTTTCATGTAAACAAAAAGTGTCAGAAAGGGCTTTTTCTTCAAGTGGTTAGAAGAGTGGGTGATGTGTGACATAAGCTTCTAAATGTTGTGCATAAAATGCCAGGACAGTTCAAAACCCCCCCAAATGACCCCATTTTAGAAAGTAGACACCCCAAGCTATTTGCTGAGAGGCATGTCGAGTCCATGGAATATTTTATATTTTGACAAAAGTTGTGGAAAAAATACATTATTATTATTTTTTTTTTTTTTTTTGCACAAAGTTGTCATTAAATGATATATTGCTCAAACATGCCATGGTTATATGTAAAATTACACCCCAAAATACATTCTGTTGCTTCTCCTGAGTACGGGGATACCACAAGTGTGAGACCTTTTGGGAGCCTAACCGCGTACGGTACCCCAAAATCCAAGCACCACCTTCAGGATTTCTAAGGGTGTAAATTTTAGATTTCATTCCTCACTGCCTATCACAGTTTCGGAGGCCATGGAATGCCCAGATAGCACAAAATCCCCCCAAGTGACCCCATTTTGGAAAGGAGACACCCCAAGCTATTTGCCGAGAGGTATGGTTAGTATTTTGCAGACCTTCATTTTTGTCACAAAGTTTTGAAAATTGAAAAAAAGAAAAAAAATATACATAATTTTTTTTTTTCTTCATTTTCAAAAACAAATGAGAGCTGCAAAATACTCACCATGCCTCTCGGCAAATAGCTTGGGGTGTCTACTTTCCAAAATGGGGTCATTTTGGGGGGTTTTGTGCTATTTTGCCATTTTATGGCCTTCAAAACTGTGATAGGTAGTGAGGTGTAAAATCAAAAATTTACACCCTTAGAAATCCTGAAGGCGGTTCTTGGTTTTCGGGGCCCCGTACGCGACTAGGCTCCCAAAAAGTCCCACACATGTGGTATCCCCGTACTCAGGAGAAGCAGCAGAATTTATTTTGGGGTGTCATTTCACATATGCCCCTGGCATGTGTGAGCAATATATCATTTAGTGACAACTTTGTGAAAAAAAAATAAAAAAAATAAAAGTTTGTAATTTTCCCGCAACTTGTGGCAAAATATAAAATATTCCATGGACTCAACATGCCTCTCAGCAAATAGCTTGGGGTGTCTACTTTCTAAAATGGGGTCATTTGTGGGGGTTTTGTGCCATCTTGGCATTTTATGGCCTTCAAAACTGTGATAGGTAGTGAGGCGTGAAATCAAAAATGTACGCCCTTAGAAAGCCTGAAGGCGGTTCTTGGCTTTCGGGGCCCCGTACGCAGCTAGGCTCCCAAAAAATCCCACACATGTGGTATCCCCGTACTCAGGAGAAGCAGCAGAATTTATTTTGGGGTGTCATTTCACATATGCCCATGGCATGCGTGAGCAATATATCATTTAGTGACAACTTTGTGAAAAAAAAAAAAAAAAGTTTGTAATTTTCCCGCAACTTGCGGCAAAATATAAAATATTCCATGGACTCAACATGCCTCTCAGCAAATAGCTTGGGGTGTCTACTTTCTAAAATGGGGTCATTTGTGGGGGTTTTGTGCCATCTTGGCATTTTATGGCCTTCAAAACTGTAATAGGTAGTGAGGCGTGAAATTAAAAATTTACGCCCTTAGAAAGCCTGAAGGCGGTGCTTGGTTTTCGGGGCCCCGTACGCGGCTAGGCTCCCAAAAAGTCCCACATATGTGGTATCCCCGTACTCAGGAGAAGCAGCAGAATTTATTTTGGGGTGTAATTTCACATATGCCCATAGCATGTGTGAGCAATATATCATTTAGTGACAACTTTGTGAAAAATTTATAAAGTTTGTAATTTTCCCGCAACTTGTGGCAAAATATAAAATATTCCATGGACTCAACATGCCTCTCAGCAAATAGCTTGGGGTGTCTACTTTCGAAAATGGGGTCATTTGTGGGGGTTTTGTGCCATCTTGGCATTTTATGGCCTTCAAAACTGTGATAGGTAGTGAGGAGTAAAATGACATATGTATGCCCTTAGAAATCCTGAAGGCGGTGCTTGGCTTTCGGGGCCCCGTACGCGGCTAGGCTTCCAAAAAGTCGACCACATGTGGTATCCCCGTACTCAGGAGAAGCAGCAGAATGTATTTTGGGGTACAATTCCACATATAACCATGGCATGTGTGAGCAATATATCATTTAGTGACAACTTTGTGTAAAAAAAAAAAAATATTTTTTTTTTTTTGTCATTATTCAATCGCTTGCGGCAAAAAAATAAAATATTCAATGGGCTCAACATGCCTCTTATCAATTTCCTTAGGGTGTCTACTTTCCAAAATGGGGTCATTTGGGGGGGTTTTGTACTGCCCTGCCATTTTAGCACCTCAAGAAATGAGATAGGCAGTCATAAACTAAAAGCTGCGTAAATTCCAGAAAATGTACCTTAGTTTGTAGATGTGACAACTTTTGCGCAAACCAATAAATATACAATTATTGACTTTTTTTTTACCAAAGACATGTGGCTGAATGCATTTTGGCCTAAATGTATGACTAAAATTGAGTTTATTGGATTTTTCTAATAACAAAAAGTAGAAAATATCATTTTTTTTCAAAATTTGCGGTCTTTTTACGTTTATATCGCAAAAAATAAAAATCGCAGAGTCAGTCAAATACCTTTAAAAGAAAGCTCTATTTGTGGGAAGAAAAGGACGCAAATTTCGTTTGGGTACAACATTGCATGACCGCGCAATTACCAGTTAAAGCAGCGCAGTGCCAAAGTGTAAAAAGACCTCTGGTCATTTACCAGCAAAATGGTCCGGTCTGAAAGTGGTTAAACATGACAATGAGGAACATTGTACTCCAGTGGCCTCTACAGTCACCACATCTCAATCCAATAGAGCGCCTTTGGGATGTGGTGGAGTGGGAGATTTGCATCATGAATGTACAGTCAAAAAATCTGCAGAAACTGTGTGATGCTATCATGTCAATATTGACCAAAACCTCTGAGGAATGTTTCCAACACCTTATTGAATCTATGTCACGAAGAATTAAGGCAGTTCTGAAGGCAAAGGGAGGTCCAACCTACTGTACCCTAATAACAAGTACCCTAATTAAGTGGTCGGTGAGTCTGTGAGTATACTGCTGTGCTCATAAGTTTACATACCCTGGCAGAATTTATTATTTCTTGGCCATTTTTCAGAGAATATGAATTATAACACAAAAACGTTTCTTTCACTCATGGTTAGTATTTGGTTGAAGCCATTTATTATCAATCAGAAAAAAGGAAAAAACTGCGCTATGATAAAAATATTATACTAATCGTCCACAATGGAACTTTGATCAGCTGCGGCTTGACTGTATTACATAATTACAGAAAAAAACACATGAAAACTTGAGTAAGCTGCGCTAAATCATAAACCCACATAAAATTCAATGAAGTAAAAAACATTAGACAAAATTTCAATAATTTCAATAATAATGTGCAAAATTAGGCCTATTTCCCCCAGTCCTAAAGAATAAGGGTTATAGGATAATTGATCACAGTGAACAACGGAAAAAGGAAAAAGAAAAACAAAAAATTATATAAAACAAAATAGTGAACACCCAATGTGTAATTATATAGACATTTCAATTCCAACAGAGTCCAATATAGATGAAATCGTCAAATCTTCTACTGTGTAGCAAGTGCTTGATCCACCACCATACAGCCAAAATTACTCCTTACCAGAATTTCATGACCCCCCACTACAGAGGGTCACCAACAGCATGTAACAATAGATATCTCCCGCTTCAGAAGGGTCTCAGCTGTTCTCCTCCCTCCACTGATATCATCTATATTGTTGGAATTTAAATGTCTATATAATTACACATTGGGTGTTCACTATTTTGTTTTATATAATTTTTTGTTTTTCTTTTTTCTTTTTCCGTTGTTCACTGTGATCAATTATCCTATAACCCTTATTCTTTAGGACTGGGGGTAATAGGCCTAATTTTGCACATTATTATTGAAATTTTGTCTAATGTTTTTTACTTCATTGAATTTTATGTGGGTTTATGATTTAGCGCAGCTTACTCAATTTTTCATTTATTATCAATCAACTTATGCACAAGTTGGCACAAAGGGGTTTGAATGGCTATTAAAGGTAACCATCCTCACCTGTGATCTATTTGCTCGTAATTAGTGTGTGTGTATAAAAGGTCAATGAGTTTCTGGACTCCTGACAGACCCTTGCATCTTTCATCCAGTGCTGCACTGAGGTTTCTGGATTCTGAGTCATGGGGAAAGCAAAAGAATTGTCAAAGGATCTGCAGGAAAAGGTAGAACTGTATAAAACAGGAAAGGGATATAAAAGATATCCAAGGAATTGAGGAAGCCAATCAGCAGTGTTTAAACTTTAATCAAGAAGTGGAAAATGAGGGGTTCTGTTGAAACCAAACCATGGTCAGGTAGACCAACTAAAATTTCAGCAACAATTGCCAGGAAAAATGTTCAGGATGCAAAGAAAAACCCACAAATAACTTCAGGTGAAATACAGGACTCTCTGAAAACATGTGGTGTGGCTGTTTCAAGATGCACAATAAGGAGGCACTCCAGAAAGATGGGCTGCATGTTCGAGTCTCCAGAAGAAAGCCATTACTATGCAAATGCAACAAAGTATCCTGCTTATAATATGCCAAACAGCACAGAGACAAGCCTCAAACCTTCTGGTACAAAGTCATTTGGAGTGATGAGACCAAAATCGAGCTTTTTGGCCACAACCATAAATGTTACATTTGAAGAGTAGTTAACCAGGCCTATGATGAAAGGTACACCATTCCTACTGTAAAACACAGAGGTGGATCGCTGATGTTGTGGGGATGTGTGAACTTCAAACTTCAAACTTTGAACTTCCTTCAGCACAGCAAATTTGGTCAAAATTGATGGCAAGATGAATGCAGTATGTTATCAAAAAATACTGGAGGAACATTTGCATTCATCAGCCAGGAAGCTGCGCATGGGACGTACTTGGACATTACAACATGACAATAATCCAAAACACAAGGCCAAGTCGACCTGTCATTGGCTACAGCAGAATAAAGGGAAGGTTCTGGAGTGGCCATCTCCTGACCTCAATATCATTGAGCCACTCTGGGGAGATCTCAAATGAGCAGTTCATGCAAGACAGCCCAAGAATTTACAGGAACTGGAGGCTTTTTGCCAAGATGAATGGGCAGCTTTACCAGCTGAGAAGATAAAAAGCCTCATCCACAAATACCACAAAAGACTTCAAGCTGTCATTGATGTTAAAAGGGGGCAATACACAGTAAGAACCAGGGTATGTAAACTTTTGATCAGGGTCATTTGGGTAGTTTCTTTTGCCATTATGATTTGATTGATATAAAATGGCTTCAACCAAACACTAACCATGAGTGAAAGAAACATTTTTGTGTTAACATTCATATTCTCTGAAAAATGGCCAAGAAATCATAAATTCTGCCAGGGTATGTAAACTTATGAGCACAACTGTATATTGATAAGAGTTCTCAAATTATTTGGACAATAGAAATTACTAATTAAAGGGATTAAAAACTATAACTTTTTAAATAGCTGTTTGGGTGAACTGGCAATATCTAAATAGGAACATCTACCATAACACTAGATGTAAAGTGCACCTAAAATGCTGCATGCATTTACTAAAGGCAAATACAGGTATACCCCACTTTTAAGTACACAATGGGGTTTATTTACTAAAGATGGAAAATGCAAAATTAAGCTCACTTCTACATAGAAACCAGTCAGCTTCCAGATTTTATTACCAAAGCTTAATTGAACAATCTGGAGTTAGAAGCTCATTGGTTTCTATGCAGAAGTGAGCATGATTTTGCACTTTACAGCTTTAGTAAATAAACTCCATTGTGTACTTAAAAGTGGGGTATGCCTGTAGACTGTTCACTTTCCAAGTACAATTGCTCCAAAGCATAGTAAATTAAGTGAATCTTCACTTTGCCAAGAATACCCAATCACATGTAAGGGAACTTAAAAAAAAAAGTGTTTTTGCTTGCACATGATTGGATGTTGGAAATCAGCAGAGCTACCCCTCATTTAGTAAGCTCTGGAGCAAATTCCCTTGCAGAGTGCAACTGCACTTGCAAAGTGCACAATCTATTTGCCTTTATTAAGTTAACCCCAATGTCAATGTGTACTACTTACTATTGTATAGATTTGAACTGAATCACTAAATAAAATATCACAGTCCTTACCAACCTTAGTGTGTGTATATGACTCTGACAGGCCAATAGACCCGAGTAGGGGCTAATATAAATGATCTCTGTTCTCTCTAAGGCAGCTTATACATGTGTCATTTTATTTTGTTCCACCAGTGGGTTGAATGAAAAAAACTGACTTGATTCCTTCATTGACACACTCCATGTGGTTGGGTGAATCGTCCCTGGTGAGCTATTGTACTCTAACAGTGGGGAGATTTCAGAATACACTGATCAATGCTGTTGGCTACAGCCAGCGGTGCTGATCGAGTGAAAAAAAAAACAAGTGTGAAAATTCTCAACTCCTTTAGTAAATGAGACTCACCATACACTGCATTACACTTACAGGTTAGTGAACCAGTATTCACTGAAAATGCTGAGAACTCATTCAAACCACGATGCATGCGGCAAATCGCGTTGTGGTAAGGTGCATCGCTGTGGGGGAGATTTACTAAAACTGGTGTACGCAGAATCTGGTGCAGCTAGACCAATGAGCTTTCCAGTTGTATTGTCAAAACTTAATTGAACAAGCTGATTGGTTACTATGCACATCTGCACCATATTCCATGTGCTGGACTTTTAGTAAATCTCCCTCTGTATATCTTTAGGAACCAGTTCAAACCTTTGAGCTGCGCTACTCTGCATTAGTGCAAGGTCAATTGAAACAATTGTTCTCTGTGTGCCCTGCTCAGACTATTAGACCCCTTTCACACTGGAGGCATTTTTCAGGTGCTACAGCACTAAAAATAGCGCCTGCATAGCGCCTTAAAAAATCCTCAGCTGCAAACCCCGTATGGAAGCCTGAATGCTTTCGCACTGGGGGGCTGCACTGGCAGGGCATCACAAAAAGTCCTGCCAGCAGCTTCTTTGCAGCGGCATAGGAGCGGTGAATACACCGCTCCAACACCGCTACTCCACCGCTCCTGCCCATTGAAAACAATGGGGCAACGTCCACCATACTGCCGGCAAAGTGCTGTTGCAGCTGTGTTTTGTGGGCAGATTTAACCCCTTTTCTGCCACTAGTGGGGGGTTAAAACTACCACGCTAGTGGCTGAATAGCGCCGCTAAAAAAATAAATGGTAAAGCGGTTTATAGTGCTGCTTTATTGCTGATGCCCGAGACAGCTCAGTGTGAAAGGGGTCTTAGGCTCCATGGACATTGGAAAAAATGTTGCTTCTACAGGAGTTTTGCGTTCTGCCCTTAGAAGCAACTTAATGTTATCCTATGGCTGCATTTAGGTGTGTTGCCTTGTGTTGCATTAAAATGTACACAAATGACTGGTCATCAGATTCCTAGAACCATTCTTGTAGCTCTTCCAAATGATCACATACCTCTCATTCCCCAAGCACACACAAAAATTAATTCACTTCATAATCACAGGAGTCAAGCTTATAATAGCAAAAGCTTGGAAGAAACCTAGGCCCTTCTTGTCGCAGGTCAGAAGAAAAGTTTCCTGGATAATGACCCAAGAAAAATTTACCAGCATTTTAGCCGACAGGACTCTACAGCAGGGGCGGACTGACAACTCATGGGGCCCCCGGGCAATAGGAGATTATGGGGCCCCCAGGCAATCAGAGATTATGGGGCCACATAGTATACAAAAACACACACATACAGTATACAATCACACAGTATACACATACATGTACACATAGTATACACAGATTTGTTTCTATTGGCTAAGAAGGGACTGGAGAGGAATTTGACATACTGTCCCTGGTTTTACTGAGGCTGGCAACCCTGATGGGGCCCCCTAGTGGCCGGGGCCCTCGGGCAGTGCCCGAGTGGCTGAATGGTCAGTCCGACCCTGCTCTACAGTTTGAGAAAATATGGGATCCTTGGGCTAAATATATAGGGATTTCTATTTTGCATGGCGTCACACTGGCTCTCACTCCTTCTCAGCATTAGGATAGACCCTATCCCCTATCTTTCTCTTCTCTTCCTCTCCTCTTTTCTGTCCTTTTATTTATCTGTTTTGAGGATTCCTGGTAATAACACTGGAGGATATTTATCTCCTATTTTATTATATTAAAAGTTATACATAAGTTTATCTTTTGTTCCTTCCTGTTGGACTGAACATACAAGTCAAAACATTTTTTTTGACCCGGGGGTGGGGTCATTAGGGAGGTGGGGGGGTTCGCTCCCTCTGCACAGTATGATCGCGCTAGGGGTGCCAGGGGGCTGGGAATGCCTCTATTTCCTGGGTGCTCTCCACCAGACCGGCTGGCTTAGTAAGCTTGTCCAATGGGAACAAAATATTCCTTTTCATATTGTCCCCAATTGTTATTAGTCCATTGTCATGAATTTGTAATTTCCGAGGTTTTGCTGTTAATTAACTTTTAAACAATTATTAAATGTATCGAGTTGTATTCTATATATTTTGAAAATAGAATATTTTGAAAGTAAAATGTACACAAACTGCATTTTTACAAAACGCACAACAATAAAGTAAAAAAAACAAAAAAGTGTGATGTGTTGTAAAATTCCAGCGCCCCTACACGCCACGTGTGCCCCTACGCCAGTGCGCACATATTTGAGCATGCGGGCTGATGTAAAAGAGACATAAATGCATTGAATTCAAATGATCCCACACAACACAAATGTAACACGCCATTTTTTTTTTAAACGCACCACAATGCGGCCCATATGCAAAAATGGGCTCCATTTAAAAGCAATGTTTTCCATGTACTCTGCAGTTTGTCTGGGCTGCAAAACTCAGCATAGCACACCAATGTGACTGAGCCCTCAACCATTACCAATTGGATTAAAAATGAGCTTCCCTACACCTAGCTGTAAGGAGCTACCAGAGATTCACCTGGCCAAGAGAATTGCCTCCTTTAGTAAACCATATATAAAAAGTAATTGAGCTAGAGAGAGGCACTATGTGAAAAAGAAATCCATATTTTATTACCTTTTATTATGGATCAAACCAAATACAGTAAGCACTTGTGTGCAAGAGAAAGGTAAAAAACTATAGATATCTTCCTTGTCTCCTTGGCTATGTTTGTGTACAGGAGACTAATTGTTTTACTGTATGTCTGCCTATTGTGATTACTATAAATAGTAGTAATTACAATAAAAAGTTGTAATTTTGTTGAGTTGGTTTCAGCCAGGAGACAATCGCACAGTACTATTATTATGTTATTTCTTCTATATGGACTATAAAGACTTCTGTCTTCTATGCCTGTTCCGGAACTGTAGGTATTGCTGGATTTTGATGCACCTGACCACACAATTCTGTCTATGTATTCACTATAGCTCCATAGTCACAGCTTTTCAATTCAGCACATAAATGCTACTAGTGATTATATTAACGCGCTGCATTTATCCTATTACCGATGTGTTTTTTTTATTTTTATTTTTTTGTATCCCTAAATAACTCTTCTCCTATTACCTCTGTATTGTTTTGTCCCTACATTGCATATATCTCAAGCACAGTGTAATCACTGCAGGGGTGCAGCCTGAAGATTTTCTAATATATGTAATCCTAAATTTGAAATATATTATATATAAGCAGATTTGATTGTCCTTATACAGAATTCTGCGTCCCTTTTTCACACAACAGTATCATTTTATAAAGAAATTATATTTTCATGACCTGGAATACAATAAAGCTGGCTTGTATCATAGTGAAAGAGAAATGTTTATCTCAGGAATTTACAGGGTTTTTGCTCATAAACTTGAAGTTTGTTCTCTTTTCAAGGTATAAACTTTGCACTATTTTCTCATGCAGTTAAATTCAGTTTTGCATAACGCTGTGAGTGTAGGAGCTGACATATACCCAATTCAAACATTTGGACATATTTTCCAGGCTAAATAGGGAGCTGAAAATGGTCCATTGGAGAAGGTAATCTGTCACCACTGACTAGAGCTCATTAGGGTATTTTTATAGCAAAAAAAAAAAAAAAACAGTGTTAGGCTTTAACGTTGAACAGGGCATAGAATTAAAAAAAAAAAAAAAAAATTATATATATATATATATATATATATATATATATATAATAAATATATTTTTTTATTATTTATTTATATGCAATAGTATTAATATATACTCAGTGTGTATCACTTAAATACATACTTTAAACAAGTAAACCTTACTAGTGACATAAAATTACTGGAATCATATTTGGAGTTTCAATAGCTGAGCTGTGTTCTAGTTGAATAGACATGAACACACATGCTATAATCTGACAAAAACCGACAAAAAGATTTGTGTAGAAAGATCTGAATTCCTTACTAATAACAAAATAGCAAACCTTGCACATATTTATCTACAGTCTGGATATATATATAAACAATGGTAAACCCCAAGGAGAGGTCTGCTTATCCCACTTTTGGCCAGCTGACTGGCAGCCCATTAGCCTGGCACCCAAGAGGTTAAAGGCAGCCATGCATTACTTGCATAGAGCCTCCAGCTGCTATGTGGCAGTTCACAGAGCATCAGTCAATAGTTGTGCCTGGCATATGCCCCATCCAAGGCGCTGCTAGCATGTCCTGTAATGAGCATTGCTTTAAATGAGTACAATGGAAGAAAAATCGCTATGAGGCTTTACCTGCTTGTTGTCCTAATAGACTTCAATTGGTGGGGAGGAAGGAGCCAAGGGCTGAGAAAGAGCAGACAGCCAGTCCTCTTCCAATAAGGTGCTAGAAAGTCCTGTTCCAGGAACATAGAGGGTCTTTAAAATAAAGGAAACACTTATTTTGCAACTGTATTCCTGAAATCTGCTGCTAGTAAAGTAGAACAGTTTTCACTGGATTACCATTTACTGACTCATTTACATGAGACATCAGTGGGGGCTCACATTGCAGGCCATGGGACTGTGTCATTTTTTTATCTATTTTTTTTTCCCCATATATTTCATCCTATATGATACTCACTGTTATTTTTCACGTCTTATTATAAGATATGAGAGCAGCTCCCAGCTCTCCAGTAGAGAAAAGCTTCCCCATTACCCAGATGGCAGACCGCTGGACATGGTGCTAGAAATACATAAGCGTTCACTGAGCTTTCTCCCTGGAGGAAAAGAAAAACACCATTCATATTTCTGCTCTTTATACTCTGATTGTGTGAAAGCACTGGCTCGGCTTTATGATGGAAATCAAAATACAGTCAGCCAGTCTATAAAAATACTGGGGATGTTAAATGACAGAGTGGAAATTACATTTGCTTTTCTAATACAATAAATGCAGATTTAAAACATAGCTGGGTGATTAATATATATAAATAAATAATAATAATACAATATATATATATATATAGATATATATATATATATATATATATATATATATATATATATATATATATATATATATATATATATATATATATATATATATATATATATATATATATATATATATATATATATATATATATATATATATATATATATATATATATATATATATATATATCAGTGTCTAAATATTATGTAATGTTTGTACAATTGTGGAGATAAGCGTGAAAAGGAAAGAAAGAAAGGAGGAAGGAAGAGAGAAAGAAAGAAAGAAAGAAAGAAAGAAAGAAAGAAAGAAAGAAAGAAAGAACGAAAGAGAAAGAAAGAAAATATTTTTGTCCAATTGTCTATTTTTAATTCTAAATTGATCACAAAATAAATCCAATATAGACTCAGTTCAAGAATGAAACTTTATACAACGATAAGGTTATTTATTTCCAGCCATGTGACTATAATTTTCAAATCTCATTGGCTTCTGCTGAAAATAACTGTCACTTATTTTGAAAATAGTCGGTTAACCAGTTTTTTTTATTTAGCTTCGCGAATTTAGCCCTAATGGGTTTCAAAGAATTATAACATAATATTGATGCATAATAGGAATAGATGCATAATATATATTTAGATAGATAGATAGATAGATAGATAGATAGATAGATAGATAGATAGATCTAAACGAGAATTGAAGGATAGTTGCATATATATATATATATATATATATATATATATATATATATATATATATATATATATATATATATAGATAGATATAGATATATATATATATATATATATATATATATATATATATATATTCTTTACATGTATGCATGTATGTATATTTGCCATTTGTTTATAGCTATATCTATCTATCTATCTATCTAGCTATCTATGGATAGCTATATATATATATATATATATATATATATATATATATATATATATATATATATATATATATATATATTACAAAGATTAAAACCAATACAGGCATTAATCTAGCAAAATCTGCAATAGAATTAAACAGAGAATTAAACAATAACGTTTTCTCTTGCTGAAATTTATATGTAGAAAATATATTTAAAAATTTGAACAATGCCAATTACCTTGGTAAAGAAACCAGCAACGCCTCATATTAGATGTATGATGCAGCCAGCCCACAAATCCGCTATTTCAGAAATCTGAAGAAAATAAATACAAATAAATAATTATTCATATTTATGAAGAACAGTAAGAAGATCTGGAGAATCTTCAGCAATGCAGTCCTTGAGGGTGAGCAGATTATCTCCACAAGGAAAAGACAAGAAAGAAAAGTTTTTAAGAGATAAGTAGAAATAGAAAGGACAGTTATGGCACCCAATGACATATAAGTGCATGTAACTTAGCAGAATGACTTTTCTATGTAAAAAAAAAAAATTATATATATATATATATATATATATATATATATATATATATATATATATATATATATAATGGAAATGATGGATCCTCTGATGAATTATGCAACAAAGGAAGAAATAACTAAAAGCATACTTAATTATCGGGTGATAGAAATGGTGAGAGCTATATGGTGGTGCTGAAGGTTCCCTCTGGAACACTAATACAATGCACGATACTCTTGTCCTTGTTTGTTTCCAGATGTATATCTTTGTTCACACTTTCTGCATCATCCTTGTTCATCTGGTGCATCAGTACCATAAACCATTAGCTCCGGCTTTCCTTTCATCTTGAAGGTGGCGGACGTTGCTATTTATCCAGCAGCAATCAATGAGTGGCGTCAGCAGTGGTACTGTAATGACGATTGCACCATTAAGGATGACAGCTTAGAAAGAAGAGGGCAATGGTGATCCCTCCCAGAGCCAGTACAGCACAGAAGAGTGCAGGCAGCACAGGGTCAGCTCCATCTCTCTATTGCTCATCTGCCTGTCTCTGCTGCCAGCACTAGTCCTCCCTGGCTGACT
This sequence comes from Lithobates pipiens, assembly GCF_037356315.1. Classification (NCBI taxonomy): domain Eukaryota; kingdom Metazoa; phylum Chordata; class Amphibia; order Anura; family Ranidae; genus Lithobates; species Lithobates pipiens. The sequence continues at coordinate 141,146,230 of NW_027507764.1, forward strand.
CAGAGACACAATGGAAGCCAGAAAGGAGATGGTCATGTTCCTGGAGGGAGGTCAACTTGGCACTCTAGTTGGCAAGAGAATGTCTAATTTGTCGGACACAGTAGGAAGCCCCATTCAGGAGCCGCAGGAGAAAATGCTTCCTAGAAGTTGCCTGAGCCCTAGATCTGGCCCCTTGGCACCCAGAGAGAGAGCGGAGGAGGAGGTGGAGGTTGTATCGGGGACCAGAGCGGGCAGAAGATCTCCGGCGCTGCGCCTCTCCTCTCCCCATCCCGACTCCTTATCCGGGAAAGGACATCACAGCAGTTCCGACACCGAATCGGATTTCTACGAGGAGATCGAAGTCAGCTGCACCCCAGACTGCACGACTGCCAGCAGCGACTATCAGCATAGCAAAGGTGCGGGGTCACAGCCACCAACCCTAGTACCTACCCTATCTACTGATCTATATCTATCTACCTATCTATCTCTACCTATCTATTGATCTATATCTATCTATCCATCTATCTATCGATCGATCTATCTATCTACCTCTATCTATCTGTCCTTTTATTCCGTTTTGCTTGCACATTAGTGTGTCTATCTATCTAACTAACAAATCAATCTATCTATCTATCTATCTATCTATCTATCTATCTATCTATCTATCTATTCATTCAGTTACTATATATATATATATATATATATATATATATATATATATATATATATTCATTCTAAATGCTAACTATGTATCTGTCTATCTATCTACCCACCTATCATCTATCCATTTCCTAACGTATTTAGTTATTGCTCATAATATCTCTATCTATTTATCCTTTCACTATTATCTATCCATTACTAAATATATTTAATTATTTTTAATGTTTATACCTACTATCTATATATTTATCTATATACCCTATCCTAGACCTATGCTATCATCTATCCTTTTCTCAATGTACTTCAACATTGATCTTGTTTATACATACTGCCTATCTCTCTATCCATCTATCTGTTCCTTAATTTATTCAGTTACTGTTCATGATATGGAATATATATATATATATATATATATATATATATATATATATATATATATATATATATATATATATATATATATATGTGTGTGTGTGTGTGTATTTATCTTTTAATTTTTTTTCTATTAATTTGGTTATTGCTTATGTTATATTCAACTTATTGTACAAAAACTTAGAGCAACATTTTGTGACTGTATGCAACACACAAAAATGGTTTCTGTATTTTCTGTACTGGGTGTGAGCTTGATATTGATGATATTAATATGATTTTTTAAATTTTTAGCAAATGTTTCAGATATAATTGAGAGTTTAGTTGTGTGTAGCTGGCCATGCTAATTCTATAGTAAATAAAGATATGTTGAGATTGATCATAAACGGGCAGGACCATCCTTTCTGCACATCGTAACCGCCCAAATATTTAACATTTGTTTCTGAATATTAGAATGGATACATTTTAAGAAGATATTAGGCACCTAATATAACACATAAGTCTGGTGCCAGGGCCTTGGGAGCATGCTGGTCTCTGTAGGTTGTTTGACACCTTTGCCTGTGTCAGAGATCAAAGGTTAGGATGAGGAAGCTTGTCTGGGCCGTTGTGTATAGGTAACCATAAAGACAATGCCATGGGGTTTGGAGTCTCCTGCCTGCCTAGGTAGTGCTTTGCATGCCCCTCCTCGCAGACCCTGACTTTCACAAGTAGCTGGCGCCAGCTCACAAATTGTCTCTTGGATGTTAAAGGAGGCTCAGGTGTCCGACACACAAAGCCCAGGCTGCATTTGAAAGGACACCAGTCGAATGACCCTCCCATAGCCCAGACCTGACTTTGAGGAGCCCAGGTAGACTTCACACCTTGCTAAACTCCGACCCATCAATAAGCAACTTACAGATATCTTTTGTCTCTAGACCAACCATCATTCTGAAGGCATTTTAAATTCTGATGGCCATCTTTACCTTCTGGGGGAACACATAGCTGTGCAGTGTCCATCTGCTTTGTATCTACAGGCTTCTCCAGTATAATGAACATGTATCTTCATTACAAGACATCTATTCGGGTTGTCGTTATCCATAATTTATTGGGCAGCAGATAAATTGCTGAATTGCATGGCCGCCTGGACAGATTGGTGTGAAATTGGTACATGCACGCTAATTTAGGGGTTACGACCGATGATGGCTCTTATAGTTCCACACAGACCTGTCATTGCTGCTCTGCTGCTTAGTGGACCATCTCCCGACACCCATTCATTCCTTCCAGTGCCAGGTGACCCGGGGGTCTATGAAAAATAGTACGTGCATTCCACTAGCCCCCGAGGATGGTGACCTGGATATTAATAATTTGATGAATATATTTTAATGTGTATTTTACAGTCTTGTTTTGTAGAATTGCACAGTTTAGTTCTAGTGTTAAAATTAGATACTTCTAGCTTTTATAATTTGGATTTGAATGATAGCTTTCGGTGCCCATGAAAGGTACAGAGGGGCTGCTAGTAAAAGTGGCACCAAGCCTTTTGTAGGTCATGAATGGAGTTAATGACTTGTGATCGTTCTGTGCAGGTCAGTGCTCGGACAGCATGGGGGGCAGCCCTGTTCAGAATGGCAGCGATCCATCCAAAGGAAGCGGAGGGTCTCAGAGCTCTATGTCCTGTTCTGCGGACCAGATGCGGAGATACAGGACAGCCTTCACCAGGGAGCAGATAGGACGTCTGGAGAAGGAGTTCTACAGGGAGAACTACGTGTCAAGGCCCAGGAGGTGTGAACTGGCTGCAGCCTTGAACCTACCTGAGACCACTATAAAGGTATTATTCCAGCCTGGGGATCTTGGTCCGTGCATTTTATCTTACCAGAGACCACTCTCAAGGTTTTATTCCAGCCTAAGGGTCTTGGTCCATGTATTTTATCCTGCCAGAGACCACTCTCTAAGTATTATTCCATCCTGGGGTTTTGGTCCACAAGGTTTAACCTGACAGAAATCACCATCAAGGTATTATTCCAGCCTGAAGGTCTTGGTCCATGTATTTTAACCTGCCAGAGACCACTATTAAAGTATTATTCCATCCTGGGGGGTGGTTCACAAAGTTTAACCTTCCAGAAATAACCATCAAGGTATTATTCCAGCCTGGAGGTCTTGGATTACATATTTAACCTGCCAGAGACCACAATCAAGGTTTGGGTCTACAGATTTGAACCTACCAGAAATTAATATCAAGGTATTATTCCAGCCTGGGGGTCTTGGCCCATGTATTTAACTGGCCAGAGGCCACTCTCAAGATATTATTCCAGCCTGAGAGTATTGGTCCGTGTATTTTAACCTGTCAGAGACCACTTTGAATGTATTTTTCCAGCCATGGGGTCTTGGTCCATGTATTTAACCTGCCAGAGGCCAGGTATTATTGCAGTCTGAGAGTATTGGTCCATGTATATTAATCTGCCAGAGACCACTATCAAATTGTTATTCCATCCTGGGGGTTTTGGTCCACAAAGTTTATCCAGTTATTATTCCACCCTGGAGGTCTAGGTCCACATCTTTAACCTGCCAGGGACAACCATGAAGGTTTTGGCCCACAGATTATAGCTTACCAGAAATCATTTTCAAGGTATAATTCCAGCCTGGGGGTTCTTGGTCCACATATTTTAACCTGTCAGAGACCACCAACAAGGTATTTTTGAGCCCAGGGGTCTTGGTCCATGTATTTTAACCTGTCAGAGACCACTCTGAAGGTATTATTCCAGCCTGGCGGTCTTGATTCATGTATTTTAACCTGTTTGAGACCATCATCAAGGTGTGACTCCAGTATGGGGATCTTGGTCTACAGACATTAACTTGCCAGAAATCACTATAAAGGTATTATTCCACCCTAGGGATCTTAATTTTATCTAAAGTTGTGTTTTTTCTTTGTGTAAAGATATTAAAGATATAATGGCTTTTTAATGTTTGTTAGATTAAAGTGGAACTACACAGCATCTGGGCACAACAAACCAAAGATGCCATTTAATTTATTAACAATATTCAAAAAAACTCACCCTTCCATGTCTCCATGTTTTATTTTGCTGAAAAATTCATTTGAAAAACACCTCCTAGCATTTCTAGATGTAGCCATCTTGAGTAAGGGCAGGTGATTAATGTAGCATTTACTTCCTGGGATCCATCTGCCCTTAGCTTAGGCATGCAGGCTGGAGGGTGTGCCTAGCTGAGAAAATCCCTCCTCCCTCCCTGAAGACTCCTAGGACGTATGACATCATTAACCTAGGCCTGGAAACCAGACAGTAAGTCAAGAAATGTAACAATACAAAAGTTTAGAACAAGTAAATATGATATACTTTCCTATTTACTAATGCCTGAAACATAAGGTTTAAAATTGTCAATGTTGATTGATAGAGTGAAGTTCCAATTTAATATGTTCCCTCACATCCATTATTGTTCTGAAGGCTGACCTCATCCTAAATATGTTGTTTTCTGTTCACAGGTGTGGTTTCAGAACAGAAGGATGAAGGACAAGCGACAGCGGTTGGCAATGACCTGGCCTCACCCAGCAGACCCAGCCTTCTACACTTACATGATGAGCCACGCAGCTGCCACTGGCAATCTACCTTACCCCTTCCCATCTCACCTACCTCTTCCTTACTACTCTCACATGGGTCTTGGCACTACTTCAGCGTCACCTGCCAATCCTTTCAGCTCACCACTGAGACCACTGGATACCTTCAGAGTCCTCTCTCACCCTTACCCTAGACCAGAACTATTATGTGCATTCCGACACCCATCCATCTATGCCACACCTGCTCATGGACTTGGTACTGGGGGCAACCCTTGCTCTTGTTTGGCATGCCATTCCAGCTCTTCCAATGGGCTAGCACAAAGGCCTGCAGGCTCTGACTTTACCTGCTCCTCCTCTACAAGATCAGACTCCTTCCTGACTTTCACCCCTTCGGTCCTGAGCAAATCATCTGTTCCTCTAGACCAGAGAGAGGAGGTACCACTGACCAGATAAGATGGACCTACCCTCTCCCCCTGACTGAGCTACCTAGCTTGCCAATGTCTTTTTTTGGGGGGGCATCCTGTCAAGAGGTGGCATTCCAGGACCTTTCAGGTTGTCACAGTCTTTCTCCCCCAGATCAATGACTATACTATAAAATTAGCTCATTATCTTCAAGAAGACAAAGGACTACTTTTAAAGAGTGAATATTTTATAGGCATTGCCACACTTTTGTTTATTCTGTGTCAGTAACAAAATGGCAGACGTGTAGATTTTAGGATTACCATGCTGGGATACTTGAATATTAAGTTAACACAGAACAATAAGGTTATTGATGTGTTTTTCCCCCAAATGTACAAAATACATTTAAAGTATCAACAAAACACAGTATTGAGATGATACATTGTTATTTTGCAATGTACATGCATCTTTATCAAACCACCAATTTATGACACCTTCTATGAATGGTTCTTACAGCAGAAATTCGCAGTTTTTGTATTTTAAACCCTTTTTTTTTTGTTTTTTATGTTTTTTTTGAATAAACACTGGGCTTGGGGTTATGTCTGAGCCGAGAACTACAATATTTGTATAAGGAATGACAATGGTTTATCCTCAGCTGCTGAAAAGTGAGCACACTGATTAAATTATCAAGTGATGTATATGTAAGGAGGACCTTTCTGGATGTATAATAATTTTCCCAGAGTGCAAACCTTCTGCTAGTCCTTAACAAGCCGCATAGGGAAGGGATTATGTCGCCAAAGCTCTGCAGACAGGCGCCCACCTCTGCAAATTAGTGCACAGGCACACTGTTAACAGCCTCCATCCATTATGCTTGTGTACAAATCTTCACCAAATCACAATGAGGATTTTAGTTTATACTTTTAATTCTATTTATATATTTTTTTATATCTATGTTGTGCTCCATATTTGATGATCAGGGATGTTCAGTTTACATGTCATTTGTTTATTTATATTTGCTTTTGTTGCACATGTGAAGCTCAAATGGAAATGTCTACCTGTCTAACGTTTAATGTCCTTTGACGTGTTTCAGGTATGGGTAGTGCATTCCTTTGCCAAGAATGTTTTTGTTTATTTTATTTTTTTGTTTTTGTTTTGTAAAAATGATTTTCAGCACCGTCCAAAATGATAACAATAACAACAACATAATAAACACTGTTACAACAATCTGCTGAAATTCGCAATAAAATTAATCACAAGGAATAATTGTATTCATTTTTTTCTAAAAGATGTCACCGATCTTATAGAATTTTATGATTAATTTAGAGTACAGGGTGGTTTCAAGTTATTGATGTAATACACTGATGAACCTGCACATGTTTTCATAATATCAAATGCATACATTCATTTTTGTCTGTAGCAATCTGGCTTCAGATTACAAATTAGAGCCAAAAATGTAAATTTGAATATAAACAATTCTATAAAAAAAAAAGAATAATAGAGTAGACAAAAAGCAAGTAAAAAAAAAGCTTGATTATTCATGTCAGTTTTCCAGTGCTGGTGAATTGTATGTAAATATCCGACGGTAGTAGAAAGTCGCATGTGGGGTGGAAGGCTTGCAGAAGTAATATTCAGCCATGGTTGAGTAATTCAATACATTGTGATATTCATCTTCATACTGACATATTGCAAAACATGCCAGTTTATCACAGTGAACTGCTGCATGTTCAAACATTTCTTGTTGGCAGGTTTCCTTTAAAACTTGAAATATTACACAATTTAGGAAATTTACAAGCATCGATAGTAGCATCATGGGCAACTGTGTAATTTGTTCTTTTAAAAATAAAAAAAATAAAATTGTTGGGGAGTTTAGCAAGGTAGGGAAAACAGTGATGTCCAATCATTTATATTAACCAATCACCGTTCGCTACTTCTACAGTACACTGATGTGCACTAACCCATATCAACCAAACATATCACCTGCTTGCGGTAGACAGAACAATACCAGATGGTGGCTCATAAATTACTATAGGTTACTTATATAGAAAAGAAAAAACAATGTTTGTTGATCGGTTGCTATTGAATGCTGGGATGCCATAATTGATATAAGCAGAATAATGATAGATGATTGGTTGCTATGGGATACTATGTTTCTAGGCAGAACAATGGCAGATGATGGTTGATTGGTTGCAATGGGATACTACACTATATATAACATAAGCACAGTATTTGCAGATGATGGTTGATTGGCTGCTATGGGATACTAAGCTTAACTTTAAGCGTTTGTTACCCCAACACTTCATTTTCCTGATATGTGCTTGCTGCACCATGTACTTGTATTAGAAAGCATCCTCTCTTTGCATTGCTTCCTTTGTGCGAAATCCTTAGTGTTCCTGCTAGCCCCACTGCTTTCCTATTAAAAACTGACCACAGGAGAGCACACAGTGGTCAGTTCTCTAGCTATATGCTGGGAAGTCAGTGTGTTCTCCTCCAATGATCAGACTTGTCCTGACACGCCCCCCCCCCCCCCCAGCCATTTACTGTGAAGCTCAGTGTGCTGCTGCTTCTTTTCCTCCAGCTCTTATGCAGCTGACAACAGAGGGAATTTGATCACTTATTAAAAGAAAGGGAGAAAAGGGTATGTATATAAATATATTTTTTCTATCTATACAACAATGTTTTGCCTTTCATTTCTATTTTAAACTGAATGGGTTGTTTTACAAAGTGATAATTTACAATCACTTTAAGCAGAACAATGACAGATGATGGTTGATTGGTTGCTATGGGATACTACACTTTATATAACATAAGCAGAATACTGACATGTGATTGTTAATTGATTGCTCTTCCATACTACACTGGCATGGGATTAGAAGAGCAATTTGAGATGACTGCTGAATGGTTGCTATGGGATGATACACTTTGTAAAGGATAGGCAGAGCAATGAGAGATGACTGCTAATTGGTTGCTATGGTATATTGCACTTTGTTGAGGATAGGCAGAGCAATGAGAGATGACTGCTAATTGGTTGTTATGGGATAATGCATTTTGTTGAGGATAGGCAGAGCAATGATGACTGCTAATTGGTTGCTATGGGATAATGCACTTGGTTGAGGATAGGCAGAGCAATGAGAGATGACTGCTAATTGGTTGCTATGAGAGAACACTTTGCTCAGGCTAGACAAAGCAATGAGAGATGATTGCTGATCGATGCCTGTGGGTTATAACACTTTGTACAGAGATGGCAAAACAATGACAGATCCCTGCTAATTGGTTTTTGTTGCTTACGATATACAGAGTAAACATAATAAGCAATAATGATTGCTATCTGTTTGTTCGGGGTTATTACACTATACAAAGGCTAAACACAGCATTTAGAGAAGACTACTGGTTGCTGTGGGTTACTTCATTAGGTACACTGCTCCTTACCTTACTAAATAAGCCTGACAACCTCATAAAAACACAGAGAAGGAGAAGAAGATAGGCTGCAAAGCTAAATAACACATGGCAGGTAAATAGGCTTGCTGCAGGTGGCTGGAAAGCACAGGAGTTGGGTTTAACAAGGAGGTAAATGAGATGTCCGAAGCAATATTAACAGATATAAGATCAATGATAAGCCCTACTATCCACTCAGAAGCATTTAATTGACTGTATTTCCTGGGTAATTGTACCAGGATCATGAGTCTGAACACGTTTCAGAAAATTCTTGTATGGAGCTGGCTTGTCCTGCTTTGTGTCACCCATTCCCTCTAGCATGTGAACGAATTCGGTAACCTTCACCATATTGCTTCTTCCTATGGCAGTCATTTGGAAATGGTATTAGAGGGAGAAAGCACTTTAGTCCTATTATTATGTGGCTTTTTTCCAGCAGAAGAAGCTGTGTTGGCCTCTGCAAGAATAAGGAGAATCTGGTTAAGTACTTGTAGAGATCCCAGAGGATGCTGCATTCATACAAGGCAAACTGAGCCCAGTCCCCGACATCCCCTGGTTGTTAGTATGTGATTGATTGCCTTATTAAAGCGTGTTCTTGTAAGTGTGACCAAACTGATTGCAAACTACATGTTTAGAATAAAAGCTCAATGCTAACAGCCGAGGAAAAAGGGAGGGAGGATATGAATAGCTGGTTAATAATTTATCATCCCACTGGAGATCTGGTTAACTAAATTTACACGGTGTACAGGAAAGTTTCTGGGTGTAATCAGTCATGCCTTCATCTGCTCTTCGACTTCGTGTCAAATTAGAGGAGAAATCTGCTGGTTAGTGTGGAGAGCGATCATTGGAATGGTGGCAAGTGGCCTGCAGGGTGACAACGCTTAGGGTGAGCCCTGTGTGCTCTGACCACATGTGGCTCCTCCATCACTGGGGGCCAATCCAGCCTCTCTCATCACACCTGACAGTCCCTTTGTTTTCAATTACTCTCCTGCTCGATTTGTTACATTATTTTACTCAAGTTGAGCAGTCACTGCATGTACCCAATACCATATGTCAGCCTGTTCACCAGCTTGCCAACTACAATGGTTTAATGAACAGTCCCCTGGACCTTTGTTCCACAAACATGTCCTGATCTATTCACTCTCAGCTAAAATGTGTTAATCGTTTTGTAATACGACTCAGGACTTGGGGTCAAAAGGATGGCGCTATCATCAGGACCTGCAAAACCATAGAATGCCAAGTTGGCTTGTTGGCTTATATATCATTTCTATCTTAAAAAGCAGGCTAAATAACGTTGGAATAAAATTTTTCCCAGGAGATTGTGTGACACATACAAATTCACACAAACAATACATATATATATATATATATATATATACATACACAGTATATTATACAGGCATACCTCACTTTTAAGTACACAATGTGGTTTATTTGGAGTAACAAAAACGTTTTTTCTGCCAGTGAGCTCCTATCAGAAACTCTAATGAGAAGGAAGTTGATCTCAAAATATGCCTGTAAATGTCCTAATGTGCATGGACACATAGGATAACATTGAGTTGCTTCTACAGGCAGAACGTAAAACTCCTGTAGAAGCAACCTTTTTTACACAAGTGTGCATGAAGCCTATGGATTTTTTGGCTTCCTCTGGATCAACTGTGAATATATATATATATATATATATATATATATATATATATATATATATATATATTTATTTATTTAATCCATCTGTTGGTTGAACTAGATCAGTGGCCTCCAAACTGCAGCTGGGGGGCCAGATGTGGCCCTTTGCTTACCTATATTTGGCCATTGGGACATTATTTCTCCTACTGACATCAATGATGTGGCACCATTCCTCCCACTGACACCATTAATAGGGCACCCTCCCTCTCACTGACACCATAGATTGGGCACTATTCCTCTTGCTAAGACTAATGATGGGGCATTCTTCCCCCCACTGACACTGTCAATAGGGCACTATTTCTCTCATTGATGCCAACCATGGGGCATTTATTCCTCACATTGATACCAACCATGGGGCACTGTTCCTCCTGCTAAATCCAACAATGGGACACTATTCCTCTTGTTAAAACCAGTGAGGCCAGTCTTTACTACCAGGGATGCTGGAACATTTTCTATTCACACTGATCACATTTTGGCCCCCTAAACCCTGAAGGACAGTAAACTGGCCCTTTGTTTAAAAAGTCTGGAGACCTCTGAACTAGATGGACTTGTGTCTTTTTATTTAGCCAGACTAACTATGTAACTATGTGCTAAAACTAGAGAGTGCAAAATATGGTGCAGATCTGCATAGAAACCAATCAGCTTCCAGTATTTTTGTTGTCAAAGCTTAATCGAACAAGCTCCAGAAAAAAATAATAATATTAATATGTATATATATATATATATATATATATATATATATATATATATATATATATATATATATATATATATATATATATATATTCTGGATAATACATCTTTATTTGGTTACTGAAAATACATAAGGGTTACCTGTAAACATAGGATTTGCTATTTTAATAAATAGGCTATTTACTTCGCAAGGGAAGTTTCGCTTTGCAGGAGAATTTTCCACAGAGATTAGTGAATGTGGTGAAATTTCACTTTTTAAACAGTATCCAATCAAAACAGAATTTTTGCTTGCACATGATTGGATGATGGAAGTCAGCAGAGCGTCTCTCCATTCACTAAGCTCTGGGGGAAATTCCCTAAGTGATCAGTGTATTTGTGTATTTCTACATGTTTTAACACAACAATCACACAACTTTAACCCAGGATTTATACAAATGAACCCAATTAGAATAATGATTGATCTTGGGTAACAAATATTGATCTTGGGTAACAAATGTGTGAATCTTGTGTCAAAACATTTATAAAGAGATCCCATAAAGTCCAAATCAGAGATTGTAGCAATCTCAGAAACCTATTTATTAAAGTTTCAGAAAAACCCAAATGGCTCCAGGTTTGTGAAGGGACATGGCTCTTCGAAAACTGTTGCTGCTGTTTAAAGATGAAGATCATTATATATATATATATATATATATATATATATATATATATATATATATATATATATATATATATATATATATATATATATATAATCCTCCCTGGTTTAGTCATCTCCGTTTTTCATCAATATGCTAATGAAATGTTTAAAATAAAACATTCCTGTTTTCATTATTTTAGACCAAGTGACGTCATCACTGGGTCTATGCGCTTCTCTACACAATGTAGGCAGATCGTGGTTGTACATAGCTTCCTTAAAAAAGCAGACCACCCTAGGTAACACCCACATGTGATACTGAGTCTCTATGATCCACAAAACCTGAAATATAATGAACGACTAGGGTAGGCATGGGGGCAGATTGGCTGAAGTGGAAAGGGTTGGCTGATGCTGGGCACCCTCAAACTAGGGAATGAGATGGGCTTTAACTGGCTTTTGTAGCTTTTAAAACACTTTCATAAATGGACACCACTGTGAGAAGCTGACAGTGTGCAGGGAATCGAAATAATCTTTTTCAATAGAAGAGAGAAAGCTGAAGAAGAGAGCAAGACTGAAATAAAAGGCTGGAGTTCAGCTTTAAATTAAGACTATGTTTAGAGGTTTTCGTTTAACTTCAGCTATACAAATAGTCTATCTATCTATCTATCTATCTATCTATCTATCTATCTATCTATCTATCTATCTATCTATCTATCTATCTATCTATCTATCTATCTGTCTGTCTGTCTGTCTGTCTGTCTGTCTGTCTGTCTATCTATCTATCTATCTATCTATCTATCTATCTATCTATCTATCATAATTCCTTATGATTATTCGAAATACAAAAACACACTTTGTAATAATTTCCAGAATTACATTGTTTATGACTTTCTCAGGAAGTCAATGACAAGTCAATGACAAAAACCAATGAAACATAGGTAGATACAATAGTAATACACTGTAGCTATGCATTGTATGTTTTTATTTGTTGCAAAGTAACATTTTCTTGCAATGTATTGTATGGAATAATTTGTCTCAAAGTCACATTTTCTTGCTGCTTCCAGACTTGTCCTTTGGTCGCAGGGCTGTCCAATCTGTTCACATATTTTGTCTAAACAGTTCCATAGAATTTAAAGGCTGATAGATGTTAAATGGAGCAGACGGGCTTTGCAGAGGGCTTATTTTGTTAAGTGGCTTTAGATCAATGTGTAATAAAATGTTTGCATAAATATTTAAGTCCAAGCTCTGAAGCCAACGTTCACAGGGAGAAACAAATCTGCGTCTATTAGTCTTCCTAGGATCTGGGGGTAGTCTTGAGAAAGAAGAGCATATTAAAGTCTTCTGCAGCCTCATTTGAATCCAGCCCTGCTTCTGCAGAATAAGGAGTGTGAATAGACCAATCACTTCATAATGATGATGAATGAGGAATTAATTCACATACAAGCAAGGCAATTTAGGCCTTCATCTGTTTAAATAGCCTCCCCAAATTATTCGCAATTGCAGGTCACAGATTTAATCAATTGACCAATCTTGTGAAAGTCATATCCTTACATCTCAATCCGAATTATTTATAGAGCAGCAGAGAGCAGTGAAAGGTATTGTGTTAACAGGCACAATTACTTACAGGAGAAGGCGCTTCAAATGGGAAACAAATGTCTTGTTTGGCAGCAAATGATGAAAAAGAGTCAGTTTTCATCTTGCTAAAACCGTGTAAAATCTTCCTCTGGGTCCATCTCTGTTATATACACACGGAGAGCTCAATTACACATCCTAATAGCGCTGGAATTAATACTGTATAAGCAGAACGCATCAAAATCCATGTACAATCTCCAACAGTGTACAAGGGCACTTTCCTTCTTTATCAGATAGACAGACCTCTGCTAACTATCTGAAGCCCACACTGAAATCAATTGTGCCACATACATTGTACATAGGTGTCTTTTTGTAATCTAACATAAGAGGAAGGAATGAAGGAATGAAGAAAGAAAGAAAAAGAAAGAAGGAAAGAAAGAATCTCTGATATGAAACACAACATTTAAAGTGGACAGAAAGGCTCAATAAATTAATAATGTTTTTGTAATAATAATAATAATAATAATATATATATATATATATATATATATATATATATATATATATATATATATATATATATATATATATATATATATATATATATATATATATATATATATATATATGCCATCAAAGATTGTGAAAAGCAAAATTAGTATTTTTATATTTATAGATCTTTCTATCTCTATATGATAAAGTGCCCTATGTTAGACTCTATCTAACGTTCTTTCTATCTTGATATGCTTGACAAGGACAGTAAAGAAATCAATTTCATTTTGTAGGGGTTACTAGCCAGTTCTTATTGCCAAACTGATCAATAGAATTGTGAATAGACAACTACTATCTATCTATCTATCTAATTGCTGTACTTCAGTGTCTACTATCCGTTTATTTATTTACTGTATTGGTATCTATCTATCTATCTATCTATCTATCTATCTATCTATCTATCTATCTATCTATCTACCTATATATCTATTTCATGTACCTTTATATTCAGTATCTTCTATCTATTTACATTTAATTACAGTTTCTACTATCTATCTATCTATCTATCTATCTATCTATCTATCTATCTATCTATCTATCTATCTATCTATCTATCTATCTATCTATTTATCTATCTATCTATCTATCTACAGTACCTACAGTATATCTATATCATCTATCTATCTATTTACTGTACCTATATCTACAATATCATATTTCTATCTATTTAGTGTACTAAATATTCATTATTCATATTCATTCATATATTCAGTATCTTCTATCTATCCACTTACTTATATCTTAAGTATCTATTTACTGTATCTTTATCTTCAGTATCTATCTATCTATCTATCTATCTATCTATCTATCTATCTATCTATGTACCATATCTTTATCCTCATTATCCTTCTATCCATCTATCACACTTCTATCTACAACTTTATCCATCTAACATCTATTTATGTATGTATCTATCCATTGCAAAATACACTATCTATCTATCTATCTATCTATCTATCTATCTATCTATCTATCTATCTATCTATCTATCTATCTTTCTATCTATCTATCTATCTATCTATCTATCTATCTATCTATCTATCTATCTATCTATCTATCTATCTATTCAGTATTTACCATCTGTAATTTGCATTGTCCCTGGACACACACAGAAACAAACATGGTACAGCAAAGTCTTGTTGTAAAGTCTAATTAGTAACCTAGAATGATCCCATCTCCTGTGTATTATAATATCCCTCCATATCTCGGATGTGTGAGTGTTTTGCGATGATGTAGTTTTGTGTTTTTTTGTTCTCTGTTTGCCTTCCTTATTGCGGGACTTTCTCCTTCTCCTCATTTTCTAGTTAATTAGCGCATTCAGATAATTCATAAAGGAAAATCGAAGCAGCGATGAGAGGGATTAGAGATTTGTCCGAATAATCATTTAGAATGATTACCATACAATGTGTAGGCAGCAGAAATGTGACAAATGAACTTTTCTTATCAAATAGATGCTGTGCATAATGAGTGGGATTTCTTGGCACCACCGATCACAGCCATGCTGGTGTGGAGATGGAAAGGTGAGCTGAAGATTTCTCAGGCTTGGAGGAACCGTCTCAGCATTGACTTTGATGTATCGCTGTCCAATTAGTGCTTGTTATTGGTGTCCCATGGGATGGCCAGGCTGGGCCCGGAGCAGGGAAAATCCACTGCTAAATCTGCAAGGTAAATCAGGAGCTCATCACCATCAGGATAGAAGAGTACATATAAACAATGAAACAAACAAGGACTTCAACCATGACACATCAACAGAGATATCAGCCTATTAACTCTTTATACACCTTAGATTGGAAGCTCTTGGAGGGCAGGGTCTGATGGGAATGTATAATATATGTAAATCGCTGGGTAAATTGTCAGCACTATATAAATACCTGTAACAATTATAATATACATTGTCTACCTGTAAGAAACTCACACTACACCCTCAATTTTTCTATACATTTACTATAGTATGTAAAGCATTTGCAGCTGGGTGATTTAAAAAAAAAAAAAGAAAAAAAAACCCATCCCCCATCCTTAAAGCTACCATGGCCTTCACATGGCCAGTTGGACAAGCACCCTGTGGAGTACAGCTCTGTGAGTTCAGGATGGTGAAGGCAGATTGAACTGAGCTAAAAATAGGCTTCAAGGATCTGTCTGGATGAAGACACTGACAGTAATCACCATGTTTTTATAATACAGTGTACAAATCAGCACTCAAAGACTTTCAGTGTGCTGATAAAAGGATCATTAAGCTGGCCAAAGACCTCAGATGACAGTTGGACATGCAGACCTGATTCAAAGCATCAAAAGAGTTCTTACTAACCACCTACAAGTTTGCCAAGCATTCATGTTTATGAATTTAGAGGATAGTGGAGAAGGGAAGAAACACTGGCAGCACAAGTATAGTTTCCAGGAAAATGTTTGGAGAAGGTTTTAAAAATGGAGTGGACAACACATATCTCATATTTATGACCAACTTTAGGCTGTACATAGATGGCCACATCTCTAACAATGACCTGGGGAGTTAAGGGGGAACTTATGTTGCTTGTTAAAACTTGTACATGGCATAAACCAGTGTTTCTCAACCTTTTTTTTTTTCAGTCAAGACACCCTTTTAAAATTTCACACAACTTCGAGTCACCCCATTCTAAAATAAAAAAAAACAAAACTAATAGTTTTGCATATTGTAGCAACACCCACATGCATAGGACCCCCAATATTAGAGGTGATTTATTCTTCCAAAGCAAAAACATTAGCTCAAATCTTTGCACACTGGTACCGATTAGTATTCCAACTTTCTCTTCTCCCTTGTTTCTCTCCCTCACTCAGCTAATGGGACCCTAGTGCTGAAGGAGAGGGGCAGGTGCCTGATGTCCTTCTTATCAACTAGGGGTTACATAAAATCACTGTGAGTGAGGGACACTCTGATTTGTGGCATCATGGTCACTGCACCATATACACGCTTTTTTAGCACCTGCCTCCTGGGCCGGTCCTTTTGGCTGGGAACGGAGGAATTTTTTATTCCTAACTGGAGGGCCTGGCCATTGTATTGCACAATGGCCACCTTTTCCTTATCCTCTACTTCCTTCTCCCCCACTTTCTTTTATTTATTTCCTTTGTGTGTCATTTTTTTTAATTTTTGTTTGTACATGGTTTGTTGCACTCTGTGACTGGTAGGGTGTAGGTCCTCAGACCTGCCCTGAAAGTCTTGGGAGGGGGTGGACATAGCCTTTTGTCTTAGTTCACCCTCCCTCATGGGGTCTTCCTTTGGGGGAGCCCCCCTAAGTACTTCGGTGGGTCTGTTTCGGCAGACCCTCCAGAGAAAGGGGTCCATCTGGTTTTGGCCAGATGGACCAAGTTTAAGTACCCTTGTCCCCATCAGGAGCCTAATGCCCTGGGGGATTCAGGGCCAGGCCCTCTGATTTCAGAAGGCTTGTGTACACCCTTTGCACATTTTTGTGTGTCACCTTTTATGTTGTGCACTTTTTTTGGCACCAGGTGAAGTTTTTCAGTGTGTTTCACAGGCCATGGGCTTTAAAAAAAAAAAAAAAAAAAAACTGGTGGCTGGAAGGATGTAATGGTGCACAATGAAAACCTGTGGCTTTGTGTAACTGATATATAGGCTTGATCAACCCGCTGGCTTGTAAAATCATTTTTGGGCAATTTTTTGATATTTTTTCAAGGCACCCCTGAAGACAGCTGAAGGCACCCAAGGGTGCCTGGGTGCCTGGGCACCCTGGTTGAAAAAGGCTATAATAAACCACCTATCTCTGAGCATTTTTATGAATTGTAGGTGGAAACCCCAAGCATTATTTTATTTTATTTTTACTGACCAAGATGATGAGGCTTATTTATCAAAAAAGTTAGGACAGCTCACTTCACAAAGTGAATGTTCACCAAGCTTAGTAAATTCTGTGTTTTTAATTTCCCTAGCACATATTTGGGTATTAGGTCTTTTGGAGGAGGGAGGCAAGGAACATCCTAAATTTCTTAACAGCGATGAAGTTAGGGCTTACTGTTCGAATATGACATTTGAGATCCTAGCCTGCTTTTTTAAAATTTGCCTGTAAGAAATTTTTTAAACCATAATGCACTGCATGACCTTCATCCTATAGCCAGCAGGTTTAGAAGGGTCATTGAGGAGGTTCTTGCATAAGTTGTTACCCCCACTATAAATGGAGAGGCACAAGGTAACCATTGAAGTTGATTTACTAAAATCAAATAGACTGTGCACTTTGCAAGTGCAGTTGCACTTATTTTGCTTAATACGTGTACAGGCATACCCCACTTTTAAGTACACAAAGCTGTACTTAAAGCTGGAAAGTGCAAAATCATAATGTGGTGAAGCTTTCGTTTGTAAAGAATATCCAATCAGGCGCAAGGGAAATAAAAAAAAAAGCATTTTCTTGACTGTAATTAGATGATGAAAATCAGCAGACCTTTACCACATTTACTAAACTCTTGTGAAAATTAGTGCAACTGCACTTGCAAAGTGAATAGTCTATTTGCCTTATGTAAATCTACTCCAAAGTGTCAGTGAATAGGAAGGTGTTGCAGGTACAACTGACAAACTGCATAGATAGAAGTTTGGATCAGTTAGGACTCTATATGTAAATTTTGTTTATTCTTTTTTTGTTCTTTGGGCAAGTGACAACTTTGCTCCTTTTTATGTTCTTATCATTTGGGGATTTTTGTGCTTGATTTGTTATTAGCGCTCACTTTTAGCTGCTGTCCTGAAGATGGCAAACTTTTTTTTAATGCAAGGCTCCCCTTTAAAAAAAAAGGGCATGGTTTTTTCATTTAATGTGGGGGTATATGGCTATTTTTTATATTGATATGGTTTTTATTTTGGGTTAAAATGCTGCAGGTCTTTCTTTTTTTATTTATTTTTTTAAAAGAGGGGCTTTGTTTAGGGTGTTTTTTTTTCTTGGATGTTGGTAAATTCACATTTGTGTCAATGTGAATGCAGTGGCTGCATGGGCCTAGATACTTACCGGCTGTGCACATGCGGGTAAGCATCCCAGAATGCACACTGTTTGTCATTACTTACTCCATCCAAGAGAAAAGGAATATCACAACATAGAGGAAGAATATAGTGAGTGGGCAACCATTGGGGGGTGAAGTGTGGTTAAATCTAAAGGAAAAGTAGTAGGAATTTGGAAGGTGGGGAAAGGAAATGGGAAGTGGAACAAACAGGCAGGAGAGTTAGAGGATATGGATTAGGTGTGATAGGATGTAGTATAGAGAGCTGGGGTCAAGAGATAACCCCTTAAGGCTTGTCTAGATCAAGTGAATAGCGGTGAAAGCAATGTCATGCTAAAATGTAGATGTAATCTGCTTAGTCAATTATATTCATATGGTCAATGGGCCTCTTAAAAGGTTATAACCCAAAGCGACAACTAAAGCTGGGTATACATATAGGCAGCTTGAAATGTATTGTTACTAGTGAAATAGCAGCTGGCCCAGGCTAGGGTAAGTTAACTGTTGCGGGCTCAGCTCCCAGGCTTTTTGTTCCCAGCCAACCCACCTGTGCTATAAAAAGGGGGAAGGCTGAACTCTTACTTATTAAATGCAACACACACATTACAGTGTATAATGACATGGGACAAGACAATTTTCAGAGGAACTGTATGTTTTTTTTTACTGCACACAATGTGAAGGCTCATGTCAAAGTTGAGGGACTGCCTTAATGTTATATTTTACAGATGACCACCATCCCTGCCTTATCCCTGGCATTGATGAGCATGCTCCTTGAGAAAGGTAAACCTGTGGACAGAGAGAGTAGGCCCCGCCCACATACTTTGTGTAGTTAGCAGAATATGCCCACCTCATGCATATGAAGACCACCACTAAAGAGCCAATGGCTGTAGTGTACCTTGTGTACCTGCCAAATATGGGATTTGCTCACTGTTGAGTACAAGACCATGATGAGTTGTGGGTCACGCCATAGGAGGAGCATGACATTTACACTTTGGGCAACAAACCTCAGTTGCGGGTCTCTTCTGTACTAACACATGAAAGAGACTGAGGAGCCATCCCATTTCAGTGAGGATGGATTGCCAATTCCCTGGATACCCTCTGCTACTTTCAGCCCTTCTGTCACTGCCAAAGTCCCAAGCCCATCTACCTCTCTGTTATTAGACATGATGTCTATGGATTGACCTTCACAGAGGAGAAAGGGGTCGAGCAGCTGACTGAATCACCTACAACAAGAGAACTCCCTGTACGGGATGATCACCTGATTCTTCAAGTCCTCCTGTTGCTGCCTTGCTGGCACCAACAGTGGAGGCAGTGCCTTCTGCCTTCAGTGGAGGCAGTGCCTTCTGGCACCAACAGTTCTGTGGACTTGCCAGTTCTTGACCAAGAGGTACCACTGTCTCTGCCTCCAGATTCTCGATCTGCAGCTTTTTCACCAGTGTCACCGCAGTCATTGCAGCCATTTCCTTTTCACCCAGTGAAGCTCATCAAAGTGTCCTGCAGCACTTTAACGTTTGATAGCAGTGAGAAGGTACGTCTATCCACCCCTGAAACTGTTATCTCCCTGCCATAGGTTCTTGAGGAAGCTGCAGCTCCAGCACCACCTGCTTCTAATTCAGGCAGAGACTGGCCTCCAGGGAAGTCACACCACCCTGCAAATGCTCACCTCCCACAAGGGTCAGTTCCTCTTGGCCACAAGTTGACCAGAGTGTTCTGGATCCAGCAGTTTTAGTACTAGTGAGATGGTGGCATGCCCAGGCTGAGGTAAGGGTTAACAGTTGCAAACTCAGTTCCTGGGCTTTTTGGTCCTAGCCAGCCTACCTGGGTCATAAAAAGGGGAAAGAATGTACTTCCTTGCTGTACTGGTTGGTTCTGTTAATGGAATCAGGACTTCTGAAGACATCAGGACTTTTGGAGACATCCAAGTCATGGACAATACCATAATGGACTCTCACGTGACAGAGGAATGCCTGGGCAGCCACACTACTATAGTTAGAGTTGGGAGAAAGACGTTGTTCATGTTGAATTGTTATGCCACACTTCTTAAGTAAAATTGTATTAACTGTAATGAGTCTGGTCTGAAGTTATTCAAAGGGCATGTTGGTTCTAGTGTATCTAAAGAACTAGGGTCTGTAAAGCACTACAGGGTGTAAAGTAACACCATTAGGTTAACTCAGTAAGACAAAAGGAATGTAGTTGCTAAGAGTAATCAAATACAAGTTTGAGACACAAAGCAACCAGTCATTAGGCATGGTACCTTGTAAGGGGACAGTTCTTCCAGGAGTGATGGGATCCTTATCTGGCACCCTCTCTAGTGGTTGGTATCCAATAGCAATCCAATCCAAACCCATGTTATGGAGATCCATGGCCGGTCTTGAGGTACAGGAAGTGGAAGGGTTAATAAGTGCACGGCGGGACCCTATTCTGTTACTGGGAATGAGGTAACCGAAGTACACTGGATTGATGGAGTAGACGCAGACTCAGCACCTCTCTCCTAATGCAACATACTAATTACAGTTTGTAGTGACACTTTTCAGAGGATCTCCATATGTTTTATTACTACATACAGGTGTCCGTTTATGAAGCAGTGAAAAAATGTCACTGCTCCATTCTCCGGCATTCTCAGAGGGGATTGTTCTCCTCTGGATGTCAGTTTATGAAGCTTTGTAGATCGCTTCTCCTTTGGAGGAGTGAAGCGATCTACAAACACTTCAAACAGTGAAGAACGCCCCCTGATACTGGAATCTCGTGAGACTTTGTGAGATCATAGTACCAGAAATTCACAGAAACACCAAGGTGTCCGTTTATTAAGCAGTGATAAATTATCACTGTTCAGTACATGGACAGACGGCGTCGTTAATACTTACAAAATAAAGAGTCCCCCTACATTATATATATATATATATATATGTATATATGAACACACACATGTTATATATACACATATATAGATATATATAAAATAAAAGAACAAATCAGTGCAATAAAAAAACCTATAACATGTAGCTGCTGAACACTAGGGTCAATAATCAAAAATCCCTTAAGTAGACAATTAGCATAGAGTGTAGCGCTAAAATCAAGTCCATATAAAAAACAATAAAGACACCATCCATGTGATCTTCAGTGAAAATATATGGATATGACATGCAGGTGACTCCGTGGGAATATGTGGAACCTTAACCGATAATAAAGATGGCCTCTAACCTCACTGTGGGGACTCTTTAATTATAGAGGGTCAGATACACCTTCCCTTACGGGCACAGATAGATAGTCACAGATTCAAATGGATCCAAACACAGCAAGGTACAGCATCAAGCATACGTTGAAATCTCCAAGGTCACAAGGGTTATGTAGTCATAAAGGACACAACATAGTGCTCTCTGCAATACAAACAATGTTTAATAAAAAAGATGCAAATAAACTTACAAACATGGCACTCTTCCAGTACCAGATGAAACAGCATGTGTTTAAACAGAATGCGAGATGGCCGCGGGTGACATCACTACGCTTCCTTCCATACGTGTTGTGTCCCTATGGGCGGGGACTTCATCAGCGGATACGCTCAACTAAATAATAGAAATGGATTTCATGGCAAGAGCAGGGACATCAGTACAGGTCACTCTTTGGATACATGATACATGAAACAACCAGATGGATCCGACAGGCTTCAGCTTTTAGCTTATCAAGAAACCATTTTGTATAAGCATCTGGAAGACCTCCTAGAGCAGGGGTAGGGAACGTCGGCTCTCCAGCTATTTTGAAACTACAAGTCCCATGAGCCATTGCAAGACCCTTACAATCACAGGCATGACTCCCAGAGGCAGAGGCATGATGGGATTTGTAGTTTCCAAAACAGCTGGAGAGCCGAGGTTCCCTACCCCTGTCCTAGAGCATTAAAACCCAAACACGTGACTTCAGCAATAATTTATATTTTTTTGCCACTAATTTACATGCTAGAAGCATCATGTTTGTGAACGGCAATGCCAAGAAGCTGGAAAAGGTTGTCCAGATCCCGGTAAACAAGTTTCCATGTAAATTAGTAACAAAAAAGATTGATTTGACCGAGTACCAAGCAGAACCAGATGAAATCTCAATTCACAAAGTGCAAAGAAGCTGCAAAAGAGATTCAGGGTCCAGTTATTGTTGAAGACACATGTTTGTGTTTTAATGCTCTAGGATGTCTTCCAGGTCCTTATATAAAATGGAATCATGATCAAATATTATTAGGTACGATCAAACCCACCATGTGATACCCAAACATGAA
Source organism: Lithobates pipiens (assembly GCF_037356315.1). Classification (NCBI taxonomy): domain Eukaryota; kingdom Metazoa; phylum Chordata; class Amphibia; order Anura; family Ranidae; genus Lithobates; species Lithobates pipiens. The sequence goes on from NW_027507764.1 coordinate 141,168,970, forward strand.
ATTTAACCACAGGCAATACCTAACCACAAAAAAGAGCAGAACAATGTGCAAGAACATAATAAAAGTAGTCAAAGAACATAAAAAACAAAACAAATATATTCAGGGAGGCTTCTTTCTATAATAAAATAATGGGGAATGAACGTCCAAACCTTTATATAAATATTAAAAAATTAAAATATGAAGCTTAGTGAAGGGTGATGAAACAAAAGGAACATACTGTATGTAAACGTTCAATCATAAGCAAGGACATTTTCGAAAAAAAAGCTTCTTCACAGGATTGTATGCTTTGCATGAACACAGGCACACTTCCCTTCACTGCACATTACCATCACACTTTAGTAAATCAGTTCTTTTGCAAATACAAATATGTAATGAAAAACATACTCAGATAGCATGCAAATACATACAGAACAATAAAACTTTGTTAATACATTTGCATTTAAAATGCATGCATGCTTGTACCCTAATGCTTAGAAACTTCTGCATACACGATTTATTATTCAATTATTGACCACATTTAAATTAACATTTGTAACTTAAACTGACCATACAATTAAAGTGGTTGTAAACCCTTACAACCAACTTTGACCTACAGGTAAGCCTAGATTAGGGCTTACCTGTAGGTCCAAGAAATATCTCCTAAACCTACAAGGTTTAGGAGATATTTGCTGAAAGACAGGCACCGCTGTCTACAGTGCATGCGCCGTAGACAGCGGCGTGCAGGTGCATTGAGCGTGCTGCTGTCAACGGCGATATGCCACGAGTGGCGGCTCCGGTGCGCATGCGCGGGAGTGATGTCATTGCGGCTTCGCAGAATGACAGCGGCGGAGCAGCGAGACCCACCGAGAAGATGGATGCGCCGGACTACAGGGGACAGCGGTGACTTCACTGGCTCCTGTGTCAGGTAAGTGACACATAATGGACTACTACGTGATGTATAGTAGTCCAATATGCTTTACCTTTGAAGGGAATCAAAGAGGAAGTAAACCCATCAGGGTTTACTTCCTCTTTAAATAGCATAAATAAATGTGAATGTTAAACTCAGCGCTGCTCCAATAAACAATAAATAATAAAATATTGTATAAAGTACCTACATTAATGTAATCAATCTCATAGAATTAACAATATAAAGTGCTCAGTGCAAATATAGTGCAAACATATGAGGTGCAATCATATAAGGTCCATCCATATAATTATACGGTGTGCTGAGTTTTTGCAACTTATAAGGCTGGTGCAGATCTTGGTGACACTCCGTGCTCCCCTCCTAGGTCTCCACTCACCAACAATAATCTTTAAACACACCTAGTATGCAAGTTGAAATATCGCCTTCCACCAATAACTGGGACTGCTGGATGTATTGTGTATATAGGTGAAGGTATCACCCTTCTTCCACTGATGATCTACAAGGACGTCAGGTATATCCTATGTCCAGATGGACATATCACCTTCCAAACTCTGCAAGTGGTCAGATATCCATATAATCAACGTATGGAAATGAAGAGAAAAGGATATAAAGTGTAATAATACCAAATTTATTTGTTAAAAGCCGAAATCATTACACTTGCATTGAAAGTTTAAAACCACTCCCTTAGACGTTCAAACAATCGTCATTAGGTCTCCTCCGCTTGACGCATTTCACCCCTCCCACTGGGCGTCTTTAGACTTTTTTTGCATGGTTTTAATCTTTCAATGCAAGCGTAATGATTTTGGCTTTTAAGACAAAGTTGCAGTATTACACCATATATCCTTTTCTCTTTATTGCCATACATTTATTATATGGATATCCAACCACCGAGAGAGTTTGGAAGATGATATGTCCATCTGGACATAGGATATACCTGATGTCCTTGTATCTCAACAGTGGAAGAAGGGTGATACCTTCACCTATATACACAATACATCCAGCAGTCCCAGTTATTGGTGGAAGGCGATATGTCAACTTGCATACTAGGTGTGATTAAAGATTATTGTTGGTGAGTGGGGACCTAGGAGGGGAGCACGGAGTGTCACCAAGATCTGCACCAGCCTTATAAGTTGCAAAAGCTCAGCACACCCTATAATTATATGAATGGACCTTATATGATTGCACCTCATATGTTTGCACTTTATATTGTTAATTCTATGAGATTTATTATATGAATGTAGGTACTTTATATGATATTTTATTATTTATTGTTTATTGGAGCAGTGCTGAGTTTAACATTCACATTCATTCACTTGTTTTTTTTTTTACCTTGCACTACAGCAGCAGCCCATAACACATATTTGTTTTTATTTACTTTGTTTAGTTTATTGTAGCACAAGTATTTACATTATTAATTAAATAGCATAGTTTTATTTATTTTTTCTTTAAAATGGATGTATGTGAACAATGCTTTAGGCATTACAATAATTATGCATTCGTCTAATTAAACAGGGAGGTTTTTGTTTGACTCGCATTTGGGGTGGAAATTACAGCCCTCTCCCGTCTTGATTAACATAAGACTTTCAATTAATAAATAAAGAAAGCGTACACAATTTCTGTCTTTACTGGCCCTGTCTATTTTAGTGTTTCTACAAATTTAATTAATGAACACCATTCCAGTTATTCACAATTTTAAAGTTAATCAAATTTTCTTCTTGTTTAATAAACAATGATTTCATATTAAGTAATCAAATCAGTTCATATAATTATGCTTCTATACAACTTATGGATGCAGTGATGTCAAATAATTAAATGCTGGGTTGTTTCACAGTAAGTGGTAGAAATTGATTATAACTTATGTTTCAACCATCTGTAATGTATAAATAGAGATTCCAATTAAACTGTGCTAACATACTGCTATTTGGTGTAAGAGGACAATGGTTGCAGCAAGTGGAGTGTTGCACACATCCCAGATGGATACAAGGGGTTAAATGGTTTGTTCTCTAGGTAGGTTTTTTCAGTGCAGCTCACACAGAGTAGCATTATGCTCAGCCAGCACAAAATCTGTAACAAGAACCTGAATGTATAATTAAATGTATATGACATGCATTTGTATGCAAAGCTCTTAGGCCCAGATACAGCACTTTGTTATAAAATAAGGAATAGCAAGCAGGAAAAAGCATAATGCTACTTAAGTATACAGTGTTGTATAGAAAAATCCCAATATATCAAATAGGGCACTCACAGAAGGTTAGTTATCGGTAAAATGGAAGTCAAATGAAAAACAATGCAATACCTAAATAACACTTTGGTGTCTACTGACATACAGTATTTCAAATTCTTATAATGGCTATTCACTTATCTTGCGCAGTCTTTTCTTCTAGGGGAAAAAATATCCTACCTATGTTAACAGGGAAAGAGACAAGGTGCCCTACCATTCTTTTTAGGGAGGAGCATGCAGAGTGAGACTATATACCAGTGATGGCGAACCTTGGCAACTACATTTCCCATGATACTCATGCACTCTGCAGTGTAGTTGAGCATCATGGGAAATGTAGTTCCAAAACATCTGTGGTGCCAAGGTTCGCCATCAATGCTATATACCATTTACCCAGGATATTACCTTTACCCAGGACACATGTCTGGTGTCTTCTGGGGCTTATGCGATTGCTTATCTTATTCTGCTTCTTAGGCAGGTAGCACTTAAAGAAAGACTATAATTAACATATAAAGTATATATACACCAATCAACCATAACAGTATGACCTTTGACAGGTTTAGTGAATAACATTGAGTATTCTGCTAGAGTGGCATCTTAACCACTTCCAGGCCACCGCAATTTTCTTAAATGACACATTTTTTTTAAATTGCATTTTAGTGTAAATATGAGATCTGAGGCAATAATTTTAGCCCTAGACCTCCTCTGTAACACAAAACATGCATCCGCTAGAATTTTTTAAATGTCGCCTATGGAGATTTTTAAGGGTAAAAGTTTGTTGCCATTCCACGAGTGGACGCAATTTTAAAGCGTGACATGTTAGGTAACAATTTACTCAGTGTAACATTATCTTTCACAATATAAAAAAATTGTACTAACTTTACTTTTGTCTTATTCTTTAATTCAAAAAAGTGTATTTAAAAAAAAAAAAGTGTGCTTGTAAGACCACTGCGAAAATACGGTGTGACAGAAAGTATTGCAACCACCGCCATTTTATTCTCTAGGACGTTAGATAAAAAAAATTATAATGTTTGGGGGTTCTACGTCATTTTCTAGCAAAAAAATCTTTTTTAACTTGTAAATACCACATCTAAAAAAGAGGCCCACTCTTAAAGTGGTTAAGATATATTAGGCAGCAGGCCAGTCAAGATCCTCCACCCAAAACTCACTCATTCATGTCTTTATGGACCTTGCTCTGTGCACTGGTCCAAATCATTTGGGATTGGGTTTCACCCTTAGTGAAAGTGTCACACCATGTCTGGGATTCAATCCTGGGATCTGGGGTTCTTTGAATAGTTTTCTATTGCCTGAGGCACCAGCGAACTTATTTTAAGGTAAAATCCTTGTTATGGTGTTCAACATATTATATTTTTGCTGCTGACTTCTGCTTGTTTCCGACTACAGTTCTTGGACTACTCCTTTGGACTTTGTGGATATCTGTTACCAACTCTGCTTGTTCCTGACCTTGCCTCTTGGGTTTCTCTGATTGGGGTTTGCTGACTTCACCCTCTACCAACTGTGAGTTGTTTGTTTGGTATTCCTTGATTTAGTCTGTTTGCACTTCCCATTGTGGTCCCATATTTTTTGCTGCAGGATTTCAACCGCCCTTCCACCTGATACTGGGATAACAAGACTACCGATCAGGAAACCGGAGGGACGGTTAGAGTCTCCTGGCAGACCTGACAGAAGGGAGCTCTTAAGGCAGCAGCATACCAACACATTTTGGACATTTTCATGCTCCCAACTTTTGTGGGAACAGTTTGGGGATGGCCCCTTCCTGTTCCAACATAACTGCGCACCAGTGCACAAATCAAGGTCTATAAAAACATGGATGAGGGAGTTTGGGGTAAAGGAACTTGACTGGCTTGCTCAGAGTCCTGACCTTCCCATAGACACACTCCTAAACCTTAAAGACAGCCTTCCGAGAAGAGTTGAAGCTGTTATAGCTGCAAAGGATGGGCCAACTCAATATTGAACCCAGGACTGGAGTACTAATCCAGTAGAAGAGGTACTGCAGCTCAAATTGCTGAAAATGTTAATGCTGGTTGCAATAGCAAGGTGTCAGAACACATAGTGTATCACAGTTTTTTGCATATGGTGCTGCGTAGTCGAAGACCTGTCAGAGTACCCATGCTGACTCATGTCCACAGCCAAACGCTCCTACAATGGGCACATGAGCATCAGAACTGGATCACAGTAGCAGTTGAAGATGGTGGCCTGGTCTGGTGAATTCAAGAATGGTTTGAGGAACACAACAACAAGTTTGAGGAGTTGTCTTTGCCTCCAAATTTTTTCAGATCTCTTTTCCAATCATTTTTATTAAATATTTCAAAGGAAAAAATACAAAGCTCCAACATTAGCATGTAAAGTTGTCAATATTCAAGATACGCACACCGGATTGAGATGCTTTACAAAAGGAATGAATCAGATTTTCCAGATCTCAATCCAATCCAGAATCTGTGGGACATACTGGAAAAACAAGTCCGATCCATGGAGACTCCACCTCACAACTTGCAGGACTTAAAGGATCTGTTACTGATGACTTGGTGCGAGATCCCACAGCATACCTTCAGAGTCCATGCCTCAACAGTTTATGGTGGGTGGTCATAATGTTGTGGCTTTTTGGTATATATTTATATGTACAATAAACATGCTATTTTAACTAAGCTCACATTTTAAAACAAACGAAAGTCTTTTAATGATGGAATAAATGCCTGGGGACCCTGACAGCAATAGACACCTTTCCAACAGGATGACAATGTGAATTTTCCTGCAGTGGAATCATATCAGCATTATCACAAAAAATAACCCTTTTCCTCAGTGCCAGTTTTGACAAGACAGGCCCAGCTTCACCCCCAGGCCTTGTGACTGACAGTATAGGGCTGTCCACATTGCATGTGGTAAAGAGCTAATGTGGTTCTGTGGGGTGCCCTGCATCTAAGGTAATTGTTTTAAAGCACACTCTTGGATCACTTTATTATGGGTTAAATCCTAAGATTTCTTCAGTACTGGAGGTGACATTACTTAAGGAAGAAGAGGATTACAGTGCTCTGAAGACCAGGTAAGTAATAAAAAATGGGCCAACATATAGAGGGGTAGGGGGAAGATTTAGCCAAAAAAAGTAATTGCAATGGAGGGCTTTTAAACTGATTTAATACAGTTTCATGCAGAACATGAACATGAACAATAGTAATATAATTCAATTATCCAAAATAACTTTTAAAGTTAATTTTCTTATATTAACTCTCTTCAAAATGTGGGTGTAAGTTTTCCCAATTGCTGATTTTTTTAAAAATAATATTGTTTTATGAATTCATATTGTTGTAATGTAAGCTTAACGGAAGCTTAATTGCAAGCAAACATCTAAATACACAGATGACATACATATATTGTATATATTACACCTCTCAATGATTTGCATTTCTGTTCATTTTGTGCTTACATTTATATAGTCCTGTCACACAACACAACCAGGAGAATGTCACCTCTTTATCTAATAAAGTTAAGGAATACAGTGGTCTAAGCCTGCTGATTGAACAGTGAAGGAACAGAACCAGACTAATGAGGTCATCTCTCTGCTTACTCTGTCCTCTCCTCTTTTCAGCTTGCAGTACATGTGTAAGGTTGTTGATCATTTAATGATTTTGATATTGGGCACAAATTGTTCTGCCCAAAACTGTAACATTGACCCAAGCCTATCCTGTGCATATATATATTTATGCACATATACAGTATCTCAAAAAAGTGAGTACACCCTTCACATTTTTGTAAATATTTTATTATATCTTTTAATGTGACAACACTGAAGAAAAGACACTTTGCTACAATGTAAAGTAGTGAGTGTACAGCTTGTATAACAGTGTAAATTTGCCATCCCCTCAAAATAACTCAACACACAGCCATTAATGTCTAAACTGCTGGCAACAAATGTGAGTACACCCCTAAGTGAAAATGTCCAAATTGGGCCCAATTAGCCATTTTTCCTCATCAGTGTCATGTGACTTGTTACAAGGTCTGAGGTGTGAATGGGGAGCAGGTGTGTTAAGTTTGGTGTTTATTGATCTCACACTGTTCACTGGAAGTTCAACATAGTTGCATACATAGTTAGTAAGGTTGAATAAAGACACCAGTTCATCCTGAGTGAGGTGTCTACAATTGTCCCTATCCCTGTACATTGCACATTCACATTGGTGCCTACCCTCTAGGAGCTCACAATGCCAATATTGGACAGAAGCCAATTAACCAACCATAATGTATTTTGGAGTGTGGGAGGAAACTGGAGTACCTAGAGGAAACCCACACAGGAACAGGGAGAACATGCAAACTCCAAGCAGGTAGTGTCATGGTTGGGATTTGAACCAGTGACCCTTCTTACTGCTAGGCGAGAGTGCTAACCACTACACCACTGTGCTGCCCTGCATGGCACCTCATGGCAAAGAACTCTCTGAGGATCTGAAAAAAAGAATTGTTGCTCTACATAAAGATGGCATAGGCCAGTGTTTCTCAATTCCAGTCCTCAAGGCGCTCCAACAGGTCATGTTTTCAGGATTGCATTATTTTGCACAGGTGACTTATTCAGTTTCACTGCCTTAGTAATTGCCACAGCTGTTTTATCTGAGGGAAATCCTGAAAACATGACCTGTTGGTGCTCCTTGAGGACTGGAGTTGAGAAACACTGGCCTAGGCTATAAGAAGATTGCCAAGACCCTGAAACTGAGCTGCAGCATAGTGGCCAAGACCATACACCAGTTTAACAGGACAGGTTCCACTCAGAACAGGCCTCGCAATGGTCAACCAAAGAAGTTGAGTGCACACACTCAGCATCATATCCAGAGGTTCTCTTTGGGAAATAGACGTATGAGTGCTGCCAGCATTGCTGGAGAGGTTGAAAGGGTGGGGGGACAGGCTGTCAGTGCTCAGAACATATGCTGCACACTGCATCAAATTGGTCTGCATGGCTGTCATCTCAGAAGGAAGCCTCTTCTAAAGATGATGCACAAGAAAGCCCGTAAACTTTTTTCTGAAGACAAGCAGACTAAGGACATGGATTATTGGAACCATGTCCTGTGGTCTGATGATACTAAGATAAACATATTTGGTTCAGATGGTGTCAAGCGTGTGTGGTGGCAACCAGGTGAGGAGTACAAAGACCAGTGTGTCTTGCCTACAGTCAAGCAAGAGTGTCATGGTCTGGGGCTGCATGAGCGCTGCCTGCACTGGGAAGCTACAGTTCATTGAGGGAACCATGAATGCCAACATGTACTGTGATGTACTGAAGCAGAGCATGATCCCCTCCCTTCTGAAACTGGGCCCCAGGGCAGCATTCCAACATAATAACTACCCCAAACACACCTCCAAGATGTCCACTGCATTGCTTAACCTCAAATTTTAGGTGCTGAAGGTGGTACCATTATTATATATATATATATATATATATATATATATATATATATATATATATATATATATATAAAATAAAATAAATAACTATAAATAATTATAACAAATAATAATATAATAATATTAAAAATTATTCTATAATGTAATCAAATCAAAAACACTGAAATGTGCTGAGTTGCACAATTGTTGCTGTCATTACTTTTCGTGTTTGATGATGAATTTCCCCACAAATTACTATCTCTCAATTCTGTGAGTGATTCTAATTTATTATCGCTGTTTTCTAGCACTTTTGATGTAAACAGAGATTTTTTGGTTGCTATGGACTATCTCTAGTTTCCTGGCATAAAGAACAGTATTTATAATATAAAACTGCATGCAGAACACTGGAGAAACCACTTGGGACAAAGGGGATGTGTAATTATTTGATACAGTACTGTAATCTGTAATATTACAGTATACTGTATCTATACTGTGTTTTTTACTTTTTGAATTTTGCGCCGAACTCCATCCCTGTGTGTCGCAACGTTTGCAGGAAACGGAGCTCTGCACTGTTGCAGATCGAGCGAGACACGGCAGCTCGCTGATCTCAGTGGGGAGACATTGCTGGATCCAGGGGACAAGGTAAGTAACCCTTACATGGATCCAGCGATGCGATCCCGAGTCTCGGCTCGGGAATACCGCTTATGGTAATTAAATCTCACCCCGAGCCAGACTCGGGGATACTGCCAGGGAGGCTACGAAGCTGAGTGTAAAGGTGATGGACTGGCCAAGCATGTCTTCAGACCTAAATCCTTCTGAGCATCTGTGGGGCATCCTCAAACGGAAGGTGGAGGAGCGCAAGGTCTCTAACATCCACCAGCTCCATGATGTCATCATGGAGAATTGGAAGAGGACTCCAGTGGCAACCTGTAAAGTTCTGGTGAACTCCAAGAGGGTTAAGGCAGCGCTGGAAAATAATAGTGGCTACACAAAATATTTACACTTTGGGTCCAATTTGGACATTTTCACTTAGGGGTGTACTCGCTTTTGTTGCCAGCTGTTTAGACATTAATGGCTGTGTGTTGAGTTATTTTGAGGGGACAGTGTTATACAAGCTATACACTCACTACTAAAAACAATATGTGCAGTGGGAGTGTGGTATAAAGCACATTGTCCACTATCGCTACTTCTATTCTATTTGCAATAGAACCACTTGCTATGGCTATATGTGTTCATCCAAATATTAAAGGTATTCATTGTAGACAATATGAACATAAATGTGCATTATTTGTGGATGATTTTTAATTTTCAAGGTTCAGTGTTGGGACCCTTACTTTTTAATATCTTTATAAATGATATAGGGTCTGGGATTAAAAGTACCATTCAGTCTTTGCAGATGACATTACGCTATGAAGCAGAATAACATCCTTACAGGATGTCTCCAACTTACAAACCAACCTCAATGCTCTGTCTAATTGGGCGACTATGTGGCAGATGAGGTTTGATGTTGATAAATGTAAAGTTATGCACTTGAGGGCTAAGAATATGCATGCATCATACATACTGGGGGGGGGGGGGGGGTATCCATAGTGGAGAAGGATCTGAGGGTTTTGGTAGACAAAAATAACTTGCAATGCCAAGCTGCGGTTTCCAAAGCGAGCAAAGTCCTTTCTTGTATTAAGAGAGGTATGGACTCCAGAGAGAGATATAATTTTCCCCTGTACAAATCATTAGTAAGACCTCATCAGGAATATGCAGTTCAGTTTTGGGCATCAGTTCTCAAAAAGGATATCAGGAAACTGGAGAAAGTGCAGAAAAGGACAACCAAACTGATAAGAGGCATGGAGGAACTCAGTTATGAGGAAAGATTTGAGGAACTGAATTTATTCTCTCTTGAGAAGAGGAGATTAAGGGGGATATGATCAACGTGTACAAATATATAAGGGGTCCATATAGTGAACTTGGTGTTGAGTTATTCACTTTACGGTTATCACAGAGGACAAGGGGGCACTCTTTACGCCTAGAGGAAAAGAGATTTCATCTCCGAATATGGAAAGGTTTCTTCACAGTAAGAGCTGTGAAAATGGAGAATAGACTCCCTCCAGAGATGGTTCTGGCCAGCTCAGTATATTGCTTTAAGAAAGGCCTGGATTATTTCCTACATGTGCATAATATAGCTGGGTACTAACATTTGATAGGTAAAGTTGATCCAGGGAAGCTGCAAGGAAGAGCCAGAGCTGGGGTGCACCATCTGTGCATAAACACTGCAACGTGTTTCGTGGTCAGGAGGATCCTGAAGAGGTACTTGGAGTAGTAAAGCCCATATAAGAGAGCCAGAAGGCTGAATGTTATGTTGTTGTAGTGATGGTGAGAACCCCACTGCGTGGGAAGATATGCCTGTGTGAATTTTGACATTTCTTTAAATAAAAGTGGGCAGGAAAACCCTAAAAGCGATATCTGGCGTAGAGTAAACTCACTATTTTGGCATTACCTTTGATCTAAGAAACCCCAACATGACACAATGTACATACTTTATCTGTTTGCCTTCCTTTTAGCTGCCCTCTCAGTGTAATCTTCAAGACTTAACTATCATTGTTGCAGCTTTAATTCTTAAATTTGTATCGTGTGTAAACTGTAAAGAAAAAGAAAATCAAATTAGAGTTTATCTCCCCTTTATCCCCTTAGTTAACCCTAATTAGTTTTTATTAGCTTCCTTGTCTCTTTCTCTTCTTAGCTATTTTTTTTTACTGCAATCATGCACATTTTTTTAAGTTCTCTTTCATTTATTTTTGTAACACCACATTAAAGCTTTGCTTTGTACCAAAAACATACATTTATCATCCTTGAAACAGCAACTAACAATGAGTTATAAGCTATTTTAATTCTCAGAACAAATTTTGGCTAACAAAGATCTGACTCTAATTATGCTGCAACACCTCCTCCTACCCTTTAGTTTTTCCATGGACCAAAGGACAGTTACCCTAATGGACAGCGGCCGTCCTTTCTGCAAGGTGGCCCAGCCACTGAAAGTACACATGTACGAGCTCTGTAGGTTAGGGCAGAAGCAAGAGCAGTGCACTTTGGCAAGTTTGCCTTGGGTGTCAGAGGATGATATCCAAGCACTCCTGGGAATTCCGGGCTTGAAATTTATGTTTACAGAATACCACATTACCAACACATTTTGTAGAATCATACTTCAAAGGTACATTTTCAACTAGCATGGGCTTTTAACCTTGTTGTAATTAGGGGTGTTATGAATAGACAACTTACTTATGAGGCTAAACTGTTTAATTTTCATGTCCTATAATGTCATAATTTAATTTATTTCTATTTTTATTTCATGTGCCATTGCTCTTTCAATTATAAAAAGTTATAGACAGAATAATTCTTATTGTAATTCATATTTTTTTCAGAATATAGAATAATAGATGGGCAAACTAAAACCTCAAATCTGACAGATCACGGTGTCTAATAGGAATAATAGATTGGATTATAAATCAGTCTGACAATTGTTCCTGTGTACACCTGTAGACTTGTAGAAAACCTTGTCTATAAACCTGTGCACACAGGCTTCAGGCTGACCCTTATAGAGTTAAACTATAAGTAAGGGAATTACTAAAGCAATGCCATGAGGCAAAGCCCCATTTACCAAGAAATGCCATCATTAGGGTGGAGAGGGTGAGATAGGTATTCTTTTTTCTCAGTTATATGCTTTGATTTGGTGACACACTTTGATATAAGTTAGCATACTAAGTATGCACCATTTTGGATATAAAAATGATCCTAATAAAAGCATTTTAGATCCCAGAAATATATTGCACTACATATGTGGTTCAGTACATACTTTAAAAAAACAAAACAAATGGCCCTTTTAAAAATTCAAAATGAACATGATCAAATTGATCTCATCTATGTTGTGTTGAATAATTGTTTTAGACTATATTATTAAATATATGAATGCTTTGTATGAATGCTTTGTTTGTATGGCCAGCCTTTGGATTCAAACCCCACAACTACCATTCCTGCATATTCCTCAATGTTTTATTGGCACACTGCAATTCGGGAGTAATGCAAGCCATACATGGAGTGAATTTCTTTTTTGCAACCATGGATTGTAGAAAGAAATTTGTTCAATTCTCTCATCAAAACAGACTACATTCACAGGGGAGCCAGTCTATTTTTCTTCTTCTGGGAGAAGACAGTGATTAATGCTAGCAGCTAAACCAGCTGTTAGCGATAATCGCATGTAAAATCCAGCAGGCTGGTTGTACCCAAGGTTATCAATCGATCAACTTGGTACATTCAGCCTGCCCATACATGGTTCGAGTCTTGGCCGGTTACTGCTGAGCCGGCCAAGATTGAACAGTCTATGGTTGGCCTTAAAGTTTGAGTGAGTCACTAATGAGTAGGTGTTAACTGCATCTTGAAAGACAAAGGAATTGTAGGAACCACATTCTACTACCATTTATACCATTTATATGCCGATGACACCCAAATCTATCTCTCTACCCCTCTGTTCATCAGTCTCCTCATATATCACTGATTTACTAACAGACATATCAGCCTGGATGTCAAACCACTTCCTCAAACTGAATCTATCTAAAACCGAGCTCATAATCTTTCCTCCCCCATGTGCTCCTTCCCCTGACTTCTCTGTCAAAATCAATGGCACTATTATCAGTCCGTCCCCACATGCCAGGGTGCTAAGGGTAACCCTAGACTCTGAATTGTGCTTTCAGGCCCATATCCAATCCCTGTCCAAATCATGCCACCTTAGCCTCCGCAACATCTCTAGAATACGCCCCTTTTTATACAATGACACCACCAAGCTTCTAACAATAATTTACAAAGCAGTGCCCCAGCTACATCACTAATCTAGTCCCAAAATACCAACCAAGTCGCTCTCTTCGGTCCTCCCAAGACCTCCTGCTCTCTAGCTCCCTTGTCACCTCCTCCTATGCTCGCCTCCAGGATTTCTCTAGAGCTTCTTCCATCCTTTTGAATTCCCTACCCCAATCTGTCTGACTGTCCCCTAATCTATCCATCTTTAGAGGATCCCTGAAAACCCTTCTCTTTAAAGAACCATATCCTGCTTCTAACTAATACACTGTTTTACTTTCTCCATCAGCTCATCCACCACAGCTAATACCTTTTGTATCAATTAACCCTCCCTCCTAGATTGTAAGCTCTAGCAAGCAGGGCCCTCTGATTCCTCTTGTACCAAATTGTAATGTAACTGAAATGTCTGCCTTCATTTTCTTAAGCGCTGTGCAAACTTTTGGCGCTATATAAATCCTGTATAATAATAATAATAATAATAATAATAATAAATAAACCCAGTGAGAGGTGATAGTGATCAACACTAACACATAAATAAACAATTATTAATAAAGTTTGTGCAAAAATAGTCCATACATGAGCCTGGATTGTCTCAAACAAGGAAACTGAATATATCCGGATGTGAAATCTTCAAAACTTTCACCACACCGAATGCACTCAGTGTTTCCACTCCCCTTTGGTTAAACACTCACCGAATGGTGATGCCTTGCACTCTCATGCTTGGCAAAACTGCATCAACCCTTACAGGGTTAAAGATTCACCAATATCCAGACGTGACACCCGATATCATGGACTCTCTATATATAATGAAACAAAGTGTTCCAATAGTGTAGTATCATTGTAAAAAGTTTATTCTATTAAAACAGCTTCAAACATTGCACTGACATAAGCTCAAATGAATGAAGACTAGAGGCATCCAGTTGCAGCAGCAAGTACTGGTGTAATGTGGTCTCAGCGGACACAACATAGGTGAACTGAATCTTACAAGCAAACAATCGTGATCCTCTGAGCATCACTTCCGATATAGCGTATAGCGTCAAGAGTAAAAAACTGGTTGCCGTACAGCTACATCCTGACGTTTCGTCATAACGACTTACTCATGGGATGGATTCCCTGCTGATGAGACTTCAGATTCAGAATACTGTGGGAATCGGCCCTACAAGTTAAAATTTCAGAAGAGCAGTGGACTACTGCATGCGCAGTAGGAAACTGGCGGTGAAGCCTGAAGGCTTCCCTGCCAGTTTCCTTTAGCTACTATGGTGGTGCCTGCACCCGATCCGATGGATGGAACGTTCTTGGGGGGCTGACATCGTGGGCTCCCTGGACAGGTAAGTGTCCTTATTAAAAGTCAGCAGCTACAGTCTTTTTTCAGGGTGGAACTCCACTTTAAAGTGGATGTAAACCCGATTAATGAAATTTGAGCTGGACATATCTATCTGCAGTGTTGTTTTATCTCTCTTCAATGCACTAAGTCCCGTAGCTGCTCCGTTCTTCTGTTATCAGCCTGATAACTTTTAACAAGCTCTCAGAGACGAGAGATAGAAGTGTATGTCTGGGGAGGTTGCTATAAATAGATTAGTACACAGCTAAACTATTCACCGGCAACCTCTGCATGTGTGGGGAGGGGGTGTGTGCCTGTCCTCCAATCAGCTGTCTCAGTTTATAGCAATAATCCACTCCTACAGATGAATCAGGAAAATAAAATTCTAACAGGATGTGCACTTTTTAAACCAGGCATGTCCAAAGTCTGGCCCGCAGGCCCAATTGGCCCGCGTTCCGGTTTTGAATGGCCCGTCTGGTTATTTGGGCATGTATATCTTTTGTGGCCCCCAACGATCTCGCAGTGCCGGGGCCACAAAAGTTATACAGTGGTGTGAAAAAGTGTTTGCCCCCTTCCTCATTTCCTGTTCCTTTGCATGTTTGTCACACTTAAGTGTTTCGGAACATCAAACCAATTTAAACAATAGTCAAGGACAACACAAGTAAACACAAAATGCAATTTGTAAATGAAGGTGTTTATTATTAAAGGTGAAAAAAAATCCAAACCATCATGGCCCTGTGTGAAAAAGTGATTGCCCCCCTTGTTAAAACATACTATAACTGTGGTTGTCCACACCTGAGTTCAATTTCTCTAGCCACACCCAGGCCTGATTATTGCCACACCTGTTCACAATCAAGGCATCACTTAAATAGGAGCTGCTTGACACAGTAAGGTCCACCAGAAGATCCTTAAAAGCTACACATCATGCCGAGACCCAAAGAAATTCAGGAACAATTGAGAAAGAAAGTAATTGAGATCTATCAGTCTGGAAAGGGTTATAAAGCCATTTCCAAAGCTTTGGGAATCCAGCGAACCACAGTGAGAGCCATTATCCACAAATGGCGAAGACATGGAACAGTGGTGAACCTTCCCAGGAGTGGCCGGCCGCCCAAAATTACCCCAAGAGCGCAGCGACGACTCATCCAAGAGGTCACAAAAGACCCCACAACAACGTCCAAGGAACTGCAGGCCTCACTTGCCTCAGTTAAGGTCAGCGTTCATGCCTCCACCATCAGGAAAAGACTGGGCAAAAATGGCCTGCATGGCAGACTTCCAAGGAGAAAACCACTGCTGAGCAAAAAGAACATCAAAGCTCGTCTCAATTTCTCCACAACACATCTTGATGATCCCCAAGACTTTTGGGACAACATTCTGTGGACCGATGAGACAAAAGTGGAACTCTTTGGAAGGTGTGTGTCCAAGTATATCTGGCGTAGAAGGAACACTGAATTTCATAAAAAGAACATTATACCAACAGTAAAATATGGTGGTGGTAGTGTGATGGTCTGGGGCTGTTTTGCTGCTTCAGGACCTGGAAGACTTACCGTGATAAAAGGAACTATGAATTCTGCTGTCTACCAAGAGATCCTGAAGGAGAATGTCCGACCATCTGTTCGTGTACTCAAGCTGAAACGAACTTGGGTTCTGCAGCAGGACAATGATCCTAAACACACCAGCAAGTCCACCACCGAATGGCTGAAGAAAAACAAAATGAAGACTTTGGAGTGGCCTAGCCAAAGTCCTGACCTGAATCCTATTGAGATGTTGTGGTATGACCTTAAAAAGGCCGTTCATGCTCGAAAACCCTCTAATGTAACTGAATTAGGACAATTCTGCAAAGATGAGTGGGCCAAAATTCCTCCAGGACGCTGTAAAAGCCTCATTGCACGTTATCGCAAACGCTTAGTTGCAGTTGTTGCTGCTAAGGGTGGCCCAACCAGTTATTAGGTTTAGGGGGCAATCACTTTTTCACACAGGGCCATGATGGTTTGGATTTTTTTTCACCTTTAATAATAAACACCTTAATTTACAAATTGCATTTTGTGTTTACTTGTGTTGTCCTTGACTATTGTTTAAATTGGTTTGATGTTCCGAAACACTTAAGTGTGACAAACATGCAAAGGAACAGGAAATGAGGAAGGGGGCAAACACTTTTTCACACCACTGTATATGCTGGCTGCCTTGGAGGGGACAAGGAGGAGACAGGATGAGTGCCGTACACACAGGAGAATTTCCTGTTTATACGGTGGCCTCTGTAATAGGAAATCCGTCTCCTGCTCTGCCATTGGACAACTGTTCTGTCCATCATAGGAGGTGTTACTTTGTATTAAAGAGACTGCCGAGAAAACAGGAGTTTTTCCTGTATGTAATCCTTTTTGCGCTTGTCCTACCCCCCCCCCCCCCCCCGTCCCATCCAAGGCTGCAGATGTATGGGCATCAGTCAGGCTGCACTGATGGCAATGGTGAGTCTGCATTCATAGCAATGGGGGTGCTGCATCTCTGACAATGGTGGGTTCTGCATTCCTGGCAATAGTGGGTGCTGCACTGATGGAAATGGGAGTGCTGCATTCATGGCAATGAGGGTGCTGCGCTGATGGCAACGAGGGTGTTGCATTGATGGCAATGGGGTGATGCACGTATGGCATTGGGGGTGCTGCACTGATGGCAATGGTGGGGCTGCATTCATGGCAATAGTGAGGCTTCATTTATGGCAATGGGGGTGCTGCATTCATGGCAATGGGGGTGCTGCATTCATGGCAGACACTTATGAGTCTGCAGATGGGCATTGATTTTGCTGAGTCCTTTATTGACAAAATTTAAGTTTTTTTCCTGAAACTTGCCTCTTAAAATGAAGGTGCGTGTTATACGCCAATAAATACGGTGTATCCAAATAACACACCCGAGCACATCTCTTTACTCACACACAGCCACAAAGGCAAGAGAATTCTTGTTGGGCAGTGTGTTAGAGCTCGAACGAACACACTTAGACTGAAATTTAATGGTTCAAAGAATGTCAGGCAAAATGGTCTGCCCTCACGCATGTTTACTTCATCAAATCTGGCCCGCTTTGAAAAAAGTTTTGGACACCCCTGTTTTAAACAGTATATAAAGGTGAAGACAGCTGATATACATGTAAAACTTATGTAGGTAGATTAGTTTAATCTCTGTGTATCATCTGAGGCTGTTCACTTCACTGGGTATATGTGAGGATTTACATCCACTTTAATAAGTGGTACCTACAGGCTTCTGATACTTGCTGGAGATGTGAGCAAGTCAGCAGGACAATATTATACATCTGGTGGGACTGCCCTCTTATCACCCAGTACTGGCAGTGAATTTGTAAATTGACTACACATATTACAGACACAAAAATTAGCCTCACCCCAGTGTGTTGTCTTCTCTATATCAATTCACGCCCGCTGAAAAAATACAAACACTCTCTTATTAAACACTTGCTGAACTCATTCATTTCCCTCCATTGGAAATCTACTTCTCTTCCACTTATTAAGAATTGGCTTCGGAAAGTGGGTGACATATTCTGTATGACAAGGAGAGGACATAAGTTATTGAACGACTCCATGTCCAGATTCCACAAAACATGGATGGAGTGGTTCATGCTCACAAATTCTGATGAGTACCCGCATTAATGCAAGGGTAACTAGTGTCAACCTAGTTTGGTATTTTTCTCTTTTTTTTTCCTTTTTTTTCCACTATTTTTTGTAATACTGACTGGAGAAAGGGATTTATAGGAAGCTCCATTACATTTGCACATTCTTCTAATATAGCTATCTATTGGGTGATCAACTCTAACTTTAACCCCAACCATATTTTACTTTCTATTTTCTGTCTCTCTGGGTATTGTTTCCTATCCCCATTATTTCTATAATGTGCCATGATGCGTAATCTATGGGGGGGAGGGGGGTTCCTTTCCCCTTTTTTCTATTTGGTTTACTTGACTTGATCGTGGACTAAAATGCAATTGTTACTAAAGGGCAGATTTTCTCATGCTGTTATGATGTTGCACTTGTTTTCAGATGCCTTATTTGTTCACAGGTTTATATAACGTGACGTTGCTGAAACATACGGTATGGTTCTCTATATGAGTACAAGACTACTGTATGATAAATACAATCTTTTTGTTGTGATTTAAACCAGTACGCTCCATGATCATTTGTCTGTTATGAGCATTATGTACTTACCTCAGGATCAAAATGCTGTATTCAGTTAATCACTGTTTCTGATAAAATGTAATTGTGAACAAAAAAAACATGATGCTTTGATGCTGTATATGGCTGACTATTGTTCTTGGGATGTGTACGCATTCAAGCATATTCTTTTAGGGGGCAAAAAGGCATTTGCCTTAGAGAGACTGTCATCAAATTTGTGTACATGAACAAATTGGGATGTAACCACATATAATAACAAACATAAGAGCTGTCTATTTTCTGAAGTTGACAAATGGTTAAATGATAACAGGCTAAATTCACAAACCTTTAAAGTGGAAGTAAACCCTCCTATCGTTTTCAGTCAAGGAAGCTGCCATCTTGGCCTCTGATAATTCTTAAACTGCCATAATGCTGCACATGTGATCAGTTATGACACCAGCCATTGGATGGTTTGAAAGTTTGGTTGAGAGCACAACCAATGTGAAAGTTAACATTTCCAGCATGCCAGGAATGTAAGTGTTTTTTGAAAATGGGTTTACTCCCGCTTTAATACAAGGAAAATGATCTTTATTTTATTTCCTTTGTTGTAATTTCCAAATCTTGTTGAGCTTGCTAAAAATAACTGACTAAAATCTATGGAAAAATAACTAAAAATAACACTTTAAAAAGAATATGAATACTTATCAGCCTTGTGTGTGATATGTGAATATTTGGACCAACACTTCCCCTTCCGTATATACCATGAAGGCTTGAGCATAAACCTTTTCCATTTTTTTTCTGTGTGTCAAAGACTATTCCTTGTTTCCTTATTCCTTTCCAACGGGGGCAGACATAGTAGAAAAAAACCCTTATTTTAGTAAAGTGAAGAAGGGCTAGAACCTATTGCTGTCAGGACCTACCTGTCCTGAAGACCCCCATTGCCCTAATTTGTTGTCCTGGTGTCACAGGTAACACATGTAAAGTCTGAGTCCAAAGAGTAAATGGAGTTTTTATCTGGCTATCTGGTTCTATTTGCTTCCCAGGGAGGTCTTGTGCACTGATAGATACATTTTCCCTTTAGCCTGCAGATACCAGAGTATTGAAAGTTGTTATTTTTCATTTTAAAGGAAATGAACAATTATTTTGATTATTGTAATAATTACCTGCTATCACAGGGAAGCTCCTTACACAAAAATCTATGACATGGCTGTCAGGGAGTCATTTAGATTGGCCACTCTTACTGTCAATACTTGTATTAAGCCGATCCTTGAGTCAACAGGAAATCAATATTACACAGCATCATTCATTTAGTTATTCATTCTAATCGCTATTGCTGATTTGTATTCTGATTTTCCTATAGCACAGTGGTTTGTAGCAGACTTTTTCTTTTTTTTTTTTTTCAAAGTTTTTTCAACATTTCTCATATAAATGACAATATAGCCATCAAGAGCAATATGTTAACAGTAACAGTAAGTTGTCATCTCAGTACAACTTGCATAGGGTTTTCGACATTCTGTTAAAACTCAATGTTTGCTATCAAAGTGGTGCAGAAATACTACAGCTTTGGGCATCCCAGATCAACCATACAGTATAAACCTTCAAGCAACACAGATGTTGTCATAAAGACACATAGAGGCAGGGTTATGATTTTGTGCTCTCACAGAAGTCACTTCTTGTTTTTAAGACTAATGTTCACCATGCTTATGCTCATCATTTAATATCAACGTGTGATGTATCACAATCTATTGTAGTATGGGGTCTAAAGTTGTCTCTAGAAAACATATACAGGAGTCTGATTTCTTAAAGTGTAACCAGTTTGCCCACATTTTCTAGTATGTGTTTTTATCAGCCTTCTGAAGAACTTTAATTTCTTCCATAAAATTTATCTTGCCCACTCTCAAGATCCGCTCTGCTATTGATGGTGGTTTGGGGGCTTTCCAATATATTGGAATTAGGCTCTTGCCCAAGTTTAGGCGCAAATACTTATTTTATTTAGGAAGAGAAAGGGGTGTGCTGTGAAATAAGAGTACCAAGGGGACCTCTACCAGGGTTATAGTAGTCATTTTCACAATTAGGTTGATAATTAGTACTTAGCATAGTTTAATTAGTGTACACTGCTACGAAATGTGGCAGAGGGTACCTGAGGCCACTTTACATAATCTGAACAATGGTGAGGTCTAAGTGTCCCAGCTACTTAGATGCACTGGGTATATGTACCAATAAATTTAGGAATTAAAAAATGCTCTCTACTATAGTAGAATTTACAGAACTGCCAGAGGAGCTATCATAAAAATTATGAAACACCATTCTTGCTTTTAACCTCAGAATTCTCACTTTAAAGCTCAGAATTCTAACTTTGAATCCCATAATTCTGACTTTAAAAGTCAGATAGTGTTCATCTGAAACATGTGTGCATGGGAATTTTAGATAACTCTCAATGGCACATCTTCTAATTAAACTCAGTGGATGGCAGTATGCAACAGCTGTGGGTGCCGGATAAGCGAGTAAGCAATCTCTATGCTGTAAGATCCCTGTTTGACCATGTGTATGATGCCCTAAGGTGCCAGTGTTTAAATTCACAAGTATACAGTATCTCACAAAAGTGAGTACACCCCTCACATTTTTGTATGCAAGACTAGTGAAAAACAGTCAGAAAAGATGAGTAGGGGAAAGAAATGTCAGTGACCTCCACTTGTAAAACCATTCCTGTTTTGGAGGTTGTCTCATTGTTGCCCATCTAGTGCACCTGTTGTTAACTTCATTAACACCAAAGCAGCTGAAACGGACTGACAACCCACTCTGCTACTTAACTGATCAGATCAATATCCCAGGAGTTTAATTGACTTCATGCTATACTCTGATTAAAAAGTGTTTCTTTAATTGTTTTGAGCAGTGTACATGAGTAATTTACTCAAATGGAAACATTTTATATGTTTTTTTCCGTAGCTCTGAATGCATCACTGCATTACAGAACTTCACTCAGCTTTGTGTATTGTCCCATAGACAACAATGTATCTATGTTCAGATTTGGCTACACAGCTACAAACACACTTTTTTATAGAAATAACTGAAATATGGAAATAACACTCAGTCCAATATGCCTGTTGGCATTTTATATATAGCTAATATTACCTAAAACAATATCAATCTTATTATAAACAGCATCAGCACACTCATTTGATATTTATAAAGTCTTGTATAATGTGTTTAATGCATCTCTAAAACACTTGCGGATGGCGGTACCCCAAGAAATGTTTACATTTACATCCACATTTACTTAATATGGTTTAAGTTGAATCTTCACATTATATTAACCACTTCTTGCCGGGTGGATGTCCTGGGATGTGCTTGACTTTCCAGTGGTATATCTGAATGATGCCTGTAGCTACAGACATCATTCAGATATTGGCTTTTTCAGCCAGCGATTCCCTGCACCATAAGAATGATCATAGCAGCTGTTCTGCCGCTTGATCGTTCTTACGGGCAGCGGGAGGGGGGACCCCCCCTTCCGCCGCCCTCTGGTGCTTCTACCGACCACCGCTTCCATCGGTGAGTCGGACACAGGATCCGCCAGCCCCCGTTTGTTCATCATAGAGCTTTCCGGCGGACCAGATGTCGCCGGAGTCTCTATGATCGTTCAGAGGCCAGGCGCGATGTTATGACGTCACGCCCGGCCTCTGCATTCAAACACCAGCGCTGCCTCGGCTGGGAAACCGTAATCGTTTTTTTTTTTTTATATTAGGCTTCCCAGCCTAGAGGTGAGATATGGGGTCTTATTGACCCCATATCTCACTGTAAATAGGTCAGATCATGCCATATTCCTATTACAAGGGATGTTCACATTCCTTGTAATAGGATTAAAAGTAATCAAATTTATTTTTTCTTTTTTTAAAGTGTCAAATTAAAAAAATAAAAGTAAAATTAACAATACATTTTTTTTTAAAGCGCCCCTGTCCCCGTGAGCTCATACGCAGGAGTGAACGCATACGTAAGTCCAGCCCACATATGAAAATGGTGTTCAAACAACACATGTGAGATATCGCCACGAACGTTAGAGTGAGAGCAATAATTCTAGCCCTAGACCTCCTCTGTAACTCAAAACATGTAACCAGTAAAAAATGTTAAAACGTCGCCTATGGGGATTTTTAAATACCGAAGTTTGGCACCATTCCACGAGCGCATGTAATTTTGAAGCGTCACATGTTGGGTATCTATTTACTCTGCGTATCTTCATCTTTCACATTATGCAAAAAAAATTGGTCTAACTCTACTGTTTTGTTTTTTTCTAAAGCATGAAACTGTTTTTTTCCTGAAAAAAACGTGTTCGAAAAATTGCTGCGCAAATGCGAGATAAAAAGATGACTGCCATTGTATTCTCTAGGATCTTTGCTAAAAAATATATAATGTTTGGGGGTTCTATGTAATTTTATAACAAAAAAATTATGAATTTTACACGTAGAAGAGAAATGTCAGAATTGGCCTGGGTGCGAAGTGGTTCAAGAGACACATGCACATGTACTGTAGATGCAGTCTTCTAGCAATACCATTTTCTTTCACTGCTTTTTATCAATCCTTAAACTATGCAATTATTAGTAGATATACTGGCAATAATTCATGAGGAATGATTGAGAAAACCATAGGAATATGGCTGACTTTAGTCCGTCCAAAAAGAAAACCAGGTAATAAGATTAGTCAGTATCAGTGGAGCACTTTGCAGTGCTTTGAAGATTTTTTTAATGATGCGGTCTTGCTTGCACAACCAACCTATGTCTAATGTCTACAGACAGAATTAGTCCTTATACAATATGTCTAGTGGTTAATTTGCAGTTGGGGTAGCACAGAAGAAAATGTATAGTGATTTAAAGCTGAGTAGAATGAGTATTTTGGGCAAATACTCTCTGCAGTGTTTACAAAGCAATGCCTATGTGCTTTAACCCAATAAAATAGAAAGGGAATGCAAGCCATCAATACATTAAGGAGCTTCAGAAGAGGGTATAATTACTCTTTTCTCTTTTAAACATAATTAGAAGTACATTGTAATTAAGCCTTCACAGAGCACCTGTTAATGCATTTGCTTAACAGCAAACTACCAAAAGATGTTTTTTTTTAGTCAAGTAATTTTTATTGACGTTCTTTACAAGTTAACAACCAGTTACAAAAGGAAATAAAAAAAAAATGATGCATAAGTACAGTTCCAAAATCGTTTTCCATTCCGGCACTTATTTCTCAATACAACACAATATCATTAAAGAACCATAGCTAAGCTGTGGTGAATGTACATAACAAGATAGCAGTGAAAACTTCCTCCTCAATCAAACATCCAAGAGAGTGAACAATCAAATCCAACCGTGTATAAGACCTCCGTATTGAAAAAGTATACAAGTATAGACCTCCGTATTGAAAAAGTGTGTTGGGGGAGAGTCAGAGTTGGGAAATCAGTCCACAGGCTAAAAACAACAATCGAGTGATTAGAATTTTCTGTGTAGAAGATGGGCAACCATCTGGGAGTATGCCTAATAGGGCAAGTTTAGGATCAGGAGTTATTTGTATAAAAGATGTTGTTTGCATTTCAATTTATTCATATGATCTGGGAATTTTTGTTTAGTAATTTACCTATAGTTTGCTTGCATTGTAGCTTGAAACCAATACATTAGCATATTACAATACAAAACATACACATGTAAATATTATACGCTAATGAACATAAAGCATTAAACAGTGGTGGAGGATATACGATGAGATGTAGGTGTTATGATTGCAAGCTGTTTTAGTATCTGTGTGTAGGTCACAAATCAGTTCCTCAAAGCTCAGCACAGGGTTCCAGTGAACTTGTCAGCTATTTTAAAATAATAAACATGAAAGTTCTGCTTAAGTCCCACCAACCACCTCTCCAATAACAGTGGGTTTTTTTTTGGTCAAAAAGTATTTGTTGGGCTTGAGGACTGAACCTCAGCAGTAATACCACAAAGTGGTGTGCCCCCTCCCCAAAAAAAGAACAATGAAAATTATAAGAGAAAAACAACAAAAAGCCCACAATATTTATTTCTAATAGAAATGGAATAACAGGAAGATAAAAGACAGTCAACACAATTCGGGAACAGAATGTTCCACTTTCATCAGGATTTAAACAGGAAAGTAAAAGGCTTCCTATAAGACAGTACGAGCACGAGTGTCTCAAATACACTTTTTAGGAGCCTTTAAAGATATAATCCTATAGGAAGTCTTTTCTATAAGGTTCTGATGAAGGGGGACTGTTTGGCCCTCTCGATAGGCATTGGCTGTGCTGTTAGATAAATTCTATCGGTATTAAATAATTATGAACTTTTTGAACTTTTATTGCCTTCCAAGCTGCATGTCCAAAAGCAAAAAAAAGTAAAGCTAAACAGCTACTCACATTTCATATTTAATCATGAATTTTGTGTTTTACTGAAGTTATGAGGATGCTTGAAACCTCATACATTTATGTTTACTTCCAGCCTTTTCTACCACATGTTATGGAAGAATGGCGGTATTGCTGACATGAAAACATAATAGAGGAAGCTAGAGAAGGGATGATTTATAAAGTAGTGGAATGACCTATCTGCAGCCATACCGCTGCATCTAAGGAAAAAGAGGGTAAGCCTGTTTCAAGGCCCCCCTTTACCTATGGGATCATGACAGGAGCATTTTCAAGGCATCCCGCTGATTTGAAAAGCAGCGGGTGGTCTATGTAAGGTTAGTTATGGCAGTTAGAACTCGAAAAATTCTGGAATTGGCCCCCCCGTTTCATGATAGGTTAAAATAGGTCAGATGACCTCATGGAAGGTTCCAGAATGTTGGGGGATCAGTATATAAAGGACCCCCTCTCTAGGTCCGGGGCCAGTCATCAGAGGGAAGACCATACAGCAGAGCTCCCCACCCAAACCCTCCCCCCTAAAAAATTAAAAAGATACAATTAATTTTAAATACAAAGTTCATTTCAGCTTGAATCAGAGTGGCTGAGCTGGGTTTAAATGTGTATAATTATGTTAATATTGGTGAATTCATTTATTTACATTTTGTTTTTTAAATAAAAGCAAGGAAAAAAGCCCCTGCAAAAATGGAACTTAAAATGCAGGTACAGTGTGGAATATTCACTGCAAAGTCCTAGGGAGAGCAGTATTTGCTCGGTATTATAAAGAGAACCATTAGTCTGAAGCCTACTGACTTAATTGTATACAGTTCTAAGAAATAGCAAACTGATACTTGCAAGACAAGTGGCCAAAGTTGTCCCATATGTTATGAAATCAAAATTATAAATTGGTAAATTCATTTTCTCTAATTTTCATGTATGTTAATTAGTGATTGTAACATTGAAGTGTGGAACACATAAAAACATGGGCAGATTGGTTCAGTTTACCTTAGTGTAATCTGCTGTAGACCATATACACATAAGTAATCTGGACAATCCTCTAGAAAACATATGTAAAGGGAACATAGCAACAGTCAGAAGATAAGTGCATACACAAATACACAGTTACTGTTTAATCAAGTTTAAAAGAAAATATCAGTAAATAATGATTGGTTTGATCTTAGGTCACATAGAGGTAGATTACTGGCAAATTAGGTCCAAAACAATGTTTCTTTTTAATTAAAAACCCATGTATGGCTAATGTAATGTCAAAACATAAAACATAGAAATTCTGTATTTTTTCCCTACAGCACAAAGTAAAAGGTGAGAGCTGGATTATACTTGGATACTTTGAAACCATATTGCTCTATCTTTTTGTTTAGACACATAACTACTTTCAATAGTGTTGACCACGTTGGTTGCCTCCAGGTGTAGTATAGGGCCACTTATAGTCAGTTCTAGCAGCCTGATGAATCTGTTTTCTTAACTACCATTTGGAATCTTAATTAACCGCCTGACCTGGATCATCCACGGGGCATCTAAGGCAAGAGCCTAGGGTCTGCAATAAACCAGAGGAAAAGCACAACAGATCAAAGCTGTATCTCTATATGTCTCTTCATAAGGCAGGTTACAGTTTCAGGCAGTTGGTGTCTGGGTGCCAGTGCAGACAAGGCAAATGGGATGGCTGCTCTTTGCCTGATGAACTCCAGAGCAGCCTAGTCTATGAAATGCTGGTAACTTTTAGACTTACAAGTGTGGACAATTTCAAATAAGCTTAAAGCATACAGGTCCTGTTCTCTTAAAGCCTGTTATACAACACAGTGCTTGTGCTGTGTCATTTGGACCCCCGTATCGCTTGAAATGCCTGGCTGATGCTGCCTAGCTATACCCTCCCCTCTGCAAACAGACCACGATAATCATGGCTGCTGAGCCCTGACATCCTGGTCTGTTTGCATGCCTCCATCATTTGCAGCCTGCTATCTGTCTCCTGTGTCCTTCTCCTACCTCCTCCCTCTCTCCTCTGTTCGTCTCTGCTTGTACAATGTGCCCCTCACCCATTCCTGCTGCTCTAACTGCTCTCAAATCTTACACGCTCCCATCCTCTCTGCACCATTATAATAATTGTCCCTGTGTTCAGTATAAAAGCTGCACGATTGCAGCTGTATGAGCTCCGCTCCCGCTGCTCAGCTGATTGTTGGCGGATCCTCTCTCCCCCTCCTCCCTGGCTAAAGTCAGTGGGAGGGATTAGCCCCGCCCACTGAAGCTGTGAGACGGACACAGAACAGAGGAGGGGAATCAGCTGAGCGCCCGGAGCGGAGCTAATATAGGTACAATTGGGCAGTTTTTTTCACAGAACACAGGCACAAGGAAACTTCTTATAATGGTGCAGAGAGGATGGGTACATGTAATAGAAGTAGGTTAATAATCACTTTAATAGCTTTGGTTGAGGAAGCTCCCACATAGCAAGTTTACCTCAAAGGACACGCAACAGTAATTCAAATCATAGAAATACAGAAAAGAGCGCCAGACCAAAACCAGATAAAAGAGTCTAAGATCATTTAATTGTTTGTAAAAATATCATAAAAACAGCCAACATGTTTTGGGGGCAACACCACTTGCTCATAACATAGGATACAACTTGAGTGAACAGTGACTTCAGAGAGCTATATCAGAACCAGTATTGAGCTCTCCACATGGTGCTCAGCAGTTGCTGAGCAACATTGAAGTCATTGTTTCATGTGGGCCCATCTAAGTTTCATCCTGTGCTAAGATCTGTGGAGTCCACCCCTGTTTTATCCTGTGTTGCACCCTAATGAAGACAGGGTGATAATACTCCTGAAATACATTGGCTGTTTTTACATGACTTTTTTTTTACAACAAATAAAATAATCTTGGGCTTTAGTCTGATGTCTCTGCTTTCTGTATTTCTATTGTCTGTGGCTGATGAAATCCTTATCTATATCAATCGAAGGGGTGTGTGTGTGTGTGTTTGTGTGTGTGTGGGGGGGGGGGGGGGGGGAAGGTCCTACTGTGACAAGGGCTCTATTCTTTATTAATTAATCTCAATTAACTTCATATCAGCACATAGTAAGGCTCAAATACTAAAACTTCCATCAAATGTAAATCATACTCTATTATTATACTTTTAGTCATGATTACATAAAGCAGCATTTTTCTTAACTAGTCAAACCAGATGCAGAGGAAATTTAAAAAAAGAACTGTGTCTGCACATTACTTGATGTTTGAGGTTAATTAGACACTTTTAATATGTAATATCTAGAACAGGTATGTCAAACTCAAATTAACCACAGGGTCAAAATGAATCGGACATTATTTGTAGGGGCTACACCCGATCAACTAAACCATGTTAAAGTGTTACTAAACCCACAACAGTAAAATCTATCTGTATATGCAGAATAGCATGCTTGTTATACTCACTGTGGAATTTAAGGGGTTAATCCTCTGTATTGTGTAAAAAGGCTATTTGATTCTCTATGCACAGATCCTCCCCCTCCAGCATGGTCTCTCTTGACAAGGCCAGACAAGACACAGTGAGGGTAGTAAAGCTGCACATGCTCAGTTTGGTCTCTATTCCTGAAGAGAACAATTCCTTGGTCACATGATATTGACATCACACATTTGGGTGTGTATACAGATCCTAAATGAAAGCCCAGTCCCTCCCTCCTCCTCCATGCCCAGTAACTAAAAAAGAACACAGTGGGTGGGATGTCACATCTTGATTCATAGATGATCCACCTCCCATAGCAGAATGAGGACCCAGGCTCTAGTGGAAATCTCCTCCTACCTGAACATTCAACACTCAGACCCTGCAGCTTATCACGTGACCCTGACATTCAGATCAGCCAAAAGGGTATATAGTGGCAGAATTTTAATGTAAAAAGAAGATTTAAAAGCTGTGGGCCCTGCGTGGGGGTTGGATGAACTATTAAAGTGTATGTTATAGTTTGAGACTTACCCTTACTGACTTACCAAACAGTAGGTAAGGATAAAATTGCAACAGGGACACAGACAGAAAAAAAAATTGACAGGGTGAAAGGGTGTACAACAGTACAGCAGCAGGACACAGTTACATGAGAACCACCAATGGATTGCTTAGCTACAGCCAGTCAACAGCATGGGGTTCAGATAAAATACAGAAGAATGGTACAGAGGGGAGTTGTACTTGGACCAGAGGGTCAAAGAAAAGTGAACCAGGAAGTCAGAGCAAAAATTTGTTATTTTGCTGCTTGGTCAACTTCATCAAAATATCAACATATGATATCCACACCTCAAAAAAATGTGCTTGTATTTTTTCCTTAAAGTGTAAGCTCCCTCTGTAAGGTGAACTTACACAGGCCCCCCTCCTGACCCCCCCCCCCCCCCCGGTCCCACTGATCTGGACCACAGCAGTCTCCGGTTCTAAGCCCCAGTATATCCGCGCCAGAAACCTGGGGCTTAGAAATCCTCTCTGCAGCCATACATCTTCTGCATAACTGACAGGACGGGCTATGTGGCTGCTGATTGGTTGGCACCGCCCATATGACGGCACTGCCCAATTAGAATGCTCCAAAATATCCCTCCTGTGATGGCACTGACCAATTAGAATGCTCCAAAACATCATTCCTGATGAGGGATGTTTTGGACATTCAGCTCAGGGGATTTCTAAGTCCCGAACTCCATTATGCGGATATACCGGGGCTTAGAACCCGAGATTGCCGCGGTCCAGGTAAGCGGGACCGAAAGAGGGATGAGGAGAGGGACCTGTGTAAGTTCACCTTACAGAGTTTTCTGTAAAGGTGACTTACCCTTTAAAGTGGATATAAACCTGATTCATGAAATTTGAGCTGGGCACATATATCTGCAGTGTTTTATTATCTCTCTTCAAAGCCCTGTGTCCTGTAGCTTTCTCCTGCCCCATCCCCCTGTTATCAGCCTGACAAGTTCTCTGTCACATATGATAAAAGCAGCCTGAGTTTTGTGTTGGGGAGGATGCTATAAATAGATTAGCAGAGCCCTGAACTATACAACAAATGGAGCTGAAAGTCTCTACCTATGAGGAGAGGGGGTGTGTCCCTTTCCTCCAATCAACTGTCTTGGCCAGACTTCACTACAGTGTTAACCAGGAAGGGAAAATCTGCCAAAACGAATAACACTTTTTCTAAAGGATATATACAGTTGAAGACAGCAGATATATATGTAAAACTTATGTAGGGAGATTTGTTTCATCTCTGTGTCTGCCTCTGTGTCACTGGGTATATGTGAGGGTTTACATGCACTTTAGGGATGCCTCAATCCAGTCCATTTTAGGGATAAATATTGATTTATCTGTAAAAAGATTCAGCGTGGGTAGATCAGGGTAGATCCATTCAGGAGTTTGAAACAATAATTTACCAGATAATCTTTGGTGTATCAGGCAATATTTCTCCAGAAATGTTTTATCTTTAAACCAGCCCAGAAAGTATGGAATAAGTTTGCCCACTTCTGGCCACATTTAAGGCAGCAATGTGAATGGCTGAGTGCCATAAAATAAATCTGAGAGAATCCAATTGATGCTGCATGTTGCCAAAATAAATAATTCATGCGAAAAATCTAAAAGAGCTGCTGCAAACACGAAATGTGTCCATATATATATATATATATATATATAAAAAAAAAAAATCTATTTGAACATACACATACTGCATATGTTCTGTTGTAGATTGGTAACATTATTTCCCTATAGGCAACCTCTGTGATGGTGCTCCACGCTGTTGAAATACTTAAAAATAGCAGTTGTGGATTTTGTCAGGAAAAATTTCATTTTCAAGTTCATTTAGTAAGACTGTTAGTGTATTTATCACAGTCTATGTACAATATATAGCAAGCGTATGTCCACATATAACTCTATTATGTGGATTTGATTCCTATGTGGTGGAGAGCTCATTAACTCATGCAAGCACAGGCCACTTCAACTCCTTTCCTCACAACTCTCTGAGTTCTTAGGAATGTCCAGAGAAGATATTTTTCTCAGCGTTTCTTCCCCAGCAGCTCAGAGGCCACACCTGATGAGGTAGAAGTAGTCAAGCAAGTAATATACTGTCAGGTGATAGGCCATCCACTGTCAAAACTGGTTTGTGGGCTGCTGGATAGGAATCTAATAGCACACAGCTTCTCCGAAAAATCCAGCTACTGTGAGGAACACCTCCCCAAGTACTGAACCTAAATGTCCCCGGGTCTGGGATCCCTCTAGCTCTTTGGCTGTGTTGCCAGAGCTACCCTGGATGTCATTGTGACAGTAGCTGTTTGTTTTCTTAACTGTTTTACTGAAGTAGTGGTTCTTATATACAGTAGATTCTTTGATTGTTTGGCAATCCAACTGGAGCTGACAACCGGAGCTGACAGTTTTTTTGTTCAACCCAGTCACTGGGTTGAACGGAAAAAAAACTCATAGTGTGTACCAGGCTTTACACTATTGGGAGTGTTTCCCTGTGTTTCTTTTTATGTGGCTAATTGCATGAGTAATGAATACCTGGAAGAGCTGGAGAACACCATATTGTCTATAGGGGAATTATCCACATCTCTGTGTGTTATTTGGCTACTTATAATATGGGTGTCAATATTTTTTAGTAAGGTTTGAGTCTTATGACAGTGGTGGTGTGATATTATAGATCCAATTTTGGAGTATCTCTTGGATTGTGGGCGGTGTTGATGGACTAAATAAAAGCACTTTATGCACATGTTGGTTTTATTCACAGAATGCAATCAAGTTTTCACCTGATTATTCCAAGTGAACCTCGAATCAGCTATATAACTTTTAAAAAGAGGCAATATATGGTCACAATTATAGTTCCATCTAAAACGAATTTATGTAACTGTGTTCTTGCTTTTTTTTTTTCCTTCTCTGATAAGCGACTTCTTGCTTAGTAACCGATTATGTAACCATATTTATGAGAAACAAATTATCAATATAAATAGTGCATGCATTAATCATGCACACTAATGTATGCAACCTTGAGGGTAAATTAAAAGCCAATTTAATATTCATATCAACAAGTCAATTAGTTGATTTTGCTCCTCATGATTGCCTAGATAAACATTAGAAGCCCAATTAATCTCCCAGTGATAACTTGAAACCACAGACTTGAGAGAAACATGAACATAAAGAGCTTGGCAAATGTAGTCTTGGTATTACAAATCTTACAACACTACAAGAGGTTCAAATGAAACCACACAAATGATACTTATTTTAATTTAATGCAATTATATTTTAGTATATATTTTATTTATTTAAGGGCAAGTACAAAATAGTAAGTGAGGAGTTTACCAGGCCATCTCCACCGCAAAAAATGCAGAAAATTAATAATTTTTTTGCTATAAAATTACATAGAACCCCTAAACATTATATATAATTTTTTAGCAAAGACCCTAGAGAATACAATGGTGGTTGTTGCAACTTTTTATCTTGCACAGGAATTGCACAACAATTTTTTGAGCGCGTTTTTTTGGGGAAAGGAACAGTTTTGTGCTTTAAAAGAGAACAAAACAGTAAAGTTAGCCCAATGCTTTTGCATATTGTGAAAGATGAAGTTACGCCGAGTAAATAGATACCTAACATGTCACGCTTCAAAATTGCACACGCTCGTGAAATGGCGCCAAAATTCCGTACTTAAAAATCCCCATAGGCAACGCTTGAATTTTTTTTACTGATTACATATTTTGAGTTACAGAGGAGGTCTAGGAACAAAATTATTGCTCTCGCTCCAATGTTCGCAGTGATACCTCCCATGTGTGGTTTGAACACCGTTTCCATATGTGGGCGGGACTTATGTATCCGCTCGCTTCTGCGTGTGAGCACACGGGGATAGGGGCGCTTTAAATAATTTTTTTTTATTGTTAATTATACTTCCTTTTTTTTATTTTGACACTTTATGAAAAAAAAAAATTTGGATCACTTTTATTCCTATTACAAGGAATTTAAACATCCCTTGTAATTGCAAACTGACATGACAGGTCCTCTTTATAGTGAGATATGGGGTCAATAAGACCCCACATCTCACCACTAAGCTGGGAAGCCTGAAATAAAAAAAATAAAAATAAACCGATCACGGCTTCCCAGCCGAGGTGGCGCCATTTTTTTGAATGCAGAAGCCAGGCGGGACTCGCCGATGAGTCGGTGAGTAGGCAGAAGCAGCGGAGGGCGGCGGGAGGGAGGGGCGTCCCCTCTCGCCTCCCGTAAGAACGATCAAGCGGCGGAACAGCCGATATGATCATTCTTATGGTGTATGGAATCGCCAGCTGAAAACAGCAATATCTGAATGATGTCTGTACCCCTACTCAAAGGCTGTCACGTCATATGACGGCGGGCGGGCGTGAGGCAGTTAAAGTGGTTTTAAAGTCAAACTTTTTTCACCTTAATGCATTCTTTGCATCAAGGTAACAAACATTCCACTAGCTGTTCCTTCATCCCCCCTCCGCTTCCCTAAACACTTACCTGAGTCCTTTATTGATCCAGCACTGTGCCTGGATCAGCTCTTCTCTCCCCTCTTCCTGCTCTCATAAGCTACACTGAGAGCAGCTGGAGACTTTGGCTCCTATTGCTGTCTGTCAAATCCTGTGAGAAGGGAGTGGGGAGCTTGGGGAAGTGTGTGTCAATGGATGTACCAAATGATCCTTTCTAACAGTATGTATTAAAAACAATAGTTTTGTTTGCACACATTTGCAAATGAATATGGTATTATCTGCAGTCCTAACCTTAAATTTTGAGGGCCTCCATAGTATAAGCATGGGGCTCTCAAAGCTTAGCGTTACAACTGCAGATAATACTGGGGTGCTATGAAGTGGCTCTGCAGCTTACGCATGTATGTGTAAATGTGTGCAAACTAAACACCTGTTTTTAACGCATACTGTTAGACAGGAG
This sequence comes from Lithobates pipiens, assembly GCF_037356315.1. Lineage (NCBI taxonomy): Eukaryota > Metazoa > Chordata > Amphibia > Anura > Ranidae > Lithobates > Lithobates pipiens. Next base: position 141,203,042 of record NW_027507764.1, read on the forward strand.
AATTTGGTTGCTGGCTGGTCGGTAACTTGAGCTGGGAATTTTCTTTGGTTTTGTTTGACATATGTTGCCCTTCCATGTGCTTCTTGCTGCAAAGGCCAATTATAGGTGGGGCAGTGGCCATTTCTTTGTACTGTTGGAATACTGATGAGGGGGCGCACTGGACATCTTTGCTGCCATTGTGCTATATGCTGGGTGTCCAGTGTACCCCTGTGCCTTTAAGGAGGGGTGGGCTCCCTCCAGGCTCACCTGCCCTCTGCCTATCCAGTATAATGCATGTGCTTCTACTAAGGAGGCTCTCAAAATTTAGAGTCAGCACTGCAGGTAATACAGGGTGCCGTGAAGTGGCTCTGCAGCTTACACATGTTAGACAGGATAATTTGGTTGCAGGCTGGTTGATAAGTTGAGCTGGTAATTTTCTTTGGTTTTGTTTTACATGTGTTGCCCTTCCATGTACTCCTTGCTACACAGGCCAGTTATAAGTGGAGGTAGTGGCCATTTGTTTGTACTATGGACGTACGCAGACCTGCTCGGGAGCGCACCGTCATGACTGCCCCCCCATAGCACACGGCTTGCTATAGGGGCACACGCAGGAGAGGAGAGTGCCGAGTGACTCCATAAGAGGAGGTACGGGACCACTCTGTACAATACCATCATACAGAGGAGGTAAGTATACCTTTTTTTTTCTTACTTTACAACAGCTTTACCTTTTTTTTTTAACTACTGCACCGCCGCACGTTGATATACCTCCTAACTTTGAAGAGTGATATCTTTGTTATGGCAGCAGCTAGCTGCCATAACCCTGGTATCTTCTTCTTCAGCAGGTGGTCCAGTTTCCGATAATAGTGGTTTCTGTGGCAGATTCACAGCAAGATCACTTTTATCGACGGCGAGAGAGGCCCCCCTCCCGTCACTCTCCGGTACCCTCCGCCGCTTACCGGAGCCATCAGTAGCGGAGGAGCCGTTTGGATCCTTCTCCTTCCTGGGTATCGAGATGAGTGAGGGGAAGATGGCCCCCACCCGTCTCCACACCATTGCAGGGCAGAAGCGACTTCAAAACGGCACTTCCACCCATAGCTCTTAAAGGGCCATTTTTTTTTTCAAATGACAATTTTTTTTTATTGCATGTTAGTGTAAATTTGAGATCTGAGGTCTCTTTGACCCCTGATTTCTTATTGAAGAGGTCCTGTCATGCTTTTTTTCTATTACAAGGGATGTTTACATTCCTTGTAATAGGAATGAAAGTGACACATTTTTTTTAAAAAGAACAGTGTAAAAATAAAAGGTAAAATAAATAAGAAAAAAATAATTTTTTAAACGCGTCCTGTCCCGTCAAGCTCGCGTGCAGAAGCGAACACATATTTAAGTAGCGCCCGCATTTGAAAATGGTGCTAAAATCACACACGTGGGGTATTGCCGCAATTGGTAGAGCGAGTGCAATAATTTTAGCCCTAGACCCCCTCTGTAACTCAAAACATGCAACCTATAGAATTTTTTAAACGTCGCCTATGGAGATTTTTAAGTGTAAAAGCTTGTCGCTATTCCACGAGCTGGCTCAATTTTGAAGCATGACATGTTGGGTGTCAATTTACTCGGTGTAACATTATCTTTCACAATATTAAAAAAAAATTGGGCTAAATTTATATTCTCTTATTTTTTCATTTAAAAAAGTGTTTTTTTTTCTCAAAAAAAAGTGTGCTTGTAAGACTGCTGCGCAAATACGGTGTGACAGAAAGTATTGCAACGACCACCATTTTATTCTCTAGGGTGTTAGAAAAAATGTATAATGTTTGAGGGTTATTTTCTAGCAAAAAAAAACTGTTTTTAACTTGTAAACAACAAATCTCAGAAAGAGACTTGGTCCTTAAGTGGTTAAATAAAAACAGCAAATGTAAGGCTAACCATAGACTGCAATAATTTATAAAAATAAAGTAATAGCTGCTATACCTTTCTTAAAAGCAACTACATAAGGCAATAGTCATTTGCTGTATATGGGCTGCTATATTTATAGAATTAATTTGTTAGCCCATAGACATCAGCTCATCTCTGCCTTATGTGGTTGCTTTTAGTCAATCATGGGTTTATATTGGTAGGCAGATTCTGTCTGACCAACATCTCGAAAGGGAATATTAGTAAAGACTATTAAAAATGTATGCTATTCTCCCCCAAGATAAAAGGCACATGGAACTTCCATCTGTATCACTCACCTCCTGCCCACTACACTCTGCCTTACAATAAACTTGCAAACTTGGCAGAGATAAGTGTGCAGGGTAAGAATTTCATTTTCAGAGCTTGCAGGCATTGTTGCACTAAGGGCAGTTGCACCTTGTCTGGGTAAACAAAAAGCAGACTCGCTTCTTCTCTTCTCAACTCCTATATCTCCATGTAAACTCTGTTACACTTAAAGAAAAGAGTAGAAAGTACATGCATTTTTATCTAATCTTTATCAGAGCCTATGGACCAAATTACACCTTAAAATATTTTTCTAATGAATCGTAGCAAGTTATAAACTGTGCAAATAACTGATTTGGTAAAAAGGGTGTCTAACTGGTTTCTTTTGGAAACATGACAAGATGCAACCATCTCTACTCTCATTACTAAGACAGACCTGAACTTTGACATACACCCAACCTGTGGGATGAATAAGTCATGTAGTAAAAGAGTGTTACTGGATCACACAGCCCTCTTCAAGTTCAGACAGACCTCCTCAAAGAGGTCAAAGCTTTCAGCAGAGGCTTTTATCTAGCAGTCCCTGTATGTTTGCCTAATAAAAGTGTGTGTTTTTCTCAAATGTGTTTTCTCAAGGGGTGTAATGCAGATTTACTTTTTGTTAGGCTGGTTGAGCCAGTAATCATTTCAAGCCAATAAGAAATGCTTTTATCAGGATTGACTTAATGCTGGGACCTTTGAGCATCATCAGATACTGACTGAACTCTGTAAAGTTTTATGAGAAGCTCAACAAATACATCTTGCAAAAATGGTCTGCTCATCTAAAGCCAAACACTCCTACATTTGCTGGAGGATCACGAGTTACAACAAGGCTTACTCAAAGTACAAGTGCTTTGGACAAGATAGATACAGAGCAAGACTATTCAATCCTGGTGTAATGATGGGCTTTTTACTGTGCTGTTAATTGTTCCCTCAGCTGTCAAACATCTTAGTGTTTATGTGAAAATAAATACTTATGTCAAAAAAGTTCATCACTCATTGTTTATATTCTGTGATCTGCAATTATTAATGAACATTGTGCAGAAGGAAAGACAAAAATACAGAAAATAAACTGTCAGAGAGAAGACTTGACATGTTTTTTTGAGATTTTACTCCGCAAGTATAACTGAGGCTTTTCAACCACTCATATACTTCATTACATTTTCCAGTCTGCACTTGAAATATTGCATGCCTAATGTAATTGGTTGCAGAGTGAAAAAGCTTTACTTTCCCTCACGTTATATAAAAGTAAATTCTAAGTTTGTCAGATTTCTGAGTTTCAAAGTCAGAATTCTTTGATTTAACCACTTGAACATCAGCATGTTAACCCCCCTTTTTGTCTAATGTATTTTAAAATTTTCAGCACTGTGATACCTTTGGGTTAATTTACTAAAACTGGAGAGTGAAAAATCTGGTGCAGCTGTGCATGGTAGCCAATCAGCTTCTAACTTTAGCTTGTTCAGTTAAGCTGTGACAAAAAAAACTGGAAGCTGGATTCTATGCATAACTGCAAATATTTTGCAATCTCCAGTACAGTCCATAATTTGTAATTTTTAATAAATATTTATCATATATGTAGTATATAGTATGGCGATATCACATGTGTGAGACATTTTTGCTGCTAGGATACATAGAGGGGCCAAAAATCCAAGGAATACCTTCAGGCTTTCAAGGGGCATAAATTATGCATTTGACATACTGACTACCAGCCATTCTATCTTGAAAAACCTGATGTGCCAGGACAGAAGAAACAACCAAAAAAGGGCCACATTTGGCAAACCAGACCCTCCAACATATATAGTAAGAGGCATGGTCTTTGGAAGATCACATTTCTTTCCAAATGTTTTTGGAAAATGAAAAAAAAAATATATATATTTTTTTATTTCATAATTCTTTTGCATTTTTGTGCACAAAATTGTAAATTTATAAGATATTTCTAACACACACCAGGGATATACACCCCAAAAAACATTCTGCTATGTTTTTGGAGTATGGGTGGAGTATGGGGATACCATATGAGTTAGAAAACTAGACCCACAGAAGGGTCCAAAATCCAGGGAGCAGATTCAGACTTTCAAGGAGTATAAATTATACATGTAATTTACTGGCTGCCTATAACATGTTTGGAAACCCTGTGGTGCCAGGACAATACAAACCCCCACAAAATTACCAGAGATTGGAAAGCAAATATCCAAGGTGTTTTTAAAGGTATAGTGAGCGTTTGGGATATTTAATTTTTTGCCACAAGTTTTAGGAAAGTGCAAAAAGGAAATAAAAGTTGTAACTCCTCCTAGTATGAGGATATTACACGAGCGAGACATTTTTACAACCTAGCTGAATAGAGGGGCCCAAAATCGTAGAAGTGCCTTCAGACTTTTAAGGGACTTAAATTATGCTTCTAATTTCTGGACTGCCTATCACATATTTCACTAGAATGTAATTCGGTGCAAAATAATCAAAACACTGAGTACAAAAGCTAATTTCATAAATAAACTGCGCTGCTCTAAACCTTCATAGACAAAATATAAAGCATGACCATAACAGACATGCTATAGCAATATAAAGTAACATTAAGGCTAAGTAAACACATAAACAGTGAATGAATCCAAGTAGAAAGTCCCAGATAAGAAAGTGCTTATCCAGGCGTAAACAAAACAGGCGCTTTACTTCTTGGTGCCTCCAGTGTTCCCATAAAGACAGATACCCGCCACAAGTTATTGCCATCTTCACCTCTGCAGCATTCTACTAATTCACTCTCTCATTATTTCTCACCTCAACTACTGCAATACCCTCCTTGATAGCCTACCTCTACATAGACTATCCTCTATTCAGTTTACTATGAATGCTGCTGTGAGACTCATCCACTTACCAACCACTCAGCATTCACAACTCCTTTCTACCAATCTTTCCGCTGCCTACCACCTGCCCAATGAATAAGATCCAAAATGTTAACAGCTTAAAAATCCATCCACAACTCTGTCCTGAGCTATATTGTCATGTAATAGTCTTTCCACTTTAGGCTAGGTTCACACTATTGCGATGCGGGAACGCCGCGAATCCGCGGCGTTTTCCCGCATCGCTCACCTCCCGCCGGCAGTTCACACTGCCCTATGCGGACGGCTGGGAGTGTCAATGATATGTTAATGACACCCCCAGATCCGTCGGCATATCGCAGTGCGATCTGCCGACTCGCACAGGAATCGGATCGCATGGTGTGAACCCCCATGCGATCCGATTCCGTTGCGGACCCAAAAAAGGGTCCTGTGCGAGTTTGCTGCGGGACAGCTGCGAGTTCAGCCATACTATCTGTATGGCTGAACTCGCAGTGCTACGGAGATCGGATGTGATTTGCTGTGCGAATCACATCCGGATCTCCCCCCGCAGCAGTGTGAACCCAGCCTTAAGGTGATCCCTGAAAACTCTTCTCTTCAGGGAAGGCTATTCCACTTCTACCTAACAACTGAACTTCTACTTTCTCCATCAGCTTGTCTCCACAAAGTTATTATCTGTTTTATGTTATCACTTGCCCCTCCCTTTTAGATAATAAGCTCTCAGGGCCTTCTTACCTTTGTGTCTTGAATGATATTATAGAACCCTTTATATTGTAAAACTGTTGCTGCTAATTAGATCCTGAATAATAACAGTCAAGGATAATTAAAGATCACCTAATATTTGCCAACAGATTTTTTCCTCTCAGTAATACCTTACTACAATGTATTATTTGAACCTTTTACATTTACAGATTGTTAAAGGATGTATTGAATTCATGTATCCATGTGACAGCTTCTGCCTCGAAATGTCCTATGCAAAGCATATCTAAACCCAAAACTTTTTTTTAGTTTTTGGATAGAGCAGGAAGAGTTAAAACCTCTGATTGATTTTTATTGCACCCTGCAAAATGTCATCCTCTCAAAGAAGAGAAAAGAGGAGGAGGGGGCACCCTCCGAACACATCAGCATCTGCAGGCCTCTGTGGCATCATCATAAGTCCATCTGGGGGCACGAACAGTGGTTCTGGTCATTTCTCTCCCGAGATACAGTGCCTTGGAAAAGTATTCATACGCCTTGACATTTTCCACATGTTGCCATGTTACAACCAAAAACATAAATGTATTTTATTAAAATATTATGTGCATTTGCATTTTATGTGGTGCATAATTGTGAAGTGGAAGGAAAATTATAAATGTTTTTCAACATTTTTTACAAATAAATATCTGAAAAGTGTGGCATGCATTTGTCTTCAGCCCCCTTTACTCTAATATCCCTAACTAAAGTCTAGTGGAACCAATTGCCTTCAGAAGTTACATAATTAGCAAAGAGTCCACCTGTGTGTAATATAATCTCAGTATAATTACAGCTGTTCTGTGAAACCCTCAGAGGTTTGTTAGAGAGCTGTAGTGAATAAACAGCATCATGAAGGCTAAGGAACAGACCAGACATGTTAGGGATAAAGTTGTGGAGAAGTTTAAAGCAGTGTTAGGTCATAAAAAATATCAAAAGCTTCAAACATTTCACAAAACACTGTTCAATCCATCATCCGAAAATGGAAAGAGTATGGCACTGCAAACCTACCAAGACATGGCTGTCCACCTAAACTGACAGGCTGGGCAAGGAGAGCACTAATTAGAGAGGCAGCCAAGAGGCCCATGGTAACTCTGGAGGAGCTGCAGAGATCTACAGCTCAGGTGGGAGAATCTGTCCACAGGACAGCTATTAGTCGTGCACTCCACAAATCTGGGCCTTTATGGAAGAGTGGTCATCGTTGAAAGAAACCCATAGGAAAGTCCCGTTTGCAGTTTGCAAGAAGCCACTTGGGGGACACAGCAAACATGTGGAAGAAGGTGCTCTGGTTAGATGAAACCAAAATGTAACTTTTTGGCCTAAAAGCAAAATGCTATGTGTGGTGGAAAACTAACATTGCACATCACCCTGAACACACGATTCCCACCATGAAACATGGTGGTGGAAGCATCATGTTGTGAGGATGCTTTTCTTCAGCAGGGACAAGGAAGCTGGTCAGAGTTGATGGGGAGATGGATGGATTTAAATACAGGGCAATCTTAGAAGAAAATCTGTTAGAGTCTGAAAAAGACTTGAGACTGGGGCGGAGGTTCACCTTCCAGCAGGACAATGACACTGAATATACAGCCAAAGCTACAGTGGAATGGTTTCGATTAAAGCATATTCATGTGTTAGAATGGCCCAATCAAAGTCCAGACCTATCCAATTGAATGAATCTGTGGAAAGACTTGAAAATTGCTGTTCACAGACGCTTTCCATCAAATTTTACAGAGCTTGAGCTGTTTTGCAAAGAAGAATGGGCAAATATTTTCACTCTCTAGATGTGCAAAGCTGGTAGAGACATCCCCAAAAAGACTTGCAGCTGTAATTGCAGTGAAAGGTGGTTCTACACAGTATTGACTCAGGGAGGCTGAATACAAATGCAAGAAAATTAGGTTATGTTATTCTGCTATAAACAGGCCACATCCCTGTTATATATATAGAAAAAAGGGTAATCCCCTCAAAGGATTATTGGGACTTTGTGGGCTCAAGGAATTTACAAAAGTAAAGCGTTGAAGTATTAAATATTTATTAGTATCCAAAAGCTGTTAAAATAATGCAATTAAAATAGTACATGCAAAGCCATGAAAATTTGTGGTCTATAACCACAAGGCAGACAAAACACTGAAATGACAGGTATAGGGATTGTACATAAACCAATCGCCACCATGTTTCAGAGTCCTTAAAGCTCCTTCTTCAGGGTAGGTTTAAACAATTGTAGTACATGTAGTCTATAAAACAAAACATATATTAGAACATATGTCACAGTCCAAAGAGGAATTCATGGGTGGAGGACGTGCTGAGTGAGCACTCTCCACACCCCCATCCCACCACCACCGGTAATCGAGAGGCTGATTCCAGCTGGGGAACTCTGGCCGCCTAGCTGCACGTGTGCCCTCACTGACGCCGGAATTTGTGTCTGGCTGCCTGCCTACACCGCGCTGGGGGCAAGCAGAGGAGAAAGCAAGCAGACAACAAAGACGGCGGGAGGACAGTGCGGCGATCAGCGGTACAGTGAGGTGATCAGCGGTACACACCGCTAATGCGGAAGTCCTTTGGGACTGATAAGGCTGAGAGTGTACCGCTGTAGTGACTGTCTCTTCCTGGCCCCCCCACCTCTCCAGGATCACAGTTTCTTCACTGGGTGTCTCTGTGCTATCTACTTGGCTGCTGTCCGCTGATAAGGAAAGAAGGCTGCTCCTGGAAAATTGTCTCCCCCCTTTTGAGCACTGGAGAAAGGATTCCGGAGGCTGTGAGCAGACCCGCAACAAGAAAACTTGACACTGTTCCTTGTGGAAGCGGTTGGATTAAAAAAAAATGAAAATCTAATGCCCATATGAATGGTACTGTGTAAGCTGTAAGCTGTACAAACTGAACTGAACTGAGCCTTTTTTGAGCTGAGCAAAAGCTGTGGGGAGAGTTTGTGTAAATTACATCCAGACAACAGCGCATACTTTTTTTCCAACCAGCCATTAGCATAAATAATTTGCAAATGGAACTGTTCGTGGCCTGATTAGAGCCAGACTAGAGTAGAGTAGTGGAAAAAAATCCCACTATAATTTTTTAAAGAGGATAACGCCAAGCAGGGAGGATTGTGAAGATTGGGAAGGGCCTTTTTTGCTCTGCCTCCCCACCTCTCCACAGTATATGACTTTAATGTTATTTTTTCTCTCTGATATTGACGCCTATGTTGATAATTGCTGATAACCATAGTTGATAAAGGCTGCTGGGCTTAAAGCAGAAAGAGCAGAGCAGAGCAGTGGAAAATCCCCCATTAATTTTTTTTTTTTTGTGGCTGACAGCGGATGGCAATTTGTGAGGACTGTGAAGTTTGGGAAGGGCCTTTTTCTTTTTTTTCTTTTTTTTCTTTTTTTTACGTTGCCACATGGCCTCACCACAATATATGACTTTACTTCAGTTCTCCCCTTTTATATCGCTGTTTATGCTGACAACTGTTGATAATCGCAGTTGATAACAGTGGCTGATAATTGCTGTTGATAACTGCTGCTGATAATTGTGCATTTACTAAAATGGTCATTACATGCTGATAATAAGCGCTGTCTTGGATAACTGAGCCCGCTTGCCCACTATTGTTGCAGACAATCAGTAACCATTGTTATCCTCTGATAAATGCCACCAATGCGGGACTACTGTAGCAGATAATTGACATTTATTCATACTTATAGACGGTTGATATTTGTAGTAAGGGGGTATGCCGACAAGAAGACAGGTGGCTCAACAGCAAGCATGAGCCATTCAGGCGTACCTCTCTCCACGAACAGCAACAGACAGTGACCGTGATCGAATAGGCCAAATAGAGAGAAGGATGGAGGAGAGGCATGAGGTGGTGGAGAATAGACCCCGCCTGATACCTGAGCGTATTTCAGGTATAGGTACAGGTAGTGAAGCCAGACCTACTAGAGGGGAACGTGGTTCGCCGACCCCAGGTTACAGAGGCCACCAGGCTAAAGATGTCAAGGAACGGGGATCCATTGGGATGGGGAGAGGTCGGATAATGGTAAAGGAGAACACCCATCCCTCTAGTAATAAAATGGAAGAAGCTCAGAAAAGGGTTAGTGGTAAAGGAAAGATGCTATAAACTGGACAAAATTTAAACCAAGGACAAGCTAGAAATAGGGACAGAGATGACATCTTACATAGGAGTGAAGATACGCTGCTAGATGCTCAAAATGCTCGTCTATCATCCTCTTCAATGCCTCCTGAACATAGTTGTTTGACAACTCCTTTAGAGAGTAGACTGGACAATGATAAAGAAAGGGTGAATGGTGATGTGGAAGCAAACGTGATGGATGCGGGGATCGAGGGGAGGGAAGTAAGAAATAGAGACATAAGAGGTTTAAGTCCCTATAGAGAGAGAGACAAACATCAGGCGGGGGGAGTACAAGTGCCAGAGACCATACTTCAGACATCAGAGAAAGTTACAGAGGGTACAGACACCAATATTAGGGAACTTCTAAGGGCCCTGCCCACAAAGGCTGATATACAACAATTAATAGCTGCAGTGGAACAATTCTGCCAGCAAGGTCTTATAGAAGAGATAGGTGATCTGGGGTACAGAACAGAAACATTTGAAAATAGTCAGGAGACAGAGATGCAAATAGCAGCTGGCTTACAGGACACAGTGAAGCATCAGGAAGAACTTTTAAACGCCTTCAAAGATCAATTAGATGATTTTGAAAATAGAGAACGTAGGCAAAATATACGGATTAAAGGAGTACCAGAGACAGTTAAAAATCCTGAGCTGAGACAGACAGTTCAGCAAATATTCCATCAAATAATGGGAAAGGAGGTGCTGGAAAATATAGAAGTAGATAGAGTCCATCGGGTTCCCTCATATATTATCCCAAAAATGGACAGACCTAGAGACATAATATGCAAACTTCACAAGTTCATAGTGAAAGAGTCTATAATGAAAATTGCCCGGGAGAGAAATGAAATGGAATATGACGGAGCTAAGATATCACTATATCCAGATGTATCTTACATAGTTACATAGTTACATCTTACCCGACCTTAATGCAGAGAAGGAGTGTACGGCCAATACTAGAGGTTCTCCATAATGTGAAAGGTTAAATATCGCTGGGGTTTTCCATTTAGCCTGATAGCTTCCCGCAATAGTAGAACGGCTATCCTCGGAACTAAAGACAATATGAAATCTTTTTCAGAGATATTAGACTTACCCCCAGTTGAATTTATGGATTGTAGAAGGAATAATTTTGGAAACCCTGTGCAACGCCCGGAACCATGGCAACAAGTTAGAAAGCATCACAGAAGATAGAAGAAATGAAGAATATGTTTTCAAAGACAGTGGGGGGGGGGGGGGGGGGAGGGTGTTTGGCAGAGAGAAACAGGACGGACAGCAGGACTTTAATATGTGAATACCGTGGGGAATAGGGGGTGAAAATAGGGTTTACCACCTTTTTTTTTTTTTTCTTTCTTCTTTCTTAGTGCATGGTGGGGGAGAAACAATTAGTATACTTATTGAAATATAAGTTGTGTCAAGAAGAGATTGATTAAATGTTACACAGAAGGTGTGGGGGGAGTTTTAATGGGTAAGATATGTAACACTTAAAAGGGTGTAGAAGGTACACTATTATATTTATTTAAACATGGTAAAGTAATTTTATAAGTGGTGTTAAATGGGGTTAAATTGGGTTAAAATTTCAAAGGGAAGGGTAAAACATGAAGTCTGAGGAGGGAACACTTTCACGGAAAGAAGGAAGGGAGGGGAGGGGGGAGAGGGGGAGGGAGAGGGGGAGGGAGAGGAAAAGGGGAATTTTTAATTTTTTTTGTAAGATATGTATTAGCACTTAAAGTTTGGGGAGAGTATATCCCCCCTCCTTTAGTATTAAATTATAATTAACTTTTTTTTTTTGGTAAGTGACGCATCAGCACTTAGATCATGGGGAGGGTACAACCCCATATGGGGGGTGGCGAAGAAAAAAAAAATATATATATATTTTTCCGTGTGTGTATTGGTATTTAAAATTGGTGAAGGGCATATTATCACACGTTTGGGATTTATTAATTGTAGGTTTATACGATGCTTTAGGGGATTAATGGGGGAGGAATGCGGAAGATATAATATCATATGTTGGGGGTTAGGAGGTTTTTTGTTTATTTGTTTTTTAATCACATATTTATATGTATGTCTACATTATGGTACGGGGTTTAAAACCTTTTTTTTTCTTTTTCTCTCCTCTTGTTGTCCTTCACCTCTCCCCCCCATTCAAGATGTCAGACATAATAGGGGAGGTAAATACAAAAGGAAGTAGAAGTATGAGTAAAGGGGGAGTACGTATTATAGGGTATCCTGTTAAAACCAGCCCGGGTGGGGGGATATCAAGATCAAGGGGTGGGGGTAAAAAAGATGACTCACTCAGTAGGATAGGTCCGATATACAGGACTGGAAATTCTGCGATTTTTAGAATGGGGGAGAGGTCGAGAAGAGGAGTTTTTCCTCCTTATGGATGACTCCCTCAATGGGTAGAAACACATTTTAGGAAGGGAAACATACCAAATATGCCTTTATATGTATTTAACGAATGGTTCCACGCACTGTCACCGATCAGAAGAGCAAGAGGGGTGACAATAGCATTTAGAAAGACATGCCCAATAGAGGTTGTATCGTCACAGGTGAACCCCGAAGGTCGCTACCTTTTGTAAAGGCAAGGCTTAATGGCTATTGTTATACTTTTGCATCAGTTTACGCGCCGCAAACAGGAACAGTACATTTTTTGATAAAGACTCTGAAACTTGTGGAGGGATACAGAGAGGGATTTTTGATCTTGGGGGGAGATTTTAATTTAGCACTCAACCCAAATATGGACAGTTCGACAGGTAAAACCCCCATATCCTTCAAAGCTTTAAAGCAATTAAAACAGCTCCTACGATCCCTCCACTTGGTAGATGGATGGCGCGCAACACATAATGAAACAAGGGATTATAGCTATTATTCTAGAATACATAATATGTATTCTCATTTAGATCTCTTTTTGGTGGACCAGTTCTACTTGGAAAGGGTCAGACAATGTACGATAGAGTCAATAACAATTTCAGATCATGCTCCCATAACTATGACCATATACCCAATTTCAAAAGATTATTTAGAACGAACATGGCGGTTAAATGAGAACCTGTTCGACGATAGTCATACAATCAAGGTATTAACACTTAAAATGAAAACATATTTTGAATTGAATGTGCCTGGAGAAATGTCTGAACAGGCGGTGTGGGAAGCCCACAAATCTGTGATTAGGGGAGACTTGATAGCTCTGGGGTCTAGGATTAAAAAAGAAAAACAGAAAGAAATCACAGATTTGTTGGAAGAAATTAATGATTTAGAGATAAAACATAAAAGATCTTTAGGCTTAGCAGATGCTGAAACATTGACAACCCTACGAAATAGACTGACACAATATATGGACCGTAAAATTCTGAAAAAGTCCGGAATTTAAGCCAATCGGTTCTACGAACAGCGTAATAAGTGTGGACGTCTATTAGCCAGACAGCTTAAAAAACAGCAGGATTTCAGGCACGTTCATAACTTGATAGTACATAATAGGAATATTATGAAAACCCAAGCTATAGCGGCAGAGTTTCATAGATTTTATGAATCTCTTTATAATATCCAGTCTAGTCCACTGAACGCTACTGAAGAACAACGACTGATGGAGATTAGGGATTATATTATGTCTTCGGGAATGCCTCTTTAGCGACGGAAGTAATCGAGGAAATAAATAGGCCAATTACGGTCGAAGAGGTGAATGGTGTAATTGCAAACCTGGCAATGGGGAAGAGCCCAGGGCCAGAAGGCTTTACAAATTTATATTCTAAGAAGTTTGTGTCAATTTTGGGTGCACCAATGTGTACCTCCTGAAGCCCTATTGGCCTATATTACAGTGCTTCCAAAAGCAGGAAAAGATCCACAACATTGCTCCAACTATAGACCAATTTCCCTGCTAAACTCTGACACCAAAGTTTTGGCAAAGATTCTGGCGCAGAGGTTACAAGACCATGTTGTAAAACTAGTTCACCCTGATCAAACAGGTTTCATGAAGGGCCGGAAGGCCAGAGATAACACCATAAGGGCCTTAAATATTCTTTCATGGATGGAAAACGGACCAGACACCTAAAGTAATAATTTCAATGGACGCCCAGAAGGCATTTGACAGGGTGAGCTGGGGTTTTATGACTGAAGTCTTAAAACTAATGAGGGTGGGGGATCGAATGTTGGGCTGGATATTGGCACTGCATATAGCACCAAGAGCGGTACCTTGTCAAAATACTTTCAGATACATAATGGAACGAGACAGGGGTGTCTCTTGTCCCCATTCTTGTTTGATATGATATTAGAACCTTTCCTATGTAAAATAAGAAGAAATTTAGACATACGAGGAACATTTATAGGGACACAAGAGCATAAGGTATCGGCATATGCGGAGGAGAGGAGTATTGTGTTGTGTGTTTTGTTTTTTGGGAGATAAGATATGGTATATGTAAATGAGAAGTTGGAAGTGGTATACTGTGTGGAATTGTCTTGTCTGTTTTAAAAGTTAATAAAAGGAAAAATTTGGATTATAAAAAAAAAAAGAACATATGTCACTATTCACATATATAACCCAAAATTGCAGGGCTAAAATAGCAAGTGATAAAACAAAAATGCAAATTAAATAAACAGTGATAAGTCCATGAGAACATCTAAAATATTAATGTTAAAATATTTGAAGAAATCCAACATAAATAAAGTTCTTAAATATTCGTGTCTCAGTGATGATAAACGATTGAACACAAAAAGTGCACTTTTCACCGTGAAAAAATAAAGGCTGTGCCCTTACCAGATGACTAGACTCTACGTTATCAGCGTAAAGCCTAGATGAGTGTAATACATATGATCCATCCTTTGGATATAAACAGGATGATGGAAATATCAACACAGGGGGCTGTGCTCTCAGTTTCTCACTCCCAAGTACGATAAAAGAAAGAATACCAACATAGCATAAAACCGCTGCAATTTTGGGTTCTATATTTGTATGCACAAATGTTCTGTTGTGTAATTGCCAGCTGCTGTTTTGATTATTTAGTATTTCACCTGTGCAATTTCTATCCACATGTTTACACTATTCACATATACATGGCTTAGTCCAAGGTGGAGGTGGGTTATGCCGTGTACACACGAGTGGAATGTCTGACAGAAAAAGTCAGACGGGAGCTTTTCATTGTATATTCCAATTGTGTGTATGCCCCATCAGACTTTTTACGTTGAAAATGCTAATGGACCTAGAAATAGAACGTGTTCTAAATATTTCCGACGGAACCAATTCCTATCGGGAAATCCACTCATCTGTATGCTGTTCCGACGGACCAAAAACGGCACATGCTCTGAAGCAAGTATGAGTCGGTAGCTATTGGCTACTGGCTATAGAACTTCCTTTTTCTAGTCCCGTCATACGTGTTGTATATCCCTGCGCTCTTGACGGTCAGACTTTGGTGTGATCGTGTGTACGCAAGACAGTTTCAGCATAATTCTGTCGGAACTCCGTCGGAAAAACTTTCAGAGTTTATTCCGATGGAAAAACTGGTCGTGTGTACAGGGCATTACAGTACTTACAATGCCTTGGTGAAAAACGACAGCACACAGCCAACAGTAGAATAAAAACAAGGAAGACCAGTCAAAATAGCAGGAAATAATGCAGGCAGAAAAAGTAAAAATGGCCTCCATAGACTGCAGGGTGATTTAAAAGGATATGCACTGGGATCACCTAACATGGATGGAGAGGAAAAAGCATGTGTCCAGTGAATACAATCGTATAATAGTAAAATGAGTCTGGGGAAATGGTAGAAAGACATGGGGTGTGATGATAAGATTACCTGATGGGAAGGAAAAACACACAGCCTAAAGGACTGCCAGTGATTTCACTACAGGCCTAGTGGGGCAAAGGTCCCAATTAATGTTACTCCAAGCACTATCTTCATGGAAAGTCATAAACTGTAATGTACAGGATAGTTGCTAAGTGCCAAATTTCCCCAAATTACACTGGATAAAATAAAGTAAAATGGAGGGGAACAAGAAAAGATAATCATCTATCTTAAACACCCAAGGAAGTCTAGTCAAACTTCCTATAAAAAAGGACATACCTGATGGGATAAAATATACAGCTTGCCACACTCTGCTGAAATAAGACCAGACTATCTCACTGGCGGGCGGTTGTCTATATATAGACCACCTGTATAGTTAATTATTCCAGCCCATGTGTGAGGGGTTACCCATCAATAACCTTGGTGTCCAATGCATTAATCAGCACCATAGAGGTAAATCCCTCGAATACAAATGCACGACACACTTTTCACATATTTATTTGTAAAAAATATTGTTTTTGGTTGTAACATGACAAAATGTGGAAAATTTCAAGGAGTGTGAATACTTTTTCAAGGCACTGTATCTGATGGGTATTTTATATGGTTTTGTTTGTGAGTATAATTATCTATTTGTATCCTTTGTATAAATGGTGTTTTGAATAACGCACTGGGCTGGTGCAGCCTTTTTTGTCTTTCTGTAATGCAAGACCATAGGCTGTGCTTAGGAGAACACTTTCAGCACCCAGGGATACGATCTTTCAGGATGACCAAGTGGTGGCCAAATTGGCATATCAAATTGCCTCTTAAAATGTAGTCCATAGCTTAAAGAATCTGAGTTCCTAATTGGGAAAATATATATTGCAATGAAAAAATTGAGAGCAGGCATGCTGTAAAGACAGCCCTGTCCTCTCTAAAGGTACAGCAATACACCAGAAGCCCAGGCTTGCATAAAACAGGTGAAGTTTTCCAGTACCTGTTTGTATCAAAACCAGCAAAGCAAAAATGGCAGATGCTCAAATCAATTTCTAACTAGTAAAAGCAAGAATGTATATGATCAATGCAATAAACAGAATACTATACGAATTCCCCTGCAGACTTTTGAGTTGGTCAGCATAAAAAGCCTACGTTTCTGTTAAAAATAAAGGGTTTTTGCATACATCTGTAGGTACATGTAAAATCACACTGCTGATTGGGTGGCCCTGTTGGCACCACCTGGATTGACAAACTTTGATTCAATTTTGACACTGTCTTCTATTTTTCCTTATTATTACTTTTTACATGTGAAATTATTATTCTTACATAATGAATTATTACTTTCATTATGTTTTGTATAGAATCAGTCATGACCAACCACTTGCGACCTACAGAATTACTGGCTTTTCAAAGTATGTTATCCTGCCTCTTCATATTCTAGTGTGATCTAGTTTAGGACACATTTACAAGTGGAATAAATCGGACCCGTTGTTCTCTGCCAAGTGCATCTTGTCACCTACTGGTAGTAAAACCAATTTTATAGCAATGAAAGCACTCAGGATAAATAAATACATCAGGTTTTATTGTAAGTAGAAAAGCAGTAGAATATGAAGAAACAATGATTGGTGATAATATGCATCATAGAATATTCATTGCGCCTCAAGCCTTCATGTGAACAGATTGTTAAAGTGAACTTTGGAAGGTAGCATGGCTTATCACTTATAAACAGTATTCTGATCTGGTGTTCAATATGTCTTAGAAATGAAATTGTGGGCACCTAAATAAAATCAACTTATTCTATAAAATATCTCCATGTTATGATTTCTTCATTCAGAAGATAATACAATTTCAGAGGTCTCGCTCTACTAAGTCTGCTATTCCAATTACATTTCTCCATTTGCATGGGTAGTAGTCTCATTGGTAGACAGACCCATATTTTTTGAAAACATACACAACCATTGAGCAACAGGACCATCTTAAAGGAAACCTGTCATGAGATAAAAAAGTAGGCTGCCCCCCCCCCCCCACACACACACACACACATCCTTCTGAAAATAATAGATGCCTGGCTGTCATCTTGACACTTTTGCTTAAATGCTTTGAGTCTATGGCCTGGAACATTCACAACAATGAGGAATTTTTCCATTTTTTTTCACTATTGTTTCTTGTCTGTTAATCAGAAGTACTAAAGACGTACATATTCAGACAGATAGCATTTCAAATGTAGGCTATTACTGGCAACCTACATATTTCTCTAATGCTAAGTCTACTTTAGGGGCAGAATAATTAGGGGCATGTCTTAGGATCCAAAGCTTGTAAAGCCCCAATACTGTTAACTGACTAGGAGCCTCAAAATGTGAGGACCTGTAGCACTGAGACTAATCTGTATAGACATCACACCCTTTCTTTAGTCTTTAACATAGGCTGGATTTGTTCTCTAGTAACTTGGATTACCCATTATGTAAACTGAAATGCCCATCTCCCCAGTCTTTAGTGATCATATTCAAACATTGCATTTAAGGCTTTATTCTGTTTTATTTTTTTTAGGACAGCTGCATTGGATTGGGTCTATTTTTGTGAGCAAAATCACATTACAGTAGTACTGATAATCATGGGCATCCGAAGAACTTTTTTCAGGGGGGGCATCATTTTAGGGTCATCCATGCGCCGCCCCTTTTTAACAATGTCATTATCACATTGTCATGGTCAGAGACAGCAGGCATAGTACAGTCTCTAGGATAAGTAATGGATAATGGCCGACACCCCCTTACCAGACCCAGTGAAACTACAGCAGTGATCCCTCTGACTGGACAATTTCTCACTCTGGGTTCCCTGGGGGCCATTCTGGTCAGTAGTGTAGCATGTCTGTACCCTGGCAGTGGCTCAGTCTTTCTCACTCTGGTGGCACTGGGCAGTGTGGCTCTCTCTGGTGGTGCTGGGTAGCGTTGTTCTCTCTGGTGGCGCTGGGTAGGGTGACTCTCTCTCTGGCACTGGGTAGCGTGGCTCTCTCTCTGGTGGCGTTGGGTAGCCTGGCTCTCTCTGGTGGTGCTGGGTAGCGTTGCTATTTCAGGTGGCGCTGGGCGGTGTGGCTCTCTCTGGTCACACTGGGCAGCGTGGCTCTCTCTCTGGTGACACTGGGCAGTGTGGCTCCCTCTCTGGTTTTTGCCCAGCACACGCCTCTTTCTTTATCCTGTAGCACTCACTCCCTCAGTTTTTTCCAGGCGGCAGTCTCTTAATCTCTCTCTTAATTGAGCTGTAGCCTACTTCCTGTGGAAAATGGGGCCACCAATCTTCGGGACTACATGTACCATGATGCTCTCTTCTTATAGTCTCCTTTGATTGGCCCTCAGAGGGCAGCTAGGCAACTGTCCCTATACATACATGGTAACATTAATAGTGGTAATAGTGCATGGTAATAGTGTCAAAGCTGTTTCTTTGGAGCGGGGTCCACTGAAATTATTATCTACCACTGAGTTTTAAACCAAAAGCAAGAAAACATAGAAAAGCTTTATATTACCCTGACATCTATCCAACTCATCATAAGTGCTGGATAATTTTAGCCTTTAAGTATTGGTATACCAGACATTACTTTTGTCCGATTACATTTTTAAACAATGTCTCAGCTCCATTTTTCCCTTTCAGTCTAGCCATACAAAAAAAAAACACAGGGTGGGCAAAACTATATTAATCTCTTGATTCCTGATCTTAGTTTTCACTGTGAAGTGTCATAGCTTCTTACGCTGTATTTTTCTAAGAGTACATGAACTCTTGCAGTCCCCCTATAAAGAAAAGCTTTCATTCAGTTGCTCATTCATGGATGAAAAGCTTTCCAAGATTACAATGTCGAGGGAATTCATTGATTTTTTCTTGCAGATAAAATATTTCTTAAAAATCCAATGTTTATAATATGATTGTTCGTTCACCTCAGTACTGTATAGAATTCATCTGGGCTTTTACCAATACAGTATAAAGAACTGAATCTTCATTTGTATGATAATGTTAACTTAGATTCGATACAAAAATATTTAAAGTATACCGGAGTTTTTTTTTAACAAAGAAGGATCTGTATAATATATTAAATATACATTTTATGCTATTTTTAATAATAAAAGTTTTATTTGGATAATATTGTTATATGTAGATTTGAAATATCCAAGCTACTTAGTTTCTGATTGAGGTAAAAATTTTTTTTTTTAAATTGACTACCCTAATTTGAAATGTACTGGATTTCATTTTATCTTAATGTTACAAAATCTTAATGATACAAACTGCTTTGAAATGAGATGCCATTAGTGAATTTGTGGGCTTCACGGTGTAAAGAAACCTATAAAAAAAAAAGAAGCTTCCATTGCAGACTATGAAATGTGCCTTAATTTCTAAACTTAAAGTGGAGGTTCACTCTAAAAAATGTTTTCCCATTAAAAGACTCCTTTTGACCCAGAAACAAACATTTGGAGGATTTTTTTTTATATACTTACCAGAAAGGCCCTGTTGCTATGTATTCCTCGTAATCTGCCACTTCCTGGTCCAAGGGGCTCCTCGTGACTTCCTCCCTCACCTGTGCTCCTGGCAAATGATGTGGGCAGTACTGTGCTCAAAAATTGTGCTGCCGTTGAATCGCACATGCACGAGATCAAGAGGTGCATGCTGGTTACCCAGCATGTACCTCTCCAAAGCTATTCCACTAAGCGATCTCGATTGGGCTTCACATGCATCTCATGATGGAAACGGCCACAAAAGGAGGCATCAAAGCGAACAATAAGACATTTATAGTTTTTAACAATCGATCAAGATCAATGTATACTCGTTTTGAAATTTCACATATATTATATATTTATATTTCACGTATAATACACAATAATGCTAGGATACAAAAAAATTATTATTTTTTTGCTGAATCTTAACTTTAGAGTGTATGACTGGCCATTTTTTTTTCTTTTAGTTTTGGATAGAGTGGGGAAGGGCTAGAACCCCTGTAAGGTTTTTAAAAATATTAAAAAAAATATTCACATGATAATTACATTATAAAAAAAGCTTTCGCATTGGAATTGTATACATGAGCTACAACTTGTATAACAGCAGTATGTAGATCAAGGTTACACTTGTGGTGTCCTCTGTAGAGGGCGTTTGACAGGTAATGAGGAGGCATAATGTCTCTTTCTTGCCACCTATTTTAACTTATAAAAAAGACCCCACCACACTGCAACCATGTGCATTGCGCACGGCTGAGGGGTAATTTTGGTGGGGCCCCATTCAGGATCTTAAGCTGAACTGGTTGGGGGTGGTTAAAAACGTGGCTCAACCCTATGTTTTTACTACAAGTGTAAACAAGGCCTAAAGGTATTACAAAAGTTACTTATAACTTGTGGAAATCCCTAATATTATTTGCTAAAGCTTTCTGTACACATTGCCCTTATACAAGCTAAAGCCTGGGTGTACAAAATGTCTCTTGGAATACAAACAAAAACATAAGTATTGAGCTCAGGTGAACAGTGCTTATTCCAATGCAGAAAGGAGTAGGATGAGTAGGCAAAAGATTGCAACTTTTAAAAGGACTGAAAACTGTTTCGCTTTACTACTTACATTTGTGTATAGCTTTATAATAACCTTTGTATCTAACAATCATTAACTTTCTAAATGAGTTCCATCATGACTTGTTTAGTTAAAACCATATTTCTCATGCAATCTACACTCAGTAGGCAAACTGCCATGTGAAGGAAAGGAGGTTAGTAAACATTGAGCAATTTATTTCTTTTTGGCTTTCTATAGCTGTGTCAGACAAAATTCCCAAGTGACTGTCATACTGGCAATGCTACTGTTGCCTGACCTTACCACAAGTGATCTTTTCTTTCCTTAAGAAAGTTTGTGAATATTTCTGTAAAGATAATTTTGTTTTTTGTGAGAGACCCAACTCTAATTGTTTTGAAAAGTCCAGAGGAAGCAATGCCTGGAACCCAAATCCCAAAGGAAGGTTACAAAGGATTATTAAACACGAACTAGCAACCAAGGCACAACATTAAGTAAAAAAAAATATTTTCCAATATTTTCACTTTCTGACGGAAATGTCATTCTATAAGGCAGTATTTCTCAACCCTAGCTCTTTAGTACCTCCAACAGTTCATTTTTCAGGATTTTCGTCATCTTCCAGGGAATATAAGCAATGTAGAGAAAATTCCTGAAAATAGTATTTGCTGGGTATACTTGAAACGGAACATGAAAACATAGCCATTAGGCAAATTAAAGAGAGCTTTTTTCCTCTTAAAAAAGCTTAGAAAAAAAGGGAGTCACCTTTACAAGAATCTAATAAACATAAACGGAAATGTACATCTACAATACAAATTTTGCTAAACACCATGGCATTAGAACATCAGACAGCATGTGGAATCATCTAAGTGAACTTTAAAAATTATAAAAATTACTTTATATTTAAATATTGAACCATATATTCCTGAAACCAAAAGGCTGTAATTTGAAATATATGGGGCGGCTGTTCTTAACCTTTTCAACACAGAGGAACCCTTGAACACTTAGCTAAAAAGATCAGTGGTGTCAGTGGAAGCTTATCTGGGAGGAACAAACTTGCTCATTACTCAAGGAACCCCGAGCAACCTCTGGAGGAGCCCTAGGGTTATAAAGCTGTATTAGGCATGTATGTACAGTTATACAATAGGTATAAAAATCCAAGCATACCATAACGCATCAAGCATAATACAGCATGGGTATTTGCTTCACTGTTAATTCCCCTCCAAAAAATACATGCATATATATATATATATAGGTACAGTGAGCACCACTAAAGCTGGCCATAAATGATTTTTTTTTTTTAATCGCCAGCTAGCTGAACAAAAACAAAAAAAAACAGATCACCCGATCCACACATTCAAGTTGGATGAAGGAATCCTCCATGCTGTGCTATTGTATGCTGGCAGTGGGATTTCTCAGCTGCCAGAATCCACGGATAAGCACTGCATGCACTGATCGAACACAAATTTTCCAACATTTCTGTTCGAGAGGAGTTAATCACTGGGTCAACTCCTCTCAAACCAGAACAGCCCTAGCTGAATCAAAATTTGACCAAATTTCAATCCATCTATGGCTAGGTTAAATCATACAGCAGCTGATTTTCAGAAATACGTTCAGGAATTCAGTACCCAGAATAGAATACTCAGAAGTTTAACTGAGCCAGACCCAGGTGAAAAGAAAGAAAAGGATGAAAATCCCAATATTGGGTGTAAGATCCCCCTGCATGGGGAAAGGGCTGTAATCCTTGCTCGTGTTCAAGCAGACAGCAACTACAGTGCCTTGCAAAAGTATTCACCCTCCTTGGCTTTTTACCTATTTGGTTACATTACAGCCTTTAATTCAATGTTTTTTTTAATCTGACTTATATGTGATGGATCAGAACACAATAGTTTAAGTTGGTGAAGTAAAATTAGAAACACATATACATAAAACTATTTTTCAGAAATAAAAAACTGATAATTGGCATGTGCTTATGTATTTACCCCCTTTGTTATGAAGCCCATAAAAAGCTCTGGTGCAGCCAATTGCCTTTAGAAGTTGCATAATTAATGAAATTATGTCCACCTGTGTGCAATCTAAGTGTCACGTGATCTCTCATTACATATACACACCTTTTTGAAAGGCCCCAGAGGCTGCAACACCTAATCAAGAGGCACCACTAACCAAACACTGCCATGAAGACCAAGGAACTTGGCAAATAAGTAAAGGACAATGTTTTTGAGAAGTACAAGTCAGGGTTAGGTTATAAAAAATCTAAATCTTTGATGATCCATAGGAGCACCATCAAATTTATCATAACCAAATGGAAAGAACATGGCACAACAGCGAACCTGCCAAGAGACGGCTCCACACCAAAACTCACGGACCGGCCAAGGAGAGCATTAATCGGAGAGGCAGCACAGAGACCTAAGGTAACCTTGGAGGAGCTGCAGAGTTCCATAGCAGAGACTGGAGTATCTGTACATAGGACGACAATAAGCCTTATGCTCCATAGAGTCCATAGAGGCTTTATGGCAGAGTGGCCAGAAGAAAGCCATTACTTTCAGCAAAAAACAAAATGGCTGTTTTGAGTTTGCGAAAAGGCATGTGGGAGACTCCCAAAATGTATGGAGGAAGATACTTTGGTCTGAAGAGACTAAAATTTCACTTTTTGGCCATCAAATAAAACACTATGATTGGCGCAAACCAAACATATCACATCACCCAAAGAACATCATCCCCACAGTAAAACATGGTGGGGGCAGGGATGTTTTTCAGCAGTCGGGACTGGGAAACTGGTCAGAGTTGAGTGAAAGATGAATGGTGCTAAATACAGGGATATTCTTGAGCAAAACCTGTACCGCTCTGTGTGTGATTTGAGGCTAGGATGGAGGTTCACCTTCCAGCAGGACAATGACCCCAAACACACTTCTAAAGCAACACTTGAGTGGTTTAAGGGGAAACATGAAAATGTGTTGGAATTGGAGCAGTTTTGCAAGGAGGAATGGGCAAAAATCCAAGTAGTAAGATGGGGCAAGCTCCTATAGACTTATCCAAAGAGACTTGGAGCTGTGATAGCTGAAAAATGTGGCTCTACAAATGATTGACTTTAGGGGTGAATAGTTATGAACTTTGACTTTTTCTGTTATTATTTTGTCCTATTTGTTGTTTGCTTCACAATAAAAAAAAAAACATCTTCAAAGTTATGGGCATGTTCTGTAAATTAAATTATGCAAATCCTCAAACAATCCATGTTAATTCCAGGTTGTGAGGCAACAAAACACGAAAAATGCCAAGGGGGTGAAAACTTTTGCAAGGCACTGTAAATTTACCATGCAGTCCAGTACAGAGAGATGCATGAATACATGTTATCAGACCAACGCTTTTATATCTGAATTCCTTTATAAGTGAACATGAATAAATACCTAACAAGTCACAACATACAGCAACAGTATATATAAAAAAAGACATACCATTGATCATTAAAGCATACAGGTTACAAGGTGAGAGGCAGCAAGTGGCAAGACATATAGCATCTCACAAAAGTGTGTACACCCCTCACATTTTTGTAAATATTTTATTATATCTTTTCATGTGACAAAACTGAAGAAAAGACACTTTGCTACAATGTAAAGTAATGAGTGCACAGCTTGCATAACAGTGTAAATTTGCTGTCCCCTCAAAATAACTCCACATACAGCCATTCATTTTATAAACTGCTGCCAACAAAAGTGAGTACACCCCTAAGGGAAATGTCCAAATTGGGCCCAATTAGCCATTTCCCCTCCCTGGTGTCATGTGACTCATTATGCCCTGTACACACGGTCAGATTTTCCTACGGAAAATTTTCGATGGGAGCTTTTTGTCAGAAATTCCGACCGTGTGTAGGCTCCATCGCACATTTTCCATCAGAATTTCCGACACACAAAATTTGAGATCCGTAGTCGGAAATTCCAATCACGTGTACACAGTTCCACGCATGCTCGGAATCAAGCAGAAGAGCCACACTGGCTATTGAACTTCATTTTATTCGGTTCGTCGTACGTCACCGCGTTCTTGGCGATCAGGAATTCCAACAAGATTTGTGTCAATGTGTGTACGCAAGACAAGTTTGAGCCAACATCCATTGGAAAAAAAACATGGATTTTGTTGTCTGAATGTGCGATCGTGTGTACAGGGCATTAGGCCGCGTACACACGGGCGGACTGTTCGCCCAACCTTGTCCGCTGAACAGTGTTTGGGCGGACAGTCCGCTCGTGTGTGGGCTTTCAGCGGACAGTTTCAGCGGACAGTTGGACGGACAAAGTCTTTCGGAAATTCCGAAAAACTGTCCGCTGAAACTGTGTTTGAGCGAACAGTCCGCCCGTGTGTGGGCTTGTCCGCTGTACTTTCGAAATGAGCGGACTGTTCCCGCTCGGAAAGTCCGCCCATTTCGAGCGCGTGTACAGGTAGGCGGGGCCCGCGAAGGAGACGTCACGGGCTCCGCCGCCTGGAATGGGCTTAAAGGGGAACCCCAACACCGAAAAAAATCGGCGTGGGGGTTCCCCCAAAGTCCACACCAGACCCTTGTCCGAGCACGCTACCCGGCCGGCCAGGAAAGGGGGGCGAGCGAGCGCGCCCCCCCTCCTGAGCCGTACCAGGCCGCGTGCCCTCAACATGGGGGGGTGCCTTGGGGAAGGGGGGGCCGCGCGGCCCCCCCACCCCAAAGCACCTTGTCCCCATGTTGATGAGGACAAGGGCCTCTTCCCGACAACCCTGGCCGTTGGTTGTCGGGGTCTGCGGGCGCGGGGCTTATCGGAATCCGGGAGCCCCCTTTAAGAAGGGGGCCCCCGGATACCGGCCCCCCACCCTATGTGAATGAGTATGGGGTACAATGTACCCCTACCCATTCACCTGTGAAATAAAGTACAAAAAAAACACAACACAGGGAAAAAATATTTTATTGCACAGCTCCGGGGGGTCTTCCGTCTTCGGGGGTCTTCTCGCCGGACTCCTCCGCTATGTGTGTGTAGCTCTTTTACTAGCGGAGGAGTCCGGCTTTCTTCCTCCCCGCCGCCGGCCTCTTCTCCCGACTTCGGGGGTCTTGTCCCCCTCTTCGGTTCTTCTGCCGGGCCACCGCGCCTTCTTGTAGCTCTTTTACAGGCGGTGGCCCGGTCTTCTGTCGCCGCTGTCGTCGTCGCCGTCGCCGCCGCCGCCTTCCGTTCTTGTTCTTCTTCTTGTTGTTCTTCTTCTTCTCCTGGAGATGTTGACTCGACGATCTCTCCGGCCGGAATGCCAGAGCCGCGCTGTGCGGTCACTTATATAGTGACAATGGGGCGGTGTCACATGGTATATGTCACATGGGTTGGTCACATGGGTTGATGTCACATGGGGACTATGACATCGTAAGGGGGCGGGGTCACCATGTGACCAACCCATGTGACATATACCATGTGACACCGCCCCATTGTCACTATATAAGTGACCGCACAGCGCGGCTCTGGCATTCCGGCCGGAGAGATCGTCGAGTCAACATCTCCAGGAGAAGAAGAAGAAGAAGAACAGGAAGAAGAACAAGAACGGAAGGCGGCGGCGGCGACGACGACAGCGGCGACAGAAGACCGGGCCACCGCCTGTAAAAGAGCTACAAGAAGGCGCGGTGGCCCGGCAGAAGAACCGAAGAGGGGGACAAGACCCCCGAAGTCGGGAGAAGAGGCCGGCGGCGGGGAGGAAGAAAGCCGGACTCCTCCGCTAGTAAAAGAGCTACACACACATAGCGGAGGAGTCCGGCGAGAAGACCCCCGAAGACGGAAGACCCCCGGAGCTGTGCAATAAAATATTTTTTCCCTGTGTTGTGTTTTTTTTTGTACTTTATTTCACAGGTGAATGGGTAGGGGTACATTGTACCCCATACTCATTCACATAGGGTGGGGGGCCGGTATCCGGGGGCCCCCTTCTTAAAGGGCGCTCCCGGATTCCGATAAGCCCCCCGCCCGCAGACCCCGACAACCAACGGCCAGGGTTGTCGGGAAGAGGCCCTTGTCCTCATCAACATGGGGACAAGGTGCTTTGGGGTGGGGGGGCCGCGCGGCCCCCCCTTCCCCAAGGCACCCCCCATGTTGAGGGCACGCGGCCTGGTACGGCTCAGGAGGGGGGGCGCGCTCGCTCGCCCCCCTTTCCTGGCCGGCCGGGTAGCGTGCTCGGACAAGGGTCTGGTGTGGACTTTGGGGGAACCCCCACGCCGATTTTTTTCGGCGTTGGGGTTCCCTTTAAGCCCATTCCAGGCGGCGGAGCCCGCGACGTCTCCTTCGCGGGCCCCGCCTACCTGTACACGCGCTCGAAATGGGCGGATTTGCCTCCTCCTTACGTGGGCGAGTCCGTTCATTTCAAAAGTTGAGCGAACTGTTTGCCCAACCTTGTTCGTCAAACAGTCCGCTCGTGTGTGGGCAAGTCCGCTCATGCAAATTTTGAGCGGACTGTTTGCCGAAACTGTTTGACGAACAAGGTTGGGCAAACAGTCCGCGCGTGTGTACGCGGCCTTAGTGTTACAAGGTGTGAATGGGGAGCAGGTGTATTAAATTTGGTGTAATTGCTCTCACGCTCTCATACTGGTCATTGGAAGTTCAACATGGCACCTCATGGCAAAGAACTCTCTAAGGATCTGAAAAAAATTATTGTTTCCCCACATAAAGATGGCCTAGGCTATAAGAAGATTGCCAAGACCCTGAAACTGAGCTGCAGCATGGTGGCCAAGACCATACAGTGGTTTAACAGGACAGGTTCCACTCAGAACAGGCCTTGCCATGGTCGACCAAAGAAGTTGAGTGCACATGCTCAGCTTCATATACAGAGTTTGTCTTTGGGAAATAGACATATGAGTGTTGCCAGCATTGCTGCAGAGGTTGAAGGGTTGGGGGGGGGGGGGGTCAGTCTGTCAGTGCTCAAACCATATGCTGCACACTGCATCAACTTGGTCTGCATGGCTGTCATTACAGAAGGAGGCCTCTTCTAAACATGATGCACAAGAAAGCCCGCAAATAATTAGCTGAAGACAAGCAGACTAAGGCCATGGATTACTGTAACCATGTCCTGTGGTCTGATGAGACCAAGATAAACTTATTTGGTTTAGATGGTGTCAAGCATGTGTGGCAACAACCAGGTGAGGAGTACAAAGACAAGTGTGTCTTGCCTACAGTCAAGCATGATGGTGGATGTGTTATGGTCTGGGGCTGCATGAGTGCTGCTGGTACTGGGGAGCTACAGTTCATTGAAGGAACCATGAATGTCAACATGTACTGTGACATACTGAAGCAGAGCATGATCCCCTCCCTTCAGAGACTGGGCCGCAGGGCAGTATTCCAACATGATATCAACCCCAAACACACCTCCAAGATAACTACTGCCATGCTAAAGAAGCTGGGGGTAAAGGTGATGGACTGGCCAAGCATGTCTTCAGACCTAAACCCTATTAAGCATCTGTAGGGCATCCTCAAATGGAAGGTGGAGGAGCACAAGGTCTCTAAAATCCACCAGTTCCGTGATGTCATCATGGGGGACTGGAAGAGGATTCCAGTGGAAACCTGTGAAGCTCTGGTGAACTCCATGCCCAGAAGGGTTAAGGCAGTGCTGGAAAATAATTGTGGCCACAAAAAATATTGACACTTTGGGCCCAATTTGGACATTTTCACTTAGGGGTGTATTCACTTTTGTTGCCAGCGGTTTAGGCATTAATGGCTGTGTGTTGAGTTATTTTGAGGGGACAGCAAATTTACACTGTTATACAAGCTATACACTCACTACTTTACATTGTAACAAAGTGTAATTTCTTCAGTGTTGTCACATGAAAAAATCTAAAAAAATATGTGGTGTACTCACTTTTGTGAGATACTGTATGTGCACACATCCATGAACTGTACAAACACAAGAGTTTGCACAACTGTGTGATCTTTGAGCCAGTGTCTCAGTCAAGAAAATATATTCTTAATCTGGAATGGTGGTTCTAAACTTTATTGAGAAGACCTGGTACATTTTTCTAAAACCTTCCAAAACTCAGCAGTATAAAAAAAAGTTTATACTCATAAAAATAAATGCATGGGAATGCAAAATATGTATTAAAATGCTAAAAGTCTCTGGGTGGGGCTGGGTGTCACTGTGAGGGGAGGGAGGTTCTGAAGAGGGTTGCGGAACTCTGCAGTAAACCTGGTAACCCTGCAGTGGATGAGTATTTTGGAAGGGGCTGGGGTCTCTCCAAGTGGCTAGGGGCTTTGCAGGAGCACTGTGGGAGACTGGAGGACACTGCTAGGAGCAACTATAGGAGGTTGAGAACTACTGTGCCACTCTGTTGAAGGTTGGGGGCAACAGGGAGGCTGGAGGCTTTTCAGCAGGCTGGGAGGCACTGTGGGAGGTTGGAGGGAAATGTAGGACAAAGCAGAACTAAACTGTATCTGAGCCCACAAACTAAAAACACTATTTGATTAGTTTTAATATTCAAAGCAAACTTGCCCATCCATTTATGTCTTCATGCTTTAGTTTGTTGAGAACTTGTTTTGAAAAACAATCCCTAGATTTTCTAGGCACAGCCATCTTGAGTAAGGACAAAAGATTCACGTAGCATTAACTTCCTGGAGTACATCTGCCCTTAGCTAAGGCGTGCAGAAAACCCCTCCTCCTCTTGTCCAGATGAAAGACAAAAATGTCCATGAAGATGCATGGGATATGCAACATCATTTTGGCCTAAGCCAGAAATCAGGAAGCAACAGAAAAAGTTAAAAGTTTAAAACAAGTAAATATACCATATCTTCTTATCTAGTTACTAATGTTAGCACCAAAAACCTTCGAGCCAATGCCTTGTCCAGGTCGTTTGACATCAATGATTCTAAGAATCACCTAGATCCTGGTCCCATCATCCCTCCGCATTGTATTCTAGCCACTACTTAGCTTCAGTCTACGCAGCCTCCTTCAGGTAAAACTTTTGTAGTTCCTGCATTTTGTCCCAAACTCCTTGCTTGGGCACATGACTCCAAGTTCTCTGGACATCCTGGCATACCTCGTGGTCTTCTTCAGCGTCATTATTGGTGGCCTTCTCTTCGTAAGGATGTCAAGGAATACATTCAAGCTTGTACGGTTTGTGTACTATCCAAATCTTCCTCCTCTGCCCCTGCTGGGTTGCTTTTGCCCTTACCAGTGCCCGATGTACCTTGGCGTTGTATTTCCAGGGATTTTATCTCAGATCTGCCTCCCTCAACAGGTTCTACAGTCATCTGGGTAGTGGTGGATCGGTTCTCCAAAATGTGTCACTTGATTCCTCTCCCAGGCCTACCTTCTGCTCCCAGTCTTGCCACAACTTTCATTAAGGAGATCTTTCATCTCCCTGGGATGCCTTCACATATCGTCTCTGACAGAGGAGTTCAATTTACTGCTCGGTTTTGGAGAGCCTTGGCCAGCTCCTTTGGGATTATATTGGATTTTTCATCTGCCTTTCATCCCCAGTCCAATGGGCAATCATGCCTTCATCTCAGCCCACCAAGATGACTGGGTGGACCTTTTGCCCTGGGCAGAGTTTGCGTTAAACCATCACGCCAATGCCAGTTCTGTTCCCTTTCCTGTTCCCATTTCTCCAGCAGCTGAGACCCAAAGGTCCTTCAACTCAATCTGGAAAGAAGTCTCTGGGAATCTTCATCTAGCTGTTTCCAGTTATAAAATGACGGCAGATCGTCATCGCCGTCTGGCTCCTAAGTTCCTGCCTGGCGATAGAGTTTGGCTCTCTACCAAGCACACCCAACTCCGGGTACCCTCAATGAAATTTTCCCCTTGCTTCATTGGTCGATTTTCTATTCTCTGTCAGATCAATCCAGTTGCTTTCAAGCTCCGTCTGCCCTCTCATCTCAGGATACCCAACGCCTTCCATGTCTCCCTGCTCAGGCCAATGGTCCTCATTCACTTCTTTCGTCCTTCTTCTCACCCCGCTCCTGTGGCTGATACCTTGGATCAGTATGAGATTAAAGAAATATTGGACTCCAAGTACTCCCGGGGAAGGCTACTCTATCTCATTGATTGTAAGGGCTATGGTCCGGAGGAGAGGTCTTGGGTTCCTGCCACCGATGTCTCTGCCCCATGTTTGGTGACCAGATTTCATCGGAAATTTCCCTCTAAGCCAGCCCCCAGATCTGTAGGGGGACCTCGTAAGAGGGGAGGTACTGTCCCAGATCAGCTGCGGAGCTGATTTGTGTCTCACCTTTACTGCTGTAGGTCGGCTGGCATCTGTTGTTCCACAAGCTGGTGTTCAGCCATGTGCACTCCGCAGCTATGGGCGTCGACGCCCATCACCTGTTGTCTAATATATGTTTCCTTCCTGCTACTTCCTGTCCAGCCCCTCATGTACTTCTCTATTTAAATCCCTTTCAAACCAGCTACTGATTGCTTGAGTAACATTTGTTTCTGAGCTCCTTTCGTGTAACCTGTTTTACCTGACCTCTCGTGAACTGATCTCTTGTGTACTGACCTGGCTTGTTCTGATTACATTGTCTGCAGCCCACCCTGACCTTGGCTCACTATCCGGCTCTCCTTTGCTTCATCCATCCATCCTTGTCTAACAGTGTCTTTTGGTACTTCCCTAGCAAGCAGGGTGAACCCGGGGGTCATAACCTGGGGTCGGCACGCAGCTAAGCCCATACCCTCGTGAGGGGTTCCCTGGCGGAGCACCAGCTGGCTCTTAGATTCCACGCCCTGGGGGATCCCGTGTCCCCTTCTCGCCTATGGGCTCACTGTAAGTAGTACCGTGACACTTGAAATGTTTGCCCAATGCTGGGTGATAATCAATATGTATATCCCTCCTCCGTTTGACTCCTCCATCCTGTATACCATCGTTACAAATTAGCCCCCCCTCCAGGTCCACAATATTATACTTGGAGGGGACTTTAACGCCATCCTAGATCATACCAAGGACACTACAAATTCCCTTATATCTGCCTCCCTTGATTTAGCCCTCTGGGCAGACACTTTTGGACTTTGGAGATTTGGCGGTGGAAGCATCCGGAGGATAAGACATATTCACATGTCGCAGTTTCGCATAGAACGGGATCTCGCATAGACTTGTTATTTGGGTCTGCTGCTTCTCAGTCTCGGGTTGAGGCAGTCTCCTATCTTCCAGCTGATCTTTCAAACCACTCACTGCTGGAGCTGGGCTTGATACCTCCCATGAGCCGGGATGCTGGAGGCTAGCGTCCCACTGAATAGATAATCTTCAAATCCAATTAGTGGGACCCAAAGTGGGGACAAGAATGGCAAACTACTAGCCAACCTGGTGGCTTAACCCACGCTCCAAACAGTAATTCCTAGAATTCAGACTTCCACTGGCTGCCAGGTTACATACCCCAAAGGTATACTGAGGGAATTTCATCTCTTTTATAGCAAATTGTACGATGATCCATTCTCCAACTCAGTTGACACCATGTTGGAGGAATTAGGGGGAATCACCTTACCTATGCTTTCCGAGGAGAACAGGGATGCACTAGATAAGCTCCTAACACGACAAGAGATAGAAGATGCAATCTACTCCTTGCCTAACCACCAAATCCCTGGGCCCCGATGGTTTACCTGGGGAATGGTACAAAACCCATGCTGCTTTACTGGTCCCCAAATTAACGCAGTTATTTGCCGATTGATTGGAATTCAAGAGGTTGCCAGATAGTATGTATCAGGCACACATAGTGCTGCTGCCCAAACCAGAGAAAGACCCCACTTGCTGCTCATCCTATATAACCATTTTATTGTTGCTGAATTACGACCTTAAAATACTAGCCAATAGAATCATGAAGGTTCTACCATCTCTTGTCAATATAGATCAGAACGGCCTCATGCCTGGCAAGTCCACGGACATAAACCTTAGATGAGTTTTTACTCATCTCTAGTGATGGACGAACTTCCGACGGGACGTTTCGCGAACGCGAAACGCGAACGGACACAAACGTTCGCGAAAACGACCGTTCGCCGCGGGCTCCATTGACTTCAATGGGAGGCGAATTTCGCAAACCTTTAGGTCGAATTTGCGGCCACGGGGTAATTATTAGGGGGTAGCACGTAGTCCCACCACCTGGACAATAGCATAATACATGTATGAGGTGAATTTGGGATCGATAACTACAAGCATTTTTTTTTTATTTGGGAAATTGTTCTGACAATTCAGGACTATGGAGCTAATGAAGGCAATGGAGGAGAGGGAAGGTCAGGGACCAGGGTAGGCAAACAAGAGGGTGCAGGAGATACAGAGCACTGACAGCAGCACCGTAATACAGAGCACTGACATCAGCACCGTGACATACAGCGCTGACAGCAGCTCCGTGACATACAGCGCTGACAGCAGCTCCGTGACATACAGCGCTGACAGCAGCTCCGTGACATACAGCGCTGACAGCAGCTCCGTGACATACAGCGCTGACAGCAGCTCCGTGACATACAGCGCTGACAGCAGCACCGTGACATACAGCGCTGACAGCAGCTCCGTGACATACAGCGCTGACAGCAGCTCCGTGACATACAGCGCTGACAGCAGCTCCGTGACATACAGCACTGACAGCAGCTCCGTGACATACAGCGCTGACAGCAGCTCCGTGACATACAGCGCTGACAGCAGCACCGTGACATACAGCGCTGACAGCAGCTCCGTGACATACAGCGCTGACAGCAGCTCCGTGACATACAGCGCTGACAGCAGCTCCGTGACATACAGCGCTGACAGCAGCTCCGTGACATACAGCGCTGACAGCAGCTCCGTGACATACAGCGCTGACAGCAGCTCCGTGACATACAGCGCTGACAGCAGCTCCGTGACATACAGCGCTGACAGCAGCTCCGTGACATACAGCGCTGACAGCAGCTCCGTGACATACAGCGCTGACAGCAGCTCCGTGACATACAGCGCTGACAGCAGCACCGTAAGCAGCCCCAGGAGGAAGTCAGCACAGCACAGGGATGGTGTGATCCCCTCATAATAAGAACCCCCAGGAGGAAGTCAGCACAGCACAGGGATGGTGGGAGCCCCTCATAATAAGAACACCCAGGAGGAAGTCAGCACAGCACAGGGATGGTGGGAACCCCTCATAATAAGCAGCCCCAGTAGAAATATGACACCGCTCAACCTCTTCAAAGAGGAGGGTAGGGGCATATAGTACGGTGTGCTTTTTTGGGTCAGGGAAGTGAGCCAAATGAATTAAGAAGGTCTGTGTGCTTGATTCCAAAAATTGTTTATAGACATATACATGGTCTACTGATCACATGTGTTGAATTCCTCCGAGATCCATGCCTCATTCATTTTTAGAAATGTGAGGTAGTTAACACTGTGGTGAGCTAGGCGAGTACGCTTATCGGTCACAATCCCCCCTGCTGCGCTGAACGTCCTTTCGGACAGGACACTGGATGAGGGGCAAGCCAACAGTTCGATTGCAAATTGGGCAAGCTCTGGCCAGAGGTCAAGCCTGCCCACCCAGTAGTCTAGGGGTTCATCACTCCTCAGAGCGTCCACATCGGCCGTTAACCCAATGTAGTCGGACACCTGACGGTCTAGGCGTTCCCTGATGCTGGATCCGGATGACACCTGTCGATGGGTCGGCTGAAAGAATGACCTCATATCCGAAGTCACCAACACATCTTCAAACCGGCCTCTTCTTGCAGGCGCTGTTGGATTGGTACCCGCAAATCCTTCTCTGGGAGTGGGAATTGCTCCTCTGCCAGCGCACGCAAAAGCAGAATGCAGCATTTCTCGAAGCAAGGCCTGGAAGTGCTGCATTCTGACAGCCCTCTGCGACGGCGGTAACATTTCCGCCATTTTGTGTTTGTACCGGGGGTCTAAGTACGTTGCCACCCAGTACTGGTCCTTGACCCTCATGCTTTTTATACGGGGGTCCCTATTAAAACACTGGAGCATGAAGGCCCCCATTTGCACTAAAGTGGAAGCGGTGTGGTGGCCTGGCTCCTGCTCATCATCCAGGATAATGTCGTCCTCTTCATTCTCCTCTCCCCATCCTCGCACAACAGGGATCCCAGAAAGGTTTAAAGCATGCTCTTCTTGCTCCTGCTCATCCGCCCCGGCACCATCCTCCTCTGACTCCTCATCAGACTCCTGTTGTTGACTTGTCTCAGATAGAGTAGCCCCCCCTGGGAATTCATCCAGCATTGCGACTTCCTCATCTTCCCGCTCCTGCTCCTCCACAGCCTGATCAATGACACGACGCAATGCACGCTCCAGAAAGAAGGCATAAGGTACCATGTCACTGATGGCGCCATGGCTGCGACTGACCAGTTTGGTGATCTCCTCAAATGGCCGCAGAAGTCTGCATGTGTCGCGCATGAGCAGCCACTGGCGCGGTGAAAAAAAACCCAGCTCCCCAGAACCGTTTCTTTCGCAGAGTTCATACAGGTAGACGTTAACTGCACGTTTCTGCTGGAGCAGCCTATCAAGCATATAGAAGGTTGAGTTCCATCGCGTCGGGCAATCGCAAATAAGACGTCTGACCGGCAGATGGTGTCGCCGCTGAATGTCAGCAAGGCGAGCCATGGCCGTGTAAGATCTTCTGAAATGGGCCGAGATTTTCCTTGCCTGCCGCAAGATGTCCTGGACCCCAGGGTATTTGACAAGGAATCGCTGCACGACCAAGTTTAAGACGTGTGCCATGCACGGCACGTGCGTGATTTTGCCCTGTTTCAATGCGCTAAGCAGATTGGCACCGTTGTCACACACCACTTTACCAACTGTCAAATTGAGCGGTGTTAGCCACTCATCTGCCTGTGAACGCAAAGCTGAAAGGAGTGCCGGGCCAGTGTGGCTCTTTGCTTCCAGGCACAACAGACGCAGCACGGCATGGCAACGTCTCACCTGGCATGTGGAATAGGTTCTGGGGAGCTTGGGCGGTGCAGTGGAAGAGACGCTAGCAGCGGAAAAGGAGGAGGCAGCTGAGGAGGAGAGGGAGGAGGATGGAGTAGGAGGAGGAGAAGAAGAGTCAGGCCTGCATGCAATCCGTGGCGGTAAAACCAAATCTACACGGGTGCCACGGGTTACATGCTTGACGGCCGTCAGAAGGTTCACCCAGTGGGCAGTAAAACTGATATACCTTCCCTGCCCGTGTTTGCTAGACCACGTGTCTGTGGTCAGATGTATCTTGGCACCGACACTGTGTGCCAGAGATACATTCACTTGCCGCTGAACATGGCCATATAGCTCTGGGATGCCCTTCTCTGAGAAATACTTCCTTCCTGGGACCTTCCATTGTGGTGTTCCAATGGCCACAAATTTGCGAAAGGCCTCCGAGTCCACCAGTTTATATGGCAGTAGTTGGCGGGCTATGAGTTCTGACAAGCCAGCCGCCAACCGTTGGGCAAGAGGGTTATCCGGCGTCATCATTTTTTTACGCTCAAACATTAGGCCCACGGAAGCCTGCCTTTTTGCAGAAAAATGTGAGCTTGGCGTGATGGAAGGTGGAGTGGAGGACAATTGTGAGGAGAGAGGAGAAGGAGAAGTAGAAGACGAGGCTGGACGGTGAGAGCCTGCAGTGTGGCTTTGTGTGTTCCGTTGCTCCCACTGGGCTCGGTGATGGCTGCTCATGTGCCTTCTTAAGGCGGTCGTCCCTAGGTGAGTATTGGGCTTACCGCGACTAACGCGTTGACTGCAAAGATTGCAGATGGCAACGCTATTGTCAGCAGCGGACACGTTAAAAAAAGCCCACACTGCGGAGCCATGTGCCGGTGTCCTGGGAGCGCCAGATGTGACCGTACATGGTCGATGACTCGCTCCTGATACATTTGCAGTCTGCTTTGTCCCTGCTGTGCAATGTAAGTCATTGCTGCTTCTCCTCCCTATCTGCTGGTCCATATCTCCCTCTGAACTCCCCTCCTCTTCCTCTCTTGTGGGCACCCACGTGACATCACTAGACACGTCATCATCAACGTCACCTTCCCCACCGCTATAAGTAGAGTAGGCAGCAACACCGGGGACCAACCTCCTCCTTGGGCTGATCTGGGTACTGGCGTCAGACTGCTGAGTAGCGCTTGTTGCTACCTCCTCTTCCTGATCCAATACCAAGAGTGGCTGCGCATCAGAAATGTCCTCTTGATATGGATCGGAAAATAATTCCAGTGACTCAAGCGGAAGGTATGTGGTGGTGGTGGTGGTGGTCGTGTTGTTGGTGGTAGTGTCTTTGGGGGTGCACATAGCAGAGAGTGAAGAAGAGGGTGCAGATCGAGAGGATGAGGAGGGTGCAGAAGAGTAAGGCTGAGCGAGCCACTCAACCAAGTCTGGTGCATCCTTTAAAGTAATTGAACGCACCTTCTGCAACTTCCCACTTTGGCTCAAGCCTGTTGCTCCTGCCCTACCCCTACCACCCCTGCGGAAGGGCCTGCCTCTTCCTCTGCATGTCATTTTTTAAATGACCCTGTGACAAAACTCTTAGTCCCTATACCGCTGAAGGACTGCTGCAGTATAGGTGAGCGGTCAGCAGTGGTGCACGTCAACCCTATCTATTGTGGACCTATAGCGGTCCTTACAGAACAGCAGACTGTACCGCACTCAAGCCTATGTACCGTAGCACCCTATACCAAGTTACCAGTCCTTATAAGAACTTTTGTGGACCAAGCAGGTTGTGTATTAGTGTTTAGCAGACTGTACGTCAGTCCCTATACCGCTGAAGGACTGCTGCAGTATAGGGCAGCGGTCAGCAGTGGTGCACGTCAACCCTATCTATTGTGGACCGATAGCGGTCCTTACAGAACAGCAGACTGTACCGCACTCAAGCCTATGTACCGTAGCACCCTATACCAAGTTACCAGTCCTTATAAGAACTTTTGTGGACCAAGCAGGTTGTGTATTAGTGTTTAGCAGACTGTACGTCAGTCCCTATACCGCTGAAGGACTGCTGCAGTATAGGGCAGCGGTCAGCAGTGGTGCACGTCAACCCTATCTATTGTGGACCGATAGCGGTCCTTACAGAACAGCAGACTGTACCGCACTCAAGCCTATGTACCGTAGCACCCTATACCAAGTTACCAGTCCTTATAAGAACTTTTGTGGAACAAGCAGGTTGTGTGTTAGTGATTAGCAGACTGTACGTCAGTCCCTATACCGCTGAAGGACTGCTGCAGTATAGGTGAGCGGTCAGCAGTGGTGCACGTCAACCCTATCTATTGTGGACCGATAGCGGTCCTTACAGAACAGCAGACTGTACCGCACTCAAGCCTATGTACCGTAGCACCCTATACCAAGTTACCAGTCCTTATAAGAACTTTTGTGGACCAAGCAGGTTGTGTATTAGTGTTTAGCAGACTGTACGTCAGTCCCTATACCGCTGAAGGACTGCTGCAGTATAGGGCAGCGGTCAGCAGTAGTGCACGGCAACCCTATGTATTGTGGACCGATAGCGGTCCTTACAGAACAGCAGACTGTAACGCACTCAGGCCTATGTACCGTAGCACCCTATACCAAGTTACCAGTCCTTATAAGAACTTTTGTGGACCAAGCAGGTTGTGTGTTAGTGATTAGCAGACTGTACGTCAGTCCCTATACCAATGAAGGACTGCTGCAGTATAGGGCAGCGGTCAGCAGTAGTGCACGGCAACCCTATGTATTGTGGACCGATAGCGGTCCTTACAGAACAGCAGACTGTAACGCACTCAGGCCTATGTACCGTAGCACCCTATACCAAGTTACCAGTCCTTATAAGAACTTTTGTGGAACAAGCAGGTTGTGTGTTAGTGATTAGCAGACTGTACGTCAGTCCCTATACCGCTGAAGGACTGCTGCAGTATAGGTGAGCGGTCAGCAGTGGTGCACGTCAACCCTATCTATTGTGGACCGATAGCGGTCCTTACAGAACAGCAGACTGTACCGCACTCAAGCCTATGTACCGTAGCACCCTATACCAAGTTACCAGTCCTTATAAGAACTTTTGTGGACCAAGCAGGTTGTGTATTAGTGTTTAGCAGACTGTACGTCAGTCCCTATACCGCTGAAGGACTGCTGCAGTATAGGGCAGCGGTCAGCAGTAGTGCACGGCAACCCTATCTATTGTGGACCGATAGCGGTCCTTACAGAACAGCAGACTGTAACGCACTCAGGCCTATGTACCGTAGCACCCTATACCAAGTTACCAGTCCTTATAAGAACTTTTGTGGACCAAGCAGGTTGTGTGTTAGTGATTAGCAGACTGTACGTCAGTCCCTATACCAATGAAGGACTGCTGCAGTATAGGGCAGCGGTCAGCAGTAGTGCACGGCAACCCTATGTATTGTGGACCGATAGCGGTCCTTACAGAACAGCAGACTGTACTGCACTCAGGCCTATGTACCGTAGCACCCTATACCAAGTTACCAGTCCTTATAAAAACTTTTGTGGACCAAGCAGGTTGTGTGTTAGTGTTTAGCAGACTGTGCGTCAGTCCCTATACCGCTGAAGGACTGCTGCAGTATAGGGCAGCGGTCAGCAGTAGTGCACGGCAACCCTATGTATTGTGGACCGATAGCGGTCCTTACAGAACAGCAGACTGTAACGCACTCAGGCCTATGTACCGTAGCACCCTATACCAAGTTACCAGTCCTTATAAGAACTTTTGTGGACCAAGCAGGTTGTGTGTTAGTGATTAGCAGACTGTACGTCAGTCCCTATACCAATGAAGGACTGCTGCAGTATAGGGCAGCGGTCAGCAGTAGTGCACGGCAACCCTATGTATTGTGGACCGATAGCGGTCCTTACAGAACAGCAGACTGTAACGCACTCAGGCCTATGTACCGTAGCACCCTATACCAAGTTACCAGTCCTTATAAGAACTTTTGTGGACCAAGCAGGTTGTGTGTTAGTGATTAGCAGACTGTACGTCAGTCCCTATACCAATGAAGGACTGCTGCAGTATAGGGCAGCGGTCAGCAGTAGTGCACGGCAACCCTATGTATTGTGGACCGATAGCGGTCCTTACAGAACAGCAGACTGTACTGCACTCAGGCCTATGTACCGTAGCACCCTATACCAAGTTACCAGTCCTTATAAAAACTTTTGTGGACCAAGCAGGTTGTGTGTTAGTGTTTAGCAGACTGTGCGTCAGTCCCTATACCGCTGAAGGACTGCTGCAGTATAGGGCAGCGGTCAGCAGTAGTGCACGGCAACCCTATGTATTGTGGACCGATAGCGGTCCTTACAGAACAGCAGACTGTAACGCACTCAGGCCTATGTACCGTAGCACCCTATACCAAGTTACCAGTCCTTATAAGAACTTTTGTGGACCAAGCAGGTTGTGTGTTAGTGATTAGCAGACTGTACGTCAGTCCCTATACCAATGAAGGACTGCTGCAGTATAGGGCAGCGGTCAGCAGTAGTGCACGGCAACCCTATGTATTGTGGACCGATAGCGGTCCTTACAGAACAGCAGACTGTAACGCACTCAGGCCTATGTACCGTAGCACCCTATACCAAGTTACCAGTCCTTATAAGAACTTTTGTGGACCAAGCAGGTTGTGTGTTAGTGATTAGCAGACTGTACGTCAGTCCCTATACCAATGAAGGACTGCTGCAGTATAGGGCAGCGGTCAGCAGTAGTGCACGGCAACCCTATGTATTGTGGACCGATAGCGGTCCTTACAGAACAGCAGACTGTACTGCACTCAGGCCTATGTACCGTAGCACCCTATACCAAGTTACCAGTCCTTATAAAAACTTTTGTGGACCAAGCAGGTTGTGTGTTAGTGTTTAGCAGACTGTGCGTCAGTCCCTATACCGCTGAAGGACTGCTGCAGTATAGGGCAGCGGTCAGCAGTAGTGCACGGCAACCCTATGTATTGTGGACCGATAGCGGTCCTTACAGAACAGCAGACTGTAACGCACTCAGGCCTATGTACCGTAGCACCCTATACCAAGTTACCAGTCCTTATAAGAACTTTTGTGGACCAAGCAGGTTGTGTGTTAGTGATTAGCAGACTGTACGTCAGTCCCTATACCAATGAAGGACTGCTGCAGTATAGGGCAGCGGTCAGCAGTAGTGCACGGCAACCCTATGTATTGTGGACCGATAGCGGTCCTTACAGAACAGCAGACTGTACTGCACTCAGGCCTATGTACCGTAGCACCCTATACCAAGTTACCAGTCCTTATAAGAACTTTTGTGGACCAAGCAGGTTGTGTGTTAGTGATTAGCAGACTGTACGTCAGTCCCTATACCAATGAAGGACTGCTGCAGTATAGGGCAGCGGTCAGCAGTAGTGCACGGCAACCCTATGTATTGTGGACCGATAGCGGTCCTTACAGAACAGCAGACTGTACTGCACTCAGGCCTATGTACCGTAGCACCCTATACCAAGTTACCAGTCCTTATAAGAACTTTTGTGGACCAAGCAGGTTGTGTATTAGTGTTTAGCAGACTGTGCGTCAGTCCCTATACCGCTGAAGGACTGCTGCAGTATAGGGCAGCGGTCAGCAGTAGTGCACGGCAACCCTATGTATTGTGGACCGATAGCGGTCCTTACAGAACAGCAGACTGTACCGCACCCAAGCCTATGTACCGTAGCACCCTAGACAGACCAAGTTACCAGTCCTGATAAAGAGCTTTGTGGAACAAGTGAGTTGTGAATGATTAGCAGACTGCAGCAGAAGGGCAGCAGTCAAGTATAATATTCTTTCTATATTTGGAAGAAAGAATATTATACGTGTACAAGCCTATTACCGTACCACTGATACCAGTCCTGAAAAGAACCTTTGTGGAACTAATAGTAACAGCAAGTCTTTAAAATTATCCTCACTGCCTGACACACTGCTTCCTGCCTGTCCCTATACAAATTGGCAAAAAAGAGTAGGCTGGAACGATTAGCTGGAACAGCTCTTTTGTGGACCTGATAGTAACAGCTAATGATGATGATGATGATGATGATGAAGAAAGACTAATCTGGCTGAGCTGTCCCTAAAATAGCAGCATACAGCGCTCTGTCCCTTTATCTAAACTGACAAAAGAAACTCAGGCTGCTGACCTAACACCTATACCAGTCCTGAAAAGAACTTTTGTGTACCAAATAGCTAGCGTTTTCTCTGTCCCTACTCCACACAGGATCCTTTCCCTACAGTGACAGAAGAAAGAATGTAAAATGGCCACCGGATCGGGTGTATTTATAGGTTAGGGGGAATGTCCAAGTGTCCATGAGCTGTCATGTCTCAATTGGTTGTCCTGTAACACATGATAAACGTGTCACGAAAGGTTAAAGTTCTTGTATACATTAAACACGTAAGTCCGCCGGGGCGAACGACGGAAAAAGGCGT
The DNA here is from genome assembly GCF_037356315.1 of Lithobates pipiens. Lineage (NCBI taxonomy): Eukaryota > Metazoa > Chordata > Amphibia > Anura > Ranidae > Lithobates > Lithobates pipiens. Next base: position 141,245,417 of record NW_027507764.1, read on the forward strand.
TCGAACCCGCGGACGGCGAAAGTCGGAAATTCGCCGCGAAACGACCGCCGGGCGAACCGTTCGGCCATCACTACTCATCTCCAGCTCCCAACTGAGGAGAATGCCTTCTGGGTCTTGGTATCCCTTGACATCGAGAAAGCTTTTGATACAGTTAGATGGGCCTATACGATGCAGGTTCTAGAAGGATTTGGCTTTGGCCCAGTTTTCTGGAAATGGATCGGCTTACTACACAGGACCCCCATGGCCCATATTAAATGAAATGATAGGCTCTCGTCCTCCTTTCCAATTAGGAAGGGGACAAGACAGGGGTGTCCTCTTTCCACTGCACTGTTTGCCCTGGTGATGGAGCCTTTGGCTGAGGCCTTGCCGAGATCAGGCAAGGTGTCTGGAATCCGGGTCAGCTTGGAAGTCAAGAAACTAGCATTATATGCGGTTGATCTAATCTTCCTCCTCCCGAACCCGGGTCCCTCGCTCTGTGGGGCGCTCCAGCTTCTGGACCACTTTGCGACTCTCTCTGGCCTCCGTACCAACTGGAGAAAATCATTTATTCTACCCATAGATCCCGGGGCAAAGAGGCTGAGTGATTCTGCTTCACCACTATAATGGGCAAGCATCATTAGATACCTAGGGATCAATATTTCTTCCACTACCCAGGACTTTAGCAAACTTAATTTATCCACAGTGCTATTGTGGTGTAAACTCAAGCTAAAGGCCTGGTCGAACCTCCCATTATCGCTTATAGGGAAAATTAACTTAATAAAAATGAAACTACTCCAAGTCTTGCTGTATATTTTACGACACTTCCTGGTTTGGATACCTAAGACTCTTTTCTGGCAGTTGAATTCCACAGTGGCTTCCTTCCTGTGGCAATCACGTTGGACTAGATTCAGTAGAAAAATCTTGCGTAGGCCCTGGACGCAGGCGGGAATTGCCTGCCCAGACTTTCACACCTACTATTTAGCAGCAATGCTCACTCATGTGCATAACTGGCTGGTCTTGGATGACACTAATGCGTCAGTCATCCTAGGGGCAGCACATTTGGGTTATTTTGAGGCCCTTTGCAATGCCCTTTATAGGGGGTCAGGGGGCCCTCCAGTACCTTTAACACTGGCTATGAAAGCAGTTATCAAGGCATGGCACACGGTGGTGATTAAACCTACTTTGGTAAAAGCCAGATAGTCCCCTAATACACTGCTCTGGTGTAATCCAAGGTTGCATAAATTCCACTCTCTGCAAGACCTGGGCTTGTGGATCAGTAAGGGCATCAAGTATTTTAGGGATATTTACATTTGATAGGCTGAAAAACGAATTCCAACTTCCGAACTCTATCTTTTTCAAGTTCCTGCAGCTGCACCATGCCTTTGATTCACAATTTAAGAACAGTTCAGCTTAGGCTGGACCATGATGATCTGGAGACCCTTCTAGACGATGCTGATCTCTCAAAACCACTATCCCAAATTTACCTAGCATTTCTACCATCCATCCAGGTTGGACTGCATGGTCTGGGTGGGCGGAGGTGCAGAAACTGGATGGTGAAAACTGGGAAGACATGTGGGACTACCCACTCCAGCCATTGGTTGCTACCAGGGACAAACTGATCCCATTCAAAATCCTACACAGGATCTACTATATGCCCCAACGCCTCCACCGCATATACCCAGCCTCATCTGCCAGCTGCTGGAGATGCTCTGGTACTCCTGCAGGCTTCACACTTATTCTGGGATTGCCCACAGATTCAGGACTATTGGTGGGAGGTAACTCTATTCATAGTTTAACCACCATTCCTATTCCCCTGACAATTAGTGTCTGGCTCCTTGGCATAGTGAAACAACTGGCATTCGCTAAAGCAACACGCACCCTTATGACACATACACACGACCGGACTTTTCGGCAGACTAGGACCGTCGGAATCAGTCCGTCGGACAATCTGACCGTGTGTGGGCTAATCCAATCATTTTTCGTTAAAAATATCAGACGGACCTAGAAATAGAACATGTTTCAAATCTGTCAGACGGACTTAATCCCTATCGGGAAAACCATTCGTCCAACAGATCAAATACGATGCAAGGGAAGCTATTGGCGACTGGCTATTGAACTTCCTTTTTTAGTCCCGTCTTATGTCGTCATGTTCAAAACGGACGGACTTTCGAATGGACTTAGTCCGTTCGTGTGTGGTCAAGTCCGTTTGTTCGGAAAGTCAGTCGGAACTCCGCCGAAAGTCCGTCGGGAAGACCGTCGGATCTAGTCTGCCGGAAAGTCCGGTCGTGTGTACGCGGCATAATAAGTATCCTTTTATAGGCAAGAAAAGCCACAGTACTAAAGTGGACCCACTCACTCACTCCCCCACCCTGTCCTCATGGAATTAATTAGTTAACACAATGATACCCCTCTGCAAAGCAATGTATCTGTCTTGAGGATGCCCCAAAAAATATGAAAAAGTCTGGCATTTATGGACAGACTCAGAGTCCACAACAGACGATTAGCCCTCAGGGGATTAACCCAGATAGATTTCCTCTGTATCTACCTGATAGGCTAAGAGCTAAGGTCCATACACCAGATAAATAAACTGAGGTGTTAGCCTAGAAAAAAAAAACACATTTACTCTTAAATGTTCCTGTAGCCTCCAGTGCAGACAATTAGGAATGAGACAAGGTCCTCCAAGAAACAATATTTCCTAACATAATCCTATCATGTGTAAACTAAGCGATGACTATGTTGTGTTTAGCATATGCTATTTGTAAGATGTACTATTAGATGCACCTTCATATGCCCCAATGGCCCTGTTTTGTAGCTTGACAGTAAAAAAGTTTAAATAAAGAGAATTAAAAGAAAATGAACAAGACAACTAGGAAATGTGTATAATGAAGGTTTGTTTTATTATAGGGCTGTCAATTTACATGTATATGAATTGTATATTCACATTAGCCCCTGCCCTCAAGGAGCTTACAGGTTTCTAACTCTCATTTATGCATACTAAGGCCAATTTACCTGTCTTTGGAAGATGAGAGAAACCCACGCAGACACAGGGAGAACATGCAAACTGCACAGGTATTGCCCTGGCTGGGATTGGAACAGAGGACCCTAGTGTTCCAAGGCAGATGTGCTGCCCACTTAGCTACTGTGCTGCTCGCTTTGCCACTGTGCTGCCCATGAATCATTAGATCTCTTTGTGACAGTCTGTGTTTTTAGTTGTTACAGGAAATCAAGAAATTCGGACAGCATTATGGTGCTTTTATGAGCTACAACTTTTGTTTTATCATCTTACCATGTTTTCTTCATCATCATTTTAGGATTAGAGCTTACAGTAATTTAAAGATTATTTTTGTGTGTATCTAGGCTACAGGGTGGGTGTAGTATTCAGGATAGTTTGAGGTAAAAGATTTAAAATAGTAAGGTTAATTTAATGAGGGCTCCCACTTTTCATCACAGCACTTTGGCAAGGGATGTCACTATCTTTCCAGCAAAATCCCTAGGAATGCAGAGTAGCCTGAATCTTGTGAGAAAATGATCCTCCACAGTGCTAGAGCATCATCTTATCAGCTTGGACTTCTCAGAATTCCCTGGGATCTTATCAGAAAAATTATGTAATAGGTAAGCTGGGGGAAAGGTAAGTGCATTTTCTAACCCACGGTTTGTTTTTTTATTTTTCAGTTTAGTGCAGCATTATAGAAGGGGGAGCGACGCCTCAATAAATATCCCAACCTTGCCTGGAGTGCAAGGTCCACTTTAAGAGGTCATTTTAGGTCTGAAGTTAAAAGTTATCCTCAGGATAATAGTAGCATAGGTAATTACTATTGATTTTGAGATCTGATACTTTATTTTTTTCCACTGTGATCACTTTTCCTTTCATGTTTAAATATAATTAGCAGTAATAGTAATTACATAAATGAAAATAAAATAATCTTATGTTTATGAAGCCTTAAATATAATTAGCAGTAATTGTAATTACACAAATGAAAATAAAATAATCTTATGTTTATGAAGCCTGAGCAATTTGACTAGCATTACATTTTTTTTTTTATTCACATTTTTATACCTCTCTACCTCTAAGGTTAATAAGAATATCAAACTGTTTCAATAAATGAAACTAAAGTAATTAACATTAAGATAGGAGTCGAACCAAGCTCTCCTACACGGATATATGGATATAGTAATATGTGTGTCATTAAAATGAGACATTCAGTCTGTACAGTTTCTGACCAATTTATAATATTAGAAGTTAGACTCAGCAGTATTATACTGCTTCCCCCACCTGTAATTTGCTGAAAATCTGACTCATCATTTCATAATCACAGGTCACTAGAAAGCACTGATTTCTAGCATGTGTAAAATGACTTGTGTAACCATTATTGCAGTACAGCCTTTCCCTATACAATAAAACCTGTCTTCTGAAAATATCTCTCCCTAATTAAAAAATATCATGATATTATTAAGCTCATGGCTGCATGAATGGCTTTACACACTGCTTCTCTACTCAAGTTATTAAAAAAGTTACTTGGTCGTAAATTAAAATTCTAAAACCATTTAAAAGAAATACAGGCGTTTTTACATCCCGCTCAATAAGTACTAAAACATACCTGACTATGGAAAAGTCTACATATATATAATCCTTCTAAAGTTCATTCACAGACATTCACTTAAAAATGGTCATTTGCTCACCATTGATTAATATAAGTGGTGTGAGGGACTAAATGGGATATTTTATTGTGTAATCTCAATAACCAAAAGGAAAAGAAATAATGTAATTAATAAAACTTTGTGGAGTGTTATGTTAGTGATTGATAAATTGACATCTAAACTGGTAACATTGGGCAATTGCATTGTCATTTTAATTCTGTGCAAAAACGATGTACTGTTTTGGGGTATTTCTCCAAAAGTCATATACACACAGAAAAATAAAAAAAAAGGTTGTGTGTGGCCCTTTTCCCTTCTTAGCATGTCATAATGTTGTGTTAGAAAAGGGCAAAGATAAAGCATGGTTTTCATTGCCAATGTATTATCTTTAAGTAGAATAGTCACAAACATAAAACATATTTGGAGAATCTACAGTAGTTTAGAAGAACAGCTAAGTTACATATTTTTTCTAGAGTCATTTTTTTCAAGTGATCCTCACTAGTTCTGCCTAAGAGCAGATACTTCTCCATACCTACTCTTACCTTTACTTACCAGTAAAACTTCCTTTGTGTCCTCTTCTTTGCTACTGGTGTAGCGCTACCCCTGTAGGGGCCGCTGGTGAATGTGATTAGTCTCCCACCCTGCGGAGGTAGGCACACAAATTTCCAGTCACTCAGAGTCAAGAGGCAGTCCATGCAACTTTGTTTTTTTATTTAGGGGAATAGAACTTGGGGATAGGGTGTATATTGGATGCCCACATGATTGAAGAAATGTGGGTATCTGACACGGGCTCTGTAAGACCCAAAGCAAATGCCCTTTGCAGGCAGGGACTGGGGGACGCTATAGTGTAGCAAAATGGAAGCCTTTAGTGCTAGCTGTCCTACATGTGGCTACTGCTCCCAGTACCACCTCTTCAGGCCCTGCCAGTCCTCCTGGCTGTAGCTGCCTCTTTTGCCTGTGCCACCACAGTCCTCATGACTGGCTCTACACCCATCCCAGTCCTCTCTGGCATGCCTCCCAGTCCTCCTGACTGGGTGTAAATTCACCAGTCCTCTTGGCTGTTCCTGTTTCTCCTGAAGACTTGCCTGGCAGTGTTCTCCCACTGTCCTCTCCTTGCTCCCATTGCCTCCTAGCCAAGCCTACTCAAATTTACCTACACTAAACAAAAATCTAACCTCTAGTACTCTAGAACTTCTAGGGGGTGCTACACTGGAGTCTGACTTTCTTTTACTTCATGTTTAAGCTCTAAGACCTGCTATCCCTCTGTCCAATGTGATTGCCCTATAAAGACCAATAAGGCAGGCTCAATTAATAGGATAGAAGCCACTGGTGGGGGATTAATGAGAAATAAGTGAAAGTCAGGTAAAGTTAAATAGATTTAGAAGAAGTCAAAAGCTTTTTTTTTTTTTGGATAGAGTGGGAAAGGTTAGAACCTCTGTCAGGTTTTTATTGCTGTCTATGTATATTCAACCACGTTATTTGTCCTGGTGAACACTGTCGCTGAGACATAAAATAAGGTATTTGAAATTTTAGGCTTCATAACAAAATGTGAGAGTACATCTTTCAATTTAATAACGACTCTCTAAGAAGGGAGTTCCCCATTTGTAATGATTTCCTCACACTTTCTTTTTAGTTGCTGGCACAGGTGAAGGGAAATTTCCCCAATGAAACATTAGCGCCCAAAAATAAACTGACAGTGATTGTAACCCTTCCTAAGGCTGGATTCACACCTATGCAGTTTTAGTGCTTTTTGCATTTTGCAGATTTGCACTAAAGTTTATTTAACATGGTTTCCTATGGAACACAATCTGTAGTGCAAATCTGCAAAATGCAAAAAGCACTAAAACTGCATAGGTGTGAATCCAGCCTTAGTCTATCCAAACTAAAAAAAAAATGCATACATACACTTAGGCTGGGTTCACACGTCTGGTGCAAATTGGATGTCCGTTTTCACTGCAAATAAAAAAAACATTTGTTCAACATTTGATGCAGTTCTGATGTGAATTTGCAAAGCTCAGGACCTGATTTCTGTCACAGCTGCAATTCTAGTACTGGCCAATAAATAGTAGATAAAGGGTATCAATGGCTGTAGTAGGAGAGCAATCCGTGCTGAAATGCTTAACTGAATCCTGAACACAGCTAAACACATGTACGATTCAGAAGTGTTCCCATAGAACTCAATGAGCCTGGAAGTCGCACCTGAACCGCACCGGAGTCAGAGCGAGGCGTGGAACGCACAGGACAGCTTGCTGTGGACTGATGACGTCATCAAAGCTGGACGCATTTCGAGAGCGTGCACACTTGGTGATGTCCCATCTGAATAAATTCTGAAAGCTTTTCGGATGGAATTCGGACCGAATTCTGCTGTAACTGTCCTGCGTACACACAATCACCCCAAGGTTCAATCGTCAAGAATGCTCTGACGTACAGCAGGTACGATGGGACTATAAAAAGGAAGTTCAAGACCCAGTGCGCCACCCTTTGGGCTCCTTCTGCTAATCTGGTGTTAGTAGAAGTTTGGTTAGAGATGATTAGTGTTTTTCAGACTCCTGCTTTTTCAGATTGTTTTACTGCTGTTCAATTTGTGCTTGTGGGTTTGTATCTGGTCATCAGTGCATGCAGTCAGTTCGTATCTGTTTTTCAGTGCGTTCTTGCCCGCTCGTTGCTGATTTTCAGCTTGCTCTTCACAGGCCTTGCTGTTCTTCAGTGCATTCTGTTCAGTTCGTTCTGACCAGCCTACCGTTTTGAAACCATGTTGCGGTTATGTACTCATCGTACAGTTCGTGCTGTGTGGGGGCTTGGTGTTGGGGTTTATACTTTGACCCAAGCCCAGTCCTTGAATGGGGCGAGGAGGAGTTCATGGACCAAGAATTTTCTTACTCCAGCGTGACCAATTCTCGCACATGCCTCTGCTGCGTGCGACCCGGGAGAATAATCCTTATTATTTCAGAAACTTTCTCCGGTTGACGGACCCCGTTTTTTTCACCATCTGTTGGCTTTGCTCACCCCTTATATCAGCAGGCAGGATACCTGCATGAGGCAAGCCATCACTCCGGAGCAGAGGCTAGTCACCACTTTGCGGCACTTGATGACTGGGAGAAGTCTACAGGACCTCAAGTTCTTTACAGGCATCACCCCCCAGGCTCTGGGGATCATTATTCCAGAGACCTGTTCTGCCATCATTCAGGTCCTGCAGAAGGACTATATTAGGGTAAGTTTTATCCTTTAACATGACATTATATGTATTTAATGTTTGCTAATGTATTGTATTTCTTTCATCTTTCCCTAATTACCATGATGTCCCCTTTATCCTCATGCATGCTGTAAGCTTTTAATGCTCCTTTTTTTGCCTACATGCATATTTGCCTTCACTAACCTCTCGAGCATGCTATCCTGGGCCCATATACACCTATAGCCTAGTCCCTTAACAATGTATTTTGTCAACTCCATTGTAGTGCTTTACCTGAAAACACCCCCTAAAATGTGTACAAATGTTATGTGTGTCCTTATATTCAGGCAGTGCTGGAGGCTTTTTTATTTTTGGCTCCCAAAGTCACCCTAAACCCTGATGTTGTGTAAGAATGTTTTTGTGTAATCTACTTGCAATGTTATGTGCAAAAGTACTTATATATTTTTTTCTTGTTTGACTCCACAGTTTCCTTCAATTCCACAGGAATGGCAGATTGTGGCCTCCCATTTTGCCGACCATTGGGACTTTCCCAACTGTGGAAGGGCTATAGATGGGAAGCACGTCCACATCTTGCCACCACCCCATTCGGGGTCTTACTATTATAACTATAAGGGGTTTAATAGTGTAGTGTTAATGGTGGTGGTGTTGCACACAATATGAGTTCCTCTATGTGGACGTGGGAAGGAATGGCCGGATGTCGGATGGAGGAGTCTTTGCCCAGATGGAGTTTTACTAGTGTCTCCAGACTGGTGGTCTGACATTGCCACCTGATGCAGATAACATGGAAGGGTTCCCCTTTGTCTTTATTGCAGATGAAGCCTTCGGTCTGGGTGAGCACCTGATGAGGTCAGGACCCTCACCCCGGAGAGGACAGTTTTTAACTATCGGCTGGCCAGGGCGAGAAGAGTTGTTGAGAATACCTTCGGGATAATGGCCAGCCAGTTCCGCCTGTTTCTGACAGCAATCCATATGGCGGACTACAAAATCAACCATATCCTCCTATGGTGCTGCATACTACACAATTATTTAAGAAAAAAAATCCCAAAATTATATAGCCTCAGTTGGGCCTGAGGCTGGACTTATTACAGAGAATCCCCTGACGGGCCTGGATACTGGCCATCCTGGCTTTGCCCCCCAAAGCGCCCAAGAAGTTACGGAAAAATATGTAAATTATTTTATGGGTGGGGGGCCATTGCTATGCCAAAATTAAAAAGATTGGGCAGAGCCGCGCTTATGCGATACAGGAAGCTGAAAAAACACAAAGAGCAAAAAGCATACAAATATCTGTATATATAGGTTGCAGCCCCCCAACTAAGAAATCCCTGCAAGGGTCTTTCAAAATAATTAGTAATCTCAAGAGAATGTGGGGTATACGGCGCTACCTAATATTAACCACTTCCCACCCGGCCAATGCATATATACGGCCGGGTGGGAGCCGTCTACTCCTGATAGGACGTTCAGGAACGTCCTTCAGAAGTAGCGGGATCGCGCGCGCGCGTGCCCGCGCAGCGGCGCGATCCCGATGTGCTCGTGTCACCCGGACACGGCACATCTCAGATCGGCAGGAGGGCTCTGTGATTGGCCCTCCTGATCACATGACGGCCGTGTCCAATCACGGCCGTCATGTGATGTAAACAAACAGCCGGTTGCTAGGCAATCGGCTCTCCTCTCTTCACATGGAAGTCATCGCTGAGGAGAGGAGAGCAGAACGCTGCAGCCGGCTGATGATCAGTGAGTAAGCTGTTTTTTACAGCTTTTTACTCACTGATCATCAGTCTAGTGTCAACACACAACACACCACACAGTACAAACACAGTCCCCACATATGTCCCCAAAACACACACAATAATAAAATCACATGTCTCCAATAATAAAAACATGTCCCCCACATATGTCCCACTAATATCACATGTCCCAGTGATTATCTGCACACATATGTACGTGATCACCTGCACACATATGTACATGATCATTTGCGTACATATGTCCCTGATCACACAAACCAATTATTATACACTTAACGGAATTTTTTTTACCAAAAACATGTAGCAGAATTCATTTTGGCTTAAATTTATGACAAAATTTGATTTTATTGGATTTCTTTTCAAATAGAAAAAATAAAATATTGTTTTTTTCCCAATTTTTTTGCGCTTATATCGGAGTCGTGAATAAATAACACCAAAATAAAGCTCTATTTGTGCAAACAAAATGATAACCATTTCATTTGGGTACAGTGTAGCATGACCGCGCAATTGTCATTGAAAGCGCTAGAGCGATGAAAGCTGAAAATTGGGCTGGGAAGGAAGGGGGTGAAAGTGCCCTGTATTGTAGTGGTTAAAGATGAGGGCAGGGCTGGACTTACCATTGGGCTTGACTGGGCTCAAGCCCATGGGCCCCTCCCAATAGGGGGCCCCACGATCCCTACTGAGATACATAGCCGAGTGTACTCGGCTCCGCTCAGTCACGCCCAGTCCCCCCCTATGATGGACATAACACAGGGATTGGCCATGACTGAACTGAGCCGAGTACTCTCGGCTCCGCTTGGGACTGCGAGAGAACCCGAGAGCTGCCTAGAGCCGCCGAGAGGACCCGAGAGCCGCCAAGAGGACCCGAGAGCTGCCGCATGGACCCGAGAGGACCCAAGACTCTGTATCTTGGCCGCACCATTTTTAAACTTCAGGACTACAATGACAAGGCTGCAAATGACACTGGGGCAAGGCTGCTGATGGATGGGCAAGGCTGCAGATGGACACTGATAAGGCTGCATTGATGGGCTTTTAAATGTAAGGTTTTTTTCCTTAAAATTCCCTCCTAAACTGGGGGTGAGTGTTATACACCAATAAATATGGTAACGTATAGAAGGTAGGGCCCGAAAGGGACTCAAGCCCAGGGGCCCCCACCACCCTAAGTCCTGCCCTGGATGAGGGCCACCCTTTTTTCCACTAAACCAAATATTACCACAAGACAGTAGGTTATTCGTTATAAATTTATTGAAAGTGATCGAGTCCTCACAATAAAAATTCAATAGACTGTGAATAAAGGAACTACAAAAAATCTTATAAAGTGCTTTTGTGCAAGAATAAGTGCCGTATATAATACTTGATGTGAGTTGCATGCAATTCACACAATTCCCTATGTGTGTTATATTAATCAACATTAATAAACTACAAGCTATCAGATGATCAAGCTGAAGTGCAACCTCATGAAAAAAACAAAACAATATGGCTATAAAATTTATAAACAGAAACCCCAAACCTCATGTATCTAAATGTGCAAAATTGCAAAAAAACTTTAGCTAGGTATATGCATATGAAATATATATCAACCAAATTATTTATATATTATAGACAAAAGGAGAAAATATATATATAATTATGTGCATAAAAATAACAGATATATGAAAAAATGAGTTTAAATTAGAAATAAATAAAAATAAATAATACATTTTTTTTCAAAAACAATAGTAAATAAGTAATAAAGCAAAAAAATAAAAAGAACAAAAACAGAAAAAGGAAAAGAAAAACACAAAAAAGAGTCTATTAATGTCCACACGTGAAAAAATGAAAAAATAATAAATAGAATAAAAAAATCAAACAAAATCCTTGATTGTGCAAATCCAGCAGAAATAAAGTGACTTTCGTGCTTGCGACTAGGTTCTTCAGGTGACTGTGTGCTCCCCCACAAGGTTCCCCACTCACCAGAACAATGTCTAAAAAAAATGTAAAAATTTTTTTAAATAAAATTTAAATAAAAAAATATTATCTGATAAAATCTGGATTTTTCTTTATTGCTTGTGCTTGTTTTTGGCTGTATCCTAGGTTCTCCTAGTGCACTTATAATGCCAAGTGGATTTTCCTTTAGTAAATAAGGCCCATTGTCACTGTAAATACAAATTTCCTTAAAAAAAATGGTATTGAGCATTGAAAGAAGAAGCCACACATTGTTGATTAGCATTTTTTTTTTACTGTGTGCACATTCACATGTGTGCATTATTTAATTTTTTGTCGACAACAATTTTTATTTTTATTTTGGAAACTTTTTTTGTAAATAAGCATGTTTAATAACATAACATACAAAACTCTGGAACTTACAAAGTTCAACGTAGAAAAACAGAAGGCAATCTCAGACATTGTAGTGTCCAAAGTGTCTTCATATTGCGTTCATTAGAGGGGTGATGTCACCCCCTGTAAAAGCCAAATTTTGAAGATGCACACAAATTGGGGATTTCCCTCCTGATCCCATGCCTAATGTCAACATGTGCTATCTTCCATCATGGAGGATCAATGAATGTGTTTTGGGGGGGCAACCCCTTCCTCTCACTTACTTCATTTGGGAGGAAGGGTTGCACCCACCAAACGCGTACACTGAAATTCACTGATGGCAGATAGCACATGTTGACACACTGTGTGCATCTTCAAAATTTGGCTTTTACTAATTCCTAAAAAAAAGTGTTTTTAATAAGACAACAACGATTGAGAAAATGGTTGTACTTTGAAAATCGTTTAAATTTTCCCCAACACATCAATCAATGTTCTTCATTTGTTGCTCTATAAAATTTAGCTAGTTTCTTATGATGTCGATTTCACAATTCCATGTCATGATGTCCTTGATTAGTAGTTGTGCACTTGCACTTGTAAAATGTTGAGCTTGCTGTTCCACAACCAGCAAATCACCAAAAAAATTTAGGAAAAACATATCTTATAAATATGCAGGCATATATATATATAATACCTGAATCTGGGGTGTCAGACACTCACCTGTTGTGGTGACAAGTTCGCCAGGTTCCTCCACCTCTCCTTCCTCCAGATCCTTGGGGTGTGGTGTTTGGAGCTCCCCTTCTTTTTCAGGTGGGGGGTTCCTGGTGTCCTCTGTTGAGAGCTGTCCTCTGAGTCTTTGGTCCCCTATGAGAAGGAAACAAAAGGTATACTTTAGCACACAGATATTTAGTCATGACCAAATGTATTTAACCTGTATCTGCCCAAAACATTGTATTTAATGGGTGAACAATGTTTCCTATGACCGATTAGTGTGCCCACTAACCTTAAACTTGCCATTTTAAAATGTCCTACAGTAAAGAAAATCACATGGGTCCGCATTCAAGTAATAATAAAGAATCGTAATACATGAAAACTATTTACTTTTTCTAAGCACTCTCTTGATCCTTCTATACTGATCCAGCTCCCTCAGTTTCAGGTCTGACCAGCGTTTCCTTATTAGCTCCTTTGTTTGTCATACCCCAAAATTGGTGTGCTGACTCTTTACAATTTTCATCATTATTTTGGCCTTTCTCACTTTGGGGTTGGTGTATGGTCCATTATTGTCATCATAGTCGTTCCTCCTCAAGATGTCCACCATCTCCCAAGAAAGGACATATTTATAGCCTTAAATCGTCACCTCCGGGATCAGGATGTTTCGGCCTCTGGGCTTTTCCTCTTCCTCGTTACTCCAATCACACACCTGCTGTGTCTCCACCATATCGCTCCTACTGCATGCCGAAGAGAAGGGGCGGGGAATACTCTAGAAAGAACGCCAGGGGCGGGCAATGCATCCACAGTGTATATAAATAGTAACATGAGTGTGTCGTACGTACAATCATTGTGCTGAGAAAGGAGGTCGAACATTCTGACAAAGGTAAAATCTTAACTTTGGTGCTTCAAGATTGTGAGACCTATATTGGGATAAGATTATAGTTTAAGCTGACATTAGTGTTTTTGTCTTGTGTATTGTCTTTACAGAAAATATGAATCACTTTAAGGACCCAGAATTTATGGCCAGTTTCATTGACAAGTACAGGGAGATGCAGAATTTCTGGGAGGTGAAACACAGTTTATATTATAATAAACAAGCTAGGAAGTCAACGCTGGAGAAACTTCTGGAATTTGTGAAGACACTCGGGTCCCAGATGCAACCATCCAGTTCTTGGAAAAGAAAATTGGGATCTTGAGCAACAGGAGCATCAGCAGAGAATGTGTATATCCCCAGGCTGTGGTACTTCAACAAACTGTGGTTTCTGGACAACCAGACTGAAGCCAGGGAATCACTTTTGACCCTTTCCTCCACCCTTCCTTCAACCCCAGCAGAGGCTGACGAGGAACAACCTGGGCCTTCCATCCTGGAAGAAGTGGGTGCTCCCAGCTGGAGCCAGGTATATTATTTTTAGACATATTTATTGTCCTAATATTAATGATGGTAACTAGATGTGATAATTGATTACAAATTAATGATTTTATCAAAAAAATTATGTATACATATCAATTGACTGTAGTGGCCAAAAATGTTTGGGACCAGCTTGGAAAATGCTGGGGTCAGAATGAAAGTCTTTTCTATTTATTAACATTGAATTTGCAAGTCATGAGCTGAAAATTGTGTGTGATTGATGAAGCAAAAACTAGAGCTATGTTCCTTTTTTATACACAGGATGAGCTCAGCCAGGAGGAGGGTCTGGAAAGTGGCAGCCAGGAGGAGGCCGTGCCCAGTGTCAGCCAGGAGGTGGGCGTGCCCAGTGTCAGCCAGGAAGAGGCCATGCCCAGTGGCAGCCAGGAGTTGAGTGGGCCCAGTAGGAGCCTCACCCAATCCCAGGTGCCTCCCCTCTGCCTTACCTCCAAAAGGCCCAGGAAGGGAACAATGACAGAGGTGGCAGCACTGGGCCTCATTAGGGAAGCAAGTGATGTCCTCAGGAGCTCCTTCAACACTGAAGAGGCCTATGGCTGCTATCTAGCCACCAGGTGGCTAGAATTGGAGAAGGGCCAACGTCTCCTCTGTGAGGGGATTATTTTTGAGGCCCTTCAGAAGGGGTTGAGGGGCCAGCTGACTAAGAACAGTCACACATATGAGCAAGCCCATCCTCCTCCTCCTCCTCCTGCCACAAGTCCACCCACCCTGGTCTAACAGAAGACACAGGCTGGTGTAGTACCACATCCTGGGGACAGATAAATCATCTGCTGCTGGTTCTAATCTCTGGGATTCCTGGATCAGATTGGGCTCCAAATTATATGGACTCCTCAAGCTTCCAATTTTCTTTTCCACAGACTTGAACTGTGCCCTGGGGGCCAAAAGGCTTCGCAAATTCCAAAAGTTTCTCCAGCGTTGCCTTCTTTTTTATTTTGTTACCCAGAATAAATGGATATTTTATTTTCAGAAAATACTTTCCTATGTGTTTTTCTACAAAAAGAACAGTTTTTTTGTGAGTACGCAGGTACATTTCAAAAAGACAATGTCAAATTAACAAGGGATACCAAGCTCGTTGAGGTTAATAAAAAATACTAGATAATAATGTTATTGTGGTAACGTGACACACCAAAAAAAAAATATATGGAGATCACTAGAAAATAATTTTTAATTAATCCTAAAAAAATAATCTTGACGAAATAAAAAATAATAAAAGATGACTATAAAAAATAATTGTAAACATTATTATGGAGAACTGGCTTTTAAATAATACAATATTATTCATGAGATCAAGATAAATAAGGAAGAAAGAAGTTTGTGAGAACTCTGTGTGAATATGAGAAGCAAAACAACTTCATTCTTCTAGCATTATAAAGTTGTTTTTGGTCTGTCGGAACAGCATACAGACGAGCGGTTTTCCTGATAGGAATTGGTTCCGTCAGAAATATTTAGAACATGTTCTATTTCTAGGTTCATCAGAATTTTCGAAAAAAAAAGTCAGCTGAGGCATACACATGATCGAAATATACGATGAAAAGCTTCCGTCTGACTGTCGGACATTCCGCTTGTGTGTATGTGGCATTACTGCTGCAAATAATTGCAATATTGAAAACTGCTCTCCTTATGTCTGTCTTTAACTCTGGTATGTTATTTTTGCTTAATCATCTGTAGACCGGTCCACATTGCAATGCTATATTTCCCCCCTTGTCTTACCCAAAATGATGGCCTGTTATCTTTAGTGCCCTCTTATTAGTCTGTTTCTGAAGCGAGAATTTTGCTCTGTTTAGCCAGTTAACCTTTATTACCTCCTGACTAGATAATTGGAATTCACCCACCCCCATCCCTATTAGTATAAATCTAAGCATCTCTTGGGGATGGCACATTTGCAGCTAGGGCTCTTTCTCAAAGTGGGGGTATTTCTATAAGTGATAGCACTTCTGACTCTGCACTTCAGCGAATGCACAAATTGAATGTGCACATGAAAAACACCACACAGACTACAGGTGACCTTGTTTACCTCCTCAGTTCTTTCTCCCCTTGTAACGTGCACTTTCTACCACTCCTTCTGACAGCTGTGTCCTCTATCCTTAAACTAACTCTGCTCCACTCCTCTTCTCCACCCCACAGCTTATATATATCACCCTCACTTCTGTCCTCTCCTTATTACTGCACTCACCAACTCCTGCTAATTCTAAATCCACACTGGGGCACGTCCCCTCATATAAATCCCACTCCCACATTACCTCCCTCACCCTTCTGTTTCTCCTAACCTCTGGAGATATATCTCCAAACCCTGGGCCTCAATCATTTAACTGTACTCAACACACCCATCACCCTCTGGCTGCAGCCGCAATACACACAATTTATTTCCCATTTCTCTTCTGCCCACTCTGTCTGTAACAAACTCACCTCTCTCCCTGACATCTTTATCGCTAACTCATTTTAAACTACTCACCATTACTGAAACCTGGCTTCATGAATCCGACACTGTCTTCTGCTACCCTATCCCATGTTGGTCTTCTCTGGACTCACTCCCTCAGATCCAGTGGACGCAAGAGAGATGTTGGAACCCTTCTAGCCTCACATAGCACTTTTTATGTACTTCACCCACCTCCCTCTCTGTCACTCTCCTCATTTGAGGCACACTGCATATGTCTTTTCTCTCCAGTTTCCCTAATGATAGCTTTGATCTACCGGCCCCTTGGACCAGTATCAACCTTTCTTGATGACTTCTCTGCCTGGCTACCCTACTTTCTCTCTTCTGAAATCCCCACAATCATTCTCTGTGACTTCAACGTCCCTTAATATTAACACTCCTGCCACTTCCAAACTTTTCAGTCTAACCTCCTCCTTTGACCTGAAGCAATGGATACATACTCACTCTGAAGGCAATACCCTTAACCTCATTTTCTCCCACCTATGCACTCTGTGCAACCTCTCAAACTATCCATTCCCTCTCTCTGATCACTACCTTGATAGTTTCACTCTCTCCCTCTCCTCCACTTCCTCTGCCTCCAACAACTACTTAACAGTTACCCAAAGAACCCTAGGCAATCTCAACTCTTTTCTTCTTTACTCTACTACTAAACACCTCTATGACCAAATCTCACCCCTATCCTTCACCGACCTAGCCACTTCTGTCTACAATGCTTCACTTTTAGCCTCACTGGACACACTGGTCCCCCTTACTACACACATAATCAGACCCCAACCCTATCAACCTTGGCAAACAGATGACACTAGAAGTCTGAAAAAAACATAGCCATGCTTTTGAGTGCCTGTGATGTAAGACTAAAGCCGCGTACACACGGGCGGACTGTCTGGCCTACTTAGTCCGCCGAAACACATTTCAGCGGACAGTCCGCTCGTGTGTGGGCTTCAGCGGACTTTTTCAGCGTGCAGTCTGGCGGACTAAGTATTTCGGAATGTTGGAAATACTGTCCGCTGGACTCGCATTTCGGCGGACAATCCGCCCGTGTGTGTGCCAGTCCGCCGTACTTTTGAAATGAGCGGACTTTTCCCGCTCGGAGAAAAGTCCGCTCATTTCGAGCGGGTATCCAGGTAGGCGGGGCCCGCGACGGAGACGTCGCTGGCCCCGCCGCCTGGTATGGACTTAAAGGGGAATCCCAACGCCGAAAAAAATCGGCGTGGGGGTCCCCCCCAAGTCCACAACAGACCCTTGTCCGAGCACGCTACCCGGCTGGCCAGGAAAGGGGGGCGAGCGAGCACCCCCCTCCTGAGCCGTACCAGGCCGCGTGCCCTCAACATGGGGTGGTGCCTTGGGGAAGGGGGGGCCGCGCGGCCCCCCCACCCCAAAGCACCTTGTCCCCATGTTGATGAGGACAAGGGCCTCTTCCCGACAACCCTGGCCGTTGGTTGTCGGGGTCTGCGGGCGGGGGCTTAATCCACTCCCTGGTCATCTCTCATCTCAACTACTGCAACTCCCTTCTTATTGGCTTACCTCTTCATAGTCTACATGCCTTCAATCCATCATGAATGCTGCCTCCAGACTCATCCACCTTACCATTCGCTCTGTGTCTGCTACTCCTCTCCGTCAATTCCTTCACTGGCTTCTGCTCACTCAACTAATTAAATTCAAAATACTAACAACAACTTACAAAGCTATCCACAATTTAACCCCCAGCTACATCACTAGCCTAGTCTCAAAATACCAACCTAATCGTTCTCTTCCTTCCTCTCAAGACTTCCTGCTCTCAATCTCCCTCGTCCTTGTCACCTCCTCCCATGCTCGCTTCCAGGACTTTTCCAGAGCCTCTCCAATCCTATGGAACTCCTTACCCCAATCTGTCTGATTATCTCCTACTCTATTAGCTTATAGACGATCCCAGAAAACCCTCCTCTTTAGAGAAGCCTATCTTACTCACACCTAACATCTGTATTTAAATTTTCTCCATCAGCTCATCCCCCACAGTTATTACCTTTTGTTTCACTTGCCCCTCCCTTCTAGATTGTAAGCTCTAATGAGCATGGCCCTCTGAATTCTCCTGTATTGAATTATATTGTAACTGTACTGTCTGCCTTCATATTGTAAAGCGCTGCGCAAACTGTGGGTGCTATATAAATTCTGTAAAATAATAATAATAAATGTGAACAGCTTTGATGGAAATCAATGTTATTTCACATGTCATACGAATCGGATGTGGTTCAAAACACATCCAATTCGCATATATGTGAACTGAGCCAAAATATTTTATAGTGATTCTGGTGATTCAAGGTATTTTTTTTTGTTGGCCCTAGAGTTTAAATTGGCCATACACCAATAGAATTTTGATAAAAAGTTTAATTTGAAGAATGTTCATTTGATCTTCTTATGGTTAGTGGGGCCAAATTGACAATTGTTGTCGACTGCAGTGACAAGAAAATTCTAAGATACAGGATGAAAATTTTCATCTCAAGCTAAAGTGGTTGTAAAGCCTTAAGGGATTTCACCTTAATGCATTCTATGCATTAGGGTGAAAAACCTTCTGTACTGCAGTTACCCCCAGACCTCCCCTTTCCTTACCTGAACCCGATCCGATCCAGCGATGTGCTCGAGCACAGTGGCTCCAGCCATTGACGCTCTCCTTATTGGACAGATTGATAGCTGCAGGAGCCATTAGCTCTCACTATTGTCATTCAAAAGCTGTTACACGGGAGCGTGGGGGAGGGGTGTGGGGCTGAGTCCCGCTGTCTGTGTCAATGGACACAGCAGCAGGACTAAGGAGCGAACCAGCACGGTTGCCCCCCTGGAAAGTGAATTTTTGTGCAGGCACCCGATGAAGAGGGGGGGTCTGGAGTGCCATGAGGGACCCCAGAAGGAGAGGACTGGGGCTGCTCTTTACAAAACCATTGCACAGAGCGGGTAAGTATAGCCATGTTTGTTATTTTTATTTTATTTTTTTAAATTAAAGGTTTAACATCACCTCCTTTAGAACAGTAAATGTGGTTTTCGTCTGGGAAATGACATTCATTCCAAAATCAAATATTAAAGGGGTTGTAAACCCTCATGGTTTTTCACCCTAATGCATTCTATGCATTAAGGTGAAAAATCTTCTGTAGTGCTGCAGCCCCCCAGCCCCCGTTTTACTTACCTGAACGCTGTCATCCTCCATCCGGGAACGAGCACACCAGAACTAGCTGGTGTCTCGTGTCCTGATTGGATAGATTGATAGCAGTGCAGCCATTGGCTTCCACTGCTGTCAATCAAATCCAATGACGCGGCGCCGGGCGGGCCATGTCCTGTATTCTGTGGGAATGGACACAGATATGGGATTCGGAAGTGCGTCCGCAAAGGTGTACACAAAGGAGATTGCTTCTCCAACGTGTACAATAGATGCAGCGAGGAACGCTGAGGGACCCCAGAAGAGGAGGATCGGGGCCACTCTGTGCAAAACGAACTGCACAGTGGAGGTAAGTATGACAAGTTTGTTATTTTAATTAAAAAGAAAACAAGTGTTTACAACCGCTTTAAGAGCAATAACTTGAGAACGACACTCATGAAGTCATCAAACTTACCCAGAATTTTTGTACGAATGTTCATATGAATATTCGTATGAATGGTCTTTGAAAAATCTACTAGTTTATGGCCACATTGGCCAGCTTTATAAATCAGCTCTTATAAATCAGGTCTAAACTTTAAGATGCTAAGACACTCTGTAACTAGAATAGATCTTTAAAATGAAGGGCTTACTTCAAGACACAGTTACCCGTGTTTTCCTATTTTTAATTATAAGAACCCAGTAAAGTCTAAACATTAATTATGTATAATTTTTGAGGGTCAGGTCATATAAAAATGAATGGCCAAATGATAAGCAGCCCAAGTTAGCGACCTCTTCAATATTTTGAAGAGGATTCAAATAACAAAATGTTAATAATACAGACACTTGGTCAGTATATTCATTTTTTTATATGACCTCTTCCATCAACTTGGCACTTGCCTGTTTTATATTGGAGTCAAATAAGAAACTCTGCACGGAAGATTTGATCACCATTCCAGTTCTGTATATGAAAATATCACTATATTCCCTGTAGTTCTTCTATGTACTTAGACATCCTGAGCTGTTTTTTTATTTCATTTCACAGGGTGATTGTAAAAGTGATTTTGATTATACCTCTTAACTGTGACAAGGCTAAGGAATTTACACAGCCTACTCTTACTGTAATCTCACTCTACTTCCACAATCTGCATTAACAGACCACCCACTTGTCTGTTTGCCACATTGATGGCTCTTCTTCATTAACAACTTTCAGACCGGACCAATTTGCTGGTCAAAGACCAGACCACTTTTTGCGATTCGGCACTGCGTCGCTTTAACTGACAATTGCGCGGTCGTACGACGTGGCTCCCAAACAAAATTGACGTCCTTTTTTTCCCACAAATAGAGCTTTCTTTTGGTGGTATTTGATCACCCCTGCGGTTTTTATTGTTTGCGCTATAAACAAAAATAGAGCGACAATTTTGAAAAAAACGCATTATTTTTTACTTTTTGTTATAATAAATATCCCCCAAAAATATATAAAAAAACATTTTTTTCCCTCAGTTTAGGCCGATACGTATTCTTCTACATATTTTTGGTAAAAAAAATCGCAATAAGCGATTATTGATTGGTTTGCGCAAAAGTTATAGCGTTTACAAAATAGGGATAGTTTTATAGCATTTTTATTAATAATTTTTTATTATTTTTTTTTTTACTAGTAATGGCGGCGATCAGCGATTTTTATTGTGACTACGACATTGTGGGGGACCCATCGGACATTTTTGACACATTTTTGGGACCATTGTCATTTATACAGTAATCAGTGCTATATAAATGCAGTGATTCCTGTGTAAATGACACTGGCAGTGAAGGGGTTAACCAGTGGGTGGCAGTGTAGGGGTTAAGTGTTCCTAGGGGTGTGTTACTAACTGTGGGGGGGTTGGGCTTTCATTTAGTGAACACTGATCTCTGCTCCAATCACATGGAGCAGAGATCAGCGTCACTAGTTGCTAGGCAGAATGGAGAAATGCTGTTTACAACGGCATTTCTTCATTTGGCCGCTCCGTGAGACGATCGCGGGTATGCCTGCGGCAATCGAGTCCGCGGGTCCTGCGACCGGACTCACGGAGGTCCCGACCAGTGCGGGAGCGCGCCGGCGGCAGCGCGCTCCCGATGGCAGGGCGGCAAATTTAAAGGGACGTACATGTATGCCCATTTGCCTGCCCGTGCCATTCTGTCGACGTACATCGTCGTGCGCTGGTCGGCAAGTGGTTAATGTGGGGACATCACCTAGGAGATAAATGCAAATAAATGTTCCTGTATGACAGTTTAAACAAGTACCAAATTCAATTTATTTGTGATTCACAAGTATCATGAGGTATATAAAAAAAAAAAAAAGTCCTTTATTTTCCTTGGCTGAGATAAATCCTCTATCATTAGTGTCTCACGTGCTCACTCTCCCAGACACTGCAGCTCACAGTGAAAGGTTTATAGCAACAGAGGCAGTACTGTCAATTCAGAAAGCGGTGGGCAAAGATAGGTGTGGTCAGGTGCTAACTGACAAGCTACAGGCTTATAAATCTGCAATAATGCTGATAACCATACCCCCGCAACACTTTTTTTTATCCTACTGTACTCTAAGTAGACACAGCCTACACAAGAGTGACAGCTCTGCTCCTAATTCAGTAGAAGTGCAGCATTGTGGTCACACCATCCTGGAAGCTGCATTAGGTGGACTTCGCTGGCAGGATCCTCCCTTTGCCTGTTCTTCTTCTCTCTGCACAAATTCAGTCTCCCCATCTCCTCCCATTCAGTTCCCTCGCCTCTTCAGGAAATCTAGCACTGTTTTTTATGGTATGCACAGCTTTTTTTTACAGCACAGTTACATTCTGATTGGGGAGCTGTAGCACAGAGCCGAGGAGATGGAGTCTTTATTCGGCTCTGTGCTGCAATGTGTACAATGAGTAGCGACGGCTGGTGGAGACAGAAGCTGCCTTCCAAATCAACACAGGCAGCTACAGTTGCGATGCAAGGACCTGAGGCACTGACCAGGGCTTGAGGGCAGAAGCCATAAAAAGCCATAGTTCTACTTTACCATGGTCTACAAAAAAGGCTTATTTTACATCCTTTCTACTGATGAGTGGCACTATTATCAATTCCCACCAACTTTGTCATGCAATGGTTATCTGATTATTAATGGTAGAATAGAAAATGGTGTATAAATGGAAAATACCCTCATTGGGTCTTGTATTACTGTGAGGGGAAAAAGTACTTGATCCCCTGTTGATTTTGTACATTTGCCCACTGCAAAGAAATTATCAGTCTATAATTTTAGTGGTAGTTTTTTTTTAACAGTGGGATACAGAATAACAACAGAAAAATCCAGAAAAACACATTTAAAAAAAGTTAGAAATTGATTTGCATTTTGATGAGTGAAATAAGTATTTGACCTCTTTGCAAAACATGACTCAGTACTTGGTGGCAAAACCCTTGTTAGCAATCACAGAGGTCAGATGTTCCTTGTAGTTGTCCACCAGTTTTGCACACATATCAGAATGGATTTTGTCCCAGTCCTGTTTGCAGATCCTCTCCAAGTCATTAAGGTTTCGAGGCTGATGTTTGGTAACTCGAACCTTCAGCTCCCTCCACATATTTGCTATGGGATTAAGGTCTGGAGACTGGCTAGACTACTCTAGGACCTTTAATGTGCTTCTTCTTGAGCCACTCCCTTGTTGTCTTGGCTGTGGGCTTTGGGTCATTGTCATGCTAGAATACATATAGAATACATATAGAATACATATACATAGAATGACCCATTTTCGATGCCTTGGCTGAGGGAAGGAGGTCCCCATCCAAGATTTGATGGTGCGCGGCCCCATCCATCGTCACTTTGATGAGGTGAAGTTGTCCTGTCCCCTTAGCAGAAAAACACGGTGGGGATGGTGTTCATGGGGTCATAGACAGCATTCCTCCTCCAAACATGGCGAGTTGAGTTAATGCCAAAGAGATAGATTTTGGTCTCATCTGACCACAACACTTTCACCCAGTTCTCCTCTGAATCATTCAGATGTTCATTAGCAAATTTCAGATGGGCCTGTACATGTGCTTTCTTGAGCAGGGGGACCTTGTGGGCACTGCAGAATTTCAGTCCTTCATGGCGTAGTGTATTACCAATTGTTTTCTTGGTGACTATGGTCCCAGCTACCTTGAGACCATTGACAAGATTCTCCCATATAGTTCTGGGCTGATTCCTCACTGTTCTCATGATCATTGAAACTCCATGAGGTGAGATATTGAATGGAGCCCCAGACTAAGGGAGATTGACAGCTATTTTGTGTTTCTTCCATTTACGAATAATCACACTAACTGTTGTCACCCTCTCACCAAGCAGCTTGGCAATGGTCTTGTAGCCTTGTGTAGGTCTACAATCTTGTCCCTGACATTCTTGAACAGCTATGGTGGAGAGATTGGAATCTGATTGATTGCTTCTGTGGACAGGTGTCTTTTATACAGGTAACAAGCTGAGATTAGGAGCATTCCCTTTAAATCCCTGTACACACGGTCGGACATTCCAATGGAAAATGTCCGGTCGGACCGTGTTGTCGGATAATCCGACCGTGTGTGGGCTCCATCAGACTTTTTCCCTCGGAATGTCCGACCAACAAAGTTTGAGAGCTGGATATCAAATTTTCCGACAACATGATCCGATCGGACTTCGTCCGATCGTTTGTAGAGAATTCCGATCGGACAAAGTGGCACGCATGCTCAGATCAAAGTACGAGAGCAAAGCTATTGGCTACTAGGCTGAACGTGGTCCCGTCATAATGAACGAACGTCATCACGTTCCGAACGATTGGATTTTCCGACAACTTTGTCCGACCATGTGTGGTCTTGGTCAAGATTGACTGTCTTCTGAAATGATTCAGAGGGTGTGTCTCTCTCTGCTAACAATCGTAAGTGAAAGTAAATTGGCTGCATGTGAGTTCTAGCTATTTTACTGCTCCTCCTCTTTGGTTACAATCAGCCAATAACATTCATCTTCATCATTATTTTCATTTTACTTCCCCCACCCAATTCCAACAGCGATCTTTTCTCTCTATGTCAAATCTTTTCTCTCTATGTGGAATAATCCTGGACTAATAGAGTTAAGGTTAGGCACATTTGACCAGAGGTTCGATAGAAACTGATTGTCAGCATCATGTCGAATCTCCTATTTATATCAGACTGTTGTCACAATGAGAATGAAAATAAAGCATTTGTTTATGTCGGATCTTTTGTTTTTCGGATTTGCACTTTCGTTATCGTTTGTTAATGCAGAATCCTGGGTTTAGTAACGCTTTAAAATCTAAGTTTCCCATTAAAGTTTTACTAAAGGCAATTTTATTATATATATTTTTTTAGAGTAGAGAAGGATTAGAACACCTGTCAGTTTTTATTGCTCTCTGTGGCCCTATTAGGGAAATTCATCCTCTCTATTTGTCCTGTTTATCACTGAAAGTGAAAGTAAAAGAATTCCCAAATTTTGGGTTGTCCCCAGAAAAGTAATACAGGGAAGATCTACCAATGGGGACACTAGTTCTGGTGACCTGGGGGTCCCCAAGGAATTTCCTTAATTTTCCAGGATTTCCTTTCACTTCCTGTTTGGCTATGGGACAGGAAGTGAAGGGAAATCTCCACAATGGGACACAGATGGTGAAAAAAAATATGACGGGGATGTAACCCTTGCTCTATCCAAAATGAAGAAAAAAAGTTTTGCCTCTAGTTCTACTTTAAGCCTTTAATGTGATGGCAATGATGGGCATCAGCTTCAACCATGATCATGGATATAGATATAGTGATATAAGCCACGATGTGCATCATGAATGAAACCTTACCATGTATTTCATGAAAAACATTTCCTTTAATAAACTTTAAGATATGTTATAAAAAATCTGCATTGTTCATGGGCTAAAAGAAAAGTACATATACTAATGGTACTCTCCCCGAGTTCACCTCTAAACATTGTGTACACTACA
This sequence comes from Lithobates pipiens, assembly GCF_037356315.1. Taxonomy (NCBI): domain Eukaryota; kingdom Metazoa; phylum Chordata; class Amphibia; order Anura; family Ranidae; genus Lithobates; species Lithobates pipiens. The sequence continues at coordinate 141,270,880 of NW_027507764.1, forward strand.
CAAATCAGGCCTTTTATTGGTGTTTGCGCAATGTAAGAAAGAAATATCAAAAAGGGTGCCGTGACTTTATAAATGTCCTCAGGCTTTCTTAGTGTTATCTTCATTTAATCAACTTAATCATTTGTAATACTGTATGTCTACAGCCATAATTGCATTGTTTTGATGACTAGATAGGAGTAGTCTCCAAGTTGTGGCAATTTCTGAAATTTTTCAATGTTCCATTCTTACATTAGCTAGTCCACACAGTTTATTTGACAGAAGAGAAAGGGGAAGTTTAGAATAAGATAACTTGTGTTTGCAGTTCTTGCTAGTAGATGCCAATAAGCCTTTTAACAAGGATCCAGTTAATGGAAGTTTTATTGTCCCCATCCCCCTCTTCTTCAAAAGTGCATAGAACGTTCACTTGTAAGTATCTACAGTTAACATTGACAATGTGTAGCTGGTGACTTGCCTTGGGCTCCTCTCAGCAGGCTTGTGACTACTTTGCTTTCTGTCTGTGCTTCATCGTCCTTTGTTGTAAACCAGACCAGAAACCTTTGATCATCCTGACAATCGAAATTTACAGCTGTGCAGCAAATTTCATTTCATGTGTATTCTGTTCTTAAATATAATATCTGCTGCAAGAAATCAATGATAAGCTGTTAAACTAAAGAGCACAAGTAGCATCTACAGCATGCTATATTAATGGTTTTTAGCAGATAGATGGGGAGAGATCTGATCATAAAAAATGGATAAAAGATTACATATCACATAGAACGAAACTTTTAATAACTCAACATGACTTTTCTTAATGGGTTTTATTCATTTTAATCATTATGGTGTCAATGATGATTATGGCCTTATTAAGTTCGAGTGATTGAGGGTTCTTTGTTTTTGTGATCTTCTAACTGCAGCAAGAGCAGACTGCTGCTGCAAAATGGGGCATTGTATGTCATAAGCACCGCTATTTCAACCTACAAAATGTAAAGCTTGTAGGATGAATATTATTAGGATAATGTTGTGGAAAGTGTAAGTTCCTTTCTATTTTATTCCACCTATAGCACATTTGTTGAATGTTAGTATTTTTTCTAGAATGTCTTTACATTCCTGTTGACTTGTTAGAATTCTTAATTTTGTTGCATATTTTTGGCTGTAATCACTCTTTCAATTGTTGCTGGCAATCAAAAAAGAGTGATCTGCTGAACATGGACCCTATGTCCCCAGGCAAAACCAATTCCGGAATGACCCTAACTGTTGGTTATGTGTAGTATATTACAAAGAACAACACAAACTTTAATAGAGAAAAATACATTCAGGAAAAACATTTAACTGAATCAAAGAAACAAGTATGTACTACCTAAGATGATGCCACTTAAATTATTAAAGGAGACGTTTTGGAGTTAAAGTTTAAGTAAGCCCATTAACTAAAAACTCAGATAAGCTTCAACATGTTAATGTAATTTCTTTAAAAATACAGCTGTACTAGAATAATATCTGGTGATCTTGCCATGAAAGACCTTATTCATGCACTTATATGTTATATGGTGACAATGGTGACAACAGTCTGTTCCTGTCCCCACGCTCTCACAATAGAGACTAAGGGCGGGCGGCCATACATGGTTCAAATCTCGGTCAGTTCAACAGGAACCGGCCAAGATTCGAACCATTGGTGGACAGGCTGAATGTACCAGTTGATTGATCCATTAACTTGGGTACAACCAGCCTGTTGAATTTTCTTGCGATTATCTCTAGCGGCTACTATAGCTGTTAGTGATAATCACTCTCCTCTTCCGCCCCAACTGGGATCAGACAATTGCTCAACAGCAAGGATTCCCCTGTCAGCACTGTTTGTGTTGATGGGGGAATCGTGCAAATTCCTTTGGCTGCAGGGAAGAGATTTGCACCATGTATGACCTGCCTAAAGGTGACCATCCTAACACAGATTACAACCCACCCTGCTATACAGTATACATATATATATATATATGTAAGAAGGCCAGTGTGGTGGCCTGAATTTATGGGAGGAGCCCGGAGGGTATTTAACCAGCCCGCTCGCCTGTGGTCTTTGTCGGTTTCCGGTGCGCGGCACTACGTCACTAGGCCGACGGCTCGTGTTTCGTTTCCATCCGGACAAAACGTCTCTCTCGTGGTTTTCTTTCCCGTTCGTTTTGTACAACGTCGCCGGCTCTGTACAACGTCGCCAGCTCGACTGCCGCAGGTAAGGGTCTCGATTGACCTTCCTGTACTATTTTTAGTGTCGTTAAAACCTGAAATATCGAATCGTTCGTTATGATACCGGTTGTTATCACTCAATACGCTCCAATTTCGCAGCGCCCTTCATTTCACGGGCGTCATTTCGGTAGATATTGCTGGTAGGAAAAACTGCACTGTTTTAGTACTTGTTATATAGTCTCGTTACTGTGTTCCACAGTCAAAATCGTTGCCAGTCGTGTCTCACGGCACAACGACTCCTACCTCTGCCATAGCTGGCTCACGTAGGTCATTTCATCATTTCACTCATTTCTGTTACGCACGGCGCTCCGGTTCGAATCCAGTCGCATCCGCTAAATGCGCCGATTCATTCCGGTGTGCCCCTAACTGCTTGGCCGCATTTCAGTACATGCTCCAGAGCTCGTTCGTGGCTAATCGATCGGGTCTCTGTCATGGGAATTCATTTCACTGTCACCTAGTACGTTCAAATCGAAACCAGTCGCAGTTCTCGAACGCACAGGTTCGATCGACGTGTCCCAGTTACGTTGGCCTCATTTCGGTACATGCTCCAGAGCTCGCTCGTGGCTAATCGATCGGGTCTCTGTCATGGGAATCATTTCACTGTCACCTAGTACGTTCGAGTCGAAACCAGTCACATTTCTCAAGAAAACGCACAGGTTCGATCGACGTGTCCCAGTTGTGTCGGCCTCATTTCAGTACATGCTCCAGAGCCCGCTCGTTGCTAAGCGATCGGGTCTCTGTCATGGGATCATTTCACTGTCACGTATCACGTTCCGATACGAATCCAGTCGCGTCTACGACGCACCAATTCGTGCCGGCGTGCCCCAGGTATTTCGGCCTCATTTCAGTACATGCTCCGGAGCCCCGTTCGTTGTCAGTCGCAATCGCGGCACGACCGATTCGGGCCTCTGTCATGGCAAACTTTTGTCACTCATTTCACTGTCACTTACCGCGCTCCGATTCGAATCTAGTCGCATCCGTGATGCACTGATTCGTTTCGGTGTGCCCCAGTTGGTTACGGCCTCATTTCAGTACATGCTCCAGAGTCAGGATTCATTATTGGTTGCAGGTTTCGGTTCTCTGATTCATGACTCTGTCATGGGAAATCAATTTCACTGTCACGTAGGACGTCCGATACGAGTCCAGTCGCATCTACGATGCACCGATTCGTCCCGGCGCGCCCAGGTATTTCAGCCACATTCCAGTACTTGCTTTAGAGCATGCACGATTAACGGATAGTCGCAACAGCGGCACGACCGATTAGTGCCTCTGTCATGGCAATCAAATAAATTTTTCCACCGCGTACCGCGCTCCGTTTCGAATCCAGTTGCATACATGCACCGATTCGTTACGGTGTGCCCCAGTGCTTTAGCCTCATTTCAGTGCATGCTCCAGAGTCCGGTTCGTCATCAGTCACAGTCACGGCATGACCGGCTTATGCCTCTGTCATAACAGGTTTTCATTAAATGGACTTATGGCAATCGTTGCAAGCACGCATTCAAGCATAGACTTCTTGCAATCTTTGCATACACGCGTCCAAGCATGGACGCACACAAGCGTACACTTCTTGCAATCATCGCAAACACGCATCCTAGCATGGACCTCTTGCAATCGTTGCTAGTACGCAGTCAAGCATGGACGTCTTGCAGTTGGTGCGAGCACGCATACAGGCCTGGACTTCTCGCAATCGTTGCAAGCTCGCATTCGAGTGTAGACTTCTTGCAACCGTTGTGAGCACGCATTCAGGCATGGACGTCGTACAGTCGTTGCAAGTTCGCATACAAGCGTAGATTTTTGCAATCGTTGCAAGCACGAATCCAAGCATAGACTTCTTACAAATCATTGCAAGCACGCATCAAGCATAATCTTCGTGCAATCGTTGCAAGCTCGCATTCAAGCATGGAAGGCTGGCAGTCATAGCAAGCACGCATACAATAATAGACTTCTTGCAATCATTGCAAACACGCATCCATGCGTAGACTTCTTGCAGTCATTACAAGCATGCATCCAAGCGTAGATTTCTTGCAATCGTTGCAGGCACGCATCCAAACATAGACTTCTTGCAATCATTGCAAGCACACATTCAGGCATAGACCTCTGGCAAATCATTGCTAGCACGCATTCGAGCATAAGACCTCTTGCAATCATTGCAAGCAGATGTCCAGGCACAAACTTGTTGCAATCATTGCTAGCAGGCAGTTCCGGCTGGCTCAATAGATTGCTTTGGGAAAACCTGGATACTTTCCTAAATGTACATTGTAACGGGGTGCTTATTTTATAGGTATAGTTGATCCAGGGAAAATCCGATTGCCTCTCGGGGGATCAGGAAGGAATTTTTTCCCTGCTGTAGCAAATTGGGCCATGCTCTGCTGGGGTTTTTTGCCTTCCTCTGGATCAGCTGTGGGTGTAGAATTGGGTGTCGGGTTGGGCGATATTTATTTGTTTGATTTGTGGTTAGGACTGGATGGACTTCCGTCTTTTCCGACCTGGCTACCCATGTATCTTACCATAACTTCTTGCATTCGTTGCAGGCACGCGTCCTGGCATAACTCCTTGAAATCATTGCAGGCACGCATCCTGGCATAACTTCTAGCAATCATTGCACACACGCATCCTAGCATAACATCTTGCAATCATGACTAGCACGCATCCTGGTGTAACTCCTTGCAATCGTTGCAGGCACGCATCCTAGCACAACATCTTGCAATCGTTGCAAGCACGCATCTTGGCATAACATCTTGCAATCGTTGCAAGCACGCATCTTGGCATAACATCTTGCAATCGTTGCAAGCACGCATCTTGGCATAACATCTTACAATCGTGGCAAGCATGCACCCAATCACATGTTCAAGCACAACTCCTGCAGTCTTCGCAAAGCACATGCGATAATACGAATTTCTCACAGTCACTATGAACACATTTCCAGTGACAAACTCCCACGCAATTGTCGCAAGCACACGTTTAAATAGGATAGTTGAGTTCAACCTCCATCCAGCACCTGGATCGTGTCGACACACGCAACTGGCTTCTTCCTGTAACACGCTCAGGCTTTACCTAGCCAGCGTTCAGCATTTCTCATCCTTACAGGGCCCGGAGAGCCACCTGTCTTTATGGCTCATACAGCAAGATCCCCACTTCGAGGCATCCAGAGGCATCACCCATAGCCAACGGAAACGCTCGCCCATCACAACTGCCATCTTTAGGGACATGAAATCCTCGCATATTTCCCAGTCTGGTCATCCAAGCGGCCATCTACGTGGCCCTTTGTGGTTTTCCATGGCCTAGCCAATTTATTGTTGGGAGCACTGGCAGCCAGGTTCTACACAGACACTACCTGACGAATGTTCAAATCTGCAATACGGGCCATTCCCCAGGATCGATCTTTATGTCACGCCTCCTGGTCCTCCTCTCACGGACACAGGACCCTTCTCAGATCCTTAATTTAGATGCCGTGGCAATAGCAGACCTGTCAATGTCGGAAGGTTCCTTACTGCATGGATCGATGTATCGGTGTTTAAACCGTCTACGATGCCCCTGTCGCCCCCGGTAGTGACAGATGCCACAGCCTCCACAGGCTTCGCGGGAATTTTTGGCCACCACTGGTTTACAGGACCATGGCATCAGGGATACTCCTAAACCCCGGTTTACTTGGACTTCCTCCCTCTTCAGGCTATACCCGGTCATGACAGCCTCTCGTATCTGGGGTCATGTCAGGACAGGACAGGCGGTGGTTTTCACCACCGACAACTGGGCCGAGGCTCATCTGGTTATTGAAGCCAGGTCTGGACCGCTCTCGGTTGTGTCCTTCCTGCGCAGACTGCTGCAGTTAGCCCGGTGGCACCAGTTTAATGTCCATTGTATGTTCATTCCAGGCCTTTAGCAATCCCGCAGGCCAAGTTCTGCATAGTCGTCACTTGGCTCGCTACCAACTTCATTTCATCCTCCTCCTTGCAGTGTCTAAAACCCAGCAATCTGACTCCAGGATGGACGTCCATTTCTATAGAGAAGCAGGGCTTGGTATCAAGTAACCGTACTCGACTACCTACTGTCACTCCTACCGGAACGCGTAGACTCTTGTTCCCTGTTGCTTTCGTGCCAACACTTGTGTACCTGCCTGTTTCCCGAACACATGGGGTTCTTCTACACAGCCTACACCTCAACCCCGGTCCATACCCTGGACACTCTTAGTGTTTGAGCACCCTTGGCAGCATGTTGGCGTGGGTCCCAAGTCACGTCATTGAAAGACTAAGCAGTTGGGACCCTGCCTACCTCGCCCGGTACATTCCCAATCCTCGGGTGGAAATGGCACAAGCGTTCACCAAACTTGCTCAACTAATTAAGCTAAAACTAATAAACTGCACCCCTACCTGAATGTTTTGCCCCCTTATTTTGGTATACCGACCATCAGATCAGGGCACACTTCAGGTCCATTTCATGTGGTTAATCTTATGGTAGAGGCTACTTGTTCATATCCGTATCGGCCATAGGGCTTTGACCATAAGTAAGAAGGCCAGTGTGGTGGCCTGAATTTATGGGAGGAGCCCGGAGGGTATTTAACCAGCCCGCTCGCCTGTGGTCTTTGTCGGTTTCCGGTGCGCGGCACCCACCCTCCCTTCCCCTTTTCAGGGCATTTCTCAAATTCATTTCTCTTCACACATATTAATTTCTAATCTAGGGTATGCCCCCTTATTTTGGTATACCGACCATCAGATCAGGGCACACTTCAGGTCCATTTCATGTGGTTAATCTTATGGTAGAGGCTACTTGTTCATATCCATATCGGCCATAGGGCTTTGACCATAAATATATATATATATATATATATATATATATATATATATATATATATACAGTGCCTTGCGAAAGTATTCGGCCCCCTTGAACTTTTCAACCTTTTGCCACATTTCAGGCTTCAAACATAAAGATATAAAATTTAATTTTTTTGTGAAGAATCACCAACAAGTGGGACACAATTGTGAAGTGGATTGAAATCTATTGGATATTTTAAACTTTTTTATCAAATAAAAAACTGAAAAGTGGCGCGTGCAAAATTATTCGGCCCCTTTACTTTCAGTGCAGCAAACTCACTCCAGAAGTTCAGCGAGGATCTCTGAATGATCCAATGTTGTCCTAAATGACTGATGGTGATAAATAGAATCCACCTGTGTGTAATCAAGTCTCTGTATAAATGCACCTGCTCTATGATAGTCTCAGGGTTCTGTTGAAAGCGCAGAGAGCATCATGAAGACCAAGGAACACACCAGGCAGGTCCGTAATACTGTTGTGGAGAAGTTTAAAGGTGGATTTGGATACAAAAAGATTTCCCAAGCTTTAAAAATCCCAAGGAGCACTGTGCAAGCGATCATTTTGAAATAGAAGGAGTATCAGACCACTGCAAATCTACCAAGACCTGGCCGTCCCTCTAAACTTTCAGCTCAGACAAGGAGAAGACTGATCAGAGATGCAGCCAAGAGGCCCATTATCACTCTGGATGAACTGCAGAGAACTACAGCTGAGGTGGGAGAGTCTGTCCATAGGACAACAATCAGTCGTACACTGTACAAATCTGGCCTTTATGGAAGAGTGGCAAGAAGAAAGCCATTTCTCAAAGATATCCATAAAAAGTCTAGTCTAAAATTTGCCACAAGCCACCTGGGAGACACACCAAACATGTGGAAGAAGGTGCTCTGGTCAGATGAAACCAAAATCGAACTTTTTGCCCACAATGCAAAACGATATGTTTGGCATAAAAGCAACACAGCTCATCACCCTCAACACACCATCCCCACTGTCAAACATGGCGGTGGCAGCATCATGGTTTGGGCCTGCTTTTCTTCAGCAGGGACAGGGAAGATGGTTAAAATTGAGGGAAAATAGATGCAGCCAAATACAGGACCATTCTGGATGAAAACCTGTTGGAGTCTGCAAAAGACCTGAAACTGGGACGGAGATTTATCTTCCAACAAGACAATGATCCCAAACATACAGCAAAATCTACAAAGGAATGGTTCACAAATAAACGTATCCAGGTGTTAGAATGGCCAAGTCAAAGCCCAGACCTGAATCCAATCGAGAATCTGTGGAAAGAGCTGAAAACTGCTGTTCACAAACGCTCTCCATCCAACCTCACTGAGCTTGAGCTGTTTTGCAAGAAAGAATGGGCAAGAATTTCAGTCTCTCCATGTGCAAAACTGATAGAGACATACCCCAAGCGACTTGCAGCTGTAATCGCAGCAAAAGGTGGCTCTACAAAGTATTAACGCAAGGGGGGCGAATAATTTTGCATGCCCCACTTTTCATTTTTTTATTAGTTAAAAAAGTTTCAAAAATCCAATAGATTTCGTTCCACTTCACAATTGTGTCCCACTTGTTGGTGATTCTTCACAAAAAATAAAATTTTTATATCTTTATGTTTGAAGCCTGAAATGTGGCAAAAGGTTGAAAAGTTCAAGGGGGCCGAATACTTTCGCAAGGCACTATATATATATATATATATATATATATATATATATATATATATACAGTATCTCACAAAAGTGATTACCCCCCTCACATTTTTGTAAATATTTTATTATATCTTTTCATGTGACAACACTGATGAAATTACACTTTGCTACAATGTAAAGTAGTGTGTGTACAGCTTGTATAACAGTGGAAATTTGCTGTCCCCTCATAATAACGCAACACATAACAGGGGACATGACAGCGCCCCTCCTGAACCGTACCAGGCCACATGCCTTCAACATAGGGAAAGACCAGAGACCAGAGAGACCAGAGCGCCCTCATCTCTCTATCTTTCTGCTATACAGGGATATTGCTGTAAAGAGTCCATGTTTGTGTGGCTTTCATAGGTTTGAGCGGCTTTTATTGTTCTGCAATGTATAAACACAGTATAAATGTACTATTACCAGAAATGGTAAGCAGTAGTCATTTAATAATTTTGTCCTGATAGTCCTTGTACACACGGTCGGACATTCCGACAGCAAAATCCGACTGATTTTTTCCGACGGATTTTGTCCGAAACTGGTGTTGCATACACACAGTCGGACAAAGTTGTCAGAAAATCTGATCGTTCGGAACATGATGATATTTGTACATTACGATGGGACTACGTTCAGGCTAGTAGCCAATAGCTTTGGTCTTGTAATTTGTTCTGAGCATGCGTGGCACTTTGTCCAATTGGAATTCTCTACAAACGATCGGACAAAGCCCTATCAGATCATGTTGTCGGAAATTTTTATATCCAGCTCTCAAACTTTGTTGGTCAGACATTCCCGATGGAAAAAGTCAGATGGAGCCCACACATGGTTGGATTATCTGACAACACGGTCCGATCGGACATTTTCCGTCTGAATTTCCGACCATGTGTACAAGGGCTAAGAAGTTTCATTGTTAAAGTGCCTCTAGTGCAGCATAAATCTGCCTGCACAGAGGACTGGTTTTTAAAAACAGACACAGCTTCTTAAGGTGATGTCACTAATATGACCAGGAAGTAAGTTTGGACAGGGATTTCAAAAGCTGTAAGTAGGATATCCCAGCAGCTCATACGTAAGAATTGTAGTTGGGTAAATGAATGGATTAAGACCTTAATGTACCCCTATGCAGAAATAATCACATCGCAATAAAATACAAACTTTTGTTTTCAAGACAAGGGCATGCACTCCCTTCCTCCCCTGCAGTCACCCATGATGCAGAAATTTGGAATAATACTTAAAGACCTAATCTATCTAAATCCAAAAACAAAAATATAAAATTTAGCAGTCCTTAGATGTGCCTGTATTTTTTCAGGCTTTTTTCCTTTTCCTTTTTACCTTTTAACCTGGCAAATATAACACATCCTGTCCTTTTATGGCCACGCCTACTTTCCTCACTGTAGGAAGGGAGCCATGGATGTCACACAGGTTGAGCCTCTAACATGTCTGCTTTTTTTCTTCTCTGTTATATGCAGGGGTCAAGTCCTGGGAAAAAAAGTGTGGGAACTCACCCAAGATTCCCCCCCACCTCAAAAATAAATGCATCCCCACTGAATAGCACTGAGAGCACTGGGGGGGGGGGGGACTGGAGAGCACTCGGGGGGGGACTGGAGAGCACTGGGGGGGCTGGATAGCACTGGGGGGAAGAGGATAGCAACAGGGGGAAATTAAGAGCACTGGGGGGGACTGGGGAGCGAGCACAGGGGGAGCTGAAGAGCATGGGAGGGAGCAGCACAATAAGTTGGATAGGAGGAGCAGCGGGGCGGTTGCATATAGAGGAATTGATCTTTGCATATTCCTCCTGAATGCCTATAGCAGGGGGAGGAGGAGAATGAAGCATTCAGTGTCTGCAGGAGGAATATGCAAAGATCAATTCCTATATATATATATGCAGCTGCCCCACCGCTCCTCCTATCCATGCATACAGGCAGAGCCATCTTTAAGGCATGGCAAAAGGGGCAGCTGCCCTGGGCCCCACAACATTCATTGTTGTGGGGCCCAAAGCAGCTGCCTCATACTTGCCAACTATCCCAGATTAAATTCCCTTGTCCCATGAAGTTTTAGTCCCGTGCTGTGTCCTGATATCTCAATGTGAAGTTTTGTTATTAATTCTGCCCTATTGACTCACCTGCAGACCCTGTGTTTACATGTAAATAACATGCATTGATATGTAAATAGTGGAGGCATTAATATGTGAATAGCTGTGGAACAACAACATTGCTATGTAAATAGAGGCAGCATTCATATGTTTATCATGCCCCCATGAGGTCATATCCACCATCACTTCTGCTGAATTCTGGGGAGGTAAAGGATCATGCTTGAAAGTCCTGCCTACAACAGTGGCCATTAAACCTAACCTATCAGCCTGTTCTGCAAAGGTAAGCATATTGGAGATGTAACCCTTTTCAAAATAAAATAATGAAACAGCACCATGAATTTTGGTGCATGTGAATACACAGATCTCAGCAGATATGTGAGGGTGTAATTACCAATTAAGGGCAGCACATTTCTGTGGTGTCAGGAAAGCGGTTTTGCATGCGTTCCCAACACACACAAATGTGAGCAAAGGCTAAATGTCTCAGTTACATTAGCGGTCAGTATAAATCTTCTCATTACATTGGGGCTGGTGTACAATCCTTTCATTCACACTAGTGGCCAGTTTGAAGGTCCCCCTTACATTGGTGGTCAGTGTAAATCCTTCCTTACATTGGTGGTTACTGTGAATGCTCCTATTACATTGGTGGTCAATGTAAATCCCCATTACATTGGTGGCCAGTGTAGAAACTCCTATTTATATTGGTAATCAGTAAAAAAAAATACATACATGCATTTGTGGTCAGTTTCAAATCCGTCCATGTAGAAGTCCCGTTTAAATTTGTGGTGAGTGTAGCTCCCCCCTATCGTTGGTGGTCAGTGTAGAAATCTGCTTTCTTGGTTGTTGATGTAAAATCCCTAAAATAACATTGGTGATCAGTGTACATTTCCCTTTAAATTGGTGGTAAGTGCAGAATTGCTCTTACACTGGTGGTCAGTGTAAATCACCCTTTATATTGGTGATCAGTGTAATTCCCCCTAACATTGGTGGTCAGTGTAGAAGTGTCACCTTACATTGGTGGTCAGTACAAATCTCCTCGACAATGGTTGTCAATGTAAATTCCCCCTTACATGGATGTCATTGTATATTCCCCCTTACATTGGTGGTTGGTGTAAATGCTCTTATTACATTGGTGTCAATGTAGAAATTCCTCTTTATATTGGTGGGTGGCGTAAAATACCCCGTTACATGGTGGTCTTTGCAAATGCCCCCTCACATTGGGAGTCAGTGCAAATTCTCCCTAACATTGGGGGTCAATGTAAATCCCCCCCTCACATTGGTGGTCATTGTAAATTCCCCATTACATTGGTGGTCAGTGTAGAATTCCTCACTATATACTTGCCTAAGATTTCCAACTTTGCTTTACATAATTCAGAATTTGCCGCAGTGTATTGCCTCCTAACTAATCCCTTCCCCACACCATTGCCACCCCTCCCCCAGCACTGCTATTGCTCCCAGGAGTCCCTTCAGGTCTGGTATGGATATTAAGGGGAACCTCACATCAAAATTAAAAAAAGAATTACATGGGGATCTCCCAGGGGACTATATACTCTGAACAGCAGTATATATATACAGCCTGTCCTATATACTCTTCAGAAAAATTGGGCCTTAGGTGTTGGTGGTGCTAGAACACTGTAACCCCTCACAGTTACTTTTGTTGGATGCAAGAACAGGCCCCGCTGTGAAATATTATATCAAAAATTGTAGTTACATGACCCTGTTAAACAGGGGCAGAAAAATTGGGCCTTTGGTTTTGGTGGCACCAGAACACTGTAACCCCTTACAGTTACTCTTGTTGGGCGCAAGAACGGGCCCAGCTGTGAAATATTATGTGAAAAATTGTAATTACATGGTCCTGTTAAACAGGTGCAGAAAAATTGGGCTTTTGGTTTTGGTGGTGCCAGAACACTGTAACCCCTCACAGTTACTCTTGTTGGGTGCAGGAACAGGCCCTGCTGTGAAATATTATATCAAAAATATAGAAATTTGGCCAAGCTAGCATTTAGACGCTGAGCATGTGGATGTCTGGGACCAAATTTCTTTTTATGGTTCAGCAACTGGGTTAGGGAATTTGCCTACTAAAATCAATTGGTGTGGTGTACTGCTAGCAGATTGGCTGCAAGTACTTGTAACACCTATTGCAATACCTTCATTACTCTCAGTGCAGGTTTTTGAGAGGACTGGAGGTAAAGTAGGGTTGGAGATCCCAGATGAGGAGCAAGGAGAAGTCCGCCTTTTTCTATGACGTGGGTCTTTCGAGTGCTGTTGCCAATGGACTGCATGGCAGGTCATTATATGTCTGGTCAAGCATGTGGTGCCCATGCGGCTGCTGCAACGCTGTATCCTGGCCTAGGCTGACAAGGCCCAGACCTAAGGCAGCACTTTGCAGGGGGGCAGCACGGAAAGAGTCCCCGTTGGCTTGCGCTACACTGTTAGTGTAGCGCCATTCTTAAGGGGCATATTGCGCTGAGAGGCAAATTAGTCTAGCACCCCCATAAAGCGGCCACACTGCTTCCAGTATGCGAGCGTCTGGCCTTCTGCAGCTTCTAATTTTGACTGTCCTATCATCCTGGACCATAAACCTTCCTCACTGTGCTATGTTTTCTGCTGCACCATTGGCATGGTTATATCTTCCTAGTCCTCTCCATAAAATTATTAGAAATTTGTGCTTAAAGTAGAACTATAAGCAACACTTTTTTTCATTTTGGATAGAGTAAGGGAGGGTTATAGTCCCTGTCAGTTTATTTTTTACCATCCCTGTCCCATTGCAGAGATTTTCCTTCACTTCCTGCCCCATAGCCAAACAGGAAGTGAGAGGAAATCTATGCGAATTAAGGGAATCCATTGCCCCCCAGGCCCTCAGAACTAGTGTCCCCACTTGAACATTTCAAGGAAGGTCTTAAACAGCAAGGGGTGTGGCCTTGACAGGAAGGGGTGAGTCATATTTAAATTAGGATGTACACAAGTTTTTTCAGGCCTAGGGCAGCACAAAACCTAAATACACTACTAGGCTGCTGTTCTGGCCTCGCATAATCTGCTTCAGACATAGGTTGCAAACAGCAACAGTGTGATCTGCTGCACACATATTGAGGATGAGGACGTCTTTGTTATCCACTCCACTAACTCTGCATGCTGTGGTTCAATAACACAGCCAGCAGCAGAAAAAAAGACAAGCGTGCCCCACGGCCACCAGCAAAGGGTTTACCATCTCCATGACCACCACTGTTGACTGTAGACACAGAGGCTGCTTATCCCCTTTTAGTGGCCTGTGAGCCTCTCCTTGATGGCCTGCCAGACATGATGTATTTTTTGTTTTGCAACACCACACTACACTGTATTCTATACTGTGTGTACCACCTGAAGTGTATTAGAAACAGTACACCACCGAATGCACTGCAGACATAGGCTACACTGAATGCAGAGTATTTATATATATACGGTATATATATATATTAATACACCGTCTGAAGTGTATTAGAAACAGTACACCACGGAATGCACTGTAGATATAGGCTACACTGAATGCAGAGTATATATATGGTGGATATAAAAAGTCTACATACCTCTGTTAAAATGTCAGGTTTCTCTGATGTAAATCAATGAGACAAAGATAAATAATTTCAGAACTTTTTCCACCTTTAATGTGACCTATAAACTGTGCAACTCAATTGGAAAACAAACTAAAATCTTTTAGGGGAGAAAGTAAAAATAAAAAATTAAAATAATGTGGTTGCATAAGTGTGCACACCCTGGGGATGTAGCTGAGTTCAGAATTAAGGGATCAATTCAAACTCATGTTAAATGTGAGTCAGTACACACCAGCCATAATTTAAAGTCCCTCCGATTAACCCCAAATAAAATTTAGCTGTTATAGTAGGTCTTTCCTTAATTTTCTTAGTCGCATTCCTACAGCAAAAGCCATGGTTCGCGGAGAGCTTTCAAAGCATTAGAGGGATCTCATTGTTAAAAGCTATCAGTCAGGAGAAGGATACAAAAGAATTTCCAAGGCCTTAGATATACCATAGAACATGGTGAAGACAGTCATCATCAAGTGGAGAAAATATGGTACAACAGTGACAATACCAAGAACTGGACATCCCTGCATAATTGATGAAAGACGAGAAGAAAACTGGTGAGGGAGGCTGCCATGAAGCCTACAGCAACATTAAAGGAGCTGAAGGAATATCTGGTAAGTATTGGCTGTGTGGTACTTGTGACAACAATCTCTAGTATTCTTCATATGTCTGGGCTATGGGGTAGAGTGGCAAGATGGAAGCCTTTTCTTACAAAGAAAAACATCCAAGCCCGGCTAAATTTTGCAAAAGCACATCTGAACTCTCCTAAAATCATGTGTAAAAATGTGCTCTGGTCTGATGAAACCAAGGTTGAACTTTTTGGCCATAATTCCAAAAGATATGGTTGGTGCTAAAACAACACTGCACATCACCAAAAGAACACCATACCAACCGTGAAGCATGGTGGTGGCAACATCATGCTTTGGGGCTGTTTTTTTTCAGATGGAACAGGGGCCTTAGTCAGGGTAGAGGGAATTATGAATAGTTCCAAATACAAGTCAATATTGGCACAAAACCTTCAGGCTTCTGCTAGAAAGCTGAACATGAAGAGGAACTTCATCTTTCAGCATGACAACAACCCAAAGCATTCATCCAACAAAGTAATGGCTTCACCAGAAGAAGATTAAAGTTTTGGAATGGCCCAGCCAGACCCCAGACCTGAATTCGATTGAAAATCTGTGGGGTGATCTGAAGAGGGCTGTGCACAGGAGGTGTCCTCTCAATCTGACAGATTTGGAGTGTTTTTGCAAAGAAGAGTGGGCAAATATTGCGAAGTCAGGATGTGCCATGCTGATAGACTCATACCCAAAATGACTGAATGCTGTGATAAAAATCAAAAGGTGCTTCAACAAAGTACTAGTTTAACCACTTTCAGACCGGACCATTTTGCTGGTAAATGACCAGAGGTCTTTTTACAATTTGGCACTGCGCTGCTTTAACTGGTAATTGCGCGGTCATGCAATGTTGTACCCAAACAAAATTTGCGTCCTTTTCTTCCCACAAATAGAGCTTTCTTTTGATGGTATTTGATTGCCTCTGCGATTTTTATTTTTTGCGATATAAATGGAAAAAGACCGCAAATTTTGAAAAAAAATGATATTTTCTACTTTTTGTTATTAGAAAAATCCAATAAATTCAATTTTAGTCATACATTTAGGCCAAAATGTATTCAGCCACATGTCTTTGGTAAAAAAAAAGTCAATAACTGTATATTTATTGGTTTGCGCAAAAGTTGTCACATCTACAAACTAAGGTACGTTTTCTGGAATTTACGCAGCTTTTAGTTTACGACTGCCTATCTCAGTTCTTGAGGTGCTAAAATGGCAGGGCAGTACAAAACCCCCCCAAATGACCCCATTTTGGAAAGTAGACCCCCTAAGGAAATTGATAAGTGGCATGTTGAGCCCATCGAATATTTTATTTTTTTGCCTCAAGCGATTGAATAATGACAAAAAAATATATATATTTTTTTTTTACACAAAGTTGTCACTAAATGATATATTGCTCACACATGCTATGGGCATATGTGAAATGACACCCCAAAATAAATTCTGCTGCTTCTTCTGAGTACGGGGATACCACATATGTGGGACTTTTTGGGAGCCTAGCCACGTACGGGGCCCCGAAAACCAAGAACCGCCTTCAGGTTTTCTAAGGGCGTAAATATTTGACTTCACTCCTCACTACCTATTACAGTTTTGAAGGCCATAAAATGCCAAGATGGCACAAAACCCCCACAAATGACCCCATTTTAGAAAGTAGACACCCCAAGCTATTTGCTGAGAGGCATGTTGAGTCCATGGAATATTTTATATTTTGCCACAAGTTGCGGGAAAATTACAAACTTTTTTTTTTTTTTTTTTTTTCACAAAGTTGTCACTAAATGATATATTGCTCACGCATGCCATGGGCATATGTGAAATGACACCACAAAATAAATTCTGCTGCTTCTCCTGAGTACGGGGATACCACATATGTGGGACTTTTTGGGAGCCTAGCCGCGTACGGGGCCCCGAAAACCAAGCACCGCCTTCAGGCTTTCTAAGGGCGTTACAGTTTTGAAGGCCATAAAATGCCAAGATGGCACAAACCCCCCCCCAAATGACCCCATTTTGGAAAGTAGACACCCCTAAATTTAGGGGTACACTAGTGAGACTAGGTAATAAATGGCGGGTGCCCTGAAACTATAAAAAAAATAACTAACCAACCAGCGTCACCTGTAACAGTTATATGGTGATCACTGGTGAAAGGGTTAACTAGGGGGCAATCAGGGGGCTTTATGCGGTAGTATATGGGGGTCCCTGGCGCTATAAAAAGCTGCGGCGAACCTAAATACCTACCTGCCTAACTAGCGTCACCTGTGACACTAATACAGTGATCAGAAAAACGATCGCTTATTAGGCTGGGTTCACACTGGAGCGATGTGGGAACGCCACGAATGCGCGGCGGGTTCCCGCATCACATGCCTCCCGGCGGCAGTTCACACTGCCCTATGCGAACTGCTGGGAGTGTCAGTGAAATGTTAATGACACCCCCAGATCAGTTCGCATATCGCAGTGCGATCTGCAAACTCGGATCGCATGGTGTGAACACCCATGCGATCCAATTCTGCTGCGGACCAAAAAAAGGGTCCCGTGCGAGTTTGCGGCGGGTGCGGCGGGTGCGACACGAATTCAGCCATACTATCTGTATGGCTGAACTCGAATCGCACAGAGATCGGATGTGATTTGCACTGCAGTGCGGTGCGAATCACATCCGTTCTCATAAACCGCTGCAATGTGAACCCAGCCTTAGTGACACTGGCGACGGGGGGTGATCACGGGGTTAAACCTTTATTGGGGGGGTTAGGGGGGTACCTTAGAACTAAAGGGGGCTAACCCTAACTGCCCTAACAGTTATTACAGTCACAAATGACACCCGCCGGGTGATCAGGGGGTTAAACCTTTATTAGGTAATAAATGGCGGGTGCCCTGAAACTATAAAAAAATAACTAACCAACCAGCGTCACCTGTAACAGTTATATGGTGATCACTGGTGAAAGGGTTAACTAGGGGGCAATCAGGGGGCTTTATGCGGTAGTATATGGGGGTCCCTGGCGCTATAAAAAGTTGCGGCGAACCTAAATACCTACCTGCCTAACTAGCGTCACCTGTGACACTAATACAGCGATCAGAAAAATGATCGCTTATTAGGCTGGGTTCACACTGGAGCGATGCGGGAACGCCACGAATCCGCGGCGGGTTCCCGCATCGCATGCCTCCCGGCGGCAGTTCACACTGCTCTATGCGAACTGCTGGGAGTGTCAGTGAAATGTTAATGACACCCCCAGATCAGTTCACATATCGCAGTGCGATCTGCAAACTCGGATCGCATGGTGTGAACACCCATGCGATCCGATTCTGCTGCGGACCAAAAAAAGGGTCCCGTGCGAGTTTGCGGCGGGTGCGACACGAATTCAGCCATACTATCTGTATGGCTGAACTCGAATCGCACAGAGATCGGATGTGATTTGCACTGCAGTGCGGTGCGAATCACATCCGTTCTCAAACCGCTGCAATGTGAACCCAGCCTTAGTGACACTGGCGACGGGGGGTGATCACGGGGTTAAACCTTTATTGGGGGGGTTAGGGGGGTACCTTAGAACTAAAGGGGGCTAACCCTAACTGCCCTAACAGTTATTACAGTCACATATGACACCAATGCAAAAAAAAAAAAAAAAAAAAAAAGCAATTGGTGTCACTGTGACTGGGGGGGCAGGGGTAATTGGGGGGGTGATTGGGGGTAAAGGGGGGGTGTGAGTGTGCCTGGCATGTTCTACTGTATGTGTGGTGTGTTGGTGCAACTCACCGAACCTCTCTCCTCGGTGCCGGAACGAAAAATACCGACACGGAGGAGAGAATACATCACTTCCTCTCCTGTGTTTACATTACAGGAGAGGAAGTGATGTCACGGAGGATTTCCATTCGTCGAGAGCAATCGCGAGGGGGTGGCCATGAATGAATGGCCGCCCCCTCATCCCGGATCGCTCTCGAAGGAATGCCGACCGCCGCAGGCACCGGGGGGGGGGCCCGATCGGGCCCCCCACCCGCGGGCAGGCAGGGACTTATATATACGCCCATATGCCTGCCCGTGCCATTCTGCCGACGTATATCGTCGTGCGGCGGTCGGCAAGTGGTTAAGGGTGTGCACACTTATGCAACCATATTATTATATTTTTTTATTTTTACTTCCCTCCACTTAAAAGATTTCAGTTTGTTTTTCAATTGAGTTGTATGGTTTATAGGTCACATTAAAGCTGGAAAAAGTTCTGAAATTATTTATCTAATTTTTTTATATCACAGAAACCTGACAGTTTAACAGGGGTGTGTAGACTTTTTATATCCACTGTATATATACTAGACTGTATATATACTATACTAGAGTACATCCCTCACATTTTTGTATGTTTTTTTAATTATATCTTTTCATGTGACAACACTGAAAAAAATACACTTTGCTACAATGTAAAGTAGTGAATGTACAGCTTGTATAACAGTGTAAATTTACTGTCCCCTCAAAATAACAACACACAGCCATTAATGTCTACACCCCTGGCAACAAAAGTGAGTACACCCCTAATTGAAAATATCCAAATTGGGCCCAATTAGCCATTTTCCCTCTACATTGTCATGTAACTTGTTAGTGTTACAAGGTCTCAGGTGTCAATGAGGAGCAGGTGTGTTAAATTTTATGTTATCACTCTCACTCTCTCATACTGATCACTGGAAGTTCAACATGGCACCTCGTGGCAAAGAGCTCACTGAGGAGCTGAAAAAAAAGAATTGTTGCTCTACATAAAGATGGCCTAGGCTATAACAAGATTGCCAAAACCCTGAAACTGAGCTACAGCATGGTGGCCAAGACCATACAGCGGTTTAACAAGACAAATTCCACTCAGAACAGGCCCCGCCATGGTCGACCAAAGAAGTTAAGTGCACATACTCAGCATCATATCCAGAGGTTGTCTTTGGGAAATAGATGTATGAGTGCTGACAGCATTGCTGCAGAGGTTGAAGGGGTGGGAGGTCAGCCTGTCAGTGCTCTGACCATACGCCACACGCTGCATCAAATTGGTCTGCATGGCTGTCGTCCCAGAAGGAAGCCTCTTCTAAAGATGATGCACAGGAAAGCCCGCAAACAGTTTGGTAAAGAGAAGCAGACTAAGGACATGGATTACTGGAACTATGTCCTGTTTTCTGGTGAGACCAAGATAAACTTATTTGGTTCAGATGGTGTCAAAAGTGTTTGGTGGCAACCAGGTGAGGAGTGCAAAGGCAAGTGTGTCTTGCCTACGGTCAAGCATGGTGGTGGGAGTGTCATGGTCTGGGGCTGCATGAGTGCTGTTGGTACTGGGGAGCTACAGTTCATTGAGGGAACCATGAATGTCAACATGTACTGTGGCATACTGAAGCAGAGCATGATGCCCTCCCTTTGGAGATTGGGCCGCAGGGCAGTATTCCAACATGATAATGACCCCAAACACACCTCCAAGACGACCACTGCCTTGCTAAAGAAGCTGAGGGTAAAGGTGATGAACTGGCCATGAATGTCTCCAGACCTAAACCATATTGAGCATTTGTGGTATATCCTCAAACAGAAGGTGGAGGAGCGCAAGATCTCTAACATCCACCAGTTCTGTGATGTTGTCGTGGAGGAGTGGAAGAGGACTCCAGTGACATCCTGTGAAGCTCTGGTGAACTCTATGCTCAAGAGGGTTAAGGCAGTGCTGGAAAATAATGGTGGCCACACAAAATATTAACACTTTGGGCCCAATTTGGACATTTTCACTTAGGGGTGTACTCACTTTTGTTGTCAGCGGTTTAAAAATGAATGGCTGTGTTGAGTTATTTTGAAGGGGCAGCAAATTTACACTGATATACAAGCTGTATACACACTACTTTAAATTGTAGCAAAGTGTAATTTCTTTAGTGTTGTCACATGAAAAGGTATAATAAAATACATTTACAAAAACGGGAGGGGTGTACTCACTTTTGTGAGATACTGTATATATATATATATATATATATATATATATATATATATATATATATATATATATATATATACACACTAGACTGACTGTATATACACAGTCAGTCTAGTATATATATATATATATATATATATATATATATATTGTAACTAAATAACCTGCCTGCTTAATCTAACTCAAGCTATCTCTCTGTCCACACCAACAACACTACACAGGGTCACTATGTAAGCAGCCTTATATAGTGTGGGGTGTGGACTTAGTCCCCCTGAGCCATGATTGGCCAAAGGCACCTGGCGGGGGCTGAAGGAGCTGCCCAGCTACATTCCCCATGTGGACATCCCGCCTGGCGGCACTGGCTTGACAGCCCCCGCAATGTGTGGCACGGGTCAGACCGACACCCAGTACTCCAGTAGGTACGCCGGGCCACGTCAGCAGCCGCGTCCTGCAGGAGGGAATGCGTTCCTGCTGTGGAAAAAGTACAGAAACGCCATTCACATGTGTTTCTGTTGGACTCGAGCCCTGGTTATATGGTTGATTGATTGGACTAATAGTTTCAAAAAGAAAGATAACACTGTTTTTTGATGTTTTTTTCAGCTCACAAGATATGTCAGGGACATTACATTTTTGGCAAGATCAATGGGTATTTTCTGTACTTGCTGAAAATGTTCTAAGCATTAAAAATGAAAACAAATGTAGACCACATCAAAGGAAAAGTAACCTTTTTTCTGTTTTCTGTTTAGACCCCTGATATTTCAAAAAAGCTCCCAGTGGGGCTCTTAAAAGAATTGTATATAAAAAATATTGTAAAAAATAATAAAAAAAAAAATTACTGACACTGCCCACTGCCAAACTGACACCAATATTTGCCCTACTGACACCATCCACTGCTCTACTGACACCGTTCAAATTTGAATACATTTTAAAATGTTTGTTTACATTTTTAAGTGTGTGTATGTCAGTGTGTATAAATACTAGGGATGCACCGATACCACTTTTTTGACACTTTTTTTACACGAATACAAGTACCGATACTTGACATAATGTACTTGCCGATACCAATTACCGATACCTGATTTTGGTCATGTGACCATTTTTTTAAATAATGAAAAATAAAAAAATTTCGCCATAATATGAGGAATTAAAACGCAGTCAAATTACATTATGAAAGAAAACATGCTAATTTGCTGGTCACAAAGCTGTTAAAGCGCAAATTGCACAGAACATGTTATATAAAAAATAATGTCAAAGTCATCAATAAGAGAGAGACAATGTGGGACAAACTAAACTAAGTATAACACAGGCCAGACGTCATGTTAGGCAAGTGATGTAAGCTAGTAGTACTATACAGCAATCACCGGCTGCGGGACAATAAGTAGAAAGCAAGCAAGCAACAGTTAGCAATAGAGAAATAGAGAAGAGCACTCACCGGTCGCCATGTGGGGCAGCCATGTAGCAGATGCAGCAGCAGCAGCAAAACACATCTCATGAGGGAAAGAGCACTCACCGCCGTGTGGAGAGGCCGCAACCTTATTATTATTTATTATTATTATTATTATTCAGGATTTATATAGCGCCAACAGTTTGCGCAGCGCTTTACAATATGAGGGCAGACAGTACACTTACAATACAATTCAGTACAGGAGGGATCAGAGGGCCTTGCTCGTTAGAGCTTACAATCTAGAAGGGAGGGTCAAGTTGAAAGACTAGACTGAAGGGGATCAAGAAGGCCATTATCAGCGAGGTGGTCACTCAGTCGGTTGTAGACCAGACGTTTGAGTAGTTTGGATAAAAAGGGGAGCAAGGAGATGGGGCGTAGGTTGTTTGGATTGGATGGGTCCAGTGAGGGTTTTTTAAGTATGGGTTTGACAAGTGCATGTTTTAGAGAGTTGGGGAAGATGCCAGAAGAGAGGGAGAGATTGAAGATGTGAGTTAGAGAGTGTAGCATAGAGTCAGAGGGTGAACGCAGCATTTGCGAGGGTTATCCGGTTCTTGAGCTCCGCCCAAGCTGACATCATATCGGTGCATCTTTAATAAATACATATATATACACACACATGCATCGGAATTTTGGTCAGAAAAAGCTCTGATGGTTTTCCCGACGGAATTCCATTGGGATTTCACTCAAGCTGTCTTGCATACACACGATCACAGCAAATTCCGACCGTCAAGAACGCGGTGACATACAACAAGTACGACGGGATTAGAAAAGGGAAGTTCAATACCCAATAGCCAAAAGCTTCTGTCTCGTAGTTGAATCTGAGCATGTACGAGTTTTTGCACGTCGGAATTGTATACACACGATCGGAATTTCCGTCTGAAAAATTGAGAACATGCGCTCAAATTTTTGCTGGCGGGAATTCGGCCAGCTAAATTCTGATGGAGCATACACACACTCGCATTTTCCAATGACAAGCTCTCATCGATCTTTTGCTGGCCGAAATTCAGATCGTGTGTACACAGCATAATGCAATAGTCTGTGCACACCAATGCTTTCGTTATAATTTGAGGAACAGCAAACGAAACATGAAAAATATGAGCAGTGACAGTTTGCTTCATGCTTACACATTACACAACCTATACATATCAGAATATTATGAGATTATAAATATTTTCTTATTTTTAAATAATGTTGTACATAGATAAAACACAATATCAGTGCTCACACACAAGTATTAATCCTTTTCATCATTGTATCCTTCTTATCATACACTGATTTTATGATAGTAGTAAAAGCATAATTTTGACAAATATCTTTTACTGGGTTAACAGTGGGCCATGATAATGACAAGGAATTTCAACATTTACTATCCAGCAGACTTCGCTGCAGGTCATCTGTGCAGGCTCAGGTCATAGACAGCACATCACATGCACACACAATGAGATAACTAAAGGCTGCTTGAATGTGCAGAAACATCATAATAGGCTCTTTATCTCATGTTTAATGTCCCTTATACCACAGAGGGGAAAAAATGCAGTCAAATTGGCTGATTTCTCTCTCTGCTTCTTCACCCTGAACACCCAAGCTCTTATGATGCAGTTCTGCATGCTTGATATGCATGCAACTGGGACTTAAATGAAGTAATGCTGTAAGATACATAATAATATAGAAAAAAGAAAAAGACACTGTGCTAAGATAGATATAAAAAAGCCTGAAAATTATAAATTCATAATAAAATGGAAGCAGCAATTCTCCTATACAACACCAATATAGTAAAAAGTTATGGAAAAAATCTGAATCGTGCTAAACCTATAAATGTGAATGGGAGTGTTAAAACGTGTAAAAATGTAAACCATTCACAGTACAATGTGGGTGACTGCAAATAGCTGATATGCCCAAAATTATACACTATAAAGTGTGTAAATCCACCACAGTTCACTGTGGATAACCAATATATGTGTATAAATTAAAAAAATCAAAAATCATAAACATTTATGTAAAACAAGATTGTCCAAAGTTTCGTCCATAATGAAATTAAGCAAACAATTCATGTAAAAGTAACCATAGAGTGTCACATCCACCTGTGCAAAAATCAGGAAAAAGTCCATCCACTGATGAGCTGTATCTTCAACCAAAAAGTGTAATCCACCACCATGTAGAGAGAATTACTTCTTACCAAATGGTCGTGATCCTCCACTACAGAGGATCAGGACAGGCATATACTCTAAACGCAGCTGTAACTTCAGAATGCACCGAATGTATCTGCTCGCCCACCAGCTACTCTCCAAATGGCCTCAATGGTAAGTACATGTGATATGTGAAGAAAACATAGATGCTCCGATAGTGTAAAACATGGCTGAGCTCTTCACTACCCAGGTCAGAGGGGGACAGCAGTGTGGAAGATGCCTGTACAGGTGTTGGCTTGCGGTTTGAAATGGAGGATGTGTGGCTAAGATGGTAAGCCAAGGTGAGGAAAGGCAAGGACAGACCCACAATGGTTGCACGAACTCCCACTGATAGGAGTAACTATTCCAATCAGTATATGGTCGGCCAGCAAAAACAAAGTAAGACTTGTAACTTCCTGTCTTTACAGCTGTGGGTCCGCTGGCACCTGTTGTTCCACTAGCTTGTGTTCAGCTCTGCTGCACTCTGCAGCTATGGGCACTTTCTGGTTAAAGATCTCATCAGTGGATGGACTTTTTTCCTGACATAATAATATACAATAATACAATCTATACATAATAATATACAATAATACACATATAGAGTTTATACATTTTAACATGTATACTGAGTACCCAAGTTCTTATGTTGCAGAAGCTTGATGTGCATGCATATCCTATAATATACAACAACATAATAACATTTATTTATTTTAACGTGTTTTATATGTGTTTGTTATGTCTATATACAGTCCTTGCTCTACAAATAAACATGTAATGCACAACACACGATTCACAATACCCAGAGATAGCTCAGCAGTAGTTATTTCCATTCAGGCACTACTGACACTACTGCGATTGTGAATTACAGCTTGAGTCATTGAACTCTAAATGACGGACCTTTTTTTTTTCTTACAAAAATAAGAAGATAAAAATACAGAATAAATGTTAGGACAGCCTAAAGTGCTTCATTGCATGACACCGTTCATTCCATACATGGTCTGCATGTCTTGTGTAAATTTTATTACTAGGGATGAGCCGAACACCCCCCCCCGGTTCGGTTCGCACCAGAACTTTCGAACGGACCCCAAATTCGTACGAACGTTAGAACCCCATTGAAGTCTATGGGACTCGAACGTTCGAAATTAAAAGTGCTAATTTTAACGGCTAATATGCAAGATACTGTTCTAAAAAGGGTTTGGGGACCTGGCTCCTGCCCCAGGGGACATGGGTCAATGCAAAAAAAAGTTTTGAAAACGGCCGTTTTGGCGGGAGCACTGATTTTAATGACGATTAAAGTGGAAAAAAAAGTGAAATATTCCTTTAAATATGGTGCCTGGGGGGTGTCTGTAGTATGCCTGTGAAGTGCCACGTGTTTCCCGTGTTTAGAACAGTCCCTGCACAAAATGACATTTAACGGAAATAACGTCATTTAAAGCTGCTTGCGGTTTTAATGTTATATCTGGTTCCTGCAATATGGTTGAAAATCATTGAGAAAAATGGCATGGGTAGCCCTCCCTGCCCATTACCAGCCCCTTTGGGTCTTGTACGCATATTAAGGGGAACCCCGTACCCATATTAAAAAAAGGAAATGCGTGTGGCCCCCAGGCCCTATATACTCAGAACAGCAGTATACAGGCGGTGCAAACAAGACAGGGACTGTGTAGGTTTGTTGTGTTAAGTTGAATCTGTTTGTAATTTTCAACTGGTACATTTTTAAAGTGTTTTAAGCTTTTTGGAAAACATAGGGAAGGGTTATCACCCCTGTATAATTTGTTTTGTCGTCCATCTTTTTTCATCTCACTTGCTGTTGTCTCCTTCCGTTTGCAAGTAGGAGATGTTTGTAAGTTGGATGTTTGAAAGTAGGGGCCTGCCCTATATGCTCTGCAGAAATGGCGGAACAAGGTGTTGGTTTTGCCACAACATTGTAAGCCCTCAAAGTGACTCTTGGTGGGCGCTGGAGCGCCCTGCTGTGAACGATTATATCAAGAATTTTAATTACATGCCATTGTTGAACAGTGGTAGAAAAATTGACCTTTGGTGGTTGTGGTGCTGGTGCCACAACACTATAAGTCCTCACAGTTACTCTGGGTGGGCACAGGAAGGGGCCCTCCTGTGAAATATTATATCAAGAATTGTAATTACATGTCCCTGTTAAACAGGGGCAGAAAAATTGGGCCTTAGGCCACATACTCCAGTTTTATTGCAGGAATTAGCCCTGCTGCAAAGCATTGCATCAAAAATTGTAATTAAACGCCCCTGTTAAACAGGGGCAGAAAAATTGGGCTGATGGCACTGGTGCTGGTGCCACCACACTGCAACCTCTCCCATATACTCTAGTTTTATTGCAGGAATTAGCCCTGCTGCAAAGCATTGCATCAAAAATTGTACTTAAACGCCCCTGTTAAAGAGGGGTAGAAAAATTGGGCCTTAGGCACTGGTGCTGGTGCCACGACACTGCAACATCTCCCATATACTCTAGTTTTATTGCAGGAATTAGCCCTGCTGCAAAGCATTGCATCAAAAATTGTAATTAAACGCCCCTGTTAAACAGGGGCAGAAAAATTGGGCTGATGGCACTGGTGCTGGTGCCACCACACTGCAACCTCTGCCATATACTCTAGTTTTATTGCAGGAATTAGCCCTGCTGCAAAGCATTGCATCAAAAATTGTACTTAAACGCCCCTGTTAAAGAGGGGCAGAAAAATTGGGCCTTAGGCACTGGTGCTGGTGCCACCACACTGCAACCTCTCCCATATACTCTAGTTTTATTGCAGGAATTAGCCCTGCTGCAAAGCATTGCATCAAAAATTGTACTTAAATGCCCCTGTTAAACAGGGGCAGAAAAACTGGGCCTTAGGCACTGGTGCTGGTGCCACCACACTGCAACCTCTCCCATATACTCTTGTTTTATTGCAGGAATTAGCCCTGCTGCAAAGCATTGCATCAAAAATTGTACTTAAACGCCCCTGTTAAACAGGGGCAGAAAAATTGGGCTGATGGCATCACCCAGAAACAGAAATGTTCTTCCAACATATCATCGGAGGAGGAAGAGGATAGACAATCAACATAACAGGACAGTCACTCAGCATCAGCATAGGCAGTCTTGAAGGGATGTGATATTTCCAAAAAAATTATTCGGTTACATCAGCTTCAGGTGCTTGGTAGCTGTGGGTGATCCAAGACTTATTCATCTTGATGAAGGTCAGTCGATCAACTGATTCGGTAGACAGCCGCACAATGTGATCGGTAACAAAGCCACCAGCAGCACTGAAGGTGCGTTCCGAAAGAACGCTGGATGCAGGACAGGCCAGTAGCTCAATTGCATACTGTGCAAGCTCTGGCCAGTGATCCATCCTCAAGATCCAGTAAGCCAGAGGATTTTCGGTGGGAAAGGTGTCCAAGTCTGACCTTGCCCCTAGGTATTCCTGCACCATGTAAATCAGACGCTGGCGATGGTTGCTGGAACCGATCATACCTTGGGGCTGCGGACTAAAAAATTGTCTGAAAGCATCAGTCAGACGGCCACCTTCTCCACCGCTCCTTCTGACCGATGCCTCAGCAACACGTTGTCCAGGACCAGGAGTTTGTAACCTCCCAGTCTCTGGGAACGCGTTGCACAGACCTTTCTGCAAGGCCTCCCGGAGATGTCTCATCCTCTGCTCCCTCTGCGATGGCAAGATAAGGTCGGCAACCTTACCCTTGTACCGTGGATCAAGGAGAGTGGCCAGCCAGTAATGGTCCCTCTCCTTGATCCGAAGAATACGAGGATCCTTCCGCAGGCTTTGCAGGATCAGGGAGGCCATGCAGCGTAGGTTAGCTGAGGCATTCAGTCCAGAGTCCTCTGGGTCACTAAGGACAACATGATCCGCAGCTACCTCCTCCCAGCCACGTACAAGTCCACGTGTTTCTTGGGACTGTAAATCATCCCTACAAGACTGCTGCTGCTGCTGCTGATGCTGAGTGCCAGCCCCCACCTCCATGCTGATACAATCATCCTCCTCCTCCTCTTCCTCCTCCTCATCCTCTTCCTGTGTGATGGGTGGCACAGCAGGAACACTGTCTGGATAAAGGGGGCCTTGAGAGGCAAGGAAGTCCTCCTCTTCCTGCCTCTGTTCTGCCTCAAGTGCCCTGTCCATTATTCCATGCAGCGTATGCTCCAAGAGGTGGACAAGAGGTACAGTTTCACTGATGCATGCACTGTCACTGCTCACCATCCTTGTGGCCTCCTCAAACGGTGACAGGACAGTGCATGCATCCCTGATCATGCCCCACTGGCATGGTGAGAAAAATCCGAGCTCCCCTGACCCTGTCCTGGTGCCGTAGTCGCACAGGTACTCATTGATGGCCCTCTGCTGCGTGTGCAGCCGCTGCAGCATGGCCAACGTTGAGTTCCACCTGGTGGGCATGTCACATATAAGGCGGTTCTTGGGCAGGTTCAACTCCTTTTGGAGCTCAGCCAACCGAACACAGGCATTAAATGATTGGCGGAAATGCACACAGACTTTCCTGGCCTGCTTCAGGACATCCTGTAAGCCGGGGTACCTGCCCAAGAACCGCTGCACTACCAGGTTAAGGACGTGAGCTACACAGGGCACATGGGTCAGTTGTCCCTGTCGGAGGGCGGAGAGGAGGTTGGTGCCATTGTCGCAAACCATCATTCCTGGCTTAAGCTGGCATGGCGTCAACCACCTCTCGGCCTGCCCCTGCAGAGCTGACAAAACATCCGCCCCAGTGTGGCTCCTGTCCCCCAAACAAACCAGCGCAAGCACGGCATGGCATCGTTTTGCCTGCGTACTTGCGTAGCCCCTGGAACGCCTACGGAGCACCGCTGGTTCTGAGGACAGAGCACTGGAAGAGGCCACGGAGGAAGAAGAAGAGGAGGGGGTGGAGGAGAGAGGTGTGTCACAACCAATAGTAGCATTTTGGAGGCGTGGTGGTGGAACAACCTCCAACACTACTGCACCTTGTCCTGCATCCCTCCCAGCTGCCAGAAGAGTGACCCAATGGGCCGTGAAAGACAGGTAACGTCCCTGTCCATGCCTGCTGGACCATGAGTCAGCGGTAATATGCACCTTACCGCTGACCGCCCTGTCCAGCGAGGGAAGGACATTGCCTTCCACATGCCGGTAGAGAGCCGGAATTGCCTTCCGTGAGAAAAAGTGGCGTTTGGAGACCTGCCACTGAGGAACCGCACATTGTACAAACTCACGGAAGGGGGCCGAGTCTACCAACCGAAAAGGCAGCAGTTGAAGTGCTAGCAATTTAGCCAAGCTAGCATTCAACCGCTGGGCATGTGGATGGCTGGGAGTGAACTTCTTTCACCGGTCCAGCAGCTGGGGCAGGGACATTTGCCTGCTATAATCGGACGTGGGTGTACTGCTAGCAGAGTGCCCGGAAACACTTGGCTGTGACACACCTAATTCTACACCTTCATTCCTCTCAGAGCAGGTTTCAGAGAGGACTGAAGGTCTAGTGGGGTTGGAGATGCCAGCTGATGAGGAGCAAGGAGAGGGCCGCTTTGTTCTTTGGTGTGGGTCTTTGAGGTACGCTTGCCAACGAGCTGCATGGCAGGTCAACATATGTCTGGTCAAGCATGTGGTGCCCAAGCGGCTGATGTTTTGGCCACACGAGATACGCTCGAGACATATGTTGCAAATAGCAGTGGTGCGATCTGATGCACTCGTCTCAAAAAAGGCCCACACCAAAGAACTTTTAGCATAACGTGCAGAGGCAGCGCCCTGCACAGGCGGAGCTCTGCGGTGTGATTCAGTCAGTGTGCTGCCCCTGCTGGCCCCCGGAGGGCATCCTGCCTCGTTGGACATGTGCCTCCTCTTCCTCCTCCTCCTCCTCCTCTCTCCTACCAGGCACCCACGTGGAGTCAGTGCCCTCATCATCCCCTCCCTCTTCATCACTGTAGCAAACCTGGCAGTATGCTGCAGCTTGTGGAACATGACTGCCAGATTGCTGTCCTTCTTGAGCATCCCCTCTCTCTGCATTCACGCTACTGCCTTCCTCTAGCTGAGTGTCATCATCAGAGGCTACAAAACACTGGGCATCCTCCTGGAGCATGTAGCCAACACTGTCGCTCAAAGAGTTCAGGAGACTCCTCAGGAGGACGTGGTGGGTCTAGGGAAGGAGTCACTGATGATGACATTGAGAGGAGGGAAGACGATGCGTTGGCAGCTGCTTTGCTAGTACCCTGAGACTGGGTGAGAGAGGATGAGGAGGATGAAGAGGGCTTGGTCATCCACTCTACCAAGTCGTTGGCATGTTGCGGCTCAACATGTCCAGCTGCCGAAAAGAAGGACAAGCGTGTCCCATGGCCACGTGCTGATGACAATGCACCGCGTCCACGACCAGCACTGTTGTCTCTAGACACAGAGCCTGCTTGCCCTCTTTTATCGGCTCGCGCCTGTCTGCCTCTTCTTGCTGGCCTTCCAGACATGGTAATGGCCTGAAGGGAGTTGGGTAAAAAAGCAGTTGGTTAGTGTATATTGTGCTAGAGGCACACAACACCCACTAACTCCTGCAGATGCCTTTATTATAGAACACCAGAGATAAAGGGGTATATACAGATGTATACTGTGCTGTGCTGGAGGCACACACAACTTCCAATAACTCCTGCAGATGGCAAGTGGGCTCAAATAGAGAACAGCTATGTAGGTGGATATAGCGGTATGTACTGGGTACAGAGCACGCAGACAGCACGCACTAGCTCCTAACACTACTGACTGCAAGCTCTATTATAAAAGATAGATCACTAGCTATATAGGTGAGGTAAATATAGCGGTGTATACTGCGGTCAGGGCACGCAGACAACAACCACTACACAACAGCAAGATCGAAAATCGTCCGAAAGCGATCGGTGTGTACTGTGTTAAAGGTACACAGAACACCCACTAACTCCTGCAGATGCCTTTATTATAGAACACCAGAGATAAAGGGGTATATACAGATGTATACTGTGTTGTGCTGGAGGCACACACAACTTCCAATAACTCCTGCAGATGGCAAGTGGGCTCAAATAGAGAACAGCTATGTAGGTGGATATAGCGGTATGTACAGGGTACAGAGCACGCAGACAGCACGCACTAGCTCCTAACACTACTGACTGCAAGCTCTATTATAAAAGATAGATCACTAGCTATATAGGTGAGGTGAATATAGCGGTGTATACTGCGGTCAGGGCACGCAGACAACAATCACTACACAACAGCAAGATCGAAAATCGGCCGAAAACGATCGGTGTGTACTGTGATGAAGGTACACAGAACACCCACTGCTTCAGATGCCAACACACTACACAAGGCCGCCGCGCTGGCGGCCTTATATAGTGTGGGGCGTGCACTACACAGCCTGAGCTATGATTGGCCACAGGCATCCTGCCTGTGGCCAATCATGGCTCTCCTCGCTGCTGGCGCTGTGATTGGCCAAGCATGCGGGGTCACAGTGCATGCTTGGCCAATCATGAGCCAGCAATGCACTGCACCATCGCAGTGCATTGTGGGCCGTGAGCGCCACACGAATTTGGCGCGAACGGACCAAAATGTTCGGACTTCGCCGAACGGACGAACAACCGATGTTTGAGTCGAACGTATGTTCGACTCGAATACGAAGCTCATCCCTATTTATTACACATTTCCTATTCACATTTAGATATATTAAAGCCACTTTCGCCTGGTAGCACTTGGGTCGTCGGTTCTAATCCCAACCACGGCACTACCTGCCTGGAGTTTACATTTTCTCCCTGTGCCTGCAAGGGTTTCCTACAGGTACTCCAGTTTCCTCACACACTCCAAAGACATGCTTGCAGGTTAATTGGCTTCAGCCTAAATTGGCCCTAACATGTGTATGTATGAATGTGAGTTAGGAACCTTAGATTGTACGCTCTTTGAGGGCAGGGACTGATGTGAATGTGCAATATATATGTGAAGCAGTGCGTAAATTGACGGTGCTATATAAGTACCTGAAATAAATAAAATAAAGCTATATTTGCTTATTCAGTGCAGAGTAACCAGTTCCTTGATAGTCTACTCCTTCAGCTTCTAATACTTGCATTCCCCCTGCTCACAAATTTGCACTTCTGAAATCAAGGAAATATCCAGTATTAATGGGATATACTGAAAGTTAAATTTCCTTTAGCATGCGATATGAGAAATACATAAAAAATCTGAACGGGCAAGCTAATGAAACTCATTTTATTGTAGGGTTAATTCACACTGTGGGGACAATTTAGTTGAAAGCTAGATCTTTGAGGAAGGTTCCATTGTATGAATCATTTTCCAAGACAGTACAAAGTGAGGACAGGTTGAAAGTTTTACTTGCCAGTGGATTTAGGATGGATCAAATGTGTGACTCATTTTCCAAGATATCACCCCATATGGATTTAGCCTCACTGCAGGTATCTGTCTTAGGACTAATGAATTTGTAATCGAAGACACTGGATCTTTATTACATAGGAAAGCTTACGTTTAATGGAGGAATGCTTAGGAAAGTACTGAGTAAAACACAAAAATATTATTTTCTTCACTTTGTTAGAAACTGTTGTTCCCAAAAGTTCTTCTATGCAATGCTTTCTTCTTCTTTTAAAACAACGTTTTCAAAGCCTAAACTGTTATTTAGGAAGTTAGCTATGTTAAAAGAAAAAATATATCATCAATCTAAGTGAAGCTCTTATATAAGGCCTAATTTCCCAGATATTTTCTTATATCAATGAGACGTTTTAGAGTTGTGCACCATCTCCAAACTGGAGGAAACATTAATCCGGTGCATTCCTCACTTGACAGTGCATTTCCATGTTTTTTAGGCCAATTTCTTTTACAAGCATCAAAAACGTAAACTCTCATTAGGCAAGATAGTTGGGAGGTTGGTGGTCTTAGCTTGCATTTTATTTACAATTTGCATGATTAAATAGTGCCTGTAGTTTAGGAATAATTTTGTAAAGAGGAGAATAGGCAAGGTATGCCACTTGTATGCTCCATGTCCTTTAGGCTTAAAGGGGTTGTAAAGGATTGGTTTTTTATTTTCTACATAGGTTCCATTAAGCTAGTGCATTGTTGGTTCACTTACCTTTTCCTTCGATTTCCCTTCTAAATTTTTTTTTTCTTTGTCTGAATATCTCACTTCCTGTTTCTCCTCAGTAAACTTCTCACCATCATCCGAGCGGTGGTTAGTCAGCCAGAACAGCTTACTGAACAGCTTATTGAGGAGAAACAGGAAGTGAGAAATTCAGACAAAGAAAACAAAGAAAAAAAACATTTATAAGGGAAATCGAAGGAAAAGGTAAGTGAACCAACAATGCACTAGCTTAAAGGAACCTATTTAGAAAATAAAAAAAACGAACCTTTACAACCCCTTTAAGGTATAATTGTATCTTTGGCACAGTTAAACCTATATTGCACATTTTCCTGCTTGATGACTTTACATTGTTACTTGTCAACATCTTCTGAGCTCTCTGCCACAGCTATCTTGCAATCCATAGATGGCATCTGTAAAACTCTGTAAAGTTATATTTTACTTACTTTAACTTTCCCCATTGGCAGGAATTATTTATATTTTCTATTGTTTGACCTTGGCCAATAAAAAAAAAATGAATTCCAGCCAATCAAGAATAGAAAGATATTATTGTAGCCAAAGAGACAGTGTAAAAAATCTACTTTACCGTCATAAGTCTTACTACCAGTCTGAGATTCCATACCCTTAGTGATTGTTAGAGATCTGTGACAGTATTATTAGATGGCTGTAAGATACCTATTGTAGGTAGTGTCTGAAGTGGAGCTTGTATGCTGAGGATTCAGACAAAAACGTACAAAAACGTCGTCAGGTAGGTCAAGTTGGCAACAGATAAGGCAAAGCGGTATAAAATCGAAATCCAAAGAAGGATCAGGCAGGCAGTGGTCATGCACAAGCTGGTGGTGAAGTACCAAATCAGCAGGCAGGAGAATGGTCCAGAATTCACGCAGAGGTTCAAAACATGGTAGTCAAAATCACAGAGCTATCAATATACCCAGGGTGCAAATCCAAACAAACGGGCTCTGAGTAACAGGAAGTGCTGCTATTTATGTGCTGCTTGATAGTACATTGTCTGCAGCTGGCAGCAGTTAGGGCTAGTGAGTCCAAGGGAATGCATCAAGCTGGGAGAACATTGCAGTAACTCCAGAGCTCCTTCATGGCACAACATTTAAGACTGAAGCTGTGGGACCAGTAACATCCCGGTACAAAGACACCCAGGTACATGACAGGGCCCCCTCCCCAGTGGACCCCTCTGGGGGCCTAGAGGGGCTTAGTGAGAAAGGAGGCATAGAAGTCTCAAATAAGAGCAGGGGCATGCAAATCTTTGGCTAGAACCCAGGAACAGTCTGTGGTGGGATATCCCTTCCAATGAACCAGATACTGTAGGCCATGACCCTGCTTTCCAGAATCCAGAATCTTAGAGACTTTCAACTCATATTGTCCATCAAAAATAACAGGAGGAGATAGCTGTTGGGTTCTGGAGTTGTGATTGAAAATTGACTTTTTGAGAAGAGAAACGTGGAATCCGGACAGAGGAGGGCGATTTAACTGATAGGAGGCTGGACCGATGAGAGCAATAATTCTGTAAGGACCAATGAATCGAGGATCCAGTTTGGTAGAAGGTTATTTCAGTCTCACATATTTGGTTGATAGCCAAAAGCTAATTTTTTTCCAGTGTAGCAGAATATGTTTCACCCCCTGATCTGCTGCTGGTACACCAGAAGAAGGTTGAAGTAGGGGAAAAGTCTGAGGGTGATAGCCCAGGGCTACATAGAATGGTGTGGTAAGAAGAGCACTGTGCCAACGGACGTTAATGGCGAATTCAGCCAATGGAAAATACTCAGATCAATTGGAGTGTAATGCATTGACATAATGTCGAAAATAGGTTTCCAGGGTCGGGCCATGTGTTTGGTTTGACCAACTGTTTGAGGGTGATGTGAGGTAGAGAGTGAGCATGTTACTCCCAGTTTCTTACAGAATGCTCTCCAGACTTGGGAAACAAACTGGGATTCGTGGTCTGAGACAACATAGGTATGTAGGTATGCTATGGTAGGTATGCCATGATGTTTCACAATATGGGAAATGAGGGGGTTAGACAGTTTTTCCGCTGTAGGTAATCCAGAGAGCGGTAAAAAATGAGACATTTTAGAAAAGCGATCCACTATGACCCATATCGCAGTCATGCCCTCGGACTTTGGTAACTCTGTAATGAAGTCTATAGTCAAATGGGACCAAGGCTGGCAAGATGGCAGGAAGTGGTTGTAACAGTCCAGTAGGCAATGTGTAAGGTACTTTATTAGCAGCACAAGTTGGACAGGCAGTCACACACCATCATGTGCCCAGAGGGGTACAGGTTTTCTGAGGTTAGGGGCTACAAACAGGCGACCTGGTGGTATCTTCAAGCCTTGAGGAACATGATTCTGGGTTTCTTGTAGTTGTTGGGAAAGAGCTGTAGAGATCTGTTTGACAATTTTGTTAGGTGGGATTATATACTGCTCCTTAGGTTGATCTTCAGAAGTAGAGAACTGTCTGGAAAGAGCATCAGCTTTTTTATTCTTATGCCCAGGGACATAGGAAAGAACAAAATTAAAATGGGAGAAAAACAGAGCCTATCGAGCTTGATGTGAATTCAAACGTTTAGCAATCTGAAGATACACCAATTCAAATAGTAGGTGGTGTTGCGCTCCTAGCAATACATTTTTTTGAAATCAGCATACACAATTATCGTTAATGCGAAAGGAGTTAATTCATAAAAAATGAGTAATCACCCATTTTAACTCTCACAGTAAAGTGCTAGTGTGCAAAAAAATATTACACAATGTGCAAATCCAAGCAAACATAATTGACAGTATTACTGAGTGCAATCCATAAATGTGCAAAATACGCAAAATATATAAATAGGTGTAAACGTAGATGTGCAACATAAGCAAAAATGTGCAAAATCACAGGGATAAGCATAAATATATAAAGTCTATAGTACAATATTGGACGCTCTTCGGGGACCGGTGTGCAAAAATAGTGCAGGTGTGCAAGTGTTTCAGAGGAACACTGAGTGATGATACAATGATATCCAGTGTCGCTGTGACTTTAAGTGCAAAATGTGTGTTCAGTGTCACTGACACCCGTGGTTGTACTAAATGATTACCTTACTACTGTAAGGTAAACAGCATTTAGAGAAGATAAGGGGAGTTGGATCCCTTCGGATCAGTATGTTCCTGTGCGTTCCCACTGTGTATGGAGCAGAACCAAGGGGGTTCCTTTCCTTATCTTCTACTGAATAGTTGTTTATAGTCGTTCAAATGCTCAATATGTCAGGGTATAAAAGAGGATAAAAAGCCTGGTTCCTCCCCAGCTCTCACACTACATACACTGCATGGATATTTTCCTTGGATATTGCACTTACAGATTCCTTTTAGCGCAGAAGTACCTACTTTAAAATCTGAAGATACAGCATGTTTTTATGGTCAGTCAGGATAGAAAAAGGTTTTGGAGCCCCTTCCAGAAGATGTCACCATTCAGACAATGCCAATTTGATGGCCAGTAGTTCTCGATTCCCAACATTATAAGAAAACTTTCTAGAGAAAATGTTTCTAGAGAAAAATGCCACTGGATGGATTCTACCGGACTTAGGCTGTCACTAGGACAGCACGGTACCTGCTTCTACTTCGGAGGCATTAACCTCAACAATGTACTGGAGATTGGGATTTGGATGTTGAAGAACCGGAGCCTTGCTAAACATGTCTTTTAATTGCTGGAAAGCGGATTCCGCTTCTGAGAGCCACACCTTGCAATTTGTACCTTTCTTAGTCATAGCAGTAAGGGGGGGCAGCAATGGAGGCAAAACATTTGATGAAGCGCCTGTAGTAATTTGTGAACCCTAGAAAGCTTTGGAGCCCTCTTAAAGTGGGGCCATTGGGAGACAGCCGAATGTTTTTGAGGGTCCATTTGGAAACCAACAGCACTTATGATGTATCCAAGGAAAGATTTTGATGAAAACTGTATTTCTCAATGTTCTCTCAATCATTGTAATACCTGCTTTACATTGTGAGACATGCTCTAGATGAGTCTTGGAAAAGATTAAAATGTCGTCCAAGTAGATGATCACAAAACTGTTGCTGAAATAGTGAAAAATGTCATTCATGAAACGTTGGAAGACAGCAGGGGTGTTGCAAAGTCCAAATGGCATAACCAGATACTCAAATAGTCCATTGCGGGTGTTCAATGCAGTCTTCCACTCATATCCATCTCCAATTCAAATCAGATTATAAGCCCCTCAGAGAGAAGATAATGACTTAAATACGTCAAACAATTCTAGAATGAGAGGCAAAGGGTAGGAGTCTTTTACAGTGATTTGATTTAAGCCTCGATAATCTATGCTTGGTCGAAGACCCCCATCTTTTTTTTCAACAAGAAAAAACCTGCCCCTACTGGAGAAGAAGAGGGTCGGATAAAACCTTTTTCCAAGTCATCTTTTAGGCATTCCTCCATAGATTTTTGTTCAGGCAATGACAGGGAATAGGTCTTTCCTTTGGGAAGAGGTGCTCCAGGAATCAAATTAATTGCACAGTCAAAAGAACGATGTGGAGGTAAAACCTCTGCCTTTTGCTTGCAAAATACATATGCAAGCCCATGGTATTCGTGAGGCAAGGTAGGTGGGATGGCCATGGAAGCCAACAGAGAACCAGAAAGTATTTTGGATTGAGACAAACAGTTTAGATAACATGACGGCCCCAGAGGATAGTTCTCCATTTTCCCAATCAAAAGAAGGGTTGTCTTTTTGTAACCATGGGTAACCAGGGATAACTGGCAGAAGTGGAGAATCAATAAGAGACAGGACAATTTCCTCTTTATGGAGTGCGTCTACCCGAAGGGTGATTGTTGTAGTCTTAAACTTTACAAGGCCATCTCCCAACGGTTGTCCATCAGGTTGGTGATGCTTAGGGGTCTAGACTTAAGAACAAATAGGATGTTATTTTCTTTAGCAAAAGTTTAGTCCAGTAATATGCCAGTGGCTCCAGAATCCACAAAAGCCTCTCAGGAGACAAGTTTAGAGGCTAAATGAAAACATACAGAAACAGTAATCTTGGTCTTGGAGGTCTAACCCACCTCCTTCAATACTGGTTAGGCCCTGCCCTTTACTGGACGGGAAGGGCAGACAGATAACAAATGTCCTTTAAGTCCACAGTACAGTAAAACTTTGGATTGCGAGCATAATGTGTTTCGGAAACTTGCTTGTAATCCAAAGCACTTGTATATCAAAGCAAATTTCCCCATAAGACATAATGGAAACTCAGATGATTCGTTCCACAACCATTTATTCATAAGTCCTTCAGTTTATAGTCCATATAAAAAGATTATAGGAATGTGATAGGTCGTGTAACCATAAAATGTCCATCCACAAATGGCAACCTCCACAAGAGGATTAGAAGCAAAATCCACCCGGAGCTACAGAGTGTAAAAGAGAAGAGAGATGCCTCTAAGTGTAGCAATAGGGTTACATTTAATGAAGGTACAACACTTAGCAACTCACATGGTTGATGATTTAAAACAGGCACATCTAAATATGCAGGTATTGGAGGTAAAGCAGTCCACATAGTCCATCCTCCGCACCGCCATTGACGTCATCCCCTCCACGCTGCGCTCCCTGGGAGCTTCAAGCATTGCTTTCAGATCGCTCTACTGCAGCATAGTCTTCCCGGTCATGATTGCAGACCGACAGCGGAGAGAGTTGGCGGACCGGAGGACAATCTTTAGACCGATTTACCCCGAATGCCTGCATACTTAGATGTACCTCTTTTAATCATCATTCATGAGAGTTGCTAAATGTTGTACCTTCATTGACTGTAACCATATTGCTACACTTAGAGTTGCCTCTCTCCTTTTTTATACTCAGTTGTGATGTGACGCTAATTGTATATCAAAACATCACTTGTATAGCAAGTCAAAATGTATTAAAAATGTTTTCTTGTCTTGCAAAATGCTCTCAAATCAAGATACTCTCAAAACAAGGTTTTACTATACAGACATAGGCCCAATGCATGCCTCCTTTGTTTCTCTCACTCTGTTAGGTGGAGACGACTGACTTCCATGGGTTCCACCGGTGCCTGGGATTCAACTGAAATTTCAGGGTCTGGCTGAAGTGGTACTTAGACGTTGAGGGCCAAACGGTAAACTGGTCTAGGAAGCTTGTGAGTTCTAAGTCTCTCTTGGCACCTTTCATGATACCGGACATCCAGACGAACATACAGCTCTATGAATTTTTCAAGGTCTTTTGGGGAATCCTTATAGACCAATTCGTCCTTGATGCAATCTGTAAAACCTTTTCAGAAAGCTGCATGTAATGCCCTTGAGTCCCAATTAATCTCAGCAGCCAGGGTACGGAACTCAATAGAGTACTGTGCTACAGACCTGGTACCTTGCTATATGTCCAAAAGTGAGTACTCAGCTGCAGAAGTTCTATCTGGCTTGCCAAATACAGTCTGGAGAGAAGCCAGAAATTTGTCATTGTCTTGTAGCACAGGATCATTGCGTTCCAGGTAACGAGGAAATTTCAGAAGTTACTTTGGCAGATGAAGTGCTAAAAGTCCCAGGTTTGTTGCGGAAATGCAAACAGCAAACATTTAAAAAAATCTCTGCAGATCTCTGTATTACCACCAAACTTTTCAGGCAAGGGAAGTTTGGGTGGCACAGAAGAGGCAGGTTGGATTGGAGCAGGAGTAGGAGCTGGAGTCTGGACCGGTGCAGAGGGACTAGGCAGCCAAGATTTAAGCATTGCACAAAGTTCATCTAACTTGGTGTCCAGAGAAGAAAGATGCTGTTCATGAGCGCCAATCAATTTCCCTAACACGAAATCACCTTAGCAATCTCAGCAGGGTCCACTGCCATTGTGGCCCATTTGTAATGTTAGATATCAGTGGTAGGTAGTGTCTGAAGTGGAGCTTATATGCTGAGGATTCAGATGAAAACATAGTTAGGCAGGTCAAGTCAGCAACAGATTAGGAAAAGCGACTAGTCAAAATCACAGAGCTAACAATACACTCAGGAAGTCCAAACAAATGGGCACTGAGTAGGGATGAGCTTTGAGTTCGAGTCGAACTCATGTTCGACTCGAACATTGCCTGTTCGCCTGTTCAGCGAACAGTGAACAATTTGGGCTGTTCGCAGCAAATTCGAAAAGCCGGAACACCCTATACAAGTCTATGGGAGAAATCTAAAGTGCTAATTTAAAAGGGTAATATGCAGGTTACTGTCCTAAAAAGTGTTTGGGGACCCGGGTCCTGCCCCAGGGGACATGGATCAATGCAAAAAAAGTTTTAAAAACTGCCGTTTTTTCAGGAGCAGTAATTTTAATAATGATTAAAGTGAAACAATAAAAGTGTAATATTCCTTTAAATTTCATAGCTGGGGGGTATCTATAATATGCCTGTGAAGGGGCGCATGTTTCTGGTGCTTAAAACTGTCCCTGCACAAAGTGTCATTTGTGCAGGAAAAAAAGTATTTTAAAATCACTTGCAGCTATATTGTCGGGTCCCGTAATACAGAGAACACTCAATGAGTGTTCTCTGTATTAGCCGACAATTCATTCATTCATTGATAAAAAAAAAAAAAAAGCGTGGGGGTTCCCCTAAATTCAATTACCAGGCCCTTCAGGTCTGACATGGATAATAAGGGGGAACCCCGTGTCAAATAAAAAAAAAAATTGACGTGGGGGTCCCCCTAAATATCCATACCAGACCCTTCAGGTCTGATATGGATATTAAGGGGAACCCCGCATCAAATTAAAAAAAAATTGACGTGGGGGTCCCCCTAAAAATCCATATCAGACCCTTTATCCGAGCACGCAACCGGGCAGGCCGCAGGAAAAGAGGGGGGACGAGAGAGCGCCCCCCCTCCTGAACCGTACCAGGCCACATACCCTCAACATTGGGAGGATGCTTTGGGGGTCTGGGACCCCTCAAAGCACCTTATCCCCATGTTGATGAGGACAAGGGCCTCATCCTCACAACCCTGGCCGGTGGTTGTGAGGGTCTGCGGGCGGGGGGCTTATCAGAATCTGGAAGCCCCCTTTAACAAGGGGACCCCCAGATCCCGGCCCCCCCTGTTTGAAATGGTAAGGGGGTGACCCCACCCCCTCTGATGTAACGGAAACCTGCGGTACATCAGAGGGGGCGGGGTCACCCACATGTCACTGGGGAACCCCTGGCTTCCCTCTCCAGCATCAGAGGGGCGGGGTCAGGAGACGGGTGGCCCCGCCCTCCTAATATAAGAAACGTCAGCCCTGGGATCTCCGCAGTGTCTCCGCAATGGAGACAGAAGACGGATGTATGGACAGCGCTGGACTGAGAGATCCCCCGTCGCTGGATATGATCATCCATCGCTGGACCCCGGAGATTTGTCGCTGGATAGCAAGAGTGGATTAGCACCGCTGGAATCTTTTTTGTTTATTTTTTTATTTTTAATAAAGGAATTTTTCAAAAGTGTGTTTGTCTTATTTAACCAATTTTACACTTTCTTTGTGAAATGGTAGGGGTACAAAACCATTTCAAACAGGGGGGGGCGGGATCTGGGGGTCCCCTTGTTAAAGGGGGCTTCCAGATTCTGATAAGCCCCCCGCCCGCAGACCCTCACAACCACCGGCCAGGGTTGTGAGGATGAGGCCCTTGTCCTCATCAACATGGGGACAAGGTGCTTTGAGGGGTCACAGACCCCCAAAGCATCCTCCCAATGTTGAGGGTATGTGGCCTGGTACGGTTCAGGAGGGAGGGGGAGCTGCTCTTTC
Organism: Lithobates pipiens; assembly: GCF_037356315.1. NCBI lineage: Eukaryota > Metazoa > Chordata > Amphibia > Anura > Ranidae > Lithobates > Lithobates pipiens. The sequence goes on from NW_027507764.1 coordinate 141,313,160, forward strand.
GTCCCCCCTCTTTTCCTGCTGCCTGCCAGGTTGCGTGCTCGGATAAAGGGTCTGATATGGATTTTTAGGGGGACCCCCACGTCAATTTTTTTTTAATTTGATGCGGGGTTCCCCTTAATATCCATATCAGACCTGAAGGGTCTGGTATGGATATTTAGGGGGACCCCCACGTCAATTTTTTTTTTATTTGACACGGGGTTCCCCTTAATATCCATGTCAGACCTGAAGGGCCTGGTAATTGAATTTAGGGGAACCCCCACGCTTTTTTTTTTTTTTTTTTTTTTTATCAATGAATGAATGAATTGTCGGCTAATACAGAGAACACTCATTGAGTGTTCTCTGTATTACGGGACCCGACAATATACTGCCGCAAGTGATTTTAAAAGACTTTTTTTCCTGCACAAATAACACTTTGTGCAGGGACAGTTCTAAGCACCAGAAACATGCGCTCCTTCACAGGCATACTATAGATACCCCCCAGCTACGAAATTTAAAGGAATATTACACTTTTATTGTTTCACTTTAATCATTATTAAAATCACTGCTCCTGAAAAAACGGCCGTTTTTAAAACTTTTTTTTGCATTGATCCATGTCCCCTGGGGCAGGACCCGGGTCCCCAAACACTTTTTAGGACAGTAACCTGCATATTACCCTTTAAAATTAGCACTTTAGATTGTGAACGTTCGAGTCCCATAGACTTTAATAGGGTTCTAAAGTTCACACGAAGTTTAGGTCTGTTCGCAGGTTCTGGTGCGAACCGAACGGGGGGTGTTCGGCTCATCCCTAGCACTGAGTAACAGGAAGTGCTGCTATTTATGGGCTTCTTGATAGTACATTGTCTGCAGCTGGCAGCAGGTGGGACTAGTGAGTCCAAGGCAATGCATCAAGCTGGGAGAACATTGCAATAACTCCAGAGCTCCTCCGTGGCACAACAGGTAAGACTGCAGCTGTGGGACCATGAACATCCCGTTCGAAGACACCCAGGTACATGAAAATGGCATAGCAAGAGAAAAAGCATGGTTACTTTATGACATTTAGGCCCCTGAAAACTTCATGTGTGACACCAGATTCTCTTAAAAATAGCACTGTTACAATTGACCAAGATGGCAATTAATGCAAAGGACCCTGTGCAGATCCCCTTAGTATCTGTAGGCATGTCAAGCTTTACTAAATAAACCCAATCATGTTCACTAGCTCCTTCCTAAAACACAGAGTATAATTATGTAGAAGGTTGCACTTTTATTTGCAAAATGGTCACCTTATGTCATTTGTTATGGCTATTATAAACATAAGGCATGATAAATTGGCCCATGAGAATGGCAAGTCTGCTCAGTAATCTTACAGAATCAATAGTCACCACACTGTGATTCAAATTACCATTGGGTAATTTTACCCTGCAGTGAGATATTTATACTATTAAGTGCAGTTTATAGAACAGCGTAGCAATAAATCTAGTGGAAATAAATTCAGCACACCAATTGACCTAGTTGCAAACAATGGTTATCTAATTTTACATACTGAGTACTACTTTGATTTCATTTGTAAGCTGTTCCATTGAAGCAATACAGTGTCAAAACATACAATATTCAGAATATGAATGAATATTGAACCTTTATGGGAATTTGTAACCAATAAAAAAGTGTTTTGAAATGTAGTCGTTAACAAATTAGATAAAGCAGTATGTATTTACTGAATATAAGAGCTTTCAACAACATGCAGCTTTATATTACATAATTTTAGGTATATAGAATGAGTGAACATTTATACAAAATGATCCAGCTCAGGATCTCTTAATTTGCTCATTTTTGTTATAGAATTCAGATGTACTTCCTAAAGGTGTTCGTGGATTTTAGAGGACCAGTTTTTTTTTAGGTGTAGTCCAAGTGCCACAGTAACAGCTCTCCACTAGTCCCACAACAAACATTAATGTTTTACTGAGCATTTGTGTTTATCGCCATGCACAGAGAAGATTTTTGCAGGGCCCACAGACATTAGATCATTGCTTGATTTGGCCAAAAACAGCTGAATTTGGCCAATTTTTCATTATGTTTATGGGTACCTTAATGTGAACCTGGCACCCCCAAAACATTTGTAAGGTAACAATTGTGTTAGCATGTGGGCACCTTGTGGTACCTGCAAGTAGCTCTGTTAGTTTCAGAATTGATTTATGTGTCCCTATTTGTCCCCTGGCATCCTAAGCACAGGCTGTACAAGGGACCTGGAGTTCTGTGTAGATAAAGCTCTTCTTCCTTCTGATGCTAATCCTTACACCATGTCATTCAAATGCCAGAGCCTATTCTGCAAAGTGAATCCCCTGACAATTAAATAACAGGGGCAGGCTTAGAGGTAGGGCTGAAACCTGACTTTGATGCAGAGGTTGAGAACCCAAATATGGATTAGGCCTATGACTCAAGTAGGCTCCAGAAGGACATATAGATCAATTTGAAGGCTCACATAGGTACCACAAGGTACTTTCAGTTCACCAATATTGCCAGCTTAGGAATGTTTCCGGCTAGGTCAGGCAGGTTGAATCCAAATAGTACAGAGACCCCTACTTAGTAGCTAACTGTAGGAAGCCACACTGTTTTTATTAAGAATAACAGTTGGTACTGGTAATTAACAGCAAAAAATCCTTCTGCACTTTGGCAGGTAACCTTTTTTTGTACAGTACAATTTTCAGCATGCAAAATTTCAGGCTTAATAAAGGTACAGGAAACCATTTTTAAAATTAGCTACAGAAGTATAGTCTTTGGGAGAGTGCAAAATCGTATTTAGTTTACATTTTCAAACTGGCCAGGAGCTACCAGGAGAGTCTTTTGATATTATTATTTCTATGTTGTACATTTAGCAAAAAAACTAAATATTAAATTGTGTAAATCAGTATTGGTAATCATACAATGGCAAATGCGTTTAAGTGATGGAAAAGACAACCATAATAATATAAAAAATGGTTTAATGGAGATCTTTTTAATAAAGTTTTGGGTTTTATACTCTAATATTAATCATTTTAGACTGGACAAGAAATCAACAGTGTTTAAATAGCTCTCATATATTGATAATATTTTTTTTTATCAAATAACTTTAATACTGATACTCTGAACTTCTACATTTGTAAATGTTGACATTAATAAAAGCACTTTTATATGAACTTAGATATTAATTGTGATTTCTGTCCCTTTACGGTGAATTGGTTGAGCCTAGACTTTTACTTTCCTTTAGGAATTTGCTTTAGTTTTTCTTTCTATACATAGTAGTAGTTTTTGCTATTGCACAGCTTTCTCATACATCTCTGGTTTTTACTATGAGGGAAAACAAGGCATTGACTTTTCTTTAACCAGTTCCCGACCGGCGCACGCTGATGTACGTCGGCAGAATGGCATGGGCAGGCATATTGGTGTACAGGTACGTCCAATCTTTAATGCCGCCCTGCCATCGCGAGCACGCCGGTGGCGACGCGCAAGCGTTCTGGTTGGGACCCTTTGAGTCCGGTCGCGGGTCCCACGGACTCGATCACCGCGGGCATACCCACGATCGTCTCACGGGGCGGCTGAATGGAGAAATGCCATTGTAAACAGCATTTCCCCTTTCTGCCTAGCAACTAGTGACGCTGATCTCTGCTCCATGTGATTGGAGCAGAGATCAGTGTTCACTAAATGAAAGCCCAGCCCCCCACAGTTAGTAACACACCCCTAGGAACACTTAACCCCTACACTGCCACCCACTGGTTAACCCCTTCACTGCCAGTGTCATTTACACAGGAATCACTGCATTTATATAGCAGTGATTGCTGTATGAATGACAATGGTCCCAAAAATGTGTCAAAAATGTCCGATGTGTCCGCCATAATGTCGCAGTCACAATAAAAATCGCTGATCGCCGCCATTACTAGTAAAAAAAAAATTATTCATAAAAATGCCATAAACTATCCCCTATTTTGTAAACGCTATAACGTTTGCGCAAACCAATCAATAATCGCTTATTGCGATTTTTTTTACCAAAAATATGTAGAAGAATACGTATCGGCTTAAAAAGAGGGAAACATTTTTTTTATATATATATTTTTGGGGGATATTTATTATAACAAAAAGTAAAAAAGAATGCGTTTTTTTCAAAATTGTCGCTTTATTTATGTTTATAGCGCAAAAAATTAAAACCGCAGGGGTGATCAAATACCACCAAAAGAAAGCTCTATTTGTGGGGAAAAAATGGCACCAATTTTGTTTGGGAGCCACGTCGCATGACCGCGCAATTGTCAGTTAAAGCGACGCAGTGCCGAATCGCAAAAAGTGGTCTGGTCTTTGACCAGCAAAATGGTCTGGGGCTGAAGTGGTTAATTGGTGACAAAGTCATGTTATTTCCAGTAAGGGCATTTTCAGGCTATTGATATCTGATTGCTTCATACGATTTCCCTCTTAAAAAGTAAAAAGCAAAATCAACAACTTTTTGTTGTTGATTTTTTACTGGCCATTCTTGTTTGCTACTAGGAAGTTTTTTGTTATGAACATTTTCTTTTCCCAAAGATTCAGAACAATTTGATATTTTACTGTAAACGTTCAAGTTTTAATAATGTATTCATGGCATCACAAATTCAAAAACAAGGGTTTTATTAATGGATTGAGCCATGAAAACAATTTTCATGCCTTTGTGACTAACTTTGCATTGGGTACTAATTGGAAGTGCATATACAGAATAGAATATAAAGGCATATATCCATGCTATTTTGAAATTGTTAATGATCACCACTTCTAGTTTTGGAACAATGGATTTTTTGTAGTAAGACTTGGGGAACAAATCTCTCCAGGAAAAATTACATCTACCATCTCCTCTTCCACTAATCTGTCACTCTATGGGGTTGACTTACTAAAGGCAAATAGATTGTGCACTTTGAAAAGTGCAATTACCCTGTGCAAGTGCAGGTTCTCCAGAGCTTAGTAAATGAGCTAAAACTTCACTTTGCAAAGAGTACCCAATCTCATGCAAGGAAAATAAAAAAACAGCATTATTTCTTGCACGTGATTGGATGATGGAAGTCAGCAGAGCTTCTGCTTAATTACAGAGTGCAACTGCAAAGTGCACAGCTTATTTGCCTTTGGTAAATCAACCCCAATGTGTACCATGGAGATGGGGGTGACATTTTTTGTCTCCTTTTTATATTTACATATACACTGTATATTGTGCAATATATTGTTTCTATACCTGTACATTTTCTCTGATTTCACAGTGACTATTTCACTTTCACTAGTTTCTCCAAGTCAAATTTTATTGCCTTTGATATCTTGGGTGGAGTTTCTCAAGGATACTGGACTAATAAAGTTGTTTTATACTATGTGGCACCCTCCTAGGTAGGTTGCTGGCAAATTTCGTTATTTTTGGCTCCCCTGTAATCAATGGAGCAGTTTGCAATTTCATCAGGCTGTTCTGGATTTCACTGGCTGCAGGTTCGACTGCGTCCCTCTTCTAGAATATTCTGGAATGCAGTGGTCTGGAAGAGGCAAATCAACAGCCTAAATATTTATACTATCTCAGCCAATCCCTGGGAGAGAGTGTCCAGTATGTGGCTGGGCAGTACATACATAGTCCGGGGCCCATGGCAGCCCTGTTCTTGTCCAGGAAGAGAAGATCCCAGTCTAGGCAGCCCAGCTGAAGTTCTGCATATGCTCATCAAGTTCCCAGCTATGCTGGAGCAGAAATTCTGTAACTTATGGATTTTACTAAGGATCTGGTCCTAAGAGTTCATGGGAGAAATATCTGGCAGATATTGGAGACATCCAAGTATCTAGGGACATTTGGGTACAGTCCTTAATGTAGTATCCTAATGACTGTTTGCTGCTACCATTGATTGTACATCCATGCCAGTACATGCTTGGGCTGAGACAATTATCATGGTGTCTCAGTGCTGCTCATTCCCTTAGCTGTTGCTAGAGGGACTGTACTGAGAAGCTTTGACAAAGTGAAGATTGTTCTCTTATAACTGTACAGTGTTGCTGGAGCATCCCATAGCTCCATGCACCCTGTCCAAGTTAATTTAGAAATAAAGCTTAAAAAAGCCTAGCCTAGACTGCATACTGAGCCAGAAAGAGTGACTGTTGCTGTGTGACTGTCTGACACCTACACCAAGTGGGGCAAGGAACATGGGGCAAATCAGCAAACCCTTTTGGGAGTGAGTGCTACAATTACATGGATGCAATATGCTGTATATGGATTTAGGTTGGGAAGTGACAGATTCAGGAGGCAGCTGGCACCCGTGGTTGAAGTTAAAACCACATGGAATCTTAGAGCAGTACCAAATGTCTGGCTGAGGGAGCGGGGCCAAGTCGCGGCTGTGTGTAAATGGTCAGTAGTGAGCCTGCTCTGGTACCCCCATAGCATGCTGCTTTCTGTGGGGGTACTTGGCCGGAGGTAGGGGCCAGAAGGAGGATCGGGGATCTTCTGTGCAAAACCCCTGCACAGAGCAGATAAGATAAAAAAAAACTGCCTTTACAATCTCTTTAAGATTATATTACAGGGTAATGGAACCAGAAAACCCTTCTCTAAAATACTGTACAGCACATGTAAATAAACCCACACTACACTAAACCAATCCATTTAAAATGAAATCATTTTTTATCCAGAATGGGGCTTATTATTAAATATAAAAATATAATAAAGCTTAAATGATTTTTGTTATCTGTTTATTGTAAATAATCACATTTTTCAAAGCACAATATAGAATCGCAAACTAATAATCATAGAATGGGGTGGTTCTCTCTTCTCTCAGATTTATTACTATTGTTTAAATTAACGGGTATTTTTACTTGCAGTGTGTTACCTATTGACATTATTGCAGTCTTCTCAACATAAGACCAGTTTCCTGAGCCAACCAATGCTGGCAATGACAAATTGCATATTGCAGTTTAACCTAGTTAAAAGAGAAATGTCATTAAACAAAAATGTAAAATAATGCTTCCTCTAAAAAAGAGCAAAGGAAATGGCTCTGAGAAAAAAATTAGTTACACCTCTCAGAAAATATTTAACACTAGTGCCATGCAGTTTAAAAAACTATACAATGGAGATGAGGGCTCTTGTAGGTTAAAATTTCATACTGGGAGATGACATGTCTGAGCAATGATCAGCTGTGCTACCCAGCAAGTCTATTTAGAAACACTTTCTATTTTAAATGTAGCAATAAAATATCAGAACAGCAAGCCTCAGTAAAGCAGAAAGCAATAGATTCAAATCCAATCTAAATCTGACAGCGCCCAGAACTCACAATTCTCACAGGGAATTCAAGACTCATTTTCATAGCCATAAATAGGTGGGGTGGCTTAGATGTGACTATTAATTTATTAAATAGTATTGGAAATAAAGAAGATATTAAACTGGTAATTTAGGAGATAAGACAATTAAGTGTATACACACACTTCATATTATATATTTTTTTCTTGCAATCAGTATCTGGAAATGAATAGTAAACATAGTAGTCGTGTTATCTGCAGTGACTGGTGTTTTTCTGCACTGAAAGAATGCCAGTCATCACTATTGCACATAGAAAACAATTGATTTCTATGTGTCCGGTTTTCACTGCAAAACAGCCCAGAGGTGTGGTGCAGTGAGCTGCGATAAAAGGTAGATATGCTGCCTTTTATTGCACTTCACTGGATGTCGCCGCATGTTACCTCAGAGCAGCACAAAACACACCACTCACATGAATGCAGTATCACTTTGTGTACTTCAAAAAAAAAAGTTGCCAAGAAAAGGGAACTGTGTGATGTGGTAAAACGCACATGACACCTCACCTTTGCTTTCTGCAGCTGGAATGGACAGCTGTCCACACACTAAACCACTACAGTTTAGTGTTTTAGCATGTCTGTCTTTAACACAGGCCAAAAGGGGCAGCTTCCCTGGGCCCAGTCATTGTTGCGGGACCCAATACAGCTTCCCCTTGAGCCTGCACTGTCCGCAAATAGTTAATAAGTGGATTTAAGAGGGCCCAATAAAATGTTTGCCGAGAGTCCAATCAATATTTAATATGGCCCTGTGTGCGGGTAATGTGAACAGGCCCCAAGAAAAGCACAAGTTATAACAGTCTTATAAAGAGTCCAGTGCCTATGCTACTAATCACTACGTTGGTGAGTCCAACCTTTTAATAAATGTTTGTAAAATTTTAGATCCACAAATAATATTAAACAAAATAAAAAGTCTATTAAGCAGAACACAAGGCATCAAAAACATAGATGCTGGAATTAAACTAGCCTGGATAAATATTAGTATAACCCTGTCATGTGGGAATCATAGAGGCTACCATTGCTGGACTCTCCTTATGAGAATGCTGATTCTCTGGCTGTCATTCTGAAGCTTTACCTTCCAAGTTGCTGAACTTGAGAAAGTATAGAGATAACAAAAACTGACACATTTCAAACACTCATTCACAGCTTGGACTAGGTCTGTAAATCAAAAATATGTTGTACTTAAAGACCATGTCTGGGGAGACTTAAATCCTCTCCCATCCTTCCTTCTCACATCCTCCTAACCCCTTACATTCATTCAACATTTTCCAGTGGAAGACTGGTGATCCAGACCTAAAATTTGAGCCAGCTCTGACCAGGCCCCTCTTTGTGACAGCATCACACCGCTGAAGTTGTGAAGGCAGGTCAACCAATTGGAAAACTCCATGTCATCCAGGCAACAACATGGATATCCAGGGATGGACCCTCCAACTCTGCTGTACAAAGAAAGAAGACTTTGGACCCTACATGCCTGATGATGGATGGATGATGGATTATTTTATTCAATATTTTAGATATAAACAACTTTAAGTCAGACACAACCAGTCAATTAGCATTTTTTAGAAGGCCAGCAATGGCAGAACCAGTACTTCCCTCATCACCGTTTTCTTATAACAGCTATATAGATATGTGGATAATGACACTCTGATACTGTTCAAGGTGAAAGAAGAAAGTGCAAAAACAATGTTACATAAGAAAAAAGAATTTAAGACACTGTCTACTCATCTTATTGGTTGTAGACAGATAGATGGTGTACAGGTGAAAGCACAACCACTTTCAATTGAAGCTCACCTCAAGGAAGAAATTACATTTAAAAAGTGCATTGTGCATCAATCACCTTACTCCTTAGTGTTGATTCCAAACACCTCTTCTTAAGCCACCCTGCAGTGTAAAGAATCAAAGTCACAGTCCCCACTATGAGCTCACTATGTACTTATGTACTGTTCCCCTCACTGCCCCTGTAAGTTCTTTTGCCTGTTGAGCCCATGAGAGAGGGCCTGACCACTGGAAGAGTTGCCTTCACTAATAGCAGTTGTCCACATCACACAGGCAGTGAGGGGGAGGGGGGGTGGAGGAACCTGGAGTTGAACTTTGAGCTGGAATCCAAATTCCAAGGGATGGCACATGGAAATAGCCTTTATCAAACCTGGTGGGAAAATCTGATTGCGTTTGATGACATTGCTGTAACTTTCTCTTGTTTTTAGAATTTTATTCAACAAAAAAAGTGAGTATATACAATGCTATAAAAAAGTATTTGCCCCGTTCTGATTTTTTGCATATTTGTCACACTTAAATGACTCAGATCGTCAAAATCTTTTATTATTACACAAAGATAACCCAAGTAAATACAAAATGCAGTTTTTAAATGATGGTTTCATTTATTAAGGTAAAAACGCTGTCCAAACCTGCCTGAATTTATGTGAAAAAAGTAATTGCCCCCTAAACCTAATAACTGGTTGTGCCACACTTGGCGGCAACAGCTGCAATCAAGCAATTGCGATAACTGGCAATGAGTCTTTCCCATTGCTGTGGAGCAATTTTGGCCCACTCTTCTTTGCAGAATTGTTTTAAGTCAGCCACATTGGAGGGTTTTCCAGCATGTAGAGCCTGTGTAAGGTCCTGATACAGCATCTCAATTGGATTTAAGTCTGGCATTTGACTAGGCCACTCCAAAACCTAAATTTTGCTTTGTTTGAATTATTTGTAGGTGGACTTGCTGTTGTGTTTCAGATGATTGTCCTGCGGCATAACCCAAGTGCACTTGAGCTTGAGGTCACAAACTGATGGAAAGATATTCTCCTTTAGGATTTTCTGAGTTCAGAATTCATGGTTCCATCAATTATGGTGAGTCGTCCAGGTCCTGAAGCTGCAAAGCAGCCACAGACCATCGCGCTACCGCCACCATGTCTGACTGTTGGTATGATGTTCTTGTTATGAAATGCTGTATTAGTTTTATGCCAGATGTAACAGGATGCACACTTTCCAAAAAGTAACATTTTTGTCTCATCAGTCCACAGAATATTTATCTAAAAGTCTTGGGCATAATCAAGATTTTTTTGGTAAATGTGTTCTTTTTGGTCAGCAGGGGCTTTGGCCTTGGAACTCTCCCATAGATGCCATTTTTGCCCAGTCTCTTTCTTATTGTTGAATCATGAACTCTGATCTTACCTGAGGCAAGTGAGGTCTGCAGTTCTTTAGATGTTGTTCTGGGTTCTTTTATGACCTCCTGGATGAGTCGTCATAATGCTCTTGGAGTAATTTTTGTAGGCCAGCCACTCCTGGGAAGGTTCACCAATGTTCCAAGTTATCTCCATTTGTGGATAATGGCTTTCCCCGTGGTTCACTGGAGTTGTGAAGCCTTAGAAATGGCTTTGAATCCCTTCCTAGACCGATACATGTTTGTTTCTAATCCGTTCTTGATTTTTTTTTAGATTGCGGCATGATATGTGGATTTTTGTGATCTGTTAACGTGCTTCAGTTTGTCAGACAAAATTGTGGTTAATCACAGTTCATTCACGATTCAGCATGGGAAGGGGTAATTACCTTTTCACATAGGGCCAGGCAGTTTTGAACAGCTTTTTCCCTTAATAAATTAAATTATAATTTAAAAACTGCATCTTGGATTTACTTGGGTTATCTTTGTGCAATATTAAAATTTGTTTGATGATCTGAATCATTTAAGTGTGAGAAATATGCAAATAGTTTTTCACAGCACTGTATATATCGCATATATTTATAATAAGAAATTGACAATAAGTTTTAGTTTGCTTCATGTGTTACATATTTTGTACAACTAATACTTTAGATTTTCTTAATTGTGTCAAGATAGTAGGAACCCCAATATGCATAGATTTTGACACATACTTAGGGTTGCATTGTTTATGAAACTGAGCTCTGGGCACAAGAATTTTAATTTAAATATATTCCTCAATAATCACAAAGGATATAAATCATCTTTGTGCACACCAAATGCCTTAGCAAACTCAACTATTACCTTGCAAATGTAACAGGGACACCATCACTATACTGTACATAGCCTGTGCAGAGAGCAGAGCTGTTGGAGGGGTTCAGCAGGCCCAATCCATTCCAAGTTGCCTCCAGAAAACTAAAGGAAGGGGTGGAAACAAGAACAGTGACATTTTCTAAGGAGAGAGGCAAAGTTTCACACTAAATTATCGCATAGATCTGGAATAGTACTATATTTAGATTCCATCTACAGTATATGAAAGATTTCTAGATATTAGGAATCTTAGTATTTCCCAGTACTGTACTCTGAGTTTAATGGCTGTAATTCATTGATGGTTGAAAAATTCTAAAAATGTATTTGTTTATTTAACACTAATTAACTATTTGATGTGCCTCAAATGAAACACTAACCTATTCAGTAACTAACCTAACCTATTATAATCTTGTATATTAGTTTACCATTTTCACAACTTATTATCTTTAACATCTTAACATTTATACATTTATTTTAGTGTTACATGTAATAACTATTCATTTTAACTTTTGTGTTTTACACTGTCACACATATCTTTTTCATACCACACAGCCAACACTGCTGTGAAAGAGAGGGAAGGGTATACAATTAAGGGGTTTGTTAACAAACTTTTTCTGTCATTACTAAAGTTGGGAAATCATTGTGATCATGTGATCAGCAACCTCTCAAAGGCTGTTACTGATCAAGTCTCCAGATTCCCTGGTGGGACTGTGTAGACATCACAAAAACATTGAATTCATCCTTCAGTGATGACAAAACTGGGACTAACGCCTATTTTTTAATTTTCTTTTAGCTCAGATCTAAGATGCTCTAAAATGACACACACACACTACCTGATTACAGTAGGCCACTCCTTTTCTTTGTCTTTCATCATGTTTTATACAGTATGGATTCATATTTAATTGTTCCACATGAAAAGTAAATCTGGAATTCCAATACATTGCCCATCTGCATCATGTGGGCCTGTATACATTTGCCCACTATCCATATCTAACAGTGTACATTTCTTCATAATAAATTAAAATATATGTATACCCATCATACATTAACTAAAAGAAACAATTGTGAGGCATATTGCAGATTTAAATTTGGCGCTTTATAACATTATTCAAACACATTATTAGCTGCAATTGTGCTTGATTATTCTTTAACAAAATGTGTACATTGTGTATATGTTTTCCAATAAGATACTGCGATATTAATTCAAAAAGCAGACAGCTGCTAGCACTACAACTTAACAGGACAATGTGGAAAAATCAAATGCAGCAAAGACAAGTGCTGCGCTATAAGTATCGAACACATAATGAATGACAGAAAAATAATGAATTTTAATACATGGCAAAATATATATATTCACCAAGAAGTGACTATAAGTGCAAAAAAATCTAATGGATAAATGCAAAAAAGTTTATATAATAGAAGTCATAAGTGTTCATCCCAATCGCTGTTAAGAGTAGCCACAATTGTCCACATAAGAAGTCCCCACAGTGTGTACATCCACCACACAAGGAAGGGCTAAACACGATTATTGGAATTTGTAGACTCAAATGCCGGCAGCACTGAGTCAAACAAACTGTAAAGAGTATATATCTCTAAAGAGATGGCCCATGGGATGGCTCCAGGGATCTGACACTGTATACTTATGGGGGAATGCTCTCTCTCTCGATTATATCATGTGGTCTAGCAATTATAAAAGATAAAACGCCTCCACATAGTGTAAATCCACCAAACCAAATTTTATTAAAAGTTCAGAACACTTGGCGTGTATGGCTGTAGAAGGAGCAGGACTTGTTCCAGAGGAGCTCCGCTGATCCTGACCTAATCCACAGCCATCCTATCATTACCAGCATCTGGAGAGTCTCCAAACTCTCCCCAAACTACACCAGACAGCATCTGCACCAACCCCAGCAGAAATTGTGGAGCTCGGCCAGCGGATCGAATCTCCACAGGGCCGCGGCCGGCTCCACAATTCAGGCCTACCTTCCCTCCAACATCCTTGGGCTCGTGTGCCCTGATACGCGAGAGGAGAGATGGCGAATCTACACACATCCGCATCAGCCGCCCCTGGGAAAAGCTGGACTGTGAGGGGGCCTGAAAGGACACCGGGAGCATCCACAGAGGCTGACTCCAGGCACCCACATCCCACCGCTATCTTGAGGCCTGCCAATCCGCAGCCATCCTACTACCACCAGCACCTGGAGAGCCTACAAATTTTCCCTAAACAATGCCGGACAGCATCTGCACCAGCCCCAGCAGAAATTGTGGAGCTTAACCAGCCGATCGAGTTTCCACAGGGCCACGGCCGGCTCCACACTTCAGGGACCATCTTGAGGCCTACCTTGCCTCCAACATCCTCAGGCTCGAGTGCAGTGATCCGTGGAAGAAGAGTCAGTGAATCTCCACACATCCATAACGGCTGTTCTTGGGAGAAAGCTGGACTGTGAGGGGGCCTGAAAGGACATCGTGGATCCATAGAGGCTGATTCTGGAATGCCTGCGGCTCACTGCCATTATGTGGCCTACTGTGCCAGGCACATCCTTCACACTAAGGTACTGTGTTCCAGAATTATGGTACTACCCTCCCAGTGCCTCAATATGTGCCCCAGAAACACCACACTCCCTTCCCTGTGTCACCATCCGTACCCCAGCAATACTGCTTTGTCTCCCTGTGCATCCACCCTTACAGAAGCTGTGCTCTGCTGAGGGCCCTGATCCAGTGCAGGAAGCTCATCACCTCTGCACCTCTCATCCTGCTACCAGAACCCCCGGAGCCTGCCTGCTGTCAGCCAACAAAGGAACTTTGCTCAGGTGACAGGGCATCAATACTGACACAGTTCTCACCCTGCTTCCAGGACACAGGCTCTCAGCCCATAGGCTCCCCCAAGATCCTCCTCCATCTCAGGATGAACCTCGGATGGGCCACCCTAGGACTCGCTACTCCAGATCCGGTCCAAAAGCTCCTTGTGCCCCCCCGCCAACGGCTGCCTCATCTGTAAGATGGTCCACAGCTAGAATGGCGACCAGTGCGCAGGCGGTTGCGGAATCAGGGGAGATGGTGGTTCCCACAGGAGCGGATATCCTGGAAGCCATTACACCCTGCAAAGAAACCCTGACAGCAAAGATCAATTTCTTGACAGTGGATGTCGGTCTCATCCGCCAGGATATGGATAAATTCTGGTCCCACATAGCCGATGGGGAGAACAGGGTCTCCACGGTGGAAGACATGGTCTGGTAGGACCCCAGGGAAGTAAGGGCCCTGCAGCCCCAGGTAAAAGCGCTCCAGGAGCATGCAATAGATACTGAAATCCACCTCAGGCGGAACAATATCTGGATACTTGGACTGCTCGAGAGAGCTGAGGGCACTAGACCCTCTGAGTTTACTGAGCTGTTACTGTCCACCCTGTTCAACATGGGGGACGTACCGCCCACCTTCGTGGTTGAAAGAGCCCCACAGGGTCCCACCGCTCCCTCCAAGACCTGGGACCCCTGCGCGCCCTTTCCTGTTGTGGCTGTTGAATTACTGCAAATGAGAATGCATTCTGACGAGGCTCATGCCATGCCTGAAATTAAGTATGAGAATACCAGACTGCTCTTTTCCTCAGACTTCTCTTAGGAAGTACAGCAACAACGCAAATTCTTTACTGATGAGAGATGCTGGCTCAGAGAAAAAGGAACACTCCAGAGGCTGCGGCAGCTTGGCTGGATACCCGCTAATCATACACAGCCAGGGAAAAAATTACTGACCACAGATAGCAGGGAGTAGCTAAGTATCCCTTTCCCTTTCAAAAAGACTGTCTACTGGTGACTCCCAGCATCAGTTATTCTCTGTCCCCCGTCCTTTCCTACCTACTACATCCCACTTTTACCCATATTGATTGTTTTTGTCTTCTCTTGCTGGCTAGACTGCTTATCATTCCTGCCTGAGCAACTCCAATAACAGCCACTGAATCACCCCACCTTTGATCAGAGGTGCCCACTGTTTCCATTCCCACACTTTGAATTCCCCTCCCTAAGTCGAGATGGACTCTCTCACTAATGGATTTATCCACCTCCGGGCCCTAAGGCCCAACATCTAGGGGTCCTATTGACTTAAGGATTCTATGTTTTTTCTAGTTATGGGACAAAACCCTACATCGGTTTGTATAATTCTCTGGCCTATTTTGTTGGTCTTTAAATTTGGTGTTAATGGTGTTTGGGTAGGGTGTTACGTATTCTTGGGGGAGGGGTTTGTCTGCGTTAAATAAATTAATATGTACTGTGCTGCTCAAATGCTGCTGAATATATGTGCCAAATGTGGGTTTATTTACATCTACTGCTTTGATAGGATCATCCTGCTTCTGTTTCCCCCTGGTGTTACATGATGGCCCTCTCAGATGCTGAGTCGCTGACCATTCTGTCGTGGAACGTCAGGGGGCTTAACCCCAAATACAAATGTTCACTGTTATTCCAATACTTAAAACTGCATAACCCCCACATAGTGCTGTTACAGGAGACACACTTAACTGGTAGTAAGGTTCTGGCTCTGAAAAAACCCTGGGTGCAAAGGGCACATCATGTGACTTACTCCTCATATTCTCGAGGGGTATCTATATTGATCAGTATATGAGTTCCATGTGCAATTCATAAGGTTCATTTGGATCCCTAGGGGAAATTTTCTATGTTGGTGCTGAGCATTTATAACAAGAAATATGTTATTGCGAACATCTATTTGCCTCCACCGAGCCAAATACACATTCTGCACTATATGAAAGGCTGGCTCCGCATTGCCCAGTGTGTGTTCTTTTCATGGGAGATTTTTTTTGTCAAATAACTTTTTATTAGTATAAAGTGAAACATTACACGTCAGACACTTCAGTACAGCATTGGGGGAGCAAAAGAAAGAGAACAGAAAAATTACAGGGGAGAACATACCATAAGAGCATATTGGCCTACATAATATAGCCACCTGGAGCAGGTGCAAGCCAGGCCAGGTAGAGCTGTTCACAGACAGCATGTTCTGCAACACATGTAAGACAGGGATAAAGTCCAACCAATAATAAACCAGTCCTCAAAACTAAACAGCCAGTCAAGAGTGGCAATCCGAGGATACAGGTGTCGACTAATAGTGTAAGATACTTATAATACATTTTAACCCAATCAAACACCCCCCCTCGGGGGGGGGGGGGGGTTTGGAAGAAAGATAGAAATAAGAGAAAGGAAGAATGGAAAAAGAGAAAAAAAGAGAAGAAAGGGATACCAAAGGGTAGAAAGAGAGGTAGAGAGGAAAAGGAGGGAGTAGGGGTGGGTAGTCATCCGAAAACTTCCGCTTGCCTGTCAGGGTCGATCGCCCTTAAGATTCCAGGGATTCCAGACTACGTCATGCGCTTCCAGCCGGTCCTGTATCCTGGCGGTCATCCTCTCCATAAGCTCCACGTCTCTAATGCGAGCGTATAATGCGTCCGGGGTAGGGGGGTGCGTTTTTTCCAATGGAGTGCAACAAGACACCTCGCTGCGGTCAAGATATGGCGGGATAATTTCTGTAGGGATTTAGACAGTTTGGGGAAAGGGACTCCCAGTAAAAAGTGCTTTGGGTTCAAGTCCAGGGGTTGGTCCAGGACACTAGCCAAGAGCGTACGGACTTCCGTCCAGAAATGGACTATACAAGGGGAATTCCCAGTATATATGCAAGAGGGTGCCCTTATGCCCCACACAGCGCCAGCACCGGTCTGTTGTAGAAGGATAAATAGCGTGCAGGACATCCGGGGTCATGTACCAGAAGAACAATATTTTGTATGCATTCTCCCGGTAGAGCATACACATGGAGCTCTTGGATGCCTGTGACCAAATCACCCGCCATTGCTCCTCCATGAACACTTCACCCAGAGCCTCCTCCCATTTAAGCATATATGCATGTTTGCCGTTAAGACCCATAGGAAAGGCGTTAATTATTTTATAAATATCCGAGATCATCCCCCTCTGTGCCGTACCTGCTGAGACAACTATTTCAAACATGGTAGGCGGGGAGAAACGGAGGTCTGATGAGATGGTCTGGGCAAAGTGACGGATTTGTAAGTAACTATAGAAGCTCTGCCGGGGGAGGTCAAACCGGGATTGGAGTTCAGTGTAAGTCAGTAGTCTCCTAGATCTGGGATCCACCAGAGATCTCAGATGGAAAAGGTTCCGGGAGGACCAGGGGTGTTGCATCTGGCGAGATAGGCTATCTGGCACTCGAGGGTTGGATATAAAAGAGGTCAGGAGCGATTTAGCCGAGGTCAGGGCAAACGCCTTGGAAGACCTACGCCATAGGTTCTGCAGGTGGGACATGGGGCCCAACAATTGGGACTGGGGAACCACTGCCGCCGCACTCCAGAGCATACTATTAGGGTGTACAGGGGCCAACCACCGGGATTCAAGTTCCGACCAGCGATTGTGAGGCCTCTGGGTAGTCCAAGAAGCGACCGCGCGGAGTTGGGCAGCCTGATAGTACCTGACTAGATCCGGGAACGCTAACCCCCCATCCGATTTGGAGGCGGTCATGACCGAGCGAGGTATCCTGTGCCTTTTATAGTTCCATGCGAATTGAAGTAGGTCCCTTTGCAATTTTTTCAGGTGAGAGGAGGGGACTGGAATGGGGAGGGTCTGAAAAAGATAAAGGAGTTTCGGGAGGATAGCCATCTTCACAGAGGCTATTCTACCAAGCAGAGAGATTTGGTGTTTCCGCCACTGTAGCAACAGACGCCTAATGTCTCCATAAAGGGATGGGTAGTTTGCCTGATAGAGGGAGGTATAGGTTGGGGTGATGTTTACCCCCAGGTATCGAAGGGAGGTGGACCCCCAGTGGTAGGGAAAGTTGGATCGTAGATGTTCCACCTCCAGCGGTGGAATGTTAATCGGGAGGGCTTCGGACTTCGACGCATTAAGTTTGTAGCCCGATAGCGCACTGTAACGATCCAACTCCATATGCAAGTTGGGCAGGGATATCCTGGGTTGGGTAAGAGTAAGAATTACGTCGTCCGCAAATAGCGAAATCTTAAACTCCTGGCCTCGCACTGGAACCCCTCTTATAGCCTGGTTCCGCCTAATAGACGCCGCCAGGGGTTCAATACAGAGGGCGAATAGTAGGGGTGACAGCGGGCATCCCTGACGCGTACCGTTGGAGATGGAAAAGGGCGAAGAGGTGGCAAAGGGGGTCTTTCATGGGAGATTTTAATGCCACACTGTCCCGTGACCTAGATAGGCCTTACCCACAATCTACTTTAAATGCTGATCTTGGTACGTGGGCTGAGGCAACAGAGTTCCAAGAGGCACGGCGGTGACTTCACCCTCAGGATAGAACGTACTCTTCTTTCTCATCCACATTTAAACATCCTCCCAAATTGATTTAGTTTTTGTAAATGCTGCCCTCCTGGCCAACATCCAGGAGGCCAGTTACCTTCCCTCTGGCCTATCTGACCATCATCCTCTTAAACTCACCATTAGGACCACCAGGTCGAGGAGCAAATCCCTCTGGAGGTTACAACCCCATTGGATCAACAACGAGACAGTCCATGACAGGGTTTCTCTCCTTGCAGAACTACTGGGTGCGCAATGCAGGGTCAGGCTCTCCGGAGATGACATGGGATGCTTCCAAAGCTCACAGCAGGGGTCAGTATATCTCGCCCGTGGTGGCGGTTAGGGCGGAACTTGGGGACAAGGTCTCTGACCTGTAGCACAAAGTTGAGGAGGCTCTAAATCAATATTTGGCCTCGGCAGCGGTCCCCAACTTCGAGCATCTTTCATCGCTTAGGCGAGAACTGCATCTCCATGTTTCAGACACCACCAGGCTTGGTATACAAAATAGCAGACAGAAATATTTTGAGCATGGAGACAAGAACAGCAAACTCCTAGCGATGTTAGCACAGCAGGATAGGCCCTTAGCGGTTATATCAGAAATTCTCAAGGCAGAGGGAGTATTAGTCACCTCTCAGGAGGATATTTTGTCTGCTTTCACCAAGTTTTATACCTCTCTGTATGTTTCCTCACTGCCTTCTAGATTTGACCCTACACCTATGACCTCCATGTTAGACACGCTAGCACTGGGATGGCTCTCTGATGCAGAGAGACAACTTCTTGTCTCTGAGATCACACCAGAAGAAGTCACAACGGCCACCAGATATTTCCAGGCAGGAAAGACCCCGGGGCCGGATGGACTTCCCATAGAGTATTATAGAGCCCGTGCAGAAATACTTGCCCCCAAGTTTGCTCAGATGTTTCAAGCCTGTCTCCAACAGGGCTCCTTACCATCCTCTATGACAGGCTGAGAGAAGCCCATATCGTTCTCATTCCAAAGCCTAATAAGGACCCTAAGTTGTGCGCCTCCTTCAGGCCGATAGCACTCCTAAATTGTGACTTAAAAATACTAACCAAGTTACTGCCCACTAGACTCAATAAAGTAATAAAATCTCTGATTGACTCTGATCAAACTGGCTTTATGCCAGGTAGGTCCACAGACATCAACATACGTAGACTGTTTTCTAATATTCATGCCCCCCATACGAATAAAGGCCCTAGGACCATTGCCACCCTTGATATGGAGAAGGCATTTGACACGGCGGAGTGGGTGTATCTGTGGGAGGTGCTTAGAAGAATGGGCTTCCGACTTCCAACTCCCATGGCATGCAGTGGGTTTCCCGGTCCCATGGCATGCATAAAACTGAATGGCTCCCTGTCTCCTTTGTTCCCCCTGCAGAGGGACACCAGACAGGGATGCCCTCTCTCGCCGGATTTGTTCACCCTGGCCATGGAACCTATTGCTGAGGCCCTCAGAGGCTCGGCTGAGGTCCATGGCCTTAGAGTGGGCTGGCTAAAGGAGAGAGTGGCTCTTTACACGGATGATCTACTGCTATTTTTAAATGACGCTGGTGACTTTCATGCGGGGTGCACTCAGAATCATGGACGCCTTCTCCACCTTCATGGGGTTGAGGGGGAATTGGCACAAGTCTCAGCTCTTTCCGGTGAATGAGGGGGCCAGGTCCTCCTCACCCTCCTCTATCCCGCTTCAGTGGGTTGATAAGTTTACCTATTTAGGTATAATCATCTCAAGAGAAAGCAGGGACTTTGTCTGACTCAATTTTGAGCCTGTCCTGGTAGTAATTTAATCGAAACTGAGAGCATGGAGCAACCTTCCCCTTTTCCCTCATTGGGCGCATCAACCTTCTTAAAATGAAAGTCCTCCCCAAATTTACATACATCTTTAGGAATTCCCCACAATGGCTGACCAAAACCTTCTTTAATTCTCTTAAACAACTCTTCCTCTCCTTTATTTGGGGTTCTAAATCACCTAGATTCAAATACATCACTCTGACCATGCCTGTGGACAGTGGGGGTTTGGCTCTCCCTGATTGCCACAAATATTTGTTGGTCACTCAGCTTCTAATCGCCCATTGGTGGTTGCTGCCAGATCTGACCAATTCTGCGATGGTGCTGGAGGCGGCAATACTGGGGTCTCTGGAGACCGTGAAGGGGTTGCTATTCAAGGGGCCAAAAACACCTCACTGCCTCACCCTTCTAAGCGCACCACTATGCGGGTGTGGAAGGTGGGAGTGGTGCTGAGGGAACCCCAGCCGAACTCCTGGTCTCCTCACACCCCCCTGTGGCTGAACCCTAACCTATCACAGTTCAATACCATCCCAGATCCACAGGCCTGGGCCAAATACAAAATACTGGCCCTTGAGCATGTTATTCCCAACGGAGAGCTCACTCCCGTTCATGTATTGTGTGCCAAATTTAATGTACCTGCATGGCCCCATTTCAGGTATCTTCAAATCGCTCATGCCTACAGGTGTCAGTTCTTAGGCCAACCAATTATACTGGAATATTCGGAGCTCGAATCCACCCTTCGGGTGAAAGACTTGACTTGGAGAAACCCACGTCTCAGATCTATGGGTCCCTACTGGTTGCTGCCAACCCCGAGCTATCCTCCCTCTGCAGGAAATGGGTGGAGGACATACCGGAGCTGTATGAGGATGATTGGAGGGAGATTTTGGATTTTCCATTCTCCCCTCTGGTCTCAGCCAGGGACAAACTGGTCCAATATAAAATTGTACACAGAGCTCACAACATGCCTCACAGGCTGCACCAGATGTCGCAGGCATACTCTCCGGCGAGCTGGCACTGCTCATACCAGATGGGGGATTTCTTTAACATTTTCTGGGCTTGCCCAGCAATTGTAAATTATTGGAAAGAAGTACTCCAAGTGATCGCTAAGATCACTAACACTAGTGTTCCTTATGATCCTAAACATTGTCTGCTGGGACCGGTAGAACAAATGTTAATGCTCAGAGCTAGAAAAATTCTCATATCCCTGTTATTGTATTATGCACGAAAGGCCATCACGATGAACTGAAAACAATCATTTCCCCCTCTGTCAGATTCTGGAAAAGCCTAGTAAACACCAGTTTACCCCTTTATAAAGCCACCTACTTGGGCAGCGGTTGCCCACAAAAATTTGAAAAGGTATGGACCTCTTGGTTAGACGATAACACCATGGCAACTGATGCAGTAGTCAACCCCTAGATTAACATTATGGTTATAGTATGGTAGTATATTGACCCAATTACTCTCATGTCACATAATCCTGTCATTATAATATTGAGCACAGATTCTCTTGAACTAACCTCTGCCCACATTGGGGTATAGATAAGTAAGGTTGTTTGGTCTGTCCTGTTGCGGTCTGTTGCTGCATCAGTGGCAGTTATTTATGTTATATGATATGCCCTGTTGTGGTCTATTGCCACATCAGAGGATCTGCCCCATGAGGAAAATGTTTGGCCCATGTGTGGGCAATTTTGTATGCTAATGAAAAACTCAATAAAAAAGATTTTGCAAAAAAACACCTCAATCTGACTAAGACGACTATGCATGCGTTGCTTCAAACCTCAATCTCATAATAGCTCAAGGAGGCGCACATGTGTCATCTGGATACTGACGTCCGGAGCGGCATACGCTATCTCAAACCAGGAAGATGACCAAAATGCACTCCAAACCTCATCTCTATGCAAAAGGTTTTAATCAGAATAACACCACTGAATGGTTCTCATGTGTTATCTCATAGCATATAAATAAACTAAACAAGATTTTACAATAAGAACCCATGCTTTTAAAAGTATAACTAAATTACCCATGTAGATAAATATTATTATAAACGTTAAAACCTCCCATCAAAAGATAGTGAGGCAGGTGAAATTAAAACAAAAACATATTATTGATAAAAATAAAAATATAACAATAAGCCACTAGAGAATGATGGCAAAAAATACAGATCATACACCTAAATGATCAGAATATATGAACAAACTATAAAACTAAAATAAATACATTAAATAAATGTATTAATTTACAACCTCATGTTAGATCTTTTAGCTAGGTAACTCACCCAATTGATGTAAATTAGAAATACAATTAATAACTATGAATTGGATATACAAAATGTATCAAACAGAAATTTTAAAATTCATGAAGTATTTATAAAGGCATTTACGTCCCACTCCACATTCATTCCATATGGAATTCAATTCATAAATCCATAAAGTTTACAAACATGAGATACCCCTCTTATTGGACCCACCTCCCCAAGGGGGGACATATTTGTCTATAATGAGAAACTGTGTGCCCCTGGGGTCCTTATTATAGTACCGTAAGTAATGTTTAGGGACGCTATGGTTAATTAGTCTGATGTACTGTTTCTTACATAGACGTACTGATGTACTGTTTCTTACATAGACAAGTAAGTATACAATGTACTGCTTCTTACATAGAGATGTACTGTTTCTTACATAGACAAGTAAGTAAGTACACAATGTTTTATGTAGAACAGGTGGTAAAATGTTTCATCTGGTACTTGCGATTAATGACTGTGGATTCAAACACATCAGTCTTTTTTCTCCCACAAGAATTATGGCAGCAAACATTACACCTATGGCAAGGGTAATAATCGACTAGATTATGGAAAAATGTAGTTCTCACAGAGGGGTTACTAACATTAGGAGCGATTTCATCCTGTAAAGAGGGAGCTCCCCTATACACTACTTTAGCTTTTTCAGGCAAAATGGGGCCAAATATGTGATCATTTTAAGAACATACCAATGTTTTTTAAGGATGCCCTTAATTTGTTTGTGATGGATGGAAAAAGATGCAAAAGAAGGACCACTTAAACATGTCATCATTCGTCCAATAGGATTTATCAATCAAAAGGTAGCCTCTATTCAGATTATAAGCCCTCTGTATCTCTACATCTACCTTCCCACTACTATAACCCTTCTCCAGGAATTTGTGCCCGTTGTCCAAAATCCTGTTGGTGTATTATGATGCAGCCAAAGAAATTGGCTGCAAAGGACTGAACAATGGTGGCAGCAATCGACAGGAATTAACCTGCTCCAGTGTGTGGGTTTAAAGTAGGTTTTGATTTCAAATTGTTGATTAATAATCACTATCTACAGGTCAAGGAAGTGTATTTTTTCTCTACTTGCTTTGTAGGTCAAGGATATGCCCCTATCGTTAGTATTAAGTTGGGAGAAAAACTCTGCAAGGAGTCAGGGTGACCATTCCATAGGAGGAGGATGTCATCTATGTATCTGGCCCAAAGGACCAATTCAGGTCTTCTCTGAGCATAGACAGCATTCTCCAACCACCTGGCCATGAACAAATTGGCCAGGCTGCGGGCAAACTTAGCCCCCATAGCAACACCCTTTTGATGTGTAGCTAGTTGAATTAATGAAATCGCAGAGGATATTGAAGCACAATTGATAAAGAGAATTAAGGAGTCACGATGGTACAGGCTGACGTGTCTACTGATGTTGACAACAAGGCAACAATGCTTGTTTTTGTGCGATATGTTTTCCAGGAGGATGTCCATGAGGATATGCTATGTACACTCTTCTTGCCAACCAACACCACAGCTGCAGAATTGTTCAAGTCTTTAAAATATTATATGTCAGGAAAACTGAATTGGTCATTTTGTGTTGGTATATGCATGGACGGAGCTGCTGCCATGACTGGACGGCTTTCTGGTTTTAATACTCGGGTCAAGAAGGTTGCTCCATAGAAAAATGCTGGCTAGCCGAAAAATGTCACCTGAACTGAACGACGTTTTAGAGACTGTGATGCCCTTAACTCACGTCTGTTCAAACAGCTCTGTGAGGAGATGGATGCAGAGCACACATGTCTTCTCTTATACACAGAAGTGAGATGGGTTTTGAAAGGTAGATCACTGAACAGAGTGTTTGATTTACTGAGCCGCTCCAGAGATTTCTCTCTGAAAAACAGTCACAACTTGCAGCACATTTCAGTGTCACAGAATGGGTCACAAAACTTGCTTACTTGTGTGACATATTTAACCTGCTCAACAAACTCAATCTGTCACTTCAGGGGAGAATGAGAACTGTGTTCAAGTCGGTAGATAAAGTGGCTGCATTCAAGGCCAAACTGGAATTATGGGGGCGACGAGTAAACAATGAGATTTTTGACAAGTTTCCAACATTATCAGAGTTCTTGAAAGAGACTGAGCCAGAACTTTCTTTCACCCAGCTGGTGCATGATCACCTCTCTCAGCATTGCTCCCCAACCTCAAAATACCCCCAAACTGGGAAGGAATGGATCCGTGACCCATTTGTGAATAAGCCAGGTGAATACACTCTGTCTGTGCTAGAAGAGGATCAACTGCTTGAGATCGCAAATGATGGTGGCAGTAAAAGTATGTTTTAGATTACTTCAAACCTCCATACGTTCTGGATTAATGTCAAGGCAGAATATACTGCGATTGCCACAACAGCACTGAAAAGCCTGCTGCCATTTCCAACATTCTATCTTTGTGAAGCTGGGTTTTCTGCATGACAGCAACTAAAATGAGTTTACGGAGTAGATTGGACATAAGCAACATACTTCGAGTGTCACTGTCTCCTATCACCCCAAGGTGGGACCGCCTAGTTGCAGTAAAACAAGCTCAGGGCTCCCACTGATTCTGCATTCTGGTGAGTTAAACTATTTCATTTTATATTCCAATGTAATAGAAATAACGTTCTTCAGTCATCCTGACACCCATAACACTGTCTAGTTGCAGGGAAACAAGCTCGAGGCTCCCACTGATTCTACATTAATATAAATAATGCGCTTTAATCGTCCTGATATTATGGTATCAGGATAATTGAACCGCTAACACAACACATCGCGATTCCTCTCCCCCTCCTACCAGGCCTTGGAAAAATATTCTTCCACAAAACCGGTCCTTGGTGCCAAAAAGGTTGGGGACCACTGTTGTAGATAACATTTGCTCTCAAACCAGAAGTAATTGTGCTTGGTAGCAAACTGCAATAATTGATTAACAAAATTTTGTTGTATTAAAGTGAGAAAAGATATCCATCCTCAGAAAGATAATACCTGACTGCTTTCAAATCCAGATGAAGGGGCTATACATGTATATAATAAGGCCACAGCTTCCATGGCCAACAAATAGTTCTCCTGAAGGTCAATGCTTTCTAAAAGTTTGATAGTATCTTTGGTTGTCCTTCAGATACAAATGTATTTTCTTTACCAAATGTTGTAAAGAGTAGTGTATAGGGGAGCTCCATCTTTACAGGGTAAAATCGCTCCTAATGTTATTAACCCCCCGTGAGAACTACATTTTTCCATTTAGTCAGTTATTACCCTTGCCATAGGTGTAATGTTTGCCGCCATAATTACTGTGGGAGAAAAAAGACTGATGTGTTTGAATCCACAGTCACTAATCACAAGTACCAGATGAAACAATTCTCCCACCTGAGAAGGACTGTACAACCTTTCTCTGTAAGAGTAAATGAACATATTGCCAGTATTAAAAACTACGCTACAATAATAAGGATGCTAGGAGTCCTTTATGAGCTTCTCATTATAAACAAATATGTGCCCCCTTGGAGAGGTAGGTACAATATACATTTAGAAAAATTCTGGATTTATGAATTGAAGTCCTACTGCCCATATGGAATGAATGTGGAGTAGGACATCAATGCCTTTATAAATACTTCATGGATTTTTATATTTCTATTCCTTTTTGATACATTTTGGATATCCGATTCATAATTAGCAATTGTACTTATAATTTACATTAATTGGGGGATTTACCTATCTAAAGGATCTAACATGGGGTTGTAAATGAATACATTTAATTGAATTCATTTATTTTAGTTTTATGCTCTGTTCATATAGTCTGATCATTTAGGTGTATGATTGGTATTTTTTGGCACCATTCTAATTGTTATGCCGCGTACACACGATCAAACAAGCGGGTGGAAAAGTCCGGCAAACTCAAGTCCGCCGGACAATCCCCCCGTGTGTAGCCTCCGGCATACTTTTTTGACCCGAAAGTACGGCGGACTTAGAATGTAGTTTTACACTCCAATCTTCCCGCCGGACTCGCATTTCGGCGGACAATCCGGTCGTGTGTATGCCAGTCCGCCGTACTTTTGAAATGAATGGACTTTTCCCGCCCGGAGAAAAGTCCGCTCATTTCGAGCGGGTCTCCAGGTAGGCGGGGCCCGTGAAGGATACGTCGCTGGCCCCGCCGCCTGGTATGGACTTAAAGGGGAACCCCAACGCCGAAAAAAATCGGCGTGGGGGTCCCCCCAGGTCCACATCAGACCCTTGTCCGAGCACGCTACCCGGCCGGCCAGGAAAGGGGGGGCGAGTGAGCGCCCCCCCCTGAGCCGTATCAGGCCGCGTGCCCTCAACATGGGGGGTGCCTTGGGGAAGGAGGGGCCGCCCCCACCCCAAAGCACCTTGTCCCCATGTTGATGAGGACAAGGGCCTCTTCCCGACAACCCTGGCCGTTGGTTGTCGGGGTCTGCGGGGGGCTTATTGGAATCCGGGAGCCCCCTTTAATAAGGGGGCCCCCGGATACCGGCCCCCCACCCTATGTGAATGAGTATGGGGTACAATGTACCCCTACCCATTCACCTGTAAAATAAAGTACAAATAAAAACACAACACACAAGGGTTAAAATAGTTTATTGCACAGCTCCGGGGGTCTTCCGTCTTCGGGGGTCTTCTCGCCGGACTCCTCCGCTATCTTCTTGTAGCTCTTTTACTAGCGGAGGAGCCTGGCTTTCTTCCTCTCCGCCGCCCTACTTCCGACTTCGGGGGTCTTGTCCCCCTTTTCGGTTCTTCTGCCGGGCCACCGCGCCTTCTTCTAGCTCTTTTACAGGCGGTGGAACGGTTTTCTGCCGCCGCTGCCTTCCGTTCTTCTCTTCTTCAGATGTTGCCTCGCCGAGTCCTCCGCTCACAATGACGGGGACCAGGCACGCGGCGACTTATATAGGGACAAGGGGCGGGGTCTTCGGTTGGTGTCACATGGGTTGATATCACATCAACCCATGTGACATCAACCCATGTAAAATCAACCCATGTGACATCAACCGAAGACCCCGCCCCTTGTCCCTATATAAGTCGCCGCGTGCCCGGTCCCCGTCATTGTGAGCGGAGGACTCGGCGAGGCAACATCTGAAGAAGAAGAAGAAGAAGAAGAGAAGGACAGAAGAACGGAAGGCGGCGGCAGCGGCGGCAGCGGCGGCAGCGGCGGCGGCAGAAGACCGGACCACCGCCTGTAAAAGAGCTAGAAGAAGGCGCGGTGGCCCGGCAGAAGAACCGAAGAGGGGGACAAGACCCCCGAAGTCGAAAGAAGGGCGGCGGCGAGGAAGAAAGCCGGGCTCCTCCGCTAGTAAAAGAGCTACAAGAAGATAGCGGAGGAGTCCGGCGAGAAGACCCCCGAAGACGGAAGACCCCCCGGAGCTGTGCAATAAACTATTTTAACCCTTGTGTGTTGTGTTCTTTTTTGTACTTTATTTTACAGGTGAATGGGTAGGGGTACATTGTACCCCATACTCATTCACAGAGGGTGGGGGGCCGGTATCCGGGGGCCCCCTTATTAAAGGGGGCTCCCGGATTCCGATAAGCCCCCCGCCCGCAGACCCCGACAATCAGCGGCCAGGGTTGTCGGGAAGAGGCCCTTGTCCTCATCAACATGGGGACAAGGTGCTTTGGGGTGGGGGGGCCGCGCGGCCCCCCTTCCCCAAGGCACCCCCCATGTTGAGGGCACGTGGCCTGGTATGGCTCAGGAGGGGGGGGCGCTCGCTCGCCCCTCCTTTCCTGGCCGGCCGGGTAGCGTGCTCGGACAAGGGTCTGATGTGGACCTGGGGGGACCCCTACACCGATTTTTTTCGGCGTTGGGGTTCCCCTTTAAGTCCATACCAGGCGGCGGGGCCAGCGACGTATCCTTCGCGGGCCCCGCCTACCTGGAGACGCGCTCGAAATGAGCGGACTTTCCTCCGCGTGTGTGGGCGAGTCCGTTCATTTCAAAAGTAGGGCGGATAGTACGGCGGACTTAGTACGCCGTATTAGTCCGCTGAAAAAGTGCCGTGTGTGGGCAAGTAGCCCGTTCGGAAAGTCCGACGGACAGTCTGGCGGGAAGTCCGCCAGACTAAGTACGTCGGACAGACGGCTACGTGTGTACGCGGCTTTATGGTCACGATACTGTTGACCATTATTAGTATCTTGATTTATCATTAATTTTTATCAATATTTTGTTTTTGTTTCAATTCCAGTTTTGTACAGTAGATGCCTCTCTATCTTTTGATGGGAGGTCTGGTTTACACATTCTTTAATTTTACGTTAAATAATAATATTTATCTACATGGGTAATTTATAATAAGTTATACTTTTTAAAGCATGGGTTCTTATTGTATAATCTTGTTTCTTTGAATTATATACTATGGGATAACAAGTAGGAACCATTCAGTGGTGTTATTCTGATTAAAACCTTTTGCATAGAGATGAGGTTTGGAGCGCATTTTGGTCATCTTCCTGGTTTGAGATGACTATGATCCAGACGACGCATGCATGTCTCTTCAAGTTATTATGAGATCTAGGTTTGAGGCGACGCATGTGTGGTCATCTTGGTCAGATCGAGGATTGAGGTGCACGCCAGACGTCATCTTGGAGATACTCCCGGAGAGATATGTAATATGTTAATAATCTCCACAGGCTTGGTACTCAATTTGTAAACTTTTATTGGATGAACCATTTATATATATGCAATGACCAGTTTGGACTCTTACCCTAGATGATATCTTATTAGGCAAAACGCATCGAGTCGAGTCTTATCCATGCCATTGCGTACCACACTTTTGTGACTATATTTGGGGTATGATTAGATGAGCGCTGTAACTTCTTGCTTGATGTAAGTGTTCTGTACTTTAAAAAAAAAATTGCATTGGTGGTTTTACACTATGTGGAGGTATTTTATCTTTTATGATTGTACGCGTGTTTAACCCTTCCTTGGGTGGTGGATGTACACACCATGGTGACTTCTTAAATGGACACTTGTAGCTACTATTAACAGCAATTGGGAAGAACACTTGTGGCTTCTATTATATGGACTTTTTGCACTTATTCATTAGATTTTTTGCACTTATAGGCACCCTGAACTTTTTAATGAATAAATATATTTAGTCATGTACTAAAATTCATACATCTTTATGTCTATTTCAGTTTGTTTTACTCTGCATTGTCACTTTGCATAATTCATTATGTGTACATTGTATGGCTCCATAAAGCTAGTCAAACATGTCAGCTTATTCAATCAGGTAGTGCTAAAAGTATTTTGATAGACTTTGGCACTTGGGTTCCCTGGCCCCCAGTCTCCAGTTAGGTGCCTACTTTCAAAAGTAGATAAATGTGCTGTGGAAGTGTAACACCAAAAAGGGTTAAACCATCATCTTATCGAAAGTAATCATAAGTGTGAATGATTCAAATAACAATCATGTGCAGAGAAATTATAAGTATGAACAATTCATAAAGCATTAATTAAAAAATTCACACTGAAAGTAACAAAGTAATACAAATATTCAAATAAAAAAAATCTACAAAGTGCAAACAGTCCATAGTGAAATTAAATTAACTATCAAAGCATATTCCCAGTATAAGTATGAAGGAGACCATAGTTTTTATGCCACCAATCCTGTGGTGCAGGGAGGGTATATTAAAACTGGTGTCCAAGTAATTAAACCTCCACCAAAGGGTGAATTACAAATTCGCCAGAACTAATGGCTGCCATCACTGCAGCAAAAACACCTTACAGCATATATGGGAATCCCTCTGGAAATCTTGCAGCATGTCATGCACACAGACGGCTCTAGATAGAGTCCAGCTGGAGATAAAGAAAGCTCGCCAGGAGCCCAAATGGGATTTCATAGTTTAGTAGGTTTATTGTTTCAAAGATAAAAGCAATATAAAACAGAGTAAAAACACTCACTTGGGCAGCTGCTGGCGATATGGTATCGCACAGCAGCAAAACATCAGTGCCAAATGCCAAGCCCCAACGTGTTTCGTCTAATGGGACGTTATCAATGGGGATGGATGGTGGGAAAATAGTCCTCAGCCCTCTATAAGCTCTAACTAGTGCAACTTGGAGCTAATACAGGGTTTCCTTCAGTGCTTCAGAGGGCTGCACAGAGCAGTGGTGTGCAAAGAAAAAGTAGTTGTGTGGTGCTAGTAAGAACCAATCAAAACAATAAAATAGGCTTGTTGTTTATCATATGCTATGGGTTAAAACACCTTTTAAAAAAAGTCAGGGAGAAACATAAATTTATTATTATTTAGTAATATTAATTAAACATTAGTTTAACAACAAATAAGCTTATATTTTTATATTTGAAAACTGTATACAGTGATGAATTGTATATATTCCAATCTGAATGCATACTGATCTGTGAACTGCAAGCTGTGATAAGACACTCCCTGATCATTTCTCATGAAGATATAATGCTGAGTATGCGGCTGGGAGTGAGCCTGCAAATTGAACAATCAGTGCTAAGTAGGTTTAAGTCCAAATGAAGAATGCCAGTGGAAATAACTCTGGGGACTTTTTAACAGATGGACACTTGTAAATCTAATAGGATTTCCTACTGCCTAAGGTGAAATGAAGACTGTCTCATTAAACTGTCTGCAGGCCACTGTGCACCATGTTGCTTATTCGAATAGCAGCAAAACAGCCTACACAGCAGCACATACAGCTATTTATTGTAATTTGCAATATGCAACATATGTAGGGAGCCAGCAATATACATCATAGTAAAGACTTAAACAAAGGCTAAATGTTTATTATTTATTGAGTAGATATATTGTGGTTCCAGAAAAGGGTTTTAAGAATGAAGACTACACAGCCTCAAATGTATTTTTGTGAAATAACTAGCAACCAATAGATGACCGTTTAGGTAGCTTAACCACTTCTCAACCGCCTCACGTACATATACATCAGTAGGTTGGCAGCCCTGCGCAAAAAGACTTACAGGTACATCGGCTACTTTAAGAGCCTTAGCAGGCCCGCTGATGAAGAAATTTGTTTTTCTTTTTAACCGCTTTGCGCCCGCCCTATAGCCGAAATACGGCTACAGAACGGACGCTAACAGACAGCGTGTGCGAAGGGAGAGATCAACGGCTGCAGCGGCCGTAAGTTAAAAAAAAAAGGTAAAAAGTGCCATCCGCCCCAGTGTCATCCTCCCCCAGTGCCATCCGCCCCAGTGCCATCCTCCCCCAGTGCCATCCTCCCCCAGTGCCATCCGCCCCAGTGCCATCCTCGCCCCAGTGCCATCCTCGCCCCAGTGCCATCCACCCCAGTGCCATCCTCCCCAGGGCCACCTGCCCCCAGTGCCACCTGTTAGTGCTATCTGTTCCCAGTGCCACCTGTTAGTGCTATCTGTCCCCAGTGCCACCTGTTGTCAGTGCCATTTGTCCCCAGTTCCATCTGTCATCAGTGCCACGTATAAGTGTCATCTGTCATCAGTGCCATGTGTCATCAGTGCCACATAGTGCCATCTGTCATCAGTGCCACATATTAGTGCCATCTGTCATCAGTGCTATGCATCAGTGCAATTTGTCATCAGTGCCACCTGTCAGTGTCACGTGCCATCTGTTGTCAGTGTCACGTGTCATCAATGCCACTTATCAGTGCCATCTGTCATCAGTGTCACGCGTCATCGGTGCCACGTATTAGTGCCATCTGTCATCGGTGCCACGTATTAGTGCCATCTGTCATCAGTGCCACTTATTAGTGCCATCTGTCATCAGTGCCACGTATTAGTGCCACGTGTCATCAGTGCCACGTATCAGTGCCATCTGTCATCAGTGCCACATATAAGTGCCATCTGTCATCAGTGCCACATATTAGTGCCATCTGTCATCAGTGCAACGTGTCATCAGTGCCACGTATAAGTGTCATCAGTGCCACGTATCAGTGCCATCTGTCATCAGTGCCACGTGTCATTGTCCTGGTGCTCCAGGGCCTTCAAAAGTGTAATAGGTAGTCAACAAGTTAGATGTGTAATTTATGCTCCTAGAACATGTGACGGCGCTCCCTGCATGTTGGGCCTCTCTATGTGGCCAGGCTGTGAAAAAGTCCCACACATGTGGTATTTTAATACTCAGGAGGAGTAGCAGAATTTTTTGGGGGGTGTCATTTGTGGTATACACATGTCACGTGAGAGAAATAACCTATTACAATGACAATTTTGTGGGAAAAAAATCTTAATTTTGCAAAGAATTGTGGGAAAAAATTACAACATCAAAAAGCTCACCATGCCTCTTACTAAATACCTTGGAATGTCTACTTTCCAAAAAGGGGTCAGTTGGGGGGTATTTGTACTTTCCTGACTTGTCGCAAGAAGTGAGATAGTCCATCAGTACATCAGATGTGATCAATTTTGTGCGATTCGCACCACAGCTTGTAGACTAACTTTCTCAAAGACTAAATAATATCCACTAATTTGGGTTATTTTTACCAAAGATATGTAGCAGTATAAATAGTGGCCAAAATTTATGACGAAAAATTTATAATTTGCATAATTTTGTCACAGAAACAAAGAAATATGCGGTTTTTTTTTTCAAAATTTTTGGTCTTTTTTCATTTATAGTGCAAAAAATAAAAACCCCAGAGGTGATCAAATACCACCAAAAGAAAGCTCTATTTGTGGGAAAAAAAAGGACAAAAAATTAATTTGGGTACATGTTGCATGACTGAGTAATTGTCATTCAAATTGTGAGAGCACCAAAAGCTGAAAATTGGTCTGGGCAGGAAGGGTGTTTAAGTGCCCAGTAAGCAAGTGGTTAAATGGGGATATTTATTACAGCAAAACTAAAAAATATTGTTTTTTTTTTCAAAATTGTTGATCTTTTTTTGTTTATAGAGAAAAAATGAAATAAAATAAAAAACTGCACAGGTGATCAAATACCACCATAAGAAAGCTCTATTTGTGGGGAAAAAAGGACGCCAATTTTGTTTGGGTACCACGTCGCACAACCACGAAATTGTCAGTTAATGCGATGCAGTGCCATATCACAAAAAAATGGCCTGGTAAGGAAGGGTGCAATACCAATACCTGGGGCTGAAGTGGTTAAGCAGACTGATTCTGGATTTTATCTGCAGTATAAGAAAATGGTTGCCCCTTTCTAGCTTCACATAACAACAATGGGTAGGGCTTATGAACCTATCTAACCTTCTTCCTTCTAGATCTGGACCGCTTATTATTTGAATTACCGTATTTATCGCTGTATAACACACACTTTTTACCCCTTAAAATCAGGGGAAAATTGTTTGTGCACTGTGTTATACACTGATCCCTGTTGTCTCTGAGGGAAGAGGAGCGAGCACCGCTGAATTAGCACTGGGTACACAGGAGATCATGGTTCTGTGTAATTCAGTGGTGCTTGCTCCTCCTCTTCCCTCGGAGACAGCAGGGATAATCCAAAACTGGCGAGGCTGCAATGATGGGAAAGGTGAGGCTGCAGATGGGCGCTGAACAGGCTGCATTGTTGGTCAGTTTATAGGCTGCTGTAGTTTCATGGTGTCATGTGTTGTTCTGTATGCACAGCCCATAGTAGAGTAAATCTTCACATTCGAGGGTCAGAATTTTCTGTTTATGTAGAAACTAGGGTTGGATTGATACCACTTTTTTAAAACTGAGTAAAAGTACAGCCACTTTTTTTTAAGTACTCGCCAATACTGATTACCGATACTTTCTTTAATGTCATTTGATAGTGGCACTAATATGGAGGACTGATGGGCACTGACGAGGCATGGTCTGTGTCAGTAGTTTTTTTTTTATTTTTACAATTTTTTTTATTATTATTTTTTACAAATTATATATTTTTGTTACACATTTTTTTACAATGCTTTCTTTTTTGGTGGGGGTGTCAGTTTTTTTTTAATTTTTATTTTTTTTATTACTTTAAAAATTTTACTTTTAAATATTTATTTATTACGTTTCCTTTCTATTTTATTTTTTATTTTTTTAAATCAACCCTGTTGGGGAGGGGGGCTTTGGTGAGATGTCAGGGGTCTATACAGACCCCTGACATCTCCCTTTTGAGACAAGGAAAGGGACTGAGGACACATATTTCCCAGTCCCTTTCGCAGCAGCCTCAGCTGCACTGAAGATGAATGGAGAGGGGACAGATTCTCTTCTCCATTCATAAACAGAAGCAGAGTAAACACACTTTACGATGCTCAGTTATGAATAGACAGAGTCAGTGACTGTCCGTTCAGAAAAGAAAGGAGTCGATAAATGACATATATACTGACTCATTCCTCCGCTCTCCATACTGACAGTTCAGGGACAGAGGGGGCTAAAGAGCACAGAGGGGGACCGGAGGAGAACGGGGGGAACCGGATGAGCACACAGAGTAGCACACAGAGGAGGGCACAGAGGGGGGTCGGAGGAGGACATAGAGGAGCACACGGAGGAGGAAACAGAGGAGCACATGGAGGAGAACACAGAGGGGGACTGGAGGAGGCCACAGAGGAGGACAAGATGGGGATTGGAGGAACACATGGAGGACACATAGGAGGACGCATAGGAGGACACAGAGGGGGACCGTAAGAGGACACAGGGACGATCAGTACAGCCATGGGGGGAGTTATAATCACCAATCACCCTGCATAGCTTTCAATAAAGCAGATGACAGCTGTGGGAGGGAGAGGAGGAGAAGGGGCTGTCAGATGCTTTATTGACAGTTTCAGCACCAGAGTCCCAGGTATGAGGTAACCTCCTCCCTCCCCGACTAGGAGGCTACCCTCAAGGGCCACTGACAGCCTCCTTAGCATTCCATCTCCAGCTTCCACCTGTACTCCACACTGCCCCTGCTTGCCTGACTCTGAGTATTTATGAAGGGCCTACCCCCATCCAGCCCACTTCACTGAGGATTGGCTGGGGCCCTCCTTAATACTCCAGGCAGCTCCTCCTAACCTCACTTCCATTCTTTTGTAAACTTCTCCAAGGTTCTAGCAAGTAGGGGTAGGTACCCGAAGTGCTGCCTCCCTGAATCACTCACCCTGACCCGGATTTAAAACACAGACTTGGTTGGTAGCCAAGCCTAACAATTTTACCTACAGTACAGAAAAAACCATGTACACTTATGGCACACTAGACTAGAGGGTGCTACACTCAGAATTGAAAAATGTACAATATGGCACTAAATGGAAACACTATGACATTACCCACTTATATCATATATTTGACAATAGCACATTGTGTCCCTTCTCAGACCTACAGGTTAAATTTCACCTTCCACAGTCCATGTACTTCCACTACCTTGAATTGCAACATGCTATCAGGGCACAACCAGGGGCTGATATTTGGATACAGCCGCCTACCCTGATATTTAGTTATATGTATGACACAATTGGGGTTATTTACGAAAGGAAAATCCACTTTGCACTGCTAGTGCACTTGAAAGCGCACTGAAAGAGCACTTGGAAGTAAAGTCGCTGTAGATCCAAGGGGCACATGCAAGAAAAATAAAAAAACTGCATTTTAGCTTGCACATGATTGAATGATAAAATCAGCAGAGCTTCCACTAATTTCAGATCTACCCCTTATATTTAGAGTGATTGCACTTCCAAGTGCACTTTCAAGTGCACTTGCAGTGCAATGTGGATAGTCCTTTCATAAATAACCCCCAATATCTTATAAGGGATTCATATTCAGATGTTACTGAATGCTTGTAAACATTTTCCTGAAAGATTATCCATTTAGAGCAACTACTAGATGGGAGAAGGATGTGGGATTTTTTGAGGAGGAACAATGAGAGGAGGCATTGTTGGCGGTGCAACAGTGTTCCCTTAATGTTACACAGTGACTCTCTCACCTTTATATTCTCCTTGGAGTCCACTTTACCCCATTGAGGTTGTTTACTAATTGGGGTTCGGAATGGCTAAAGCTGCTGCACACAGAATCTGGTGCAGCTATGTATAGTAACCAATCAGCTTCTAGATTTTATTGTCAAAGCTTAACAGGTCAAGCTAAAGTTACAAGCTGATTGGTTACTATGCACAGATGCACCAGATTCTGTGTGCGCCAGATTTAGTAAATCTGCCCCAATGTGTTTGAGATGCCGTAGAGAGCATGGTGATCTGATATACCTTTTATGGAGGTGTCAAAATGAAATAGCTATTGACTAGGCGTTATTAGTACCCTAAATAGGGTCTTTCAGCTTACAATTCAAGAAGACCCCAAACAATGTCGATTGGGTATACTAAAAGGCATCCAAACTAAGAAACACGCAAAACAAGTAAAAGGCAGGGCACACTTCCAGTCCTGTAAGCCAACTCTAATGCAGTGGAAATCGCAGACCTCCTTAACTTGAAAGAATGGGTAACCCAGATGGGTGATACGCTAAGGCTAGAACAATACTTTTCTCAACATACTGGGTGCTCTCGTAAGTTTAAAAAACGATGGGCCCCATGGCTTGGTACTCCTGGATTGTCCTCGACAAATGTAATTATGGTTAGGCTACTATAAAGGTGTATGTGGTTATTCTTTCTTGTGTCTGCCCTTAAATGGCTATTTTATACTTATTTGATATGTAATTGATGTCTCTGTTTGTACATGGTAGATGCCAGCTATGCCAAGGTTACTGTGGAATTGTTTTGCAGATTGGATTTATTATCCTGTCTTGTAGCTTGTATTCCCTAAATGTTTCATTTCATGTTTCAAAATTGTATCACGGGGTGGGGATTCTCACTCCATAAAACCATACAATGTTAAATGTGAGATTTCTTTGGATCCTGTTTGGAGAGTTCTGCTGCACACTCTGCTTAGGAAGGTAAACTGATACCATAAGTGTTCCTTTGGAAGTAGTCCTGTGGACCAGTTTACAGGTCACAAGCTACATAGTTCAGCTAGTACAGATCAGCTGGTTTGCTTAATCTAGGTTCAGAGTAAATCAGCACAATCCATTGCAAGTTCTGACTTGTGTTATCCACTTGACTCATCTTTACAAGCTACAACTAAATACAATTTTACATGTTACAAAATGGACTTGCTGCTATTTAACCACCTGACCCCCGGAAGGTTTTACCCCATTCATGACCAGACCATTTTTTTGTATTCAGCACTGTTACTTTAACTGGCATTTGCTCGGTCATGCAACATTGTACCCACATTTAATATATATTTTTTTACACACATAGAGCTTTCGTTTGGTGGCATTTGATCACCGTTTATTTTTTATTATATAAATGAAAAGAAGACTGAAACTTTAGAAAAAATGTTTTGTACTTTCTGTTATAAAAAATATCCAATAAAATCAAATTTCTTCAGAAATTTAGGCTAAAATTTATTCTGCTACATGTTGCAAGTAGTGGCAGTGATTGGGGCTAACGCTGTGTTTTTGGAGAGACTATAGTATTTAGGAGACTAGTATTATTCTGATCGTGAGCAGTATATGGACCCAGACAGACACTATACTACTAATGCTGATCAGCAAATTATAATGTGACTGTGATAGTATGGTGGGCAATCAGGGACTGGCACTAACTGACACTCGCTGGGAGTGATGCTAACTGACTCTAACTGACACTATTTGGTTTTGCTAGTGATGCTAATACAATGATTAATGATAATACTGTGCACTGTCACTGTACTAATGACACTAGCTGGGTGACAGGGGTAATCAGGAGGGCAATCAAAGAGCTAACTGTAAGCATAGCAAGACTTCCTGTTTTGAGCTCTGAACGGTAAGTGAAATCAGGGAGAAAAAAACAGCCAGATGTGTGCTGTGATTGACCACAGCAATCAGCAGGTTCACAGCCAAAATCATTGGCTGGGAGCCTGGTTATGAACTTGTGCTGTGTTCAGGGGGTGTGTTTGGCAGAAGCGTGTGTGCCTGTAAACCAGGAAGTTCCCACGCAACGTATGGGTACATCACGGAGGAACACCAAAGATGCTAACCAGCAGTAATAGTTAGATTGTTGGTCAGCAACTGGTTAAATGTAGGAATGCTCTTTAATTATTTAATTCATTCATTCGTTCAATCTTTAATACATTCATTTTATTTTGAATCTTACAAAGAAATTTAATTCATTTTCAATTTCTAGGACTGTCCAGTAATTGATGTACAGTTGGCAATACTGTGAGGAAGTGAGAGCAGACATGAGTTTTTAGGTATTTGCCAATCTTATTAGCAGCATTTTCATTGCAAAGTAAGGTGGTAGCATGTTTACTGTCAGTGGTCTCAGGATATTTTAGTAGAATATCCGACTTTCCTATTACAAAGCAGCTCCTGACATGCACCGAATCCCAGTAGCATGTTTTTGATAGTGGGTCAGTTTCCTGAGCTTGTAACTTCTTTATTATATTATTAATGTTATTATTATAATACAGGATTTATATAGTGCCAACAGTTTGCACAGCACTTTAGAAAATAAAGAGATAGTACAGTTACAATACAATGCAAGACAAGAGGATTAGGAGAACCCTGCTTGTGAGACCTTACAATCTACATATGGATCAACAACCACTGATATACAAACCTGTCATAAAATACATCTATCATGTCTTCCCCTCTATTACTTTTCCTGTGCAGAAAAGGCAGACAAATGCAATAATTGGCGAAGATGGCATTTTGCCCTTAATAGCCATCTATTTCATTTGGCAGCTTGTGGCTAATAGGATTGTTATTTACTCCTTTCACGAAAGGTACTGAATAGTGTGAAATGCACTAGTCAATAACGTTGGATAGCTAAATAAATAATGCTTATCTTATTTTTCTGACAAATCCTTCTGGATCAGAAAATATAAATAACACTGTTCTATTTTCAGCTTAGTGATCTGGAAAATGTAATTTCCTGGGCTAGGATTTCAGAGATCCACTGTGGGAAATTTTTTAGGAGAGGCTGTGCTTATGGTTAATCATCAAACGAAAATGTAAGTTTTGATTTTTTAGTTATATGTAAAATTTAAATGCTGACTCATTATGATATAACTTAAAGAGCTGGGTACAGCCTGAACAAATTAAGGACACAGCAGGCTTCTGTATAATAATTCTAGACCTTTACTAATTTGCCAACAATTTTTGACAAACTTTTCATCTTCTAGAGGAAAAATTAATTGTTTTTACCACCAGAAGAGATTCGTTTTCATTTTAAAGCACCTGGGATAAGAAGCATTGTCCTGCTCTAAGGCCATCCTCCTACTAATCATACATGTAACCCTAACACTAACCCTTCCTGAAACCCTGTTCCTCCTGCTAACCCTTCCTGTAAGCCTAATACTCATGCTAACCTGCCCTGTAACATTAAGCCCCACACTAAAGCTGTGTATACACATTGCGTTTTTTTATTCAAACAGGCGGTTGAACGTAAAAAAAAACTCACAGATTCCTGCGTCCACGTAAGCAATGGATGCAAGGATCTCTCCTGCTGCGATATTGTATTCTGAAAGTGGGGTTAACCCCACATAAGAAAACACAGATCAGCACTGCAGCCATTAGCTATTTTGTATCTCGAAGATGAGATGGTATACTGGTGACTAGAAGTTGTAATAGGGTATCTACCAGACTGCCTAATGGTTCCCCATGATTAAGCTCCGGGGGAGTGGAGCAAATCGTGTCGGGGACAAGGCCTGGTTGGAGTCCAGGCTGAGGTTGTCACTCTCATCACCATTGTAGGACTGCATGGATGTGCAGCATTAGGGATCACCTCTTTCTTCTCCCTTGAGTTATAGCTAAGAGCCAGGACAGGTTCTGTCCCTTGCCAGCACTCCCTGCAATGGAGGTGGAGTCCACATATATTCCCTATGTCGGCGAGCCTAAGTGGCACACAAAGCAACGTCGGGGGTCACAGTGAGTCCCTCCTTATAACCCTTACTCTCACACTAACCTCAATCTTTCCCATAGCCAAACACTAACCCTCTCTAATGTAAAATTAACCACTCCTGCACTGCAATTTCTTAGACAAACCCTTTCTGAACTAAAGGATACCAGCATCAAGATTCTGGCGCCAGTGTCTACTGACAGAACCCTAACATTGACAGTGTAGTAGTCACAAAAAATTTATTTAATAAATATTTAAATCCTCCATTCTGCATGAATTCAGGTAAATAAGTTCTGAACACCCGTAACAAAGTGCGAAAATGGCAGTTTTAAGGTGCCAAATGAATCAATTGAAACAAAATCAAAATTTACAAGATTTTATTAAATAAACATTAAAAAGTATGGTAAAATCAACATATGAAAATTCATACGATTGTAGAACATGGTATTTTCAGCTCTACATGTTTCACCATCAGCATGGCTTCCTCAGGAGCTTATTATAAACCTTGTGTACAATATCACTATAAATAGAGAAAACAACATTAAGTATATTTAATCAACATAAGATACATAATTTATTTATAAGGACCATAAAGGTTTATTAAAGATATACAGAAGATTTTATATATATATATATATATATATATATATATATATATATATATACACACACATATACACAATCAATTATAGGTCATCTGATGAATGAACTCTCACCCAAACTGCAACCACCCCTCCAAA
The DNA here is from genome assembly GCF_037356315.1 of Lithobates pipiens. Classification (NCBI taxonomy): domain Eukaryota; kingdom Metazoa; phylum Chordata; class Amphibia; order Anura; family Ranidae; genus Lithobates; species Lithobates pipiens. The sequence goes on from NW_027507764.1 coordinate 141,354,293, forward strand.
GGACTACCAGAACCCCCAAATGGACAGTCTTTGGCAAAGTATAAGTATATCACAGAGAGGACATGTACCCCTTAATTGAACCTGCAAGGAGACATCACTATTTAGGTTTGGACAAACTAAATTATTTCTGATGATATAAGATTGATCCATTTCCCCCTACCCTGCATTTGTGGAGAACCCAGGGAAGTAGAAAATGGCCTCACTAAGCAAAAACCACGTCAGAAAAAACAAACAAAATGCATGGCTTGAGGAAACTGTAATCTGAAAGGATATATAATATGGTAATGCATATCTGACTCAGTAAGCCCACTCATTCAGGATAACCTCAAGTGTTAATTTTGTCTCACCTAGACACATTAAACTTTGAGTGCCAAAACGGCAACGTTTCTTTATCTATGGCATTAACAGACCAGCAGGACAGGATAAATCCAAATCATTAGCCAAGACAATGAACAGGAAACAAGGCTCCTGTAAATGACAATAAGATCAATTGACTTCAGACAAGCTCAAAACCTATATCTGTCTCATAAAAGAGCAGCCTGTCATAGATTGGCTTACCTTTGAAAGAAAAAACGTTCTGCTGCAGGGATCAAACACGGCGGATGGCTGCATCAGCAATAATGCCGCCATGAGGGTGTTTAAATATCCCCTACATCCCAGCGGTGTCTCATGTAACCGCCGGGATGCAGACATCCATTGGCTGTCCCTCCTTAACTCCCCACCCCCATCTCAATCAGAGCAGGGAATAGGATCTTGCGATAACACGCGATCAAAACACATCGGCCACGGCGTACCGCAAATGCGCAAGACAGCCGTGGCCATTTTGGAAAAACCCTCATTCCCTTAAACACGTATCGCTGCTGATCGCGCATGTGCGAAACAGCTGCCATTGTGACACAAATCCCCCACTGTAAGTAAGATGGTTTGGGGAGGCAGAAGGAGGAAAGGACAGGGGAACATCAATGAGGAAATAACCCGCCTACAAACCCAAGAGCTCCATCAACCCACCCCACCCCGCCAAACAAAACAATGATGGCCAAAAGGGGAAAGCAATGTCAATCATTCTATTAAAGGGCAACTCCACCTGTAATCATTTAATCTATATATATATGCCTTCATATGTAATTTTAAATAGGGGAGAAGGCTATTCATTCATGTGGGGGAAAGAGACAAATAAGAGAACAGAATTGGCGCCATCCGAGCGTGAGGTGAAAACCAAAAAGAACTTCTGTCCCCACATCCATGGTGACGCCCTGGGTGTCTGTGTGACAACCCACTCCACCGAAGTGACCAGGGGCCCAAGCAGTCCACAAGGAACCTGGATGAACAGTTAAGGACAAATGTCAACCATCAAAGGACATTCACATCATTGTTTTAGTTCATATATAAAATTTGATACGTTGTAAAGATGCAGATAATCAAACATAGAAAACGAAAAAGAAAACCCACCCCTCCCCCTATTGTCCCACATCAACAAGTGAAAACATAAACAACTGACAAGTAAACTCCTTGTAGATTAAAGAGAATCAAACTCATTAAATGGTTTTAAACTTAGAGAATCATTCAGACCTGGATGTTTAGTAGCAGACAAATTAAAAATCCATTTAGTTTCTCATTATAGGAGTAACTTATCTACATCCCCTCTCCTTTCATTGATAGGAATATGCTCCAAAGCAAAAAACTTCATTTTAGTGCTGTTGAATTGGTGATAGAGCCCCATATGGCAGCTTATGGGGCTTTCAAATTTCTTGGCATGGTCCCCAATTCTATGGAAAAAGGGCCTCTTGGTTTTCCCAATGTAGAACATGCCCCATTGGCATTCCATATTGTACACAATACCAATCTATGTTCTTTCAGGTTACACATTCCAACCTCAAGCCATACGCGTTTTTTGTATTTTCTGATGTGGTTTTTGCTTAGTGAGGCCATTTTCTACTTCCCTAGGTTCTCCACAAATGCAGGGTAGGGGGAAACAGATCAATCTTAATCATCAGAAATAATTTAGTTTGTCCAAACCTAATTAGTGATGTCTCCTTGCAGGTTCAATTAAGGGGGTTAACAAGGTTTATAATAAGCTCCTGAGGAAGCCATATTGATGGCGAAACATGTAGAGCTGAAAATACCACAATCGTATGGATTTTTACATGTTGATTTTAACATTCTTTTTAATGTTTATTTAATAAAATTTTAATAATGTTTCTATTTTGGGGGGGTGGTGCCTTCTAATGAGACCCCCCCCCCCCCCATCCTTGGATAAAAAACGTATTGTTCCTTTCTGAAGTTCTGAATACCTGTTGGGAGGCCACATTAAAAGTAGCTAGGAGTCACATGTAGCATGCAGCATGAAAAGTCATAATATTATAGCAGAATGCTCCATGCATTTGATGACAGAAAACATTTTTATTCTAGAAACTGAAGAAACTCATGTTATTTAAAAATAAAGTGCCCACCTTTGAGTAAAGTGAATATGATTGAAAAAATGTCCACATAGTAAAGACCCCTTTACTTGGAAATTTAAATTGAAATTATTCACACCCTTTGTAGATGAGTAGAGTGACTCAAAAGGCTCTGTCTTATCAGAAGATAGATTGGGGACAGTGGACTAAGGGGAGGATCAGAGAAGACAGCCTTTTTACACAATGCAGAGGATTAACCCCTTAGGTTCCACAATGAGTATAACAAGCATGCTTTATTGCATATACAGACTGATTTTACTGTTGTGGGCTTAGTAACACTTTAAGTAGGGAGCAGTGGAGTGGTTTTCCTGAAAGGGAACTAGCAGGAAAATGACACCAAAAACAAAATTTGCTTGATAAAAAACATTCACTTTTTCCTTTATGTCGTTTTTTTTTTAGGTGTAATCAGAATAGTTTACTTTATTTCATTAATGTTCTTTGTGTTTGCATTTTTTGTGTATTAGCTATATTTGCTGTATTCTTTTTTCTTTCTGTAGAAAAAAAAAGGCAAAATGATGAGGCAAGTAAGGTACCATTTTTTGGCATAAAAACAAGTCCAAAGTAGTGAAAGAAAGCTTCCCTAACTCTCAGTAGTCATTTAAAGCTCATTGCACACCATTAAAAATGTAGTGAAGAGAGATTAGAACACCTGTCCGGTTTTTATTTTCTTTTGCTGTTTGTTCATCTGTTAGGGAGATTAACCCTTTCTATTTGTCCTGTTTGCCAATACCACCAAAAGTAAAAGAAAATCCCAAATTTTGGGTTGTCACCAGAACGGGAATAGAGAGGAAATCTTCCAATAGGAACACTAGTTCCAATGACTCTGGGGACAACCGGGGATTTCCTCACTTTGGAGGGATTTCTTCTCACTTTACGTTTTGGCTATGGGACAGGAAGTTAAGGGAAATCTCCCCAATGGAACACAGATGGCAAAAAAAAAACTGACAGGGGTTATAACCTTAAAAAAAAATATTTTGCCTTTAGCTGTACTTTAATTCTGCTTTCTCCTTTATATTGAAATGGCTAAAATATCACATACATTTCTTTTTTTGTAGAAACTTTGATTAAAAACTTGAACAGAGAACACTGACCCTTTTAAATAAAAGTTCCATGTCTACCAAGCAAGACCTTTTCTATACATGGGGCATGAATGAGCTGTTGGTGCACCATTTTCTGCAAAAAAGCATGAACTCCTCTTTCCTCCAATATGGATTTAGTATCACAGATCATGCATGTGCTCAACTGAGTCTCAGATATATAAGTTCAAAGCAGGTAGTTTAACAGTGAAAATCAAGCGAGTTGGAAAATGTGTAGAGTACAATCACAACACGACTATTAAATGTTTAGGTTTGTTTTATTGCACTGGGATAGCCGTGGGATTGATTTATGAAGTTGTATCATCAGGCCGCACAGGGAATTGTTCATTTTGTTTCCCTGTCAGCATTATCTGGCAGTGTATCATTTTATCATTGAAAGTGCTTTTCCCACTGCTATTAAAGCTAATATAACAGGTCACAAATGGCCGGGGGAGACGAAAACCGCTTCTGCTCCCTTTCTAACCAGGTAGTTTGTGTTACATGACCCATGTGCTGGGCTATAATGTCAGATCATTTTTCTTTTGAAGTATATATACAAGCCTGCTTTGCCACAACAGCCCAGGACAAATCCGTATGAGCTCCATACCACCCAGAAGGCTAGCGTCAGCTAGGATTGCATTAGCCCAACATTATACCAAGCTGGTTAAAATGCAGACAATTTGGTGCACAGCATTAAAACTTCATAGTATTATTTATCTGTTTGTATTATCTTGTTATTTTTAAAACGTGACATGACGTTTTGATTATAAGAAGTGCTTGTATAGAAGGAGGTAAGTATTTACCTCTATGGTTGCCTGTGCTGCCAAATATTGAAGATAAATCATACCCAGAAATCTCTACAGAAATTGACCCTTTCCATGTGGGTCAATCTCCTGTGACCTCTGCAGCACTCAGTGGTTCCTCCTGCAGACCGCTACATCAATGCTGAAACCTTGTAGCAAGATAGGGGTTGAGGGTAGGAACCACTGAGCAGAGTGATGTACACGAGGTCAAGAAGACTTGATTTTCTTTTGTTAGTCTGTCCATTTTTGCCTTAGCTGTTCTTCTGATTGATTGATGAATATTACATTACTCATTCAATAATATAAGAAATTCAATTGGGCTGAAGTTGAAGCAGTCTATAACCACTGGAATGTGCTGAACATTTCAGCACATGGACTTGAGAGTTCCAGTTAAGTGCAGTATGTACTTTATTTTACTTAATTTGAAAGAGAGAGAAGATGGTATAGAGATCCCTTTAATAAGGCCAGTGTAGGTAGGATAGCATACAAAAAAACACAGTCACTTACAGCGCTAATAGGTCTTCTAAGGTGTGGAGTAACAGATGTCAGATAAAATGGTGGTGTGAAAGGTATATATGGTATCCAAAACTGGGCTGCCTTCCTCAGATGGGGTAATCGGAAAGGAACTACAAGAAAAACAGAATTGGAAGGCGTGCACACCTAGTGCATTACCAAAGATAATTTAATAATCAATTTTTTTTATATAAAAGAGCCTAGATCTGAGGAAGGAGTGCGCCCCCCGAAACGTGTTAGCTGTACCCCGTGTTCTGTGCATGTCCATGCACTGTGTTTGTGGCCTTTTGTCAGTTGCATTTTGTGAGTACCCACTTTTATATAACAATTTCTTATTATTAAATTATCTTTGCTAATGCACTAGGTGTGCACACCTTCCACTTTTGTTTTTCTTGTAGTTAGGATAGTATGGTGACAGCAATGGGATAGGATGGTGTCCTTGTCATACAAAGTACAAAAAGCAAATATGAATGAGCAACTTAAAGGCCCAGTAACACATTAGGTCAGGTTAAGCAACTTCAGTATACCTAAGCCACAATAGATATTAAATTAAATTCTGTATAATATATCATTCTGAACATTCTATAGTAGAATTATCCATATTATATAGATTAAATATACCATATTTTTGTATATTTTGTAAATGTATGCTTACAGCAAAAAAAAGGACCCATTTGCTTGGCGTTTGTGAGTTTATAAAGACAAAAATAATAATGCTGACAGAGACACACATTCTTGGAACATAATAGAGTAGATCTAAGGTCCCTCTGTTGATGAGCATGAAAAGCATAGCTTAGGTAGTTATATATAATTACACCGAAAATGGTCAACAACTGGAAATCTCCACCAGATGTGCATGAAAGAGGCAACTCCCTGAATGCTGTCCTCACAGATTCACTTTAAGAGGTCAATGAGTAGTTAAACTCTTTACACACTGTATATTAATAGGCATACTGGTCATACTTGTATTAAAACAATACTTTAAATAAAAAATAAATTACATCTTTCAAAAATGAATTACACTAAAGGGGCAGTTTGATCAATAAATAATCATTTTCACTAATAAGGACTGATTGGACCTAGTAAAAATGCAGTCAGATTCAACCAAAATGTTCCTTTGCTGTGGCTAATGACTGAATCAAGAGAAAAAAAATCATAAAAAAGTCCAGTCTGTGATCGATTGATTGTAATTGTTATGTGTAAGTCCAGCATTATATTTTACTTTTGCATTAAATGCTCTGTAAATGTTTTGTAAATACTTTCTAAATCTGCCGCTGTTCTGTTAGTGTCCACGGCAAAAGAATGATCAATGCCCAAGGTCAAAGACACAACTTATTATTATTATTATTTTAATTAGATGAGTTTTTATTGAGTTTTCTGTTGGATTTTCAGAACAGAATACAAAATATAAAGGACAGTCTGAATACTGTATTGAAGGAAAGGAATCAAGCAAGAATGGCATGAAATATTTGGTGCAACATATGCATAGGTCATAAATATAGTGTGCAAGCTTACTTAATAAAGCAATGATTTCTTGCATTCAAGCAAACACTTTTTACTGTTAGAGTAAATTCTGTTCTCACTCGTGAATGCAAATATATTACTGTTAGCCAGAAAATAAGTAACCCAGTGTAAAACACAGACAAAAGCCAATGCAATATTAAAGATAAAAAAATTCACAGGTAAAAGTTTATTACATTGGTGCATGTATATTAAATTTACCAGTAAGAGCTAAGCTACCTTGTAAAGTATTTTAATTATGGGCACAAATATTGTGAGACGATCCACCATACACAGTCATAAAATGTTTGCATGTGTTAACACTCTATAAAATACAAAAATTTATATCAAAGGAAAGTACAAAAAGCAAATATGAATGAGCAACTTAAACCCCCAGTTACAGATTACTTCAGGTTAAGCAACGTTGGTTTACCTAAACCACAATAGATATACAATTTAATTCTGTATAAAATATAATTCTGAATATTTTATACTATAATTCTGCAGATTATAGACCATATTTTTTAGATTTTGTACATTTTTGTTTACAGCAAAAAAACATTTTTTATTTTTTTTTGCCATTTGTGACAGAGACACAAATTCTTGGAACATGAAAGTGTAGATCTAAGGTCCCTCTGTTGTATGTATTAATATATACACTGAAAATGGTCAACAACAGCATATCTCCACTAGATGTGCATTAAGGAAAAATCTCCCAGAATGCTGTCCTCACTGAAACTTGTCATAAATGTTAACATATATTGAAAGCCTATATAGTCCTATTAAAACATTTCCTGTTTTTATATTATGAATCAGTGGCATACCAATAGCCATAGGAGCCCATGGCTGTCATGGGATCTGGTGTGTGAGAAGGCCCCACTGAGGAAGATGTTAAGGCAAATTGAGCATAGAAAATCTGTGTGCACTTTCCAGGTGTGAATATTTTTACATAGTTACATAGTTGGACCAATGTAACTCACAAAAGTGAGTACACCCCTCACATTTTTGTAAATATTTTATTATATCTTTTCACGTGACAACACTGAAGAAATTACACTTTGCTACAATGTAAAGTAGTGAGTGTACAGCTTGCATAACATTGTAAATTTGCTGTCCCCTCAAAATAACTCAACACCCAGCCATTAATGTCTAAACCACTGGCAACAAAAGTGAGTATACCCCTAAGTGAAAATGTCCAAATTGGGCCGAATTAGACAATTTCCCTCTTTGATGTTATGTGACTCGTTTGTGTTACAAGGTGTCAGGTGTGAATGGGGAGAAGGTATGTTAAAATTAGTGTTATTGCTCTCACTCTCTCATACTGGTCACTGGAAGTTCAACATGGTAACTCATGGCAAAGAACTCTCTGAGGATCTGAAAAAAATAATTGTTGCTCTACATAAAGATGGCCTAGGCTATAAGAAGATTGACAGGTTCCACTCAGAACAGGCCTTGTCACAGTCGATCAAAGAAGTTGAGTACGCGTGCTCAGCGTCATATCCAGAGATTGTCTTTGGGAAATGAACGTATGAGTGCTGCCAGCATTGCTGCAGAGGTTGAAGGGATGGGGGGGGGGGGGTTAGTGGGAAAAATGCCCCACACATTGGTGGTCAGTGGGAAGAATGCCCTTTACATTGGTGGCTATCTCTGCTAATTGGTTTGGCCCTGGAACTTTGCAGGCACCATCAAATGGGAGGTCAGTTAGCCAAATCTCAGGGAACCCCTAGCAACCTCTGGAGGAACCCTAGTTGAGAATAACTGCCGTAGAAGCTGTGGATCACTACTCCACTGATTGCCACTAGATTCCAGGTCCCCTGCTGCATTGTAAACACAGGAGATCAGCCGCTGGACACAAGCACCATTCATAGAATGATTTGCATTTTCTCAATGGTGGAGAGCATGATATCAACTCCCCTTCCATAACCCTTTGCATTCCTTAACCACTTGCTTACTAGGCACTTAAACCCCCCTCCTGCCCAGACCAATTTTCAGCTTTCAGCACTGATGCCCTTTGAATGACAATTGCGTGGGCATACAACACTGTACCCAAATGAAATTTTTCCACACAAATAGAGCTTTATTTTGGTGGTATTTAATTACAGCTGGGAGTTTTATTTTTTGCTAAACAAACAAAAAATAATGCAAAAAAAAAAATCATGTTTAATAGTTTGTTATAAAATTTTGCAAACAGGTAATTTTTCTCCTTCATTGAAGTGCGCTGATGAGGCGGCACTGATAGGCTGCACTGGTGGGCACTGATAGGTATAGTTAGGGCGGCACTAATAGGCACAGATAAGGTGGCACCGATAGGCACAGATAAGGCAGTATTGATGGGCACAGATAAGGCGGCACTGATGGGCAAAGATGGGCACAGATAAGATGGAACAGATGGGTGGCACGGATGGGTGGCACTAAGGGGCACTGATAGGTACCACTGATAGATGGGACTGATGGGCACTGATAGGTGGCTCTGATAGGTGGCACTGCTGGGCGGCACTGATGGGTACTGATGGGCACTGGTAGATGACACTGATGGGCACGGATATGTGGCACTGGGGTGCAGCACCGTTGTTGAGGCAGATTGTGGGCACTGATGGGTGGCACTGTGGGCACTGCTGGGTGGAACTGTGGGCACAATGGGCACTGCTGGGTGGCACTATGGGCACGGATGGGTGGCACTGACGGGGGGCACTTATTTATTAATGAGGTGGCACTGGCAGGGGGCAGGTGGGCACTGGCAGGGCTGGCCGTGATCGGGACTGATGTCCCGATCACGGCCGCCGGGGATCGGCTCTTTTTTTTCTCCTGGCACTGTCAGCGCGAGGAGGAATAATAGCCGATTACCGGCTCCGTTGTATCACATGATCAGCTGTCATTGGCTGACAGCTGATCACGTGGTAAGGGGTCGGAATCGACCCCTTGCTCGGATCCGTGATCAGGCGAGTCTCATAGACTCGCCAATCACAGAGCGTGCCGCGCACGCCTCTAAGGGGGCGCGCAGGCCGCTCGTGCACAGGACGACGTCAATAGATGTAGTCCCGGCGAAGGAGGTCCGTGCTGTAGCCATCATTTGGCTATAGCGCGGATCTCTAGTGGTTAAGGAGACGTAAAGCGATCTCAGAATCGCAAACATGGTACCCAACTTCCTGTGTTCTCAAACACAGATCGCTGGAGTAACAATGTCTGCTAGAGTGATTTCCAGCTTCTAGAGGGATCCTAAAGGTATGGGATATACAGTGAATATAAAAAGTCTACACACCTCTGTTAAAATGTCAGGTTTCTGTGATGTAAAATAATTTGACAGAGATAAATAATTTCAGAACTTTTTCCACTTTTAATGTGATCTATAAACTCAACTCCAACTCAAATTAAAAACAAACCAAATTCTTTTAGGGGGTAGGTAAAAATAAAAAAAATAAAAATAATGTGATTGCATAAGTGTGCACAGCCTCTAAGACCCCTTTCACACCACACCGCCGATAGCGTGGGCGGTAAAACACCGCTATTTTTAGCGGCATTTTACTGCCGGATTTGCAGCGGATTTGCGGCACATTTCGGCCGCTAGCTGGGTGCTTTTACCCCCCACTAGCGGCCGCGAAAGGGTTAAAACCACCGGCAATACGCCGCAATAGCGGCGTTTTGCTGGCGGTATTACAGCGCTGCCCCATTGATTTCAATGGGGAGCAGCGGTGGAGGAGCGGTAAACACACCGCTCCTTCACCGCTCCAAAGAAGCTGCTGGCAGGATTTTTTTTCTGACGTCCTGCCAGCGCACCGCTGTAGTGTGAAAGCCCTCGGGGCTTTCACACTACACACAATGCTGCAGCTTCTTTAGGGCGTTTTGCGGGCGCTATTTTTAACGCTATAGCGCCTGCAAAACGCCCGGTGTGAAAGGGGTCTTATAACTGGGGATGTAGCTGTGTTCAATATAAAGCAATCACATTCAAACTCATTTTAAATAGGAGTAAGTACACACCTGCCATCATTTAAAGTGCCTCTGATTAACCCCAAATAAAGTTCAGCTGTTCTAGTAGGTCTTTCCTGACATTTTGTTGGTCGCATCCTACAGCAAAAGCCATGGCCCGCAGAGGGCTTCCAAAGCATCAGAAGGATCTCATTGTTAAAATGTATCAGTCAGGAGAAGGGTACAAAAAAAGGCACAACAGTGAACTGCATGTCCCTCCTGAAGTCTTCCAAAAGCACGTGGGAAAATGTGTCATGGTCTGATGAAACCAAGGTTGAACTTTTTGGCCATAATTCCAAAAGATATGTTTGGCAAAAAACAACACTGCACATTAACAAAAAACGCCATACCCACAATGAAGCATGGTGATGGCAGCATCATGCGTTGGTGTCATGGTTTCTCATGCATGGAACGGGCGGATGCGCGTGTGCCCGGCGTGCGCGTTAGCACGGTTTGGCGCCAGTGGGCCTATTTAAAGGAGGCTGCTGCATCTACTCTGTGCTGTTTGTCTGCAGCTCTGTACCCGAACTACCTGCTATCTGCCTGCTGTTGTGATATCTGACCCGGCTACCGTCTGACCTCGCTGACCTCTCCTGCTCTGACCCCGGGCCTGCCTGACCTTGCTTTGGACTGTACCTCTGTTGCCGAACCTCTGCCTGCCTGCACTTCTCTTCTGCCTGCTGTACTTACCTGTCTGCTTATCCATTGTGACCCAGCCCGCCTGACTATTCTTCTGCTGTTCAAGTGTGCTGCACCCGGTCCTTGCTGCCGCTGCCTTGCCTGCTGATCACTGCCTGCCTGTCTACCATCTTCTCTGCAGTTCCAGCATCCAGAAGTAACCAGCCGCTGCTTCCAGTCAGACACTCCTACCCCGCTGTGCTCACGGGGCCACTGTCTCCATTCCAGTGGTCCCTGAACCAGAGCTGTAAGAGAAGCCTTCTTCCATCAAGTCGGGCTCATCACCAGGTACCTAACAGTTGGGGATGTTTTTCTTCAGCTGGAACCTTAGTCAAGGTGGAGGGAATTATGAACAGTTCCAAATACCAGTCAATATTGGCACAAACCCTTCAGGCTTTTGCTACAAAACTGAACATGAAGAGGAACTTCATCTTTCAGCATGCCAAAGACCCAAAGCATACATCCAAATCAACAAAAGAATGGCTTCACCAGAAGAAGATTAACGTTTTGGAGTGGCCCAGCCAGAGCCCAGACATGAATCCCATTGAAAATCTGTGGGGTGATCTGAAGAGGGTTGTGTACAGGAGATGCCCTCTCAATCTGACAGATTTTGAGTTTTTGCAAAGAAGAGTGGGCAAATATTGCCAAGTCAAGATGTGCCATGCTGATAGACTCATACCCAAAAAGACTGAGTGCTGTAGTAAAATCAAAAGGTGCTTCAACAAAGTATTAGTTTAAGGGTGTGCACACTTATGCAACCATATCATTTTATATATTTTTTTATTTTTACTTTCCTCCACCCAAAAGATTTCAGTTTGTTGTTCAACTGAGTTATATAGTTTATAGGTCACATTAAAGGTGGCAAAAGCTCTGAAATGATTTATCTTCCTCTCTTTTTTTTATATCACAGAAACCTGACATTTTAAAAGGGGTGTGTTGACTTTTTATATCCACTGTACATAGTCACTATGGTCAAAGCTGGACAAATGTAGCTATGTAAAAATATCCATACCTGGAATTTTTCTTTAAGAAGACAGGTTACCACCAGATTCAGCACTATATCATTAAGGCTTTAAAGGCCTCTATTGACACAGACCTGAGCACCAGAGAAGTCAATTGTTCAAAAGAACTAACATCAGATGCACAGGATGAATCTTTAAAACTGTTGTTGGTGAAAGATCACCCGTGCGTTCTCTGATTAGTAAGCACCATTTGTTTAGTTGTATTATCAGATTAGATCTATTGGCATCACTCTGAAATAATTCTGTAATGCAATCTTCCCAAGGTTGTATAAAAAAAATCTCAGTATATGTTCGTAGCCTCCCTGGCGGTATGATTCAGTCCGGTTTTAGGTGCTGAAAGCGGTACAATTATTTTGCATGGGAATTTGGCGTTTTATTTTGTAGTTCTGTAATTCTTAAGAATAACTCTCTTAAATCTGTTCAAACCAGAGTCTAGCAGACATCCCAGGTATGATAAAGTTTATAATATAATAAAGAATACTAAAAATTATTCAATAATGTAATCAAATCCAAAAACACTGAAAAAGGGACACTTTTTGGTTGCTATGGGCAATCTCCAAATTCCAGGCAGAAAAAAAACAGTATTTATAATATAAAAGTGCATGCAGGGCACTGCACAGACCACTAGGGACAAAGGGGGGTGTGTATTTTTTAATACAGCACTGTAATCTGTAAGATTACAGTACTGTGTGTGTTTTGTGTATTTTTACTTTTTTGAATTTGCCACCGTTCTCCACTCCCGTGCGTCATAACGTCGCAGGGAACGGAGCTCGGCGGCATTCGGTACTGTGAATCGAGCGGAGGACAGCTCGATCACACAGCGCAGAGGACATCGCTGGATCCAGGGGACAAGGTAAGTAAGTCTCCCTGTGTCCTCCCCTGCATCCAGCGAAGCGATCCCGAGTCTGGCTCGGGGTTACCGCTTCTATCAACAAATTCCTAACCCGAGCCAGACTCGGGATTACCGCTAGGGGGGTTAAGTAAATATTGATAAGACAGCTAAAGTACTGCACAATTCTAGCGTTTAAGGGCTTATGCACATGGACATAATTAGAGGTGTATGGACATACTTCATGAAGTGTGTCTACATTTGCGGTGCCTTCGAGCCCCAACTGGTGCATAATTCTAGCCATAGGTCTGTATTGACAAAATACTTTGTATGCAGGTATATGCCTGTAAATACTGGCACTTGATTTACAGATGCATGCATATGGATGTGCATTCCCTGATGTGAAACCTCAAAAAGTTGTTATTAGACCTATAGAGCAATTGTGTGCAATTATGTCATAAAGTTAAATATTGTGATGGTTGTTGTTATTATTATAGCTACTACAACTCTGGTAAGATCAGTGGCAGTATTATCACAGTTGACACTGCCAAGTGGCACAGAGAGAGGTTGCGGCGAAGCCCATCAACATTTTGCCTTGTGTCTACATGGTCTGTAGTTTCACACCCCCAAGATCTGCCCCACCCCCATCGTTCTTATTTAATGATGCTGGCGAAATGGGGGAGATATTTAATAACAAAAAATAACAAATTGTTGGAAACCAGAAAAATCACTGGAGACACAGAAAAGGTGGTCATGGTGTTCAGGATAAAGCAGCCATATTGCATGCAGGATATATATGCATATGTATTTTTTTTTTGACAGGTTTTCCATTTTTTTACATAACCAATGCAAAGAGAATGTTTTAATAAAGTCAATGGCAAAAGCTCATTTAAAATAACTAGTGAATATTTCACCTCCTTGTTTAAATTTCTGCTACCTTGTGATTAATTTACAAGACTGTTGTGCACATCCTGGGCAAATTCCCTTTGGATGGTTTTTGTTTTTCTGAAAGCACTAATGCTATGCAATTTTGCTAATTAGCCATAGCCATCAAGATATAATGAGGGATCCTCCCAAATTTATGTACATATTCAGTGACCATTTATCCAAATTCTTTCTGTTTGATCAAAAATAGAATCTGTAATATCTAGAGCACAGGTTAATTTAAGAAACATTATCATTCCACAGAGAAGGGGCATGCACATAGGACTGCAACAGTAATTTATCAACATTTAGAATCAATGGACCACTTTTAAAAATATATATATATATATTTTGAATCTGGGTATAGATCTCTTCCTGTTCCGATATATTGTAACACACATTTTACTGGCAACCCATCTCATTATCACAAGGCAAAAACAACCTGGCTCCTAATTGTTCAGAGGTCCTTTAGCTGGTTAACACACATTACCACTATGAATGTGTGTTGGCAAGCAGACGAGATGCCCTCCACACCTTTGACTCCCTTTGGCATTCCTGGTGTACTTGGCTTGGAGAGCCATAATTATCCCACTGATAACAACATCAACTACCTTGTTTCTTTGATATGTACTGCTACCAAAATTGCCTTGTAGTTACCTTTGTTTCTTCTTTTCCTTGTCACGTTTTCCAAATAAGTGGCAATAATGCATGTCCTGCGTGGCGTATTTTCTAACGTATTTAACGTATATTTAACGTATAAAACAGGCCATACCTAAGATCTCTCATTTTGTTCACAAACATCATCAATACAGAAAAAGATATATTTGACTGCACCCATGTTGTAATAGTCATCATAGAAAACATGCTGGAGTTAATTTACTAAAACTGGAGAGTGCAGAATTTGGTGCAGCTGTGCATGGTAACCAATTAGCTTCTAACTTGAGCTTGTTCAATTAAGTTTGGACAAAAAAAACAGAAAGCTGTTTCTATGGAGAGCTGCACCAGATTTGCACTATCCAGTTTTAGTAAATCAACCTCACTGTGATTTTTGCTGCTATATAGAGAGAAGGTTTTCAGTGCATATGTGGAAAGGCACAGCTTCATTTTTCTGAACGGTAGAAAAATCCCTAAAGGGTAACTCCTCTTTCATGGAAAAATAATATAGGCAATACAATTGCTACACAAGCCATATTGTAAATTATTGTTAGAATCACCTTTACTTTTAACCACTTCAGCTCCAGAAGTTTTACCCCCCCCCCCCCTTCATGACCAGGCCATTTTTTACGATTCGGCACTGCGTTATTTTATTTGTTATTGCATGGTCCTGCGGCTCTGTACCCAAATAAAATGTATATTCTTTTTTTCCCCACAAAAAGAGCTTTCTTTTGGTGGTATTTGATTACCTTGGCGTTTTTTATTTTTTGTGCTAGAAACAAAAAAGGCTGTCAATTTTTTTTTTTTAACTATCTTTTTTTTAACTTTCTGCTATAAAACACACCCTAAAAAAAAATCTAATTTCTTCATCAGTTTAGGCCAATATGTATTCTGCTGCACGTTTTTGGTAAAAAACAAAACAAAAAAACAATAAGCTTGTATTGATTGGTTTATGCAAAAGTTATAGCTTTTACAAACAATGGGATATATTTATGGAATTTTTATTTAAATAAATTTTAATAAAACCATTTTAAAACTCCTAAGTCATCTCTGTAACTATAAGCATTGTGGAGAAATATCTATATATCTTTTTTTTTGCAGATTAGATCAGATTGCATGTAGGCAGGTGTAAACGGACAAATGTCCACCTCCATAGGTGGAGAGGAGAATAGAGGAGAATGGAGGTTTCCGATCTGGTACATCTGAAAAATGGACAGGTTGACCTGATCAAAACATTTGGGTGAAAGGCGCCACAGAAACCTAGAGAAATGCACATTTTTGGAGTTATTTCCAAAACAAAGGAAATGGGGAAATCTTCTGAGAACACTTGTTCTGGGGACAGCTCTCTAAGGACCTGGTGCCCAATCTGCAGCCATTTAGTATATGATGTGCAGCCCTCAGACCTTAGCAGTCTGTAGTGGGAACATTGATTAGGGTAATAGCATCGATCTCTACTAGCCTTACGTAACATGTTCCCAGTTTTGTTTTGTCTTCTGCAGCCGACCCCAGCCACAAATGTAACATGTCCACACTCTTTGACCCTCATTTCCTTTTTTATATCTGCAGTTTCTGTGAGTCCACTCAAGTATGACATACAGTTGTGCTCAAAACTTTGCATACCCTGGCAGAGATTATGACATTTTGGCATTCAAATTGAAACTATGACTGATCATGCTAAAAAAATGTCTTTTATTTAAGGATAGCAATCACATGAAGCCATTTATTATCACATCTTTTTTGGATCCTTTTTAAATCATAATGATAACAGAAATTGCCCAAATGGCCCTGATAATAAGTTTACATACCCTGGAATGTAAATTGGCCTTGGTACAGACACATAAGGTGGCACACAGGGGCAGACTGACAACTCATGGGGCCCCCGGGCAATAGGGGATCAGGGGACTCCCTTTGTCCCCACCGACCCACACACAAGCCACACCCTCACAAAGCCCCACATATATATTGCACTGCTACATTACATGCATTGGTCACAGAATTTCTCTGCTGTATGTTCAAAATAAATGTTTAAAGAGTTAAGAAAATAAAGAAAAATAAACTCACATTAACCACGTACATTTACTGCGGGGCTGCGTCTCCAGTGAGCAGAATCACGTACAGATACGTGATTCTGCACTTGCGGTCTGTGCGCTGTTTGATTGGGCACACCGAGAGCTAATCAGCGGGTCCGGTGGGCCCCGCCAATCATTTCCAAAAGAGGCAGAACGGTGGTCTGCCGATGTAAACAAGCCCCCAGAGGGCCTTCCCCACTTACATCAGGGTCCCCGGAGAGGCCCCCCTTACATCAGGGTCCCCGGAGAGCCCCCCTTACATCAGGGTCCCCAGAGAGCCCCCAACCCCCTTACATCTTGGTCCCCAGAGAGCCTCCCATTACATCAGGGTCCCCAGAGAGCCCTCCTTACATCAGGGTCCCCAGAGAGCTCCCGACCCCCTTACATCTTGGTCCCCAGAGAGCATCCCCTTACATCAGGGTCCCCAGAGAGCCCCCCTTACATCAGGGTCCCCAGAGAGCTCCCGACCCCCCCTTACATCAGGGTCCCCAGAGAGCCCCCCATACATCAGGGTCACTAGAGAGCCCCCCATACATCAGGGCCCCCAGAGAGCCTTCCCTTACATCAGGGTCCCCAGAGAGACCCCCTTACATCAAGGTCTCCAGAGAGCCCCCATACATCAGGGTCCCCAGAAAGCCCCCATACATCAGGGTCCCCAGAGAGCCCCCCATACATCAGGGTCTCCATAGAACCCCCCTTACATCAGGGTCCCCAGAGAGCTCCCCCATACATCAGGGTCCCCAGAAAGCCCCCCCATATATCAGGGTCACAGAGAGCCCCCCCATAGATATGGGTCCCCAGAGAGCCCCCCAGAGAGCACCCATAGATCAGGGTCCCCAGAGAACCCCCCATACATCAGGGTCACCAGAGAGCCCCCCCATACATCAGGGCCCCCAGAAAGCCTCCCCTTACATCAGGGTCCCCAGAGAGACCCCCTTACATCAAGGTCTCCAGAGAGCCTCCCATATATCAGGGTCCCCAGAGAGCCCCCCATACATCAGGGTTTCACTCTTCTGTGAGTTGCTCTGCTTGTACACTTTTGTCGACTGCTGCCTGGGTCAGAGGCCCCTCCCGTCTCCACTCTATACACTGAGAAGGAGAAATACAAGCCCCAGGGAGATGCCCCTGATGGCACACACAGGTTTCTTTGTATCCCAAACAGTTCCTGTGGCAGTTGTGGCTGAAATCTTTTTTGGTCTACTTGACCTTGTCTTGGTATCAAAAGAGCCTCTAATTTTCCACTTCTTAATAAGTGATTAAACAGTACTGACTGGCATATTCAAGGCTTTGGCTATCTTTTTATATCCTTTTCCATCTTTGTAAAGTTTCATTACCTTGTTACGCAGGTGTTTTGACTGTTCTTTTCTACCTCCTCATGGCTCAGTGTCTAGCCTGCTTAGTGCATCCATGTGAGAGCTAACAAACTCATTGACTATTTATACACAGACACTAATTGTGATTTAAAAAGCACAAATATGGGAAATTAACCTTTAATTGACAGTTTAACCTGTGTGTGCCACCTTCTGTGTCTGCACCAAGGCCAAGCATTCCAGGGTATGTAAACTTTTTATCAGGGCCATTTGGGTGATTTCTGTTATATTTGTGATTTAAAAAGTATCCGAAAAATTATGTGATAATAAATGCTTCATGTGATTGCTATCCTTAAATAAAAGACAGTTTTTTGGCATGTTCAGGCATATTTTCAATGTCAATGCCAAAATGTCAAAATTTCTGCCAGGGTATGCAAACTTTTGAGCACAACTGTATAGTGAACAGAGCCAGTTACCGGTGCAGCCTTCTGGGTGGATCCCAACTGTAAAGTCAGCATCTTTCCCTAGTCTTAGCCCGCTGTCAGCTGAAAATGGGTCAAAAGTGCAGAACGAACTGCACTCCTGTGATCCATCACAGAAGTACAGCCAAAAAAGCTTTGACAATACTTCTCCTTTATTGATGCTGTGTGTTTGGGGATTCACTGGGTGCTAATGAAGCTACACTGGGGGAGCTATTAATACATCAATCAAAAGTAATCATACACCCACAAAGAATCATTATATCACAATGTAATCAGGTTTCTCTTTTAGATTTTTTTTTCCTTTAGAGATATAGGATATATATTTACCGATAGCTGGTTGACCTGGATGCGAAACTTTATAACAGTTAAAAGTATGATATTGGACTTCAGAATTTTAAAACCCCTTTTCATTTTTTCATTCATTTTGGTATGGGCCCCCTAGGGGATGGCGAGACCAGTTTATGCGTTTTTTTATTTTTTGGCACTATTAATTGTTTTCATAAATATTGTTGTTTTATCCTTATGTAATATAAATTCAACCACTACCCTATAAATGGTATATATAAAATATATTATCCTTCTTTTTTACTACTTCCCAAACTCACAAAACATCAGACAAAAACACACATCGAGATTTGGAAAATCCACCCTGGAGCCTTGCCATGACTTGAAAATCTAAACGTCAGTTTTCAGTATTTCATATATTAAGAGGTCTTAGTTAGTCATATTGCAGATAACCAAATATCTACCCTCAATCATCTACTAAGCATTTCAGTTCATGTAGGTTATAAATAAATGTAGGTAAACAGTAATATCCATGATCCTTTATTCTCATTTGGTGCATATAGTTTTCTCATGAATTGGAAACTGCATTATCAATACATTGCTCTTTTACATTAATAATACAATTGCAGTTACATATTATATATATATATGTATAAGCTTTATGACCAAAAATACTTACTTTCATTGTGTGTAGTTTAGGCTGAGTTTTCTGATTCCACAAAGCACTAACACAGAAGCATATTAAAATTTGCATGCACCATTTCCAGGAAAGCAATTGATTCTATATCACATAAGGGTTACATGTAGACCAAAAAATATTTCTCTTGCATATTATAAGTTGGTACCCCATTACGGTCAATTTTCACAATAGAAAATATAATACCAACATAGTGCTGCGCTACCAATGAAAAATCTCAAAATACATGAATATCCAAAAATTGTATCCATCATAAAAATAAGTTCAAATGTGTAGTCCTAAAAATGATTGTAAATTCCAAAAATATCAATATATACATAGTTACATAGTAGGTTAGATTGAAAAAATACACTAGTCCATCAAGTCCAACCTATGTGTGTGATTATATGTCAGGATTACATTGTATATCCCTGTATGTTGTGGCCCTTCAGGTGCGTATCTAATAGTTTTTTGAAACTATTGATGCTCCCCACTGAGATCACCGCCTGGGAATTCCACATCCTTGCCGCTCTTACAGTAAAGAACCCTCTACGTAGTTTAAGGTTAAACCTCTTTTCTTCTAATTTTAATGAGTGGTCACGTGTCTTGTTAAACTCCCTTCCACTAAAGAGTTTTATCCCTATTGTGGGGTCACCAGTATGGTATTTGTAAATTGAAATTATATCCCCTCTCAAGTGTCTCCTCTCGAGAGAGAATAAGTTCAGTGCTCGCAACCTTTCCTCTTAACTAATGTCCTCCAGGCCCTTTATTAGCTTTGTTGCCCTTCTTTGTACTAATATAACATCCAAAGTTGTATCTTCACCCAAAACAGTGCCCAAGTATATCCAAAAGGTGCTGGAGCTCTCCTTCACCAATGTGCTCTAGCCGCTTACCTTATGATCTGACCCCTGTTTCACCAGTGGGTCAGACACAGCAGGACCCCTATGGAGGTAATTGGCTTGACGTGAAGCTAATACTTCCTCCGTGTCACCCTCTTCCTCCTTACTAGCTTCACCAGTTTCGAGTTTCCCTCAGGGGCATTGGGTATGTAATAGGGACAAAAACACCAAATCTAGTGCTCTGTTTTGCAATGATTTCATTATACAATAAAAACAGCATAAAGGATACTCACAAGTAAAGCACTTGAGCAGTGCATAACAGAGAGCATAACAGAGAGCACTAGATTTGGTGTTTTTGTCCCTATTACATACCCGATGCCCCTGAGGGAAACTCGAGGCTGATAAAGCCTGTAAGGAGGAAGAGGGTGACACAGAGGCAGTATTAGCTTCACGCCTGGCTGATATACTGATTACCCCCATAGGGGACCTGCTGTGCCTGACCCGTTGGTGAAACAGGGGTCAGATCATAAGGTGAGCAGCTAGAGCACATTGGTGGAGGAGAGAACCAGCACCTTTTGGATATACTTGTGCACTGTTTTGGGTGAAGATACAACTTTGGATGTTATATTGATATTTTTGGAATTTACAATCATTTTGATTAGCTCAGCATGAAAATAAGCTTTCCTGGAGTATTTTAGTGCCTGGTATGCAACTGAAGCAAACAATCAACTGTCAAAAGATCTCCAAGATAAAGTTGTGGACAGGCACAAGTCAGGAGATAGATAAAAAAAAATGTCAAAGGCTTCACCAATGCCTAGAAGCACAGTAAAGTCTATTATTAAGAAGTGGAAGGTACTTGGTACCACACAGACCCTCCCTTGATAAGGATGTCACTCCAAACTGGATGAAAAAGCCAGGAGGAAACAGAGAGGTCAGAGAGGCTACCAATAGGCCTACAGGAACTCTGAAGCAGTTGCAGGAATTTATGACAAAGAGTGCTACTGTGTGCATGTGACAACGATAACAAAATCCTCCACAAATGTGGCTTGTATTGGGAGGGTTGCAAGAAAAAAGCCACTCCTTGAGAAAGCCACATGCAGTCACGACCGAGCTTTGCCAAAACGTACCTTGAAGATTCTGAGACCACATGGAAAAAAGTGTTAAGGTCAGATGAGACTAAAATTTAATTATTTGGCCTCAACACCAAGCAATATGTCTGGTGGAAATCCAATACAGCTTACCCTCCAAATAACACCATTCTTGCAGTAAAGCATGGAGGTGGTAATATCCTGCTATGGGGGTGTTTCTCTGCAGCAGGGACTGGAGCACTTGTCAGGATAGAAGCAAGAATGGATGGGGCAAAATACTGTAAAATTCTTGAGGAAAATGTGCTGCTCTCTGCTAGAAAGTTGTCAGTGGGAAGAAGGTTTACCTTCTAATAAGACAATGGCCCAAAGCACACAGCAAAAATTACCACACAGTGGCTGAAGTAGAAAAAGCTGCATATCCTTGCATGGCCTAATCAGAGCCCAGACTTAAACCCCATTGAAAATCTGTGGAATGTCTTGAAGACTGCAGTGCACAAACAGTCACTATTAAATTTAACTGAACTTGAGCAGTTCTGTAAAGAAGAGTGGGCAAATATTGCAAAGTCTAGATGTGCAAGGTAGTAGAGACATATCTCAACAGACTAAAGGCTGTTATTAAAGCAAAAGGTGGTTCAACAAAATACTGACAGAAGGAGGTGATTCTTTTTCCAACTCAGTGATTCTGTTTTTTATTTTTTTCTGACATGTTGGTGTTATATCTTTCACTTGACTGTTATAAGCAACTACAGCTGAATAAAACAAAAACTATGCCTGTCCTCATTTCAGGCTGCAAAGCAACAAAATTAGATTTTTTTTTAAAGAAGGGTGATTTTTTTTTCTATACCCACTGTAAAATGAGAGAAAAAGAATAAACAATAATCAGTAGATTTAGTGGATAGATTGGGCTATTTACCTGTAGAGCAGATTTTGCTACTGGTAGTTTTAAGGGAAAAAATGCTCTACATGTCTGGGGACAAGGAGAGTTGGTACTGAGAGCCAATTGAATGTGCTGAAATTTGCTCACACAAAACAATCTGTCAGTAGATAAGAGCAGATGAATAACCTCAGATGTCTTCTGCTGCTCCTTTACCAGGGGTTTGAGATGTCCTAGCTGTATTAAATAACTGCAGTAGAGAACAATTAGGTTGCCAGGCTGGCTGAGTTCTCTGGCAGAATAGGAGGGATTGAAATAATCAAAATCAATCAGCAACCATTAGCAAATCACACAATCCTACTTTTCTATATATTTAGCAGTTAACTTGAAGTTCAGCATTAAACTGAGCCCCTTAACATATGTGGACAGTACTAAATTGTAATACTATTAGTGACAAAGTAATACAATTGGTCTTCAGGGAAAGAAATGAAGCTGATGATAACTTCATCCAGTTTGCAAAACGAACCGTCTATCATGAACACAAAATTTCAGCACCACCAGTGTTGGCTATACACATGGGCCTCATCAAATGTATCATAATCAAACTGACTACATCTGCAGAGGACAGAGATGGAAACCTGCAGTTTTGACAGCAAGGACTAAGTCAGGAGCTGATTGTTGAAGTGACCACAAGCTTTTGACAAGCAACATCCAAGATATGACATTGAAAATATTCCACAAGATTACTGGCTTAAACTAAGCAGCAGATTTCATATTCTTGATACAGGAGATCGAGAGCCCAAAGAGCTATGGAACAACATAAAAAAACATAATTAGTGAAGAAGCTGAAAATAAATTATGATGAGGAAAAAAAGCCATGAAGTCACCATGGGTTTCAGAAGAAACTGGAAAAGTGGCAGAGCAAAGAAGACAAGCCAAAATTTCCGGTGATAGACTAAAAGTATCACAAATTAACCAAGTGTTTCAATGCGAATTTCAAAAACATAAAGAATGATATCTCTAGAATATTTGTCAAAAATATGAAGTGGAGTACAAAAAAGTAAAAACCAGACTAACTTTTCAGGGTATTAAGAGATTGCGGCAGAAATTCCAACCTAGATTGGGGATGCTTTAAGACTCCAACAGATTGATACTTAATGAATCAGAGAACATCAAAAAGACATGGAAAGAATATACTAAACATTATATATATATATATATATATATATATATATATATATATATATATATATATATACATATATAAAACAACAATGTGGATAACATAGAAAACTAACTGGAAAGTCACGTTGAAGATCGGCCCGATATTCAAAAGGAAGAAGTCATAGCAGCAATTAAAGCTTTATAGGGCAATAAGTCAATCAGAGCCTATGAAATTGATACCCATTGATACTCATTTTCCAACTGGAAAAGATGATTGTTCATTCCTACACTGAAGAAAGGTAATGGTCAGGCTGGGTTTAGAGAAGGTTGAGGATACTTTTGCTTCAAAGCACTTGATTGTGTTGGTCATGATAAATTATGGAGGACCCTTTTGCAAATGGGAATAGCTAACCACATAACTCATTTGATAAACAGTCTGTACAAAAATCAAGAAGCTACAGTGAGAACTGAATAAGACAACACTGACTGGTTTCCAAAAACAAGTGGCGTCAGGCAGGGATGCATTTTGTCACCTTATCTGTTCAATCTACACTTTGAGGTCATCTTCGGAAATGTAAATTTGGAACAAGATCCTGTCAGTATCAAAGTTAGCAGCCAAAACATAAACATCCTGGATTATGCAGATGACATAACGCTCATCACCAGCAGCAAAGAAGATATGCTGTATCTACTGAGAAAAGTGAAAGGCGAAAGACGTAACATGGGATTAAAACTGAATATTAACAAGATGAAGATCATGAACACAGAAAATGACAACAATGTTGTGCTTGAGGGCGATAGAATAGAAGTTGTAATGCATTTTAATCTCCTGAGCTCCTTCATAAACAAGGAAGCAACTATTAGTGACAAAATAGTCTGAAGAATAGCACATGGTAACTAGCCCTGTCCATATGTCATATCCTGTATTATAGTTTTTGGGTCTAGTCAGCGCATTCGTTTATTTACATTTACTTCCTTCGGTAACTACATAATGAAGACCGTCTACAAAGTATTTCAAGGTAAAGAAATTACAATCAAAACAAACATTGGATTGGTCCACATACTCATTTTCTCAGTTGTTAGTTACAGCTGTGAAAGCTTGACCCAGCAGAAACAGGACCAAGAAGATCAACTCACTTGAGCTTTGGTGCTGGTGAAGAAATATTTTATGTGTGCCGTGGACAGCCTGTGGAACTTACAGATTGATTTTGGAACCAATCAAATCACTTTGTCACTAGAAGCCCTACAGATAAAGTTATGACTGTCCCATTTTTATCACACTGTCAGAAGAAAGAGATCACTGGAGAACTATATAATGTTTGGAAAGATAAAAGGATCCAGGCAAAGAGGAAAACCACCTACTAGATGGTTGGACACATTGACTACACATTGACTACATCTCATGCAAAACTCAAAGTGAGGCTTGGCGCTGGTGATTATACTATCTGAAAGCGAGGCTTGGAACCTGAACAAGGCAGGAAGAAGTAAGGTGAAAGATAGATCAGAGGAAGAACGGAAGGGTGGAAGAGGTGACATGAAAACAGTAGATGAGCCACTGTTAGCATTATTTCGGATCGCTGAACGAGGGATATGTTTATGCGAATGCTGCCATTCATTTGGGTTGGCTGATCTATGAGCGCAAGCTATAAGGAGAAGGACACAGATGATTTGCATACAAGGCTTTTGATTAAGCTTCCATCTGGTAAGCATACTTACTTCTCGGTGATGGGCACAAAGCTATTTTACTTAAATTATCCCAATCTTCCTCAACTCTTCATCCTCATTTACAATGAAGGATTGATGGTTTTGCTTTTTATGTAATGATATTACAGTTGACCAGTCACATGGAAGGAGGAGCCTGCAGGAGCAAGGGATAAGATTAATAAATGTGCTTTTACTGATACCCTAGGCAAAAATAAACCCTTAATTATTGCAGTGTGAGGGATGCCAGTATACACTATAGAGGAATATGCTTATTTTTCATGTCTGAGGTTTACAACCACTTTAATTTATCGATGCCTAGATTATGACAATTAGCACTCTCATTTCCACACAAAACGGAAATAATGCCAAGCACCCGTCATCACCTTAATATGTAAAATCTATTAGAAAAGGTGTAAAAGGAAGGGGATAAAGCTTAAAGGTCTTTTTGTTTCCTAATGGACAAAATAAAGATGATTGAGCAGTTTGGAAAAATGAGGTGTCACTGCAATAGTAGTTTTGTATATTCCCAGAGTTCAACTTTAAAGTGGTTGTAAAACCTTATATATACACCGAGGGAAGTCCCTAGCCTCTAGTGATACACAGAAATGAAATAAATCCTCATATGTAAGTTTTACCTGTTTATCTGCACTTTTCTCTTCTCTACATCTATTCATTCTATTCATCTATTCAGTACATAATTTATAAAGCTTGTCTGAGATCTCAGAAAGCAGGGGGCAGAGAGCTGAAGTTACACTCTGCAGAGCTCAGTGAGAGCTTATAGGAGGGAAGAGACACACCCCCTTCCACTCAGCATACAGGGACTGAGCTGGGGCTGTCAATCACATTCTGTGTGCTGGAACTCCCTTCCCTGTCACCTTTTTACCTCTTAGTGTAAGGAAAACTTGTCAGAAGTGACTCATGCAGATAGCAGAGGAATGAAGCAGCAGACTAAAATGACACGTAGTGCTCTAGATTGAGGCTAGTACACACTATAGAGGAATATGCTTTGTTTATTTTTCATGTCTGAGGTTTACAACCACTTTAAGTTATCGATGCCTAGATTATGGCAATTAGCACTCTCATTTCCACACAAAATGGAAATAATGCCAAACACCCGTCATCACCTTAATATGTAAAATCTATTAGAAAAGGTGTAAAAGGAAGGGGATAAAGCTTAAAGGTCTTTTTGTTTCCTAATGGACAAAATAAAGATGACTGAGCAGTACTTTTAAAAATGTGATTCTCAGGTAACAGATCAAAGTCTATAAGGGTTATAGTAAGTACACAGTTTGGAAATGCAAAAAAAAATTACCAGGTTTAAAGAATTCATAAGAGTAAATTAGTTGTTATGGGTTACTGTAACCTATACTTCCTTCTTGCTTAGTGCAGCACCCTGTTAATAAGCTTCTATGAGTTAATCAAATATGTTATGTGTCTTGAAGCTCAGATGGTAAGATAAATTAGCCTATGTGTAAATCGCCCCAGCAACAATTTAACATGAAATAATAATAATAAAATGTGATATTTAAAAGCTCTTCATTGCTGATCTCCTTAAGCACATGCTGGGAGGTATTCTCATATCTTGGGGCCTATAGAAAACCCATCACTAGAGAATGCGTTAATTGCTTAATCATATAAATTACAGTCACTTAATCATTTTAATCACCATCATCCAATTATCACAGAGTTATGGCCTTTAAGCTAACAGATATGCAAATGTTTGCTCCTCTGTAAGCTATTATCTGCCATAGCCTCCTCATGGCTGTCAATAGTCTGTGTCTTGTAGAAATGCTGTATTGTTTTGGTAGAACTTGCAAATCAGACGTACTGGTTTTGGTATTATAAAACTCCTAAAACAAATTTTAGCCTCAATGAAACCATATTAATTATCACATAATTGCAGAATATTATCAGTGTGATATTTAGAGCAAATACAAAACAAATGCAAATAAAGCTACTTTCAGACATCCAGGGGCCCAGAGCAAATATCTCATGAGTGGGTCCCCATTATATATTGTATTCAGGGCTTTTTTTTTCTCAGAGAATAGGTGCAGGAACTCCCCCTTTCCGAGTCACCCCCTACCCACCTCTGAGCACCATTCCTTGTTTCCACCCCCTGCCCACCTCCCAGTACTGCCCTTTTAGACAATACAGAACCATGTATCATATTGTGGTGCTAAGTAATTTGTAAGGAATTTGGTAATTATAACAAGAAAAGCAGTAAAATAGATCCCCTGCAACCAGTAACAATAAAGCCGCCCACCTGGAACAATAGATCCCCCTAACAACAATGGACCACCCACCATAAAATTACCCCCCCAGCAAAAATAGACTCCTGGCAGCAACAACAGATCTCCCCACAGCCAGCATTATTAGACTCTCGGGCAGTCAGCAAAAATAGACCCCTCCCTTAACAGTTTATCTCTCCCAGCAACAACTGACCCACCCCACCAGCAATATAAGACCCCCCCCCACCAACAATAGGTCCCCCATCAGCAACAACAGACCTCCTCAGCAACAATAACCCCCATGCAAAAATAGATCCCCTCCAGCTAGAACTGATTCCCAAGCAGTGAGTATCAATAGACCCTGCAGCACATCCCAGCCCCCCTTGCCATTACATCAGTCAGTCAGTGGTGGAGGTGCCAGAACCCAACTGAAAAAAAAGTCCTGCTTGTATCATGTATAATATCAATCAAGTACAACAAAAGTGTAATATATAGCTGCCTTTAAAGGGAAGTATAGGAATGCGTTTTTTTTTTAGAATCATACTTACCTAGCTGGTCCAATGCTACATCTGTCCCCCCTGGCTCTAAGACTGAGGACTGAGCAATCAAACACTGCCAATCGATCAGTTTTCAGAGCTCTGTGAGCAGAGAGCTGGTGACTGTCAGCCTGGGCAGTGGAGGGAGTGGAAGCAGCCCACTCAGGCTCTCAGCCAATCCAGGTATGTGGGAAAATCCCAACCATATTGTCATGATCTTTCCTGAGCCTGGACCGGCTCTGTGATGTCAGCTGAAAATGGGCCACAGAATTTTAAAACAAACTGCACTCCTGTGATCCACAGGAGAGGTACAGCCAAACGAACTTTGGCTGTACTTCTCCTTTAAGGCATTCCATAGCTGGGGTGTCTGAATTGGTTTTAATTTTGGCAAGTTTTTTTTTTCATCTGGTGACTCTACCATAACACTGTTATGTGAAAAAAATAACTTGTGCGCTGCTATGTATAAATAAATATGTAGTTGATACCTTCTTTGTGTTAAATGAATAAATATGCAAATGCGTGAACAGCTGCAACCATTCAGTTAGTGAACTCATTGTCACAATGCGGAGAATTAGATTCCACAGTATATATCGATGAGTCTTGGCCCATGAGAGGTGGATTGGAGAACGCTGGGTACGTTTGCTTACGTTTTGGAGGCTGTGTATTAAAGAGATCAGCAGGACTGTCTGATGGTCCAGGAGTGACACATTTTCATTACAAACTTTCTGTGACCCTCTGTAACGGGGGGTCATAGACTTCAGGTAAGAAGAAAATCTTCACACATTGGTGGTGGTTCGAACACGGCTCACATTTTGAAGACTTGATTTATCTATGGATGAACTCATTGGTGTCACTGGTTTAGCGCAACTCTTTTATTTACCTATTTACTCCTACTGTAGTTATGTTATGCAGCAGAGATGCAGCTTCTAATAGGTCTTCATAGAAGATCTATTTTTCCAGCTATTTATGTACCTTGAGTGCAATTATTTACCGTAGCGCAGTTTCTTTTATATTTTTCTGATTTTGACTCTAGCAGGCAGCACGGTAAAGACAGCATCCCGGTAGTGGCTCTGTCTCTCCATGATTCGGTCCCAGAACTGCTTCCCCACACTGTAGTAGCTTCCAATGGCACCTCATTCTCTCTCCACACTGGCCCCGATAACTCACTACAGACTTAGGAGATTCCCCAAATGGCTGTGGAATTCTGCCAACTCAGGCTCTTTCTCTGGCTGACAATCCTGGGCACAGTTGTTCTCTCCTCACTACACAATAAATAATCATAAAGTACAATAGTGAGATGAAAAGTCCAAATGTGATAAAAGTCCAAATCCCTGATGGTTCTGAGATGAGTGGCTATCCCTCACACTCACAAATGATAAATTCAATCTGTGCCAAAAAAACAATTGGTTTGCAATCACTTCCACCATCCACCTCTGTGTGAATTGGCTGCTCACCCTAAAGGAAGCCTTGTGTATCAATATAGGGAGATCTTAAATTATCAGGAACACCAGCTCAAGTAGTTAGGAACATACACCTTGTATGAACAATGATTCTTAATAATGCTCAGAAATTATATAGAGAAAATTCACTGCGCAATACCATTTAAAATCAGGTTTATTAAAATATAAATAGAATGTGCACTCACATTTTCTACATCCTGTGATTTTTGGATGAAGTCGTTTTTCTGTTTCAAATTATTTCTTTAAGTTTTATAAGCGAAGTTTTAAAAAAACTCACAGTTTGCTGACAATGATTATTGCAGTATATGTGGTACCAAAAAGAATTCATCAAAAATGGAAAAACTGCGCTGTTCGTCTAAACCAGGGATATGCAATTAGCGGACCTCCAGCTCTTGCAGAACTTCAAGTCCCATGAGGCATAGCAAGACTCTGACAGCAATAAGCATGACACCCAGAGGCAGAGGCATGATGGGACTTGTAGTTTTGCAACAGCTGGAGGTCCGCAAATTGCAGATCCCTGGTCTAAACCAAAACAGATTATATAGCAGCAGCTATCTGTGCCCCAGGACAACATCATATTGTGACGAAACACGCAGGGTGGAGCGACATGCTAACATCACCACATACGTAATTCCCGAAGGACGGGCTGCTGTGTTTGAGCTGGCCAGCTTTTTTTATATGCGTATTCCTTAGCATTTGTTGGAAGAGCATTTTTAAAACAATGTATCAAGGATTTTATGCCATGGCGAGTTTTATTACCATTACGTGGGGGTGTTTATGATTGAGTACCCATAAGAGGTGGATTTCCATTTGTTTCCCAGAAGGACAAAGGCGCTGGTTAGGTTATGAGCCACAAGCGAGATTGACCTTCTCTAATAGGAGGTCAATACATTCTGGTAAGCAGGCATTTTATATGGTGGAGGTCTATATCCAGGATCACACAATTTTGGTGACGGATGGTGCACTTATCAGTTGATGGACTTTGTCACTTTATGGACTTTTCTTTCACAACTTATTTTTCTAAATGTTTATTTTTGTCACAATAAGCGCAGCTATATTTTGAATACCAAAAAGAATGCATTGCCATCTTAAATTTAAAGAAACTTAAAGTGATTGTAAAGCTTTAACTTTTTTTATTATAATAATAAACGTGGGGCAGCCTCAACCTATGGGGCACTCGCGCATGCCTGGGCTGTTTGTGTCTATTTACACTGCCTGGCTTGTCCCCGAACCCCCCTCCTGTTCATATGGCACTACGTGACAGTTGCAGGAGTCAATGGCTTCACAGCTCACAGCCAAGCCTGTGAAAGTTGGGAAAGGAGTTGCTGCAGACGTGCATGCAGGAGCAGTGGGGGAGCTACTGTCATGAATGTGCATTAATACTTTAGTGCCCTGTCTGTCTCTTAACTGATCTATGTATCAGTCTTAGGGCATGCACTCCCACACCTGCAGGGTTAAGTCATCTTCCCTCAGCATGGCTCCACCCTAGCCTCAACATGAACCCCTATTTAACATTGTGTTCTCCAAGCCTGCCTTGCTGAGCAATATTGTGTGTTTAGTTTCCTGTCTCCTGTTTGTCATGTGCTCTATGTCTGTTTCTGTTGCTGATCTTGGCTTGTTCTTTGACTATCTCTGCTGCTTGTTACCCTGACCTTTGGTGTGTTCTCTGTCTATCCTTGTCTGCTAGTTGCCCCAACCTTTGGCTTATCTCCTGACTATCCCTTGTT
This sequence comes from Lithobates pipiens, assembly GCF_037356315.1. Classification (NCBI taxonomy): domain Eukaryota; kingdom Metazoa; phylum Chordata; class Amphibia; order Anura; family Ranidae; genus Lithobates; species Lithobates pipiens. The sequence continues at coordinate 141,385,153 of NW_027507764.1, forward strand.
GTCCTGGGCTGCTGCCTCCTCTCTATCCTCCTATAAACTACTGTGAGTGGGAGTTGGGAGACCCTGGGGGCCGCGACCTGAAGCCAGTTGCAGCGCAGTCCATCCTCATCACTAGAGGCTCCGGGGAACACCTGCTGGCTATTAGACTCCGCACCGTGGGGAATCTTATGCTTTATCTCCCAGTGGGATCCGTGTTGGTGCTCCAGTGGACCTGCCTTTCTGAACCACCCAGAGTTCCATCCGCAGCAGGCAGCCGTAGGGTACACTACCTTAGTGGAGCACTTCTGACTCCAACGGTGTGCATCTGCCACCAGGTGACCTGACAGCTACTAGTAAAATATTGTTTGCCTTAATGCAGAGAATGCATTAATGTAAAAAAACTTTTACCTTTACAACCACTTTAAATGTGAAAAAAATAAGACTTGGTATACAGTAAGTTTCCTGGAGGCGTCTCCAACCTAATATGTAAATAACATACAATTAAAATACAGGTAACTACGATTGGGGGCGTGTCCAAGATGGCGCTGGGAGCGGACGTGTATTAACAGAGCTCCCGTCTCCGGCTTCTCATCCTGTCACGATCCTGGTGTAAAAGGCTTCCAGCACATCCACCTCTCGGCGGAGATTCTGCAGGAGGACTGGGCAATGCCTGGGGGCAGAAAATGTGGCCAAAGAAAGAATTCCACGACTGCTGTGAGTACTCGACCCATACAGAGGCCTAAAGCACATGCGGCATACCACATTGTGTCCCAGACTGACCCTCCCCTTCCTGACGGAGCTATACAGGCCGGCTCAGCGGACTTTGATGCCTTAATGCTGTCCATAACCACCTGCCAGGCTATGCTCACAACCAAAATCGACCATGTACAGACTGAAACTGCCCTTATTAGAAGAGACATGGACAAATTCCGTGACCGCGTGGCGGAGGTGGAACGGAGGGTCTCTGAGACAGAGGACCCCAGAGGGACCATCATGCGGACATCCAAGCCCTGAAATTGAAGGTGAAATACCTAGAAAACAGAGCTGAGGACGCGAGAACCGGAACGGGCGTAATAACATGCTGGTTCTCGGCCTCCCTGAGGGTGCAGAGGAAGATGATCCGGTCACATTCATGGAGGGGCTGTTACCATCCTTACTACCCAGGGCAAAATTCTCCCCACACTTCTCTATTGAAAGGGCCCATCGTATGCTGGCAACTAGGGGTCCCCATGGCACCCCACCTCGTACCTTCATATTTAAATTGCTGCACTACAGAGACCGGGACACGGTGCTGCGGGTGGCATGCCTGCAAGGTGAACTTAAGTTTGAAAAGGCAAAAATCCTCATATTTCTAGACTACTCGGTGGAGACCCAACACCAACCTAAGTCGTTCAATCATGTGCGAGGCTTGTTGCGCCAGAAGGCAGTGAAGTATAGCATGCTCTTCCCGGCCAGGCTATGGGTACAGGATGGGGAGAGGGTACAGTTCTTCACCCCACCCAGGGAAGCTGCAGCGTGGGCTGAAACACTCCCCAACTAAACCCTCTAAGATATGCTGATCCCTGGTACAATGACTTGGTATCCGTATGGGCTGCTGCTACAATCCATTCCCCTGACGAACACTGGAGCAGACTTTGACTTTTGAAGGGCTGTAGGATAATAGTCTGGGAGCTGCATGGACTAACCCCCCTGGTGAAATCGGGGGCTCCCTCATGTCTTTTTTCCCTCCTTGCACACTGCTGCCGTGGGAAACAAACACACATCTCACACCCCACTCTGGGCCAACCCCACGCTTCCCCATCTATCCACTATCCCAGATCCGGCAAGTTGGGCCAAGAAGAGTATCGTGACATTAAAACGGGTAATGCCGCGCTGTGTCATAGACCCATTCCGAGATTTGTAACAAGCACACAACCTACCGAGAAATTTCCTTTTCAGATACTGGCAACTAAAGCCCAATTCCAGTCCCAGATCATGCTCCAGCCACATCCAATAGAGCGCCTCCTGATCTCCGAGATGCTACAAAAACCTCTTTCCTCCCTATGTCTACACTTAACGGTAGCTCACGAAGTTAAAAACGAAAAATCCATGACTAAATGGCAGGCAGATATCCCCTGTCTGGGAGAGGAGGGATGGGAGGAGTGTGTAGCTACATTTATCCCATTCATGATTGCGGCTAAGGACTGATTTATACAATTAAAATTTATACATAGGGCATATTACAAAGGTTGGCAAACATCTACCCTGGTCTCAGCCCCAAATGTAATAGATGCAAGGTAGGAATGGGAACCTTCTTTCATATGGTCTGGTCCTGTCCCAAATTGCTCCTGTTCTGGACTGCGGTGGTGGACACCCTGGGCAGGGTAGGTGGTGTAACAATACCACTAGACCCCCAAACTCTGTTACTGAGTCACCTAGAAGATATCGAATGAGACCAATATGTTAAGCTATGTCTCACCTACTCATTATTCTATGCTAGAAGGGAAATTCTCCTCAAGTGGAAGCAAAAGGAGCCCCCATCTGTAGAAGCTTGTAAAAAGGCAATAAACAATGTGTTGCCATTATACCGCATTACATATGAGAGCAGGAATTGTCCTCAGAAATATGATAAAGTATGGTCAAATTGGGTCAACGCGTGTGGCTGACACCTTCCAGAGGGAGACACCCCCCGAGTGGACGCTAATATTACAAAGGTTGGCAAACATCTACCCTGGTCTCAGTCCCAAATGTAATAGATGCAAGGTAGGAATGGGAACCTTCTTTCATATGGTCTGGTCCTGTTCCAAATTGCTCCTGTTCTGGACTGCGGTGGTGGACACCCTGGGCAGGGTAGGTGGTGTAACAATACCACTAGACTCCCAAACTCTGTTACTGAGTCACCTAGAAGATATCGAATGAGACCAATATGTTAAGCTATGTCTCACCTACTCATTATTGTATGCTAGAAGTGAAATTCTCCTCAAGTGGAAGCAAAAGGAGCCCCCATCTGTAGAAGCTTGTAAAAAGGCAATAAACAATGTGTTACCATTATACTGCATTACATATGAGAGCAGGAATTGTCCTCAGAAATATGATAAAGTATGGTCAAATTGGGTCGATGCGTGCGGCTGACACCTTCCAGAGGGAGACACCCCCCGAGTGGACGCTAATGCCAAAGACCTACACGGGTCTAGGGGAGGGACCGACTTAACTCCCTCCCCCTGGATCCGGGGGCTGTACCCTGTAAAAAATGGACCAGAGGGGGGGGCTTTTTTCCCGTCTCCCCCCCCCCCATGACCCTATGGCTGGGGGGTAGGCTTTGCTCCTGATTAGTGATGGACGAACTTCCGACGGGACGTTTCGCGAACGCGAAACGCGAACGGACACAAACGTTCGCGAAAACGACCGTTCGCCGCGGGCTCCATTGACTTCAATGGGAGGCGAATTTCGCAAACCTTTAGGTCGAATTTGCGGCCACGGGGTAATTATTAGGGGGTAGCACGTAGTCCCACCACCTGGACAATAGCATAATACATGTATGAGGTGAATTTGGGATCGATAACTACAAGCATTTTTTTTTTATTTGGGAAATTGTTCTGACAATTCAGGACTATGGAGCTAATGAAGGCAATGGAGGAGAGGGAAGGTCAGGGACCAGGGTAGGCAAACAAGAGGGTGCAGGAGATACAGAGCACTGACAGCAGCACCGTAATACAGAGCACTGACATCAGCACCGTGACATACAGCGCTGACAGCAGCTCCGTGACATACAGCGCTGACAGCAGCTCCGTGACATACAGCGCTGACAGCAGCTCCGTGACATACAGCGCTGACAGCAGCTCCGTGACATACAGCGCTGACAGCAGCTCCGTGACATACAGCGCTGACAGCAGCACCGTGACATACAGCGCTGACAGCAGCTCCGTGACATACAGCGCTGACAGCAGCTCCGTGACATACAGCGCTGACAGCAGCTCCGTGACATACAGCACTGACAGCAGCTCCGTGACATACAGCGCTGACAGCAGCTCCGTGACATACAGCGCTGACAGCAGCACCGTGACATACAGCGCTGACAGCAGCTCCGTGACATACAGCGCTGACAGCAGCTCCGTGACATACAGCGCTGACAGCAGCTCCGTGACATACAGCACTGACAGCAGCTCCGTGACATACAGCGCTGACAGCAGCTCCGTGACATACAGCGCTGACAGCAGCACCGTGACATACAGCGCTGACAGCAGCTCCGTGACATACAGCGCTGACAGCAGCTCCGTGACATACAGCGCTGACAGCAGCTCCGTGACATACAGCGCTGACAGCAGCTCCGTGACATACAGCGCTGACAGCAGCTCCGTGACATACAGCGCTGACAGCAGCTCCGTGACATACAGCGCTGACAGCAGCTCCGTGACATACAGCGCTGACAGCAGCTCCGTGACATACAGCGCTGACAGCAGCACCGTAAGCAGCCCCAGGAGGAAGTCAGCACAGCACAGGGATGGTGTGATCCCCTCATAATAAGAACCCCCAGGAGGAAGTCAGCACAGCACAGGGATGGTGGGAGCCCCTCATAATAAGAACCCCCAGGAGGAAGTCAGCACAGCACAGGGATGGTGGGAGCCCCTCATAATAAGAACACCCAGGAGGAAGTCAGCACAGCACAGGGATGGTGGGAACCCCTCATAATAAGCAGCCCCAGTAGAAATATGACACCGCTCAACCTCTTCAAAGAGGAGGGTAGGGGCATATAGTACGGTGTGCTTTTTTGGGTCAGGGAAGTGAGCCAAATGAATTAAGAAGGTCTGTGTGCTTGATTCCAAAAATTGTTTATAGACATATACATGGTCTACTGATCACATGTGTTGAATTCCTCCGAGATCCATGCCTCATTCATTTTTAGAAATGTGAGGTAGTTAACACTGTCGTGAGCTAGGCGAGTACGCTTATCGGTCACAATCCCCCCTGCTGCGCTGAACGTCCTTTCGGACAGGACACTGGATGAGGGGCAAGCCAACAGTTCGATTGCAAATTGGGCAAGCTCTGGCCAGAGGTCAAGCCTGCCCACCCAGTAGTCTAGGGGTTCATCACTCCTCAGAGCGTCCACATCGGCCGTTAACCCAATGTAGTCGGACACCTGACGGTCTAGGCGTTCCCTGATGCTGGATCCGGATGACACCTGTCGATGGGTCGGCTGAAAGAATGACCTCATATCCGAAGTCACCAACACATCTTCAAACCGGCCTCTTCTTGCAGGCGCTGTTGGATTGGTACCCGCAAATCCTTCTCTGGGAGTGGGAATTGCTCCTCTGCCAGCGCACGCAAAAGCAGAATGCAGCATTTCTCGAAGCAAGGCCTGGAAGTGCTGCATTCTGACAGCCCTCTGCGACGGCGGTAACATTTCCGCCATTTTGTGTTTGTACCGGGGATCTAAGTACGTTGCCACCCAGTACTGGTCCTTGACCCTCATGCTTTTTATACGGGGGTCCCTATTAAAACACTGGAGCATGAAGGCCCCCATTTGCACTCAAGCGGAAGGTATGTGGTGGTGGTGGTGTTGTTGGTGGTAGTGTCTTTGGGGGTGCACATAGCAGAGAGTGAAGAAGAGGGTGCAGATCGAGAGGATGAGGAGGGTGCAGAAGAATAAGGCTGAGTGAGCCACTCAACCAAGTCTGGTGCGTCCTTTAAAGTAATTGAACGCACCTTCTGCAACTTCCCACTTTGGCTCAAGGCTGTTGCTCCTGCCCTACCCCTACCACCCCTGCGGAAGGGCCTGCCTCTTCCTCTGCCTGTCATTTTTTAAATCACCCTGTGACAAAACTCTTAGTCCCTATACCGCTGAAGGACTGCTGCAGTATAGGGCAGCGGTCAGCAGTAGTGCACGTCAACCCTATGTATTGTGGACCGATAGCGGTCCTTACAGAACAGCAGACTGTACTGCACTCAGGCCTATGTACCGTAGCACCCTATACCAAGTTACCAGTCCTTATAAAAACTTTTGTGGACCAAGCAGGTTGTGTGTTAGTGATTAGCAGACTGTACGTCAGTCCCTATACCAATGAAGGACTGCTGCAGTATAGGGCAGCGGTCAGCAGTAGTGCACGGCAACCCTATGTATTGTGGACCGATAGCGGTCCTTACAGAACAGCAGACTGTACTGCACTCAGGCCTATGTACCGTAGCACCCTATACCAAGTTACCAGTCCTTATAAGAACTTTTGTGGACCAAGCAGGTTGTGTGTTAGTGATTAGCAGACTGTACGTCAGTCCCTATACCAATGAAGGACTGCTGCAGTATAGGGCAGCGGTCAGCAGTAGTGCACGTCAACCCTATGTATTGTGGACCGATAGCGGTCCTTACAGAACAGCAGACTGTACTGCACTCAGGCCTATGTACCGTAGCACCCTATACCAAGTTACCAGTCCTTATAAAAACTTTTGTGGACCAAGCAGGTTGTGTGTTAGTGATTAGCAGACTGTACGTCAGTCCCTATACCAATGAAGGACTGCTGCAGTATAGGGCAGCGGTCAGCAGTAGTGCACGGCAACCCTATGTATTGTGGACCGATAGCGGTCCTTACAGAACAGCAGACTGTAACGCACTCAGGCCTATGTACCGTAGCACCCTATACCAAGTTACCAGTCCTTATAAGAACTTTTGTGGACCAAGCAGGTTGTGTGTTAGTGATTAGCAGACTGTACGTCAGTCCCTATACCAATGAAGGACTGCTGCAGTATAGGGCAGCGGTCAGCAGTAGTGCACGGCAACCCTATGTATTGTGGACCGATAGCGGTCCTTACAGAACAGCAGACTGTACTGCACTCAGGCCTATGTACCGTAGCACCCTATACCAAGTTACCAGTCCTTATAAGAACTTTTGTGGACCAAGCAGGTTGTGTGTTAGTGTTTAGCAGACTGTGCGTCAGTCCCTATACCGCTGAAGGACTGCTGCAGTATAGGGCAGCGGTCAGCAGTAGTGCACGGCAACCCTATGTATTGTGGACCGATAGCGGTCCTTACAGAACAGCAGACTGTAACGCACTCAGGCCTATGTACCGTAGCACCCTATACCAAGTTACCAGTCCTTATAAGAACTTTTGTGGACCAAGCAGGTTGTGTGTTAGTGATTAGCAGACTGTACGTCAGTCCCTATACCGCTGAAGGACTGCTGCAGTATAGGGCAGCGGTCAGCAGTAGTGCACGGCAACCCTATGTATTGTGGACCGATAGCGGTCCTTACAGAACAGCAGACTGTAACGCACTCAGGCCTATGTACCGTAGCACCCTATACCAAGTTACCAGTCCTTATAAGAACTTTTGTGGACCAAGCAGGTTGTGTGTTAGTGATTAGCAGACTGTACGTCAGTCCCTATACCAATGAAGGACTGCTGCAGTATAGGGCAGCGGTCAGCAGTAGTGCACGGCAACCCTATGTATTGTGGACCGATAGCGGTCCTTACAGAACAGCAGACTGTACTGCACTCAGGCCTATGTACCGTAGCACCCTATACCAAGTTACCAGTCCTTATAAGAACTTTTGTGGACCAAGCAGGTTGTGTGTTAGTGTTTAGCAGACTGTGCGTCAGTCCCTATACCGCTGAAGGACTGCTGCAGTATAGGGCAGCGGTCAGCAGTAGTGCACGGCAACCCTATGTATTGTGGACCGATAGCGGTCCTTACAGAACAGCAGACTGTAACGCACTCAGGCCTATGTACCGTAGCACCCTATACCAAGTTACCAGTCCTTATAAGAACTTTTGTGGACCAAGCAGGTTGTGTGTTAGTGATTAGCAGACTGTACGTCAGTCCCTATACCAATGAAGGACTGCTGCAGTATAGGGCAGCGGTCAGCAGTAGTGCACGGCAACCCTATGTATTGTGGACCGATAGCGGTCCTTACAGAACAGCAGACTGTACTGCACTCAGGCCTATGTACCGTAGCACCCTATACCAAGTTACCAGTCCTTATAAGAACTTTTGTGGACCAAGCAGGTTGTGTGTTAGTGTTTAGCAGACTGTGCGTCAGTCCCTATACCGCTGAAGGACTGCTGCAGTATAGGGCAGCGGTCAGCAGTAGTGCACGGCAACCCTATGTATTGTGGACCGATAGCGGTCCTTACAGAACAGCAGACTGTAACGCACTCAGGCCTATGTACCGTAGCACCCTATACCAAGTTACCAGTCCTTATAAGAACTTTTGTGGACCAAGCAGGTTGTGTGTTAGTGATTAGCAGACTGTACGTCAGTCCCTATACCAATGAAGGACTGCTGCAGTATAGGGCAGCGGTCAGCAGTAGTGCACGGCAACCCTATGTATTGTGGACCGATAGCGGTCCTTACAGAACAGCAGACTGTAACGCACTCAGGCCTATGTACCGTAGCACCCTATACCAAGTTACCAGTCCTTATAAGAACTTTTGTGGACCAAGCAGGTTGTGTGTTAGTGATTAGCAGACTGTACGTCAGTCCCTATACCAATGAAGGACTGCTGCAGTATAGGGCAGCGGTCAGCAGTAGTGCACGGCAACCCTATGTATTGTGGACCGATAGCGGTCCTTACAGAACAGCAGACTGTAACGCACTCAGGCCTATGTACCGTAGCACCCTATACCAAGTTACCAGTCCTTATAAGAACTTTTGTGGACCAAGCAGGTTGTGTGTTAGTGATTAGCAGACTGTACGTCAGTCCCTATACCAATGAAGGACTGCTGCAGTATAGGGCAGCGGTCAGCAGTAGTGCACGGCAACCCTATGTATTGTGGACCGATAGCGGTCCTTACAGAACAGCAGACTGTAACGCACTCAGGCCTATGTACCGTAGCACCCTATACCAAGTTACCAGTCCTTATAAGAACTTTTGTGGACCAAGCAGGTTGTGTATTAGTGTTTAGCAGACTGTGCGTCAGTCCCTATACCGCTGAAGGACTGCTGCAGTATAGGGCAGCGGTCAGCAGTAGTGCACGGCAACCCTATGTATTGTGGACCGATAGCAGTCCTTACAGAACAGCAGACTGTACTGCACTCAGGCCTATGTACCGTAGCACCCTATACCAAGTTACCAGTCCTTATAAGAACTTTTGTGGACCAAGCAGGTTGTGTGTTAGTGTTTAGCAGACTGTGCGTCAGTCCCTATACCGCTGAAGGACTGCTGCAGTATAGGGCAGCGGTCAGCAGTAGTGCACGGCAACCCTATGTATTGTGGACCGATAGCGGTCCTTACAGAACAGCAGACTGTAACGCACTCAGGCCTATGTACCGTAGCACCCTATACCAAGTTACCAGTCCTTATAAGAACTTTTGTGGACCAAGCAGGTTGTGTGTTAGTGATTAGCAGACTGTACGTCAGTCCCTATACCAATGAAGGACTGCTGCAGTATAGGGCAGCGGTCAGCAGTAGTGCACGGCAACCCTATGTATTGTGGACCGATAGCGGTCCTTACAGAACAGCAGACTGTAACGCACTCAGGCCTATGTACCGTAGCACCCTATACCAAGTTACCAGTCCTTATAAGAACTTTTGTGGACCAAGCAGGTTGTGTGTTAGTGATTAGCAGACTGTACGTCAGTCCCTATACCAATGAAGGACTGCTGCAGTATAGGGCAGCGGTCAGCAGTAGTGCACGGCAACCCTATGTATTGTGGACCGATAGCGGTCCTTACAGAACAGCAGACTGTAACGCACTCAGGCCTATGTACCGTAGCACCCTATACCAAGTTACCAGTCCTTATAAGAACTTTTGTGGACCAAGCAGGTTGTGTGTTAGTGATTAGCAGACTGTACGTCAGTCCCTATACCAATGAAGGACTGCTGCAGTATAGGGCAGCGGTCAGCAGTAGTGCACGGCAACCCTATGTATTGTGGACCGATAGCGGTCCTTACAGAACAGCAGACTGTAACGCACTCAGGCCTATGTACCGTAGCACCCTATACCAAGTTACCAGTCCTTATAAGAACTTTTGTGGACCAAGCAGGTTGTGTATTAGTGTTTAGCAGACTGTGCGTCAGTCCCTATACCGCTGAAGGACTGCTGCAGTATAGGGCAGCGGTCAGCAGTAGTGCACGGCAACCCTATGTATTGTGGACCGATAGCAGTCCTTACAGAACAGCAGACTGTACTGCACTCAGGCCTATGTACCGTAGCACCCTATACCAAGTTACCAGTCCTTATAAGAACTTTTGTGGACCAAGCAGGTTGTGTGTTAGTGTTTAGCAGACTGTGCGTCAGTCCCTATACCGCTGAAGGACTGCTGCAGTATAGGGCAGCGGTCAGCAGTAGTGCACGTCAACCCTATGTATTGTGGACCGATAGCGGTCCTTACAGAACAGCAGACTGTAACGCACTCAGGCCTATGTACCGTAGCACCCTATACCAAGTTACCAGTCCTTATAAGAACTTTTGTGGACCAAGCAGGTTGTGTATTAGTGTTTAGCAGACTGTGCGTCAGTCCCTATACCGCTGAAGGACTGCTGCAGTATAGGGCAGCGGTCAGCAGTAGTGCACGGCAACCCTATCTATTGTGGACCGATAGCGGTCCTTACAGAACAGCAGACTGTACCGCACCCAAGCCTATGTACCGTAGCACCCTAGACAGACCAAGTTACCAGTCCTGATAAAGAGCTTTGTGGAACAAGTGAGTTGTGAATGATTAGCAGACTGCAGCAGAAGGGCAGCAGTCAAGTATAATATTCTTTCTATATTTGGAAGAAAGAATATTATACGTGTACAAGCCTATTACCGTACCACTGATACCAGTCCTGAAAAGAACCTTTGTGGAACTAATAGTAACAGCAAGTCTTTAAAATTATCCTCACTGCCTGACACACTGCTTCCTGCCTGTCCCTATACAAATTGGCAAAAAAGAGTAGGCTGGAACGATTAGCTGGAACAGCTCTTTTGTGGACCTGATAGTAACAGCTAATGATGATGATGATGATGATGATGAAGAAAGACTAATCTGGCTGAGCTGTCCCTAAAATAGCAGCATACAGCGCTCTGTCCCTTTATCTAAACTGACAAAAGAAACTCAGGCTGCTGACCTAACACCTATACCAGTCCTGAAAAGAACTTTTGTGTACCAAATAGCTAGCGTTTTCTCTGTCCCTACTCCACACAGGATCCTTTCCCTACAGTGACAGAAGAAAGAATGTAAAATGGCCACCGGATCGGGTGTATTTATAGGTTAGGGGGAATGTCCAAGTGTCCATGAGCTGTCATGTCTCAATTGGTTGTCCTGTAACACATGATAAACGTGTCACGAAAGGTTAAAGTTCTTGTATACATTAAACACGTAAGTCCGCCGGGGCGAACGACGGAAAAAGGCGTTCGAACCCGCGGACGGCGAAAGTCGGAAATTCGCCGCGAAACGACCGCCGGGCGAACCGTTCGGCCATCACTACTCCTGATAGATCATCACACTCCAGGCTCTCCCACTTACTTATACTTGTCCTTTGACCACCCCCCGAGATAATTCTCAACATATAATGGTAACCTAGAGTTGTATACAGCCCATATCCTGGGAAAAAAGGTTGAAGAGGTTGACTATCCCCTGCACATGCAATATTGAAATTATGTAACTAATTACCTAATGTCAGATCCTTTGTAACATACATGTATGTTTGTACTGTCTTATTTGTTGTAAGAAAAATAAAAAAATAAACTTTTCTGTTAAGAGAAAAGATATCCTAGATTACATTTAGCTTAAGGGATAGTAACATCATTTGAGTAGGAAAAAAGTGGATGAGCATGAGAAGGAAAAAAAGCGGAAATTGTTTTAGTGGTCGGAGGTAGAACTTGATAGGTTTTAATGCATTTACACTATATTACCAAAAGTATGCCTGCCTTTACATGCACTTAATGGCATCCCAGTCTTAGTCCATAGGGTTCAATATTGAGTTAACCACTTGACCACTGGGCACTTAAACACCCTTAATAACCAGACCAATTTTCAGCTTTTGGTGCTCTCACATTTTGAATGACAATTACTCAGTCATGCAACACTGGACCTATATGAAATTTTTGTGCTTTTTTTCACACAAATAGAGCTTTCTTTTGGTGGTATTTAATCACCTCTCAGTTTTTTATTTTTTGTGCTATAAAAGAAAAAAGACAGAAAATTCTGCGAAAAAATGAATTTTTCTTCGTTTCTGTTATAAAATTTAGCAGATTAGTAATTTTTTCTTCATAAATTTTGGCCAAAATTTATACTACTACATATCTTTGGTAAAAATAAGTACAAATTGGTGGATATTATTTGGTCTTTGTGAAAGTTATAGAGTCCACAAGCTATGGTGCCAATATCTGAAAATTGATCACACCTGAAGGACTGACGGCCTATTTCAATTCCTGAGACCCTAACATGCCAGAAAAGTACAAATACCCCCCAAATGACCCCTTTTTGGAAAGAAGACATTCCAATGTATTTAGTAAGAGGCATGATGAGTTTTTTGAAGTTGTCATTTTTCCCCACAATTCTTTGCAAAATCAAGATTTCTTTTCCTTTTTTTTTTTTCCACAAAATTGTCATATTATCAGGTTATTTCTCACACACAGCATATGCATACCACAAATTACACCCCAAAACACATTCTGCTATTACTCCCGAGTACGGTGATACCACATGTGTGAGACTTTTACACAGTGTGGCCACATACAGAGGCCCAACATGCAGGGAGCGCCATCAGGTGTTCTGGAGCACCCAGGACAATTCTGACATTTCTCTCCTACATGTAAAAATCATCATTTATTTGCTAGAAAATTACAGAGTACCCCAAAACATTATATATTTTTTTTTAGCAAAGACCCTGGAGAATACAATGGTGGTCGTTGCAAAATTTTATCTCACACGGTATTTGCGCAGCAATTTTTCGAACGCGTTTTTTTGGGGGGGAAAACAGTTTTGTGCTTAAAAAAAAAAAAAAAAACAGTAAAGTTAGCCCAATTTTTGCATAAAGTGAAAGATGAAGTTATGCTGAGTAAATAGATATCGAACATGTCACTCTTCAAAATTGCACATACCTGTGGAATGGAGCCAAACGTCGCTACTTAAAAAATCCCCATAGGCGACGCTTTAAATTTTTTTTACTGGTTACATGTTTTGAGTTGCAGAGGAGGTCTAGGGCTAGAATTATTGCTCTCGCTCTAACGTTCGCGGCGATACCTCACATGTGTGGTTTGAAGACCATTTTCATATGTGGGGGCGGGGCTTAAGTATGCATTCGCTTCTGTATGCGAGCACATGGGGACAGGGGCGCTTTAAATTTTTTTTTTTTTTTTTATTGTTCATTTTACTTTATTTATTTTAGTTTGACATTTTTTTCCCCAAAAATAAATTTTTGATCACTTTTATTCCTATTACAAGGAATGTAAACATCCCTTGTAATAGGAATATGGGGTGACAGGTCCTCTTTACAGTGAAATCTGGGGGTCAATATGATCCCACATCTCACCTCTAGGCTGGGAAGCCTGAAAAAAAAAAAAAAAAAAAAAAAAAAGATTCTGGCTTTGATCGTACTGGTGAGTTGGTAGAAGCACCGGAGGGCGGTGAGGGGTGGGGGGGGCGTCTATGGCTGGCTATTGCAGGGTATCACCGAGTATGGCTGGGTATCTCCAAGTATGGCTGGGTATGGCAATTTATGGCAGGGTATTGCAGAGTATTGGTGGGGTATTGGCAGGTATTGCAGAGTATTGGGGGGTATTGCAGTGTATTGGGGGGTATTGCAGAGTATTGGGGGTATTGCAGAGTATTGGGGGGTACTGCAGAGTAATGGCAGGGTACTGCAGAGTAATGGGGGGTACTGCAGAGTAATGGCAGGGTACTGCAGAGTAATGGCAGGGTATTGCAGAGTATTGGGGGTACTGCAGAGTAATGGCAGGGTACTGCAGAGTATTGGGGGGTACTGCAGAGTAATTGCGGGGTACTGCAGAGTAATGGGGGGGTACTGCAGAGTAATAGCGGGTACTGCAGAGTAATGGCGGGTACTGCAGAGTATTGGGGGGTACTGCAGAGTAATGGCAGGGTATTGCAGAGTAATGGGGGGTACTGCAGAGTAATGGCAGGGTTCTGCAGAGTAATGGGGGGTACTGCAGAGTAATAGCAGGGTACTGCAGAGTATTGCAGGGTATTGCAGAGTATTGGCAGGGAATTGAGGGGTTAAATTCGGCGAGCAGCGATGTGGCCACTGCACATGCAGCCCACAGCGCTGCTAACACCGATCTCTTTCCCCTCCGCTGTACTGATCGGTACAGAGAGGGGGAGGGAGGAACTGGCGTCATAACATGACGCCGGTTTGTTTACAAGTGATCACTCCGTCATTTGACGGAGCGATCACGTGGTAAACGGCTGCGACGAGCGGCCGTTTACCGTGATCCGTGATGCGCCGGGTCCAGTGGTCACGGATGATCTCGTGTGCGCGCCCCAGGGGGCGCGCGAGATCAGAATTCTGGGAGGCCGTTAATTAACGGCCTCTCAGAGTTAAACAACCGCTCTGAAGCCGTTAATCGGCAATGGGCGGTTGTTAAGTGGTTAACCCACCCTTTGCAGCTATAACAGCTTCAACTCTTCTGGGAAGGCTGTGCACAAGGTTTAGGAGTGTGTCTATGGCAATGTTTGACCATTCTTCTAGAAGCGCATTTGTGAGGTCAGGCACTGATGTTGGATGAGAAGACCTGTCCCGCATTCTAATTCATCCTAAAGATGTTCTATCAGGTTTAGGTCAGGACTCTGTGCGGGCCAGTCAAGTTCCTCCACCTCAAACTCACACCTCCATGTCTTTATGAACCTTGCTTTGTGCACTGGTGTTATGGTGTGGGTTGTTTTTCAGGGGGCTTGGCCCCTTAGTGAACTTCTAAGGCCTCAGCATACCAAGACATTTTGGACAATTGAATTTCATTCTCCCAATTTGTTGGGACAGTTTAGGGATGGCCCTTTCCTGTTCCAACATCCGTAAATTAATGGATGAGTGAGTTTGGGGTGGAGGGATTTGACTGGCCTGCACAGAGTCCTGCCCTCAATTTGATAGAACACCTTTGAGATGAATTAGAGTGGAGTCTGCGAGCCAAGCCTTCTCGTCCAATATCAGTGCCTGACCCCACAAATACGCTTCTGGAAGAATGGTCAAACATTCCCATAGACACACTCCTAAATCTTATGGATAGCCTTCCCAGAAGAGTTGAAGCTGTTATAGCTGCAAAGGGTGAGCACACTCAATATAGAACCCTACAGACGAAGACTGAGATGTGATTAAAGTTTATGTGCGTGTAAAGGCAGGTGTTCCAATACTTTTGACAATATAGTGTATGTTAGTTCCCCCTCAAGAACAGTTAATTATATTTATTTATTTTGCTTTATTAAGATTTTATCCACCTATGTTTTTAGTGATGCATTGTGATTTCTGCTTATGTTTGCAAACAGGAGCCATAGACGTACTATGAACTCATTTGAAACGTGGGAATATTTGTCCACATATATACCTAATGAAATCCGTATATAATATTTCATGTCCAGTGCACAATCAAATTCATCACAGTAGAATTTTTAAAACTGCTGACTTTTTTCTGTTTTTACTCTATACAATACAAATAACCTTTTCATAAAGCTCATTATAAATACTACACAATGGACCAGTAATGGGAGTATTGTTCATGGATTACATAATAAATGTGCCTCTTACAATGTACCAGATAATAATTTACAGTACAAGCCAAGGTTCTGTATAAAAAATGGTGCAGAGGAAGCCTGGAGACCACCGCTCGATTGTCCTGCCATTTTCCAGATGATACGTGAGCCTGTGATATAATATTTAAATGAGCTCAGATGTCTCCATGTAACTCATTATTTGACAGCAGCAAGTTGAAGTGGCAGATAATTCAGAATCCGGAAACAGGCATTCAGCTTGGTCCTAAGAGGACCTCTTGATCCTTTCTACATTCTTCCCAACATACATCATTAAAATATTCATGAGTAAAGTGATTGCTGAGGGATTGGCAAAGTTAGCATACAAGAGTGTTTGATGAATGCTTCACTGAACACAAGGACCCAGCACTTCCTCTCTGTTCAACACAAGTACATGCAAAAAGAAGGAGCAATGAGGCTCGTCACCATCCAATGTATAGATTGCAATGGTCTTGCAATTCATATTTTTACCTGTAATTGTCTATATACACACATACACATATATATTATTTACATAGTGTAAATTGTATACGTGTGTACCATAGATAGATAGATAGATAGATAGATAGATAGATAGATAGATAGATAGATAGATAAACATGCAGTATATACACACATAAATTGTGCTAAAAAAAACTGTCATAAGAGAAGAGTACGAGTCAACTTAAAAGATACATTGAGCGTGGGCCTAAAGATTGTTTGCCTGTAATGTAATAGAAATTGCATGTAATAGATGTAATAGAAATTATTGCTTTCTCATCCAACAACCAGTCTCAAACTGCCCTTCTATTCCTGTAGTGAGGCCACCCCCATGCTGTCGTTCTCAAATACAATGCACGACCATCATTTCTGCATTGTACATGAGGACAGTGAGGGCCACCCACATTTAGACTCTTAATATAAGGGGAGGGGGGCACCTAAAAGGGATTTTTATAAGCTAACAGGAGTTAAACTTTAAAGCAGTATTACTCCTCGAAAGAAAATCTAATCCCTAAAATAATCCTAAAATAATCCCTTAAAAATAATAAACATGTTATACTTACCCGATCCTCTTCTTCTTGGGCCCCCTGCCGGATCTCCTGGCACCTCCCCCTTGCCAAGTGTCCCCAGAGCAAGCCAGTTGCGATGGGGGTTTGTGCATGCTCACTCTCAAGCCACCTCTGTGTGTCCATAAGACACATAGAGCAAAGCTTGGCCCCCCACTCCCTCTTCACTATCTGTAATGGCTCCTTGTATCTCAGCCAATGAGGAGGGAAAGACCCAGGAGAGCCGTTGTTCTTGTGCATATCATTGGATCGAGATGGTCTCAGGTAAGTATTAGGGGGAGCTGGGAGGGATGCTGCACACAGAAGGTGTTTTAGCTTCATGCATAATGCATGAAGGTAAAAAACCTTCAGCTTTTACAACCGCTTCAAATGTGGCAGCTGAATTTGTGTTTTTAGGCATTTTCTTTATTTTCCCCTTGGGATCCAGCCAGTGACACACTTCCTGTCTTAAGGTGTCTCCACTCTGGATGGAGGAGCAGTGGAAACACCTTTGCACAGTAGCACTATTAATCTGGGTAGAGGGCAGTGATAGATATATTAGCAGATTTAGATAGACTTGACTAACAAATTAAAGCCAAACTCCAGTAGACATAAGCAGAATGGAAAAATTGGTTTCAGAAATTGTTTAATTTTGTTTTGTTTATTAATTTTCTAAAAATGATTGACCGATCTGAATTACAATTGTTCCAAAAATGTGGAATTGATATGTTTTGTCTCAACACTCTGACACTTTTGCTGGACAGCTTGGTCTGTAAAAGAAGTTGAAAAAATAACAAACTTATTAGCAGAGTCAACAAGCGAAAATAAAACGTATGCAGCCACCAAATCTAAGAATTATTTCTGCAATATAATATTTTTTTTTAACTAGAGATAGTAGTAGATATTCAGTGTAGCTACTACTTCAACATCAATACCCCAAGGGTCTAAAAAGTGCATTAAACATCCAGAACAAGCCCTCAGGTATGCCCCACTGGTGTAGACAGCTGACAGTCCACTGAAACAAATAACCACATTGTCAGGCAAAAATATTGCTTGTAAATAGGCAGAGATCAGGGCAAGCTGCATTCAGGCCGAGCCATATCAAGACCAAAGTTTGGGTACACAGAAACAAAAAAAACAGCAGAGAAAAGGCAACAGTCATAACTAGAGTAGCAACCAGGATTTTCAGAAGATGTATAAATAGTAGTGGGAAACTTCTGCTTAGGCACCGACACAGTGTACGGAACAGAATTTGTACTTACCCCAAATGTCAACACAGGCACACAGATATCGACATGTGCTTGAGAATAGCATTTCTATTGTACGAAGAAAGACACCAGCATCAATACCAGCCATATGGACACCATAGGGACAAAGGACCATACAGACCATAGGACCATGGTAGTGGAGTAGAACCATAGGACTATGGTGGACCATAGGACCATGGTGGTGGAGTAGGACCATAGGACTATGGTGGACCATAGGACTATGGTAGACTATGTTGGACAATAGGACCATGTTGGTGGAGTCCAATCAGCTACATTGAATCCTTATTACTAACTCCAGGTAAAGTGAACTCAAATTGAATAAATGTGCAAGTTGTATAAGTTATGTAAGTTCATAATAGTTGGTGTGTGAAGTTCACATATGAAACCAATTATCAGTACGTGTGGAGTGGATGCCAAGCACTTGGATCATTCTGACTTGGCTAGACAAACCGGTATAGATTTGTCTGCCTTTACCAGGTCAGCTCTTCATTTACTGCATATACATTGTATACAGGTAAACAAAGATCTCTCACCTATCTTTGCCTTCTACTAAATTATATGTCTAAATCTCTGCTTATGTACACAAAAAAATGGTCTTTTAATATTTTTACAAGACGTTTTTGCTCCTTAGTGTGAACAGAAACGAAGAACTTGTTTTCTTTTCCTCACATTATTCGCTTAATTAATAGTATAGTATTTGGAAAGAAATATCTGTATCCTTGAGAAAAAAGGAGTTCAGTTTTATTCTGTAAGGTGAAAGTTCACTGTGTGACAATGGTTCCATTCTGTTTCATTACGCATTGAGCATTTTACCATACCAGAATAAAACCAACATAATCCCATCAAACATGCGTCTTGCGAATAAAATTGAGCTCAAAAGAAACTAAAAACTGTATGTGTAATGAGAAAGCCAAGCAGCACATTTCCACTTCTTTAATTTAATATACTGAGACCAGACTGCACTCAGACTTAATATACTGGGAGAAGGCCAGATGTAGGAACAGTCAAAGCCCAGATCACACATGTAAAATGTGAAATGGATATGATTTCTTACATGGCTGGAAAACACTTTTTACCAGGTTGCAAGTTTTGTAATTTTACAACCACTTGGAAAAATTGGACACAGATTCACACTTCACACACAGACACACTTGATATTATATATTTTACTTTCTGCCAAGTTTATCAACAAGGGGACAGAAGAATGTTTAATTTAGTTGTCAGTGGAAACAATTAAATAATTGACTTAACAAATTCCTTAATAAATTTTGTTAAACATGGTTGTTTCCTTAAATGTAGCCCATGTCCTAAAAGGCATTTCTACATTTATATGATTTTTATTAGCTTGTGGGTTTTGAATACCTAGATCTAGCATCTGCAATGTAACAACTTACCCAGACTCTCTCTCCATTACTGTACCCTAATGTCACCAAGCTGCATAGTGAAGTATAGCTTACAGTATAGAAAGAATTCTGTTTATATCCAAACCTTTATAATACAACTAGATAATCCAATGCTAAAGGTCTGCAGAATGACATTTATGATGCTAATATTAATGAGGGAGGGCTGAATACTAACAGTTACATTAACATTTTATGACAGGAACACCGGGGGACGGGGACTGTTCCAACTGCACCTGTAGTTCTAGAGCTATAAATAAGCAAAAAAGAGGAAAAATAATTCTAACACCTTCTAGCAAATTACTTATTTTTAATATATCTTTTTCTGGCATAGTTATTGCAGCCCCAGAATATCATATACACATGCATGTACTGGCCATCGGGACTACCGGCAGTTTCCTGGTGGGCAGATGGCTCAGTGGGCCAGTTTCAGTGACAGCGGAGATAGAGCGGGTAGGAGCTTGGCCACATTAGCGCCAAAGCGCAGCTAGTTTTAGCAGCGTTTTAACGCTGTTTAAGCGGGGCACTTTTAACCCGAAAGAATGGGTTAAAAGCACCCGTGTTGCGGCTCCTCCGAATCGCTTTTCAGGCGCTTTGGAAGCGCTGCCCATTTACTTCAATGGGCAGGGCGTTTTGGGAGCACTAAATACAGAGCTCCCAAACCTCCCCAAAGATGCTGCTTGCAGGACTTTTCCTAACGTCCTGCAAGCACACCCTCCCCCCCCCAGTGTGAAAGGCTATTTCTAGAGCTAAAATGCCTTAAAACTGCCTCAGTGTGAAAGGGGTCTAAGCTAATCTCTAATAAACTTCTCCAGGCCCCCTGTGTTTAGTGGGGCCGGGAGACTGAAATTGGACTCTTTCAATCACTTTCAGCTATGGCCGGATTAATCCACAGCAGCGCACTACACAGTTGAAGGCTGGCCTGTGCTATATCAGTACACTGGAGCCGGCCAGCAGGGCTGCTGCAGATTAATCCACTTAAAGCCAAGAGTGATAGAATAGCCCGCTCTCTGTCCCTCGGCCCCCGCTGAACACAGGGGAGACCCGGAGAAGTTCTTTTCTAAACAGCTACACAGCGAGAGTCAGGAAATTAGCTGATTGGTGGACAGGATTTGGAAGTCCCCGCATGCTCACCTCACCAGTTTCCTCCAGCCCTAGTTACCCAGGAGGAAGGGAGAGGAACAGATGTACCAGCAGTGCACAGCTGGTCCTGGGCTACTGGTGTGGCTGTGCTGATGGCCACTGATCAGTCTGCATTAATATGCATTGGTGTGGCTGCACTGAAGGGCACTGATCTGGCTGCGTTAATGGGCACTGGTGAGGCAGCATTATTGAGCACTGGTGTGGTTATGCCCTGTCCTATGCCCGATAGTGGAATGTTTTTACTTGTTTTTTGCGCAATTGCGTATAGTTTATATACTGTTTTTGTGTGTGTTTGCAAAATTAAAGTGGGCCAGTCTGAATGAAGCATATACACTATTATCATGATCAGCACATACTGGTAACAAAAATGTACAATTTATTGGTACTGGATTTTCATCTATAGGAGAACTTCTGTGTCTGATTTTAAAATGTTTTAACTTGATAGTTTGACCTTTTTTTATGTGTAATTTCCAAAATTTTTCCAAGGTCTCCAAACACATAGACTATTAAAAGATAAAAAAAAATAAAAAAAAACCATTGTTGGTTGTATTGCATGGAAGGAAGCAGTGGCAGTCTGATTATAGAAAGTCAAATTGTTTTAAAATACAGTTTTAAAATACAGTAATACCTTGGATTGCGAGCAATGCAGTTTACAAGCGTTTTGCATTACAAGCTATTATTTTTTTTTAAAACCTGACTCAGTTTGCGAGCGTTGTCCCGTAAGAGCAAGCAGGATTCAAGTACCACATTTGGCCAGAGGTGTTACACTGTTACCGAGTGTCTCCAAGTGTCTCCGAGTGCATCCAAGCTGCTCCAAGGGCTCTCTGAGTGTTTCCGGCGCCACCCCACCTCTGGCCACATGCGGTACTGCATACAATAGCAGTCACTCTGGAACAAACTATCTATGTTTCCATTGACTCCTATAGGGAAATTTGCTTTGATATACCAGTGTTTTGGATTACAAGCATTCTTCTGGAACAAATTATGCTCGTAGTCCAAGGTATCACTGTATGTCGTTTTTTTATTTTTATTCTAGATAAGATAAAGCATAAAGCATTACACAAATGTATATGTATGGCCAGCCAGCACTTTGCCTGTTAAGCAGCAAGTGGACAGGAAAGGGATGTAAGTACACTGTATTGAGGTGGTTAAGGAACATGCTACTATTGCTGACCTTGGTTTTGAAAACAAAGATTCCATGCCGATCCACTTGCCTCAGTGCTTTGAATACCTGCCGCAGAACAAGAATGCGCAGAGAGATTTTTGACTTTTCCCAAAATTTTACTGATCTGAATTCTTGGGTCATCAACTCAGAAAGTACCAAAGCCGGTGTGGTCAACATGAGGTTCAACAATGCCGGACTCCATATTTCTCTCAAGACAGGTTTAAGATAGGTTGTAGAAAAAATCTTTGTTGGAAGGTATGTTGAATTTAAAAAATACGGGCTTAGTAACTTATACAATTTTAAATACAAGTAGAAGAAGGACGCATTTCTACAGAGACATATTAGATAATTCCAAAAATAATTAAATTCATATAATATACTATCCTGTGGACAGCTGGGAATAGTACACAACCTTCACAAATATAGAAGTATGCATTTTTTTTACACATTTGCAGCTTTCCTGCTTATAATTCAGCTCTCCCACTCCTCTGTGCTAGCTATGTAATCTTGTAAAAGTAGCTGCTTGATAATGATGGCTCTGTTTGCTGCCTTGAGGGGATTGGTGTGGTGTCCCTGAACACAAGTCCAGGTCATCCCTATATGTTAGAAGCCACGACTGGGAACAAGCTTAGAGAGGTTCCAATATATTTTGTAAGATAACATTTTCATTTCATCTACTGTATAGTTTCTCATTATATTGTAGTATTAGAATTTTGGATCCCTGGGAAAAGCCTCCGGGACATAGAAATAATCCAATTACTTAACAATGGCCTTGATTAAAAAAAAAGTGAATTCTTATCTTAATAAAAAAGTAGAAAGAGTGTTCATTAGTGTGTGTATATATATATATTTTTTTCCCCAGATTTTTACACCATGCAACACATTACACTGTTACCTTGATTTTACTCATAATTAACTTTATTAATTAATTTATTATTAAAGCATAAATTATGTTATTTTTACCATGAACATAGCTAGATTAAACAATATGCACCTGTTTGTATGAAATATACTGTATACTGTTTTTATATACCTACACACTGGTGTTGATTAAAGGATTAGTTCACTTTTTTAGAAAAAATAATAAATACACATACGTATTTAAAATGTACATTTATATTTTTTCCTGCAGGAGGATCATGGGTCCAATGTCAGGCTTCTGCTGACAAGCCCTGAAGCTTTTAGTCCATACATCCATACGGACTGTCAGTTTGAAAGCTGAATGAACCACAAGGACGTTCATCAGTGCCCTTGAAGTTCATTCAGAACTATGATCCATCTGCAACGGTGGATAACGGTACTTGTCGTTCATTAATTCACAGGAAACTGTGAATGAATGACATGGAGACGCTTTAGTTGAATTCTGACAGTGGGTGCGAGGACAAAATCCCCTGCACACTGTCACACTGGATCGGGGGGGAGAGGCAGCAGGATTTGGAACTTGCTTTATGTTCCCCACAAAGTTTAAGTTTATTTAGTTACTTTCACTAAGTGTCAACATGATGGAATTGCTCTCTTCTGTGAGTTAATGCCTCTTATGGCCAGAGGTGAGACTACTGCACCAGGCCCCACATCAGAAGGATAAGGTCCTTTCACCTGTCAGTGACACTTATCTTAAGATATCTTACTATCTTACTAAGATAGTACTGACATTGAAGCTATTTAAGGGAAATAGCATGAAACGCTGATTTGCCACCACCAGTTCTTTACTCACATTAAACACTTTAAACTTACTCTTCAACCCAAAGGCATTGAAGGGAGCTGCTGTATACTTCATGAGTTCTTGACACTCCAGTCCATAGGAGGGTCCAACTATGCAGTGGGCCCCAACCTGGGGGTCCCTGCCACATAGCCAGGTAGACCATACAGCCACCAATCCACCCCTCTGACACAACCATCACAGCTTCTCCCTAACTGGCTGCTTCTCTTTCCTTTTACCTCTTATTTTCTCATCACCCAGAAGGTTGACATAAAGATTTATACTTCATTCCCCATTCCCATACACTATAGGATTTCCCTCCCACTCTATACCCCCATTAAATCAGACCAGACGATACACTTAACCAGCAACATAATTTACTAAATAAAGTTTGTATTAGATGTACAGTTCTTCTTCAGTTTCATGAATCACATGGCAGTGCAACCACTCACAAAGAGATGCTGTTCCTTTAAACATTTGGTCGGGTTTTTGTCTGGGCTATGCATCCTATTTTTTCTCTGTGTTGCATCATATTTTTAGTGAATGAATAACTTGAATAGCTCTACATATGTGAACTAAATCGCCTTGGTTTGTAATGGTTCCTAATCAATGGTGCTTTGCTTGCAATTCAGTCCTGTTTTCAGGGTCCCGTCAAAGGGGTGAAGCACTACATCCTCCTGTATATGATCCTCTTCCTCCTTCTCCTGACCCACCTCCATTTACAACTCCAATACTGCACCCACTACCCTGTGGCTCAGTGCCTTCCTACTTAAATACCTCTGCTACAGGAACCTTATTAGGCCAAAAGCAGATACACCCCAGCAAGTTAAGCTGGCCATACTTGGATCAAAATTCAGGCAGTTCAGCAGGTACCACCTGAATTTTGATTTATATATGACCATTCTTGTTCATGAAAAGTCAACCTACTTCTCGTGACCCCAGCTTATTGTTAAATTATTGTTTGATCACCGAATGCAGCCAATAGGTTTCAGCACTGATCAGTGTATTCTTATGGCAGGTCAGAATACAGTGACATAGCAGAGAGGATTCCTGCATCCACATCAAATGTGTGGATGGGGGAATCGGATCAGTTTTTTTTTTTTTTCAACCAGCTGGCTAAAAGAAAAAAAACGGAATTGTGTATGGCCAACTTTAAGCCTTACACCACTCACTACACTGTAACTTTGAATAAAATACACAAAGGACACTACTGGGACCAGCCTACATACTGGGATTGATTTACCTGCCCCTCCAACCTTTATTTTTGGGTAAAGTGAAGGCTAAGTTCATGACTGTCCATAAATGTATTAAAAAGAAGATTATAAAAATTACTTAATAAAAAAAATTACCTAATCATTGGAAATATTCTCCACTGGTACTTCATCAGCACAGTCCCTGTTATTTAATCCGGCAGACAACCTAATAACTAAACTGGTGAAATCTGGTCCAAGCAACCTCTTTCCAATTCATCCCTCCCCCACAACAGGAAGTCTACCAGGTGAATTAGGGCCCCAAACTTAAGGCCTGTTCACACCACATGCATTTAGGCTGCATTGGTTAATGTAGTCCTCAATTCAGTGCAAAAAGTATAGATCTCTACTCATCTCGCCCCTCCACCCATCCCCATAACTCCACTTTGTGCACAGGCAGAGAGCAAAAGAAATTATTAGCTAACAGGATTTCTGGCAAAATCAACTGGATTTTTTTTGCACTTATCAAAAAGATTTAAAGTCCTTACATATACCCAGTGCAGTGACTGGCCTCAGGTCATACATAGAGATGAAACAAATATTGCTACATAAGTAGTACCTGTTTATCTTCTCTTCAGACTTTCATAAAAAAGGGTGTGGAGTGTTCAAGTTACACTTTGAGAGCTGATTGGAGGCAAGGGACACACTCCCTTTTACACAGCAGACAGGAACAGAGCTGAGGTTGTCAATCAGCTGGGCGCCCCCCGTCACCTTTTCTCTCTTGGGGGTGTGGCCTGGTTCCAAGTCCAGGCTGAGGTTGCCACTGTATTCATTGCAGTAGGACATCATAGATGTGCAACTTCCAGGGGTTACCCCTTCCTTCCTTGAACCTTTTCTCTCTTGGTGTCAGGAAAACTTGTCAGAAGTGATTCATGCTGAAAGCAGAGGAACGAAGCAGCAGAGAGAAATTATACTTAGTGCTCTGGATAGAGACAAATACACACTATAGAGGGATATGATTTGTTCATATTTCATGTCTGAGGTTTGCAACCACTTTAACATAACACTTTCCAATGTATATTTAGCAGATGAAAAGGGAGCAGATCTATTAGTGTTTATATACACTTTAACCACTTAAGGACCGGAAGAATTTCCCCCTTAATGACCAGGCCATTTTTTGCGATAGAGCACTGCGTTGCTTTAACTGACAATTGCGTGGTCATGCGACGTACCTAAACAAAATTGACGTCATTTTTTCCGCACAAATAGAGCCTTATTTTAGTGGTATTTGATCACTTCTGCGTTTTTTTTTTTTTCGCTATAAACAAAAAAGAGCTACAATTTTGAAAGAAAAGCAATATTTTTTACTTTTTGCTATAATAAATATCCCCCCAAAAATATAAAAAAAAACTAAGTTTAGGCTGATATATATTCTTCTACTTATTTTTAGTAAAAATATAAGCGTATATTGATTGGTTTGCACAAAAGTTATTGCGTCTACAAAATAAGGAATAGATTAATGGTGTTTTTATTATTATTATTTTTTTACTAATAATGGCGGAAATCTGCGATTTTTAGTGGGACTGCGACATTGCGGCGAATAGATCGCACACTTTTGATACATTTTTTTTTTTTTTTTTTATGAGGTATACATTTTTTGAAGAAAGTCAACAAACCACAGAAAACAAAGAAAATAACATTACAGAGAGTCCATGCACATTATACTATATCATCTCAAATTAAGTACAAAGTCATATCCATTTAGCAATACAGAATAGCTATAGTCATTTACCTTACATGCACCATAACAAGAAAATAACATTATCTTACAGAGCAAATCCATGTCAGCTGCTTTTCCATCACCCTACCGGGTAGTTCTCCAGTGATATTGATTTACTTACATGGTCTACCGATACATCACAGTAATAATCTATCCAGTATTAAGTCTACTGGAGATAGGCCTGGCACAGACAACCAATTCCCCCATACCCTGTCAAACTTGTGCAGGTTATCTCTATGCACATATATACATTTTTCATACCTAAGTACTGTGCCCATTTGGTCTATCCACATCTGCAGTGTTGGTACCGTTTGGGAGATCCAATGCAGCAAAATAAGTCTGCGGGCCTGGAACAGTGCCCTGCTAGCTGCCTCCCTAAGGTAACCATTGACGTTAATACACATCCCCGTTCTGGCTCTGGTCCTCTCTAACGCGTGTGGCTGGCGGACATTGTGGACATCGCGGCTACATGCATCGTGTACCTGCCGTGCAGCAGGTGCCTGCTAGAGCTGTTTAAAGGACCGACGTACAGCTACGGCGATTCACGAGAACGTTCCGACCTGCCGCAATATAATGATGGTGGCTGGTCGGCAAGTGGTCACATTTATTTTTATTTTTTATTCAAGTGTAGGTACCTGAATTTAACTTGGTATCACCCTTCTTGTACTACCTGTACAGCAGAGCTCCATGTGGGGATAAATAAGCATCTCAAGGAACTAATCAGTAGTGCTGCAGTGCAAGAAGCATGCTGATGGGAGGAGAGATCAGAATGACAGAAAGATTTGCACATTAGTCTTGGTCATTAGCTTCTTCTTTACCTGCCCAGCCACAGGGAGGCAGGTCTCCTGCTCTACCATAGAGGGCTGTGGCAATGCTATGTATATCTCAGAACTGGATGGGCAGATATACTAATCCTTTGGCAGGTAAAACAACTAATTTACACAATGCCATATGTGTATTTAGCTGTTAGCTAGCACATAGTTGGGATCAGAGCTGCCTTTCTTTTGCTTTTTTTATTCTTTTTTGGCCCTGCCAAAAATCAGGGTAGCTGTGATGATCCAGTATTGATCATATTGATTTATTTAGTCACTTACTTCCATCATTGATCTTGGCGCTGTGTTGCAATCTGTGTATATTTAGCTGTTTGCCTGAAGTTCAGCTTTAACGAACAGAAATGTAAAACTGACAGAGGTTGTAACCCTTCCCATCTCTACCCCAATGCAGGCAGCTATAGAACTTTGCTACACCCCATACAATTACTTTTATAGCAATGTTTTTGACCTAAACTGACCTGTGTTTAACTTGGCCAGCTTCAATCCTGTTTTATTATACATTTAAGATTCTAGAAATACTTCTCCGGATAAGCACATTTTTAAATTGCAAAAGCACAATAAACTGGAATTACTGTTTGTACAGAACCTCTTGTATTTTTAAAGAATGCTAATCAAGATCTCTGTCTTATTGATTGTTCATTATAAAGGGATTATTGCCTTCAGTAAGATTAATCCAAGATGCTTCTGTCAGTTAACAGTGGAAAAAGATGTTTCCTTTTCCAATACCTGGCCCACTGGGAGATGTATCTGTGTATGGACACTTTTTATTACCACATCATTTGGCTTCCTTTACATGGATGGAGAAGCCAGTTTGGATCTGTGCAATATATGAAGATATGCTCTAGAAATTTTATTTGGAATTGATTAAAAATGAATATTAGAACAAATGTGATGTTATCTTAACTGAAGTATGTAATAAAGGAAAGCAAATGGATCATAAAACAAATGACGACTTACACCAGACATCTGAACAATTCATCTAGAGTAACAGTAATAATGATAAAACCACATACTTCAATCTTTAAAATAGTAGATTGAAACGTTGTTTTTTTTGGAAAACGAATCAATCCGTCAGGATGGACTCCTATGCACATACCTGTGAATGAAACTGGCTAGTTTTTAACTAGGAGGGTAGATTTACTAAAACCGGTGCACTCAGAATGTGGTGCAGCTGTGCATGATAGCCAATCAGCTTCTAACTTCAGCTTGTTCAGTTAAGTTCTGACAATAAAACCTGAACGCTGATTGGTTTCTATGCAGAGTTGCACTCTCCAGTTTTAGTAAATAACCTCCATGGTGTCACCTGTATCGGGCCACCCAACTCTCTAATGGTTCCCAGGGCAATCACTGAATAAATTTAGCCTATAGCATTATATCACATATCTGAAGAGTTGATTCAGCACCTGCACCAAATAGGGTTCATGCTGAAATATACCGCTGATATGCAAAGATTAGGTCATTATGCACCTAGATTTTCTAATCCAACCAGTCAGCATCTTTGTAGATAAAAATCATGCAGTGCAGATGTCTCCCCTATACATGAGCTGTCAATCCTATTTGGATACAGTATCATGCGGATAACCTAAAAAGAACCAGTAGTGAAAGTAATATGCAGCTTCCCTCTGAAAATGCTAGCTGCATGGCTACCCCAGTTTTATTACCTTTCTACTTACCTGAAATAAAAATAAAGTAAGTGAAACAGATTGAAATCAAAACTTCATATCTGCATAAAGTATCTCACAAAAGTGAGTTCACCCCTCACATTTTTGTAAATATTTTATTATACACTTTCATGTGATAACACTAAGGAAATCACACTTTGCTACAATGTAAAGTAGTGAGTGTACAGCTTGTATAACAGTGTCAATTTTCTGTCCCCTCAAAATAAGTGAAAATGTCCAAATTGCGCTCAAAGTGTCATTATTTTGTGTGGCGACCATTATTTTCTAGCACTGCCTTAACCCTGCTGGACATGGAGTTCACCAGAGTTTCACAGGTTGCCCCTGGAGTCCTCTTCCACTCCTCCATGACAACATTATGGAGCTGGTGGATGTTAGAAACCTTGCACACCTCCACCTTCCATTTGAGGATGCCCCATGGATGCTCAATAGGGTTTAGGTCTGGTGGCATGCTTGGCCAGTCCATCACTTTTACCCTCAGCTTATTTAGCAAGGCAGTGGTCATCTTGGAGGTCATTTTGGGGTCATTATCATGTTGGAATACTGCCCTTCGGCCCAGTCTCCAAAGAGAGGGGATTATGCTCTGCTTCATTATGTCACAGTACATGTTGACATTCATGGTTCCCTCAATGAACTGTAGCTCCCCAGTACCAGCAGCACTCATGCAGCCCCAGATCTTGACACTCCCACCACCATACTTGACTGTAGGCAAGACACTCTTGTCTTTGTATGCCTCACCTGATTGCCGCCACACATGCTTGACACCATCTGAACCAAATAAGTTTATCTTGGTCTCATCATACCACAGGACATGGTTCCAGTAATCCATGTGCTTGTCTTCAACAAACTGTTTGCGGGCTTTCTTGGCCATCATCTTTAGAAGAGGCTTTCTTCTGGGACAACGGTCATGCAGACCAATGTGATACAGTGTGTGGCGTATGGTCTGAGCACTGGCAGGCTCCCAAAAGTAGTTTCTGTACTACTTTTGGCAATTTGTGGGGTGCGATTTCCATTGACATCTGTGCAGAAACCCACACAGATGTCACTGATATGCGAGAATGAAATTGTTCAGATGAACTCGCACAATTTCATTCCCGCAGTCAGTTTGAACCAGGGCTTACAGATCCGAAACGGTTATATGTATATTTATCTTGATGAGTTTTTACTCTTTTTTTTCCGCCGTTTTTCTATATTGGAGTTTGGGTGATCTTCATTGCCTGCTCTGCCACCTGAAGAATCTAGTTATTTGCCAGGCATGTGTTGTCCTGACCTGGTTCTGTATATATATATATATATATATATATATATATATATATATATATATATATATATATATATATATATATATATATATATATATATAGTATCTCACAAAAGTAAATACACCCCTCAAATTTTTGTAAATATTTTACTATCTTTATTATCTTATGTTTTCTTGTGACAACACTGAAGAAACGACACTTTGCTACAATGTAAAGTAGTGAGTGTACAGCTTGTAACAGTGTAAATTTGCTGTCCCCTCAAAATAACTCAACACACAGCCATTCATGTCTAAACTGCTAGCAACAAAAGTGAGTACACCCCTAAGTGAAAATGTCCCAAAAATGCCCAATTAGCCATTTTCCCTCCCCGGTGTCATTTGACTCGTTAGTGTTACAACGTCTCAGGTGTGAATGGGGAACAGGTGTGTTAAATTTGGTGTTATCACTCTCACTCTCTCATACTGGTCACTGGAAGATAGACCAAAGAGGGGATAGCCTATGAAATGGTAGGCCTACGAGAAGGGAGTTGCAGGAGTCAAGGCAAGTGATATCAAGAGAGGGAATGAGTAGCTTTTTTGTTTCATTCTTTAAAAAGGAGCATATTTTAGAGATGTTAATGAGTTAAAATCTACAAACTGTTGACAGCGATTGAATTTAGGGCCGAAAGGACAGGTTGGAGTCTAGGACAGTGATGGTGAACCTTGGCACCCCAAATGTTTTGGAACTACATTTCCCATGATGCTCAACTACACTGCAAAGTAGATGAGCATCATTGGAAATGTATTTCCAAAACATCTGGGGTGCCAAGGTTTGCCATCACTGGTCTAGGATTACATCTAGTACCCTGAAATGAGGGGAGGGACATTGTATTATTGATCCTGATGGAAAAGTCATGGGTGGGAGGAATATTTACCAAGTTTTAGAGAGATTTCGTTTAAGGAAGTGCTGATACAGTATGTCAGTTAGTAAGTTAGTAATGTGAGAGGAGACTGAAGAAGTGAGGTGAGGAATAGAGAGATAGATTTGGGTGTCAGGCACTGTACATGGAGATATTATTGGAAGCCTTACATGGGAGCCTGTGTCCCCATGAGTTGTGAAAATCTATGAATGATATTCATGTACTATTATATATTTAAATCGTATTTACTAATGTTTGATGATTTACTGCACCCAACAGTATGCCCCCTCTTTACTTATAATTTGCTTACCTAGAAAAAAATCCATCTACATATTTCAGTAATTGCAGAGAGCCTTGTATGCCAATCCGTGATTTGTAAACATTCATTACAGTTAACCCAAGCCGTGACTTAACCGAGATTGCTCATCTTCCCTACCTAATTATAAAAATATTTCCCCTTATTATTCTGATGTGATAATGCACTTTCCTTGATCTCTTCTCTACTGCAATTTAAAGGTGATTTTTCCCACAGAGGAAGTCTTTAAGTAGATTTGTTGCTGTGTATTTTCATAGCTAAGGCTAATTATCCCTTTACTTGTAGGTTTGATGTCTACTATTCTCCTTATTGCTTCAGGCTAAAGACATGCCTAGCTAATGCCTGCAGGACAGGAGATGTGCCCAGAGTTCCCTCATAAAGGCTTGCTTTCACTGCATGTCAAGCAAGGGATATAGGTTCTGCCTTCCAGCCATGGTATCAACTACAAGCAACTAGGGAAGCTTTAATATTACCACAGGAAGCTTATATAGCCTATCCTATTGCTGTCTGTGTCTTCTTTCTGCTTCAGTGAGTTTTTTTTCTCCCTTTGTCCCAGCAGGGAAACTGCCTGGTAGAAGGTGTGCTGGTTTCTTTGCAAAGTCTATAATTAGGTCCCTATCTGATTTAATTAGGAGCTAACCTTGTCCCTGGTTATTCTGAAATCTTTACAAATATTTTCTGATTGATGCCCTATAGGGACAACTGGGCTGAACACTGATTTCATGTTCTTTAGATTTTATATATCTAGAGGCAATGTCAGTTCTTAGGAAACATATCAAGTACAATTTGTAGCGCTAGCACTGTGACCTAATGACTGGAGAAATCATTATGGTCTGAAAAAGTGCAGCATTGTCTTAAAATAGAAGCTATTTAAGTTTTATCACTTATACCACAAATGCGAAAAATAAATACGTTTTTTATTTTTTCTGCTTGTATTAGGATAAGATGAGTCATTCACATCATGCTTTTATGCCCCTGTGACCGGCTGTGCATCCACTAGCACAGATATGGCCTGAAATTATAGAGAGAATGGAAAATATAGCTCTTCAAATTTAGCTTGGGGTACCAGGACATATAACTAGAAGGAACCAAAATACAGTAATTTGCAAAGCTTTCGTGAAGAACATTTTTGGCTCCTTTTGGGCCATTATACAATGAGATGACCAGTTATCCATATATTGAGGGAAGACACACATAACCTGATACTCCCATAGAGTTATATTAGTAGCAAAACAAAGCTACTCGTACTCGTACTATTCCAATTTTATGTTTACTTACTGTATGGTCTGATATTATAACTAGCTATGAGCATACTTTGCTTTTCAGTGCAGCTTCATCATATTTCTGTCATGCATTGACATTTGGCTTTTTTATTTTTATATATCTTATAAGGTATATGGGAAACATAGGATCTGAGGGCAACAATAGTAATTTTCCTATAGGAACATTTCTTCCATTGGAGAAACACAGGCCCTGCTATTGCTGGGACAAGCATGCAGCAAGAAAAGTAAGAACTTCAGATCTGCAAATTTGTTTCTGGCATATAACCCAAAAAGCGTGAATACCATAGGGTTAGCATGACAACAGCATGGTAAAGAACCTTTATTCTTTCATAACAGGTTCCCTTTATTGTGAATTTGAATGCACCAAACACAGTTTTCAGTACAGTGTCTAAATGCAGACAATGCAAAGCAAATGGATCACACAGTAACTGCATTATATTCACATTTAAAGTAAATATACGATGCATTTGGTTTATGCTGGCAGAATATTAGCATGATTCAAAGTATCGTTATCTACTGTATAAATAACATATTATCCACTGAAAAACCAAATATAAAATAAATCTTGTTTGATCACCATGGTGATGTTTTGAATTCTACGCTTGATTTCAGGATGCATGTTTCTTTTACAATAGGTAAATTTTTTCCTGAATGATGCCCCATTCATAGCTGAAACTTCATTCATTCTAGAAAAAATTTATATTCGTCTCCTTCAAATTTCCTTATCCCCATAGTCAAAAATGATCATTGATTTCACACCATTAACTGTTAGAATATCAAACAAATGTTCAGAAAACAAAAATTTTAGATCTAATGGTGTATGGCTAGCTTTAGCTACTGTATACGGGATGAGAAACCATAGAAAGTAGATAGTTACACAAGGAATTTCAACTACTGAAGATAAGACCTTCTTTGTTTGTGTAAGGTCTTCCTAAGATTCTAGAGAACGTGTCCAGGTGGCCTTGTGGCATTTTACATAATAAAAGATGCGTGTTGACCTTGAAAACCAAGTAACTAAGGCTGGCCATAGACAGAGCAAATTTCTTCCCTGAAACCATGGGTTGTAGGAAATGTGCTCAATTTCCCTACCAACACAGATAGTGTTGGTGTGGGAATCCCTCCTGCCGAATCACTGTATTCTCCCGGTGGCAGGAGAAGACAGTAATTATTGCTAGTGGCTATAACAGCCACTTGCAATAATCGCATTTAAAATCTGGCAGGCTGGTTGTTCCCAAGTTAATTAATTGATCAACTTGGGTACATTTAGCATATCCATTCATAGCTGGCATAAAGTTTGAGCAACAGTAGAGATAATTTATTATATTATATACGTTAAATTTATATGTACATATGACCCTAAAGGCGGCATCATCTTAAAGTGGTTCTAAAGGCAGAAGGTTCATTTTTTTACCTGAATGCATTCTCTGTATTAATCCTTTACAATTACTTTAAATCTCACAATCCCCATTTTTTTCGAAGCTGCCTAATGTAAAAATCTGTCGATGTGCACAGATCCTTTTACATATTTTTATTTTTATATAAAGTATGGCACAACCTAATACTGTCAATGCCTGATTAGGTTCTGTACACACAGAGGCTGGATATTGTAGTGTATCCAGCTCCTAAGGGAAAAATACTGACATTGCCCTCTGTGATCAGCACAGTCTGCAGCTGGGAAGGAGGAATATAAATGATGGACTACAATGTCTTATGTAGACCACCATTTTAAAATAGTGAAGCATGACATGAATCTGAAACATTGCTTATCTTTACTACGCCATTAAGCTTAGTACTTTTTTTCTGCACAAGATATTGATAAGTACCCAACGGGTGTCTGGAGTGCCACATGCACTTCCTTCGTATACCAGTCTATATGTTTTCAAATCCGAAAATAGGCTGGAGTATAAAATCCTATTTTGATTCATAATTCAATGCTTTAAAATGTACTGAACCGAGATAAGGAGCCTTTGGTTACGGATAGCAGTAAATAGGTGTAAAAGAGCATCCCATTACTCTTTATTGGCCTTCAAAAGAAATACATTATTTCATATTGAAGATAGGATTCTTCTACAGATTTGTCATGGCAAAATCCAACAGGAGCCATAGAATTTAACTAAAATTAGCAAGTGCATTGAACAATAAACTATTTTTACAGACAAAGCTGGCTAAAAACACATACCTATATTGTTTTCTTGATTAGTTGATGATGGGCCAGGTCAGAGGACTTTTTAGAAAGTGGTGCATGTGGTACAGTTAGTCTGCAGCTATATAAACAGGAGTATTAAATCGTATGTATAGCCAAAACTTTTATTAGTTTTGGATAGAAAATGTATAGACTAGGACCCCTGTAAAATGTTTATTTACTCTATTTGTCCTGGTGACCACCTTCACAGGGACCTAAAGTGAAAAGAAATTCAGCATTATCAGAAGAGATAAGGGTAAATCTTGCAATTGGGACACCATTTCAGTGACAGCTGTCCACGGGGGGGGGGGGGGGGGGGGGGAGTTTCCCCTCACTTTTTTCAAAATGTACATGTTAATGGGTCATGCATGAAGAGAAGAACAAAACTTCCCAACTAGACACAGACAGCAAAAAATAAACTGGCTGGGGAAGTCCTGATTATGCCTATACTGTATAATGATTATGCACTTCAAATGCCAGCCTGGTCAATGGCAAGCAGTAAGATTTAGAGGTTGCAACATATCTCAGTTTGTTCATTGCCTAAGTTAGAAGGTCACAGTTGAGGTCATAAAACAAGGCAAGAATCAACTTTCTTGTTAATCTTATATCAATCTTATAGGTGCAACCATAGTCATAATTTTCTTGTCAATCTTATAGGTGCAACCATAGTCATAATACAAACAGCTCTGGTAGTAAACCATACCAGACAGATTTCAGATTACTGAAGTCTGATCAAAGAAGGATAAATTATGTTTCTTTTTATTATGAATTACTGCACTTTTCACGTTGCAGTACTTTTCTTTTTAACTAGCCAAATACTGTAACATTACAAGTGAACCCCACATCCTAAAAGCCAAACATGTATTCCTGTAGATTGGGATAACTGAAGACATAAAGATTGTAATATAAAATAAAAAAATAAAACAAGTAGGGGCTTAACCTGGAGTTGGTTTACCACATGGGGAACTCTCCTAAAAAACTAACTAAATGCCTTAATTGTGCACTTACTGTCCTGCAAAATTAATAATCAGATTTTTTTTTTAATCATTTGTTAGTAATGCTTTCCACAATTCTGCATGACTTCCACATTACTAGCATTTTTGTTACGTTTTGCTATGTGGCATTTCTGTTGCTTGAAATGGTTTGTTGCTAATTTGATATGTTTTAATGAGTCAACATGAGAATAGCACTTGGGTGAAATTTGTACAGCAGCTTCTGACCTTCCACAGAAATTCCTTTTCACATGCACTGTACAAAGTACAAATAACGCTTTATTGGTTCATTAAAATACAGATCTGTCTTTGGCACCTTACTCCCAATGGATCAATAAAATGCATTACATTTTATGTACAGTAATATAAGCCATGGTGGATTAAATAGACAATATGTTATGCTTGTACAGTGGGAACCAGACTCTACGTATGGACCCTAGGGTTGTATGCTCTTATCCCAAGAGAAAAACTTTTTTCTTCTACCTCTATGCTGAAGACTAGGGCTAGACTGGCCTAAGAATTACCAGGTGGTTTTGGAGACAACAATGTAATATCCAGGTATAAGAAGTTGAGGAAAGGCTTGGACTATACTATTGCATGCGTACCAAAATGTAGAGATTTATGGATAGCTACGTACTTACGTGAGAATTCCACATCACACTGCAACAGCAAATTATGTCTAACAGCAGCAGCATACTATACTGGATTGTGCTATTAAAGGAAATGGAAAAGGAATGTAAAATGCAAAAACTGCAATAACACAAGCAACAATAAATAGTATCACACCTGAACATCACATTACACACAGCAAAACCTTCTACAATGTACCATATGCTGCAAAAGCAATTTATATTAACCAGCAACATCAAATTATACCACCTCAACAATATGTCAGAAAGACTCATCCTAAACCGTAGTCCTATGCGCAGTCTTTCCATAAATATCCAACCTCAGTTCCCGTCATGCAGCCCCTTTCTATTTAGTCATCACAAGTTTTGTCATCTGTAGAAAACCCCCTTTACATGCATCCCTTTATATTCAGCCATACAAGACCCCTTAAAGTATATGTCCCTCATGGTCAGCCACCAATAGCCTCATCTAATTTTAAGCTTTCATCCAATGCACTGCACCCCCTAATAAAAGACCCATGTATATTGGTGTAGAGTGTAAATCCCCTTTTTAGATTGCCACATAGAATTCCTATTACACAGTGTAAATTCCCTGTTTACATCAGTGATTTATTTATTGCTTCCTCACACTGGTCAGTGCAAAAAGAGCCCATTTACACTGGGGTTCAGTCATTACTAGTCTTAGAGAGATATTAAACAAAACATTAAAAATGTAATATATTGCAGCTTACCAATCATTAGATGTGGTGACTGCACTCATTTTCTTTTTGTAAGCTTTTTAACTCTGTTTTCACCAGGCAATCTGGCCAGTAACACATCTCCAGTACTACAGTGCCTCCTCTCTGGATGAAGGAGCACAAGGGGCTCCTGTGGACAGCAGTATTGTCAGTCTGAGGGGAGTGTAGTGTTAGAAGTAGTAGTCAATTTAAATACACTAACAAGTTGAAGCCAAACTCCAGCTCACACTTTATAAGCAATTACAGCAACTTTTTTTTTCTTTTGGGATAAAGGTTTTAAATAAAGAAATAAACGCTGACCATTGTAAGCACCTCTGGCAGTTTTAAATGTTTTGTCTCATCCTTGTATCTGATATATATGCAAGAAATCTTGTTCTTTTGAAAAACAACAGACTTACTGGCTGGTTCACCAGTCGAAAATAGAAGAAAGCCTAAAAATGTAAACAAATGCAGTCATCTCTTCTAAATTTGGTAAGCTGCAATATAATAAACATTTGCTTTTGGGTTTGATAGGACTTTAAGAGGAGATTTTGCTTATGCTGATCCTTTTGCAGAGACATTGATGGTGAAAGTATGTTAACATTCCTTGATATAGCATAATCTCCCACAGAGTAAATGTATGCCAGCTAGGGCTATTTTCCTTAACTAAAGGGACCCCATCCAGTGTCATACAAGGAGTCCCATAAAAGCCAGGAAGGGTTTAGCTTATAATTGGCCTATGGGTCCTGAGTGCTTATCAGTTTATCTATCTATCTATCTATCTATCTATCTATCTATCTATCTATCTATCTATCTAAGAATTGATGGGTAAAGGATAGAGTCTTTAGGCTGTTACCTATTTTGCATTCCTTCCCATTTTACACTGTGCCGCTGTTGTCTAGGTCCACCAGTTTGCTGCCAACCATCCAGTGTCTTATAAACCATAAATACACACGACTCAATGGCTCTTTAAGGTAATATCAGGATATTTTAATTCTGGGAAATAGGAGATTCCTAATATTTTCATCCTGCAACAGCTGGAAAATAAATGCAAGAAATGTAATGTATCATGCTCATGACTTCTTAAAGTGATTAGTTCAAGACAGGCATGGTAAGGAGGTCAGCAGCAATTATCAAAAGTAATGTACCAACATCCCTAATAATAATAAGGCACAAAGAGTTGAGGAACTGGGATTTTAAAGGTACACCATATACACAAACAGACAACAATGTAAAAAAAAAAAAGCAATATATAAATCATTTATTAAACATACAAGATAAAATTAAGGACCACAGTTACAGTCAACACACATCTCAACCCTAACTGCCAAGAGAACTTGGGTCACATACGGGTTTAGTCTCTTGTCTTACTATTTCAACCTGTTTCGCCAGGTTGGCTTCATCAGGAAAAGGACGAGAATATCCAATAGACATAAAATGACAAGATATGCAAAGCCTTAGGTATGTAGAAGGAAAGAGGAATTGAATAGCATAACAATGAATAACAATTCCAATATTATATACAAGGAATATAAAAATATGGCCTACAGCAATACAAAAAAAAAGAAAAAAAAGGAGAAGAAAGGGAGAAGAAGGAAGGAAAGAAAAAAAAGAAGGAAAAGGAGAAGAAAGGGCCATATTTGTATATTCATTGTATTTAATATTTGAATTGTTATTCATTAATTGTTTTGCTTTTCTCTTCCTTTTTCCTTCTACACACCTAAGGCTTTGCATATCTTGTCATTTTATGTCTAGTGGATATTCTCGTCCTTTTCCTGATGAAGCCTACCTGGCGAAGCATGTTGAAATAGTAGGACAAGAGAATAAATCTGTATGTGACCCCAGTTCTCTCGGCAGTTAGGGTTGAGATGTGTGTTATACCCAGAATGTTGACTGTAATTGTGGTGCTTACTTTTATCTTGTTTATGTTTAATAAATGATTTATATATTGCTTTTTTACATTGTTATCTGTTTGTGTATATGGTGTACCTTTAAAATACCAATTCCTCCACACTTTGTGCCTTCTTAAAGTGATTGTAAACAATCACCTTGTAAAACAACCCGTTCAGATTAAAATAGAAAGGAAAGATAAAACATTTTTGTATAGATATAAAAAAAACATTATAAATACTTTTCCCATCCCTTTTTTTTTTATAAGTGATCACATTCCCTCTGTTCTCAGCTGCATAAGAGCTGGAGGGAGGAGAAGCAGCAGCACACTGAGCTTCCTAGTGAATAATTGTGCAGCGGGGGCATATCAGGACAAGTCTGATGTCAGGTCACCTTGAGGCGAGGTGACAGATGCACACCGTAGGGATCAGGAGTGCACCGCAAGGTTGTGGACCCTACGGCTGACTGCTGCGGATGGGAGACAGATCCCACTGGGGTTAGAGCGTAAGATTCCCTGGGGCGCAGAGTCTAAGAGCCAGCAGGTGTTCACCAGCGCCTCTAGTGGTGAGGATGGACTTGGCTGCAACTGGCTCCAGGTCGCTACCCCTAGAGTTTCCCAGCTCACACCCACACTAGGCAACATGAGGATAGGGATAGTGAGGGACAAAGCCAAGGTTGGGGCCACAAGCAGACAGGAATAGTCAGGGGCACGCCAAAAGGTCAGGATCACAGGCAAACAGGGATAGTCAAGGACACGCCAAAGTCGGTAACGGAACAACAGAAGAGCACACGGCAGGTAACAGGAAGCTAACACACAAAGGTTGATCAGCAGGGTTGGCCTGCAGTGCACAGGTTAATATAGAGCTCCCTGATAGGAGCTAGGGTGGAGCCATGCCAGAGGATGGATTACAAAAGCAGACAGGTGAGGGTCGGCTGGTCTCTAGATGAACACATGGAAACAGGTAAGCAGACAAACTATTGCATAACCATGACATCTGACCATTGGAGGAGAGCACACTAAGTTCCCAGCATAGCTAAAGAAATTAACACAGTGTGTTCTCCTGCTTAGTGTGGTCAGTTTTAAATAGGAAAGCAGAGGAACTGGCAGTATCTCCAGGGATTTCACACAAAGGAAGCAATACAAAGTGAACAGGATACTTTCTCATATCAGGAATATGAAGTGTTGGGGTGACAAATAGGCTTGTGCAATTCATTTCGTAACGAATCGAAATTCGGCCGAATTTTGCATCTTTCGGACATTTGGATGCACCCGAATAAAAAAAGAACGAATTACACCGAATACGAAAGAAATTATAGCGGATATAACGAATGAATTCGACATGATTCGGTAATTCTTTAACCACTTGGGTACCGCGCTATTGCCGAATGACGGCATTAGCGCGGACCTAGATTTCCGGGACTACGTCTATTGACGTCGTCCCGGTTACGAGCGGCCTGCGCGCCCCCTGAGGGGCGCGCGCGGCGCGCTCTGTGATCGGCGAGTCCGTGAGACTCGCCTGATCACCGATCCGTGTAAGGGGTCGATCCCGACCCCTTATCACGTGATCAGCTGTCAGCCAATGACAGCTGATCATGTGATAGAACGGAGCCGGTAATCGGCTATTATTCCTCCTCGTGCTGACAGCGCGAGGAGAAAAAAAAAAAGCCGATCACCGGCGGCCGTGATCGGGACATCAGTCCCGATCACGGCCAGCAATGAAAGGCACCACATGCCACCTGCCAGTGCCCACCTGCCTCCCGCAGTGCCATCCTGAAATATAACAAAGTAAAAGTAAGTGCCCCCCGTCTGTGCCCATAATGCCCACAGTGCCACCCACAGTGCCACCCACAGTGCCACCCCACAGTGCCACCCCACAGTGCCACCCACAGTGCCACCCACAGTGCCACCCAATCTGCCTCAAAGGTGCTGCACCCCAGTGCCGCCCATCAGTGCCCAGCAGTGCCGCCCATCAGTGCCCAGCAGTGCCGCCCATCAGTGCCCAGCAGTGCCACCTATCAGAGCCACCTATCAGTGCCACCTATCAGTGCCCATCAGTCCCATCTATCTGTGGTACCTATCAGTGCCCATCCGTGCCACCCATCCGTGCCACTTATCCGTGCCACCCATCCGTGCCATCTTATCTGTGCCCATCTTTGCCCATCAGTGCCGCCTTATCTGTGCCTATTAGTGCCGCCTTAACTATGCCTATCAGTGCCCACAAGTGCAGCCTATCAGTGCCCACCAATGCAGCCTATCAGTGCCCACCAATGCAGCCCATCAGTGCCCACCAATGCAGCCTATCAGTGCCGCCTTATCAGCGCACTTCAATGAAGGAGAAAAATGACCCGTTTGCAAAATTTTATAACAAACTATTAAAACATGATTTTTTTTTTTTTTTTTTTTGCATCTTTTTTTGTTTGTTTAGCAAAAAATAAAACTCCGAGCTGTAACTAAATACCACCAAAATAAAGCTCTATTTGTGGGAAAAAAATGATA
Organism: Lithobates pipiens; assembly: GCF_037356315.1. Taxonomy (NCBI): domain Eukaryota; kingdom Metazoa; phylum Chordata; class Amphibia; order Anura; family Ranidae; genus Lithobates; species Lithobates pipiens. Next base: position 141,426,631 of record NW_027507764.1, read on the forward strand.
AAAATTTCATTTGGGTACAGTGTTGTATGCCCGCGCAATTGTCATTCAAAGTGCATCAGCGCTGAAAGCTGAAAATTGGTCTGGGACTGAGGGGGGTTTAAGTGCCCAGTAAGCAAGTGGTTAAAGATCTAATGAAACAAAAGCTCCGCTCAAAGTAAATCTTTTAGTCCAATCAGCTGATTCATTTTGTGCCGGAGGTTGGATTACTGGCAAAGTGCATTCCTGAGAACTGAGTGAGAAGGGTGTTGTATTGTATTTGAGCCGAGGAGAAGAGACGTTGTCATTGTGTGTGTTAAAAGATTCAATAAACAAACGACTTTCCAAACTACGAATCATTATCACGAATGTATATACATACATAAATATCGAAGATTCAGTATAACGAATATCGACACTCTACGAATAATAACGAATTATCCGAAAACGTATTAACGTAACATAACGAATATAACAGAACGAAATTATGTATTTTACGAATGACAACGAACCGAAACTAAACAAAAATTTTCGGTTCTGCACAAGTCTAGTGACAAGCGCTTTAACTGTAAATACTAACAACGTGAAGCTCATACCCTTAATACAAATTAAGTGTGTCCAACCAGAGGCGTATCACAATTAAGTAACCAATCAACAAACCAATTACCACTGTGGTGATCAGGAATTTTGTTTCCTTAATTAAAGCTCTGTGGGTAGACTGCAGAAGCTCATACAAGGCCACAAAAGCTCTTGTAGAGACCAGCGCCTCTAGCACATGCCAGAACTGCCAGTCTGGGATTGCATCCAACTTGTTCAGAAGGTCAGGACTTCAAATAACATGTTTTGGCAAAGTATAGTAAAAAGTTTGTGTTTTCCTTTAATGAAGCCAATATTAGCTATAAATTACCAGCGAGGCAAGTAAGGGTTCTTTGTTAGTATATTCTAAAGTCTCGGTCATTGTTGGTGGTTAAACAACGGTTAGATGTTTATTTAACATAGTCTGGTCATATTTATTGCACACATCTAAATCTTGAACATTTCACAAGTATATTTTGTTCTTAATTGGTACCTTTTACTATTTGTAGTCTTCAGTAAAATTAACTAGTACATAGCCAGGGAAAATAAAAAGCAGAGCTGCTTCATCTGCTAGCCTAATTAAAATCTGTACTTTTGATGTCTGGCACAAAGTGAAACTTTACAGGCAAACAAATGGGAGCAGTGACCAATAAAACCACACTTCACTCTAACATCCTACCTGCTGGAGGAGAGAGACGGGATACTGGAAGCAGGAATAAAAAGTCAAATATTAAGTCTCCTGGCAAATCTTCAAACAACTACTTTGATAAATTTTTGGTGATGCAGGTAACAAAAAAGATAAATGATTAAAGTGATACAATTTATATACTTGTTTTTTTTTAATATTGCAAGAGCAAAGAACAGTTGGTGAGAAAAATGACAGCAATATAAAAACATAAAACCAAATGACTAAACTCTCGTATACTCGTTGACATGTTAATGGAATTTCAAGAACAATTTTCAATATTTTAATTGGCAGATTTTATTAAAATAACACCTGGTGATCCTGGCAAAAAAGGTCTTTGTTGAGGCACTTCTTGTTATAGGGTGACAATACTCTGTCCCTGTCTACCAATCATGCTTCTGCTTTATGATCCTGTTACATGAGCTTCTGATGGAGACAAATGGCCATTTCAAAACACATTACCCAGGTATTGTCTGCTATTCCAACAAAACAATATTTCAAAGTGCGTTTGTCCTTGTGAAAATATTTAAACAAATACATCTGTGTAACTCCATAAAAATTGCAAGTATGAGTTCATTATTTTATTAAAATTAGGGTTGCACTGATGCTAATATTGGTGCCGATACTGAGTATTTGCACAAGTATCGGTACTCGTGCAAATACCTGAAACCGATACTTTCAGACTCGGTTCTTTGAGCTGTCAGTGAGTCTCCCCTGTTGACAGCTGAAGTGATAAAGTAGTCCAGTAATTGAAGCTGTCAAAAAAAATGCAGCCGGAAATGTTTATTAACAAAATTGCTCAGCAGCTGAAACACTAAAATAAAAAGAAACATTGTTTCTTTTTTAATCTTTCTGTTTCTTCATCTGCAGATCAAAGGGATGAACAAATGTCTAAACCTTTGAGGACCATAAGATTACCGTCACCAATATAAAAATAATTATATTTTTTCCCCTTTAAGAATGTATTTGAACAATGAATAAAACCATTTCCACACTTGTGTCATTTTTGGGCGAGGAATTATGATCCAATAACATCTGACTATTTAGGTTACTTTTTATAGAGAAAAAAAAAAAGCAATTTTTATTTTCATACAGTTTCGTAAGTTCATACACTTCAGTTGCTGTAACTAAGCCATTTCATGAAATAACTGGAAAAAAGCTAGATCCATTTGTTGATAAGAACTAATATTTTGACTCAAACCAAAAAAAGTAGTTTGAGTTCTTAATCAGATGATACAGGCAATTAAAAACATGGGACAAATACATCCTTTGGTCCTCAAAGGGGGATGCACCGATACCATTTTTGTACAACGAGTATGAGTACCGATACTTTTTTTTAGTACTCGACAATACCAATTAACGATACCTACCGCAACTGTTTTGTTTTCACTTCAGCTGTCAGCTGAAATGTGTAAAAATATATATGTGTAAAATATTCACTAACAAAGCAAGCAAAAAAAAGTTTTAATTGTTTATCTTTTATAAAATAGACAAAAGAAAAAAAAGTAGGAAAATAATTAAATGGAAGAGAATAGGGAGTTAATTAAGGCTGATTAGAGTAAATTAAGGGCTAATAAGGGGCTAAAAAAGAAACCCTTAATTTACTCTAATCAGCCTTAATTAACTCCCTATTCTCTTCCATTTAATTATTTCCTGCTTTTTTTTTTTTGTTCAGGTCTATTTTATAAATGATAAACAATTAAAACTTTTTTTTTTGCTTGCTTTGTTAGTGGATATTTTACACATTTCACATTGAAAAAGCGCAAAATTGAAAAAAAATTATTTGTAAATAACTTTTCAATGCTTTGTACCATTGCTGACAGCTGAAGTGAAAACAAAACAGTTGCGGTAGGTATCGGTAATTGGTATTGGCGAGTACTAAAAAAAAGTTTCGGTACTCATACTCGTTGTAAAAAAAAATGGTATCAGTGCATCCCTAATTAAAATCTATTGGTGAAATACTACACTGTGGATTTTCCTCTGTACTTTAACTACCTCCATGGAGTCTTTCTTGGCTTAGATTGGGGAACATTTTATTGCAAGATTGTGATGTATATGACTGCTATGCAGCAAATCGTTCCTTGCGGGATCAGAGCATCCAGTTGTGGTGATTCCTTTCGGGAGTACTTTTTCGTGGTGATGCACATTATCATTTTTTTTTTTCACGGCACGAGAAAAGAACTGCTAATGTTTTGAATACCGAGCACTTTTGTACTTTAGCCACCTAAAGACCATAAGGATTTTCTCCCTTAATGACTGCGTTGTTTTAACTGACAATTGCGCGGTCGTGCGACGTTGTACCCAAACAAAATTTATGTCCTTTTTTCCCACAAATAGAGTTTTCTTTTGGTGGTATTTGACCACCTCTCCGTTTCTTTTTTTTCTTCTTTTTTTTGCACTATAGACAAAAAAAAGCAACAACTTTTAGAAAAAAACAATACTTTATACTATAATTAATATCCCCCCAAATTTTTTTAAAAAACATATTTCTTTCTCAGTTTAGGCCAATATGTATTCTACATATTTTTGGTAAAAAAAATTACAATAAGCGTATATTGATTGGTTTGCACAAAATTTATAGCATCTACAAAATAAGGGATACATTTATGGCATTTTTATTATTATTTTTTTTGACTAGCAATGGCAGTGATCAGCGATTTTTAGAGGGACTGCGACATTGCGGCAGACAGATCGGACACTTTTGACACTTTTATTTGGGACCAGTGACATTTATAAAGTGATCAGTGCTACAAAAATGTACTGATTACTGTATAAATGAGGGTGACCAAGGGGTTAAATGTTTTCCATGGGAGGAGTTTCTAACTGCGGGGGGAGTGTACTGACTGGAGGATGAGAGTGATTGCTGTTTCTGATCGCTAGGAACAGATGATCTCTCTCTTCTCCCCTGTCAGAACAGGATCTGTTTATTTACTATTTTCTGGCTCTCTGTGGAGGGTGGCCGGCGGACATCTTGGCCACCAGCCACACGCATTGGCTCTGGCACTGCACTGCGGGCGTGTGCACCTTGCATGCGTCCACTGTATCTATTGCAACCGATGTACAGCTATGGCATTTTGAGCAATAGAGCCAACTTGCCACAGGCTGGTCAGCAAGTGGTTAATATACAGTATACACTCACCAGACACTTTATAAGGTACACTTGTTCAATTGCCTGGTAACACAAATTGCTAATTAGCCAATCACATAGCAGCAACTCAATGTATTTAGGTATCTGGACATGGTGAAGACGACTTGCTGAAGTTCAAACCAAGCATCAGAATGGGGAAAAAAGAGTATTTAAGTGACTTTGTATGGCATGGCATGGTTATTGGTGCCAGACATGCACAACCATCTCTAGGGTTTACAGAGAATGTTCCAAAAAATAGAAAATATCCAGTGAGCGGAAGTTGTATGAAAGAAAATGCCCTGTTGATGTCAGAGGTCAGAGGAGAATGGACAGACTGGTTTTAGGTGATAGAAAAGCAACAGTAACTCAAATACACTTGTTATAACCAAGGTATGCACAATACCATCTCTGAATGCACAACACATCGAACCTTGAAGCAGATGTGCTACAGCAGCAGAAGACCACACCGGGTGCCACTCCTGTGAGATAGCAGGAAACCGAGGCTACAATTTCCACAAGCTCACCAAAATTTGACAATAGAAGATTGGAAAAACATTGCCTTTTCTTCTCATTCAAATGTTTTTATTTTTTAGAAACATTAGATAACAACAGATACAGAGCGTTTGATAAAATTATTAGAGTAACGTATTGAAGTACGGATGTTACAATAGAAAAATCTATAATAGACTTACATAGTCACGACATTAGATGACATTATATAAACTTTAATGTGAAAACAGTTGATAATTGAGGAGTTTTTATTAAAAAAAACTTTCTAATCCAAACTACTGTATACATAAATATATCTAAATAGGGATTTGTAATTAACAAAAACTTGACCGTATCTTCAAATAAATGTTTATAATAGATAATGTATCATAAGGAATGATTGGTTGTGAAAAAGATAATTGTCTTAAAAATATAAGGAAAAAGGAAATGGCAAGAGGAAATAAAGACATATGGGATGGGAAGACGACAGAACTCCGGAGATGTGTTTTACATATACATACTGATGTTGTAATCCTTGAAAGAGTATTAATCACCATGATGAGAGTTCTCGGTTATCAAAAATATCTGACATAATGACAACGAGCTCACTGTACTCCAGTGGCCTCCACGGTCACCAGATCTCAATCCAATAGAATAGAGCACCTTTGGGATGTGGTGGAATGGGAGATTTGCATCATGGATGTGCAGCTGACAAATCAGCAGCAACTGCGTGATTGTTTTGTTATGGCACGTACACACGATTGGAATTTCGGCCAGCAAAAGACAGATGAGAGCTTTTCATCGGAAAATGCGTCCGTGTGTATGCTCCATCGGTATTTAGCTGGCTGAATTTCCGCCAACAAACATTTTTCTATCGGAAATTCTGATCGCGTGTATGCAATTCCGATGCGCAAAAACTCTTGCATGCTCAGATTCAACTACGAGACGGAAGCTATTGGCTACTGGCTATTGAACCTCCTTTTTCTAGTCCTGTCGTACATGTTGTATGTCACTGCGTTCTTGACGGTCAGGAATTTGGTGTGACCGTGTGTATCCAAGACAGTTTGAGCGAAATCCCGTCGGGAAAACCATCAGAGATTTTTCCAACCAAAATTCTGATCGTGTGTACACGGCATTAGAGTTTGGTACACATTCTACCCAGATTGGTGGTTTAGATGCAGCAGCCCTTTTTATTTTAATGTAATTAACGTTTTTTATCAAGTTTTATTTATTAAGGTGACTTATTTGCAAGCACACAAACGTTACTTTGGGTTTTATTATTGTCACCGTCAGAAAACCTACCTGTAAAGGAAAAAAGTCATCAGGTTATTGCTGAAGTGAATGTAGACAGGAGGTGGCTGCAAAGAGGATTCTGGAGATCAGCAGCACTGAGAGGAAGGAAAGGATGAAAACATTTGAACAAACTGTGGGGATAACGGCTTTTTCCATAACTGTCAAATATATAGCATCAGCTATGTTACTGGATCAGGAACAAACTAGTCCTCCATGCAAGAGACTAAAGCCGCGTACACACGGGCGGATTGTATGGCCTACTTAGTCCATCATACAATCCGACGGACAGTCCGTCCTACTTTCGAATGAACGGACTTGACCACACACGGATGCACAAACAGTCCGACGAAAGCTTGCGCGATGACGTGTACAGCACGTACGACGAGACTAGAAATAGGAAGTCGAATACACAGCAATGCAACCTTTCACCGTGTAAATCCTTTCTGAGCATGCGCCATTCTTAGTCCATCGAACTAGCCTACTGACGAGCGGATTGTCTGCTGAAACCAAAGTATGACGGACAGTATTTCGAAAAATCCGAAATACTTAGTACGCCAGACTGCACGCTGAAAAAGTCCGCTGAAGCCCACACACGAGCGGACTGTCCGCTGAAATGTGTTTCGACGGACTAAGTAGGCCATACAGTCCGCCCGTGTGTACGCGGCTTAACCAGTCATTTTAGTAATGACACTTATCTGACAGCTGGATGTTAACCCCCATACACACTATTAGATTTTCTGCAGATTTTTTGACTTCAGACTTACCAAAGCTATATAATATGAGGTCAAACCTTGATGCCCCAAACACATGAGCGGAATTTCCGTCGGAAAAAGTGTGATGGGAGCTTTTGGTCGGATATTCTGACCGTGTGTAAGCTCCATCCAACTTTTTCTGTCTGAATTCCTGCCAGTAAAAGATTGAGAGCAGATTCTCAATTAGGAAAAAGTTCCTATCGGAAATTCTGTTTGTCTGTATTCAATTCCGAAGTGCAAAAGACCATGCATGCTCAGAAATAATTTGACACATGTTCGGAAGTATTGAACTTGTTGTGTTGTACGTCACCGCATTATTGACGGTTGAAAGTTCAGAGAACTTTTGTATGACCGTGTGTATGCAAGCCAAGCTTATGCGGAATTTCGTCAGAAAAACCATCCAAGATTTTTCAGACGGAAATTCCGCTCATGTGTACGGGGCATAAGCATTTAAATTTGTATGCAATCAGGCGGTCCTTGCACTACATGGTTTTGGTAAATCTGAAGACAAAAATCTGCAGAAAATCAAATGCAGTGTACAGTTTTCGTGTTCTCGTCTGAAATATCTTGGATGGTTTTTCCAACGGAATTCCACTCAAGCTTGGCTTGCATACACACGGTCACATAAAAGTTCTCTGCGCTGACGTACAACGCTATGATGAGCTGAGAAAATTAAGTTCAAAGCTTCCGAGCATGCATGAAATTGTTTCCCAGCATGCACCGGAACTTTTTCCATCGGAAAAATAGAGAACCTCCTCTCAATCTTTTGCTGGTGGAAATTCTACCAGAAAAAGTCGGATGGAGAATACACATGGTCGGAATATCCGACCAAAAGCTCTCATCGGACTTTTGCTGGCGGGATTGCCGATCGCGTGTATGGGGCTTTATAGTGTTATGGGGTATAAGTCCAATAACTACTAAAGATATAGGCACAGGTTGGAGGCAAAAAATCAAAGTGGTTGGATGTGGTGTATAAAACTCTAATCTGTAACTGGAGGCTACCAATTCAACCCCATTTTTGACACATGCCAATAATCTGTGCTTGCCCCCTGAGGAGGTATAAGGTTTATGGGACTTTCCTCTCATATGAATGATTGCTTAGCCATCCAACACTTTATTGTACCCCACTTGTGTCACCTTCATTACTGCCCTCCGCTTGTGTCACCTTCTCCTTCCTTACTGTCCCTTGTCACCTTCTTCATTACTGTCCTCTACTTGTGTCACCTACCCCTTCATTACTGTATACTATTCAATCCTCACTTTATCCCCTCTCTGGGGTTGGGCTCTGGTGAGTGGTCCACTCTGGTCCCTCAGACAGTCACTTGGGTGGGCCGCGGGCGGGAGGAGAACTTGGATCTGAGCCAGCCCAGCCAGCAGTTGCACAAGCAGCACACAGACAGAAAAGGTCGGGCAGGCTGCTGAAAATCACTCTCTATGCATGCAATGCCGCCGCATGTTAGACGCTGTAGATGGAGTAGAGGTGACACTAGCATGAAGAAGATCACACACACTCATCAGTCCCTCCCTACTGCCAAGTCACTCCCTCTCATGCCGCTGCGTGCCAGAGGAAGAGGTGGTGGTGGTTGTAAAAAGCTGTGCAGTGCAGTACTAAGCGCAGAACTCTTTCTGCTCGGCCTCACTCTGAGTGAGACTGTGACATCACTGGTTGCTAGACACTGGGCAGGGTGGCCCTAGCAACCAGCTCTGGCAGTCTAGTTTAGAAGGGTGGCTGTGTCTCAGAGTCAGTAATATTTTCTCGGGCGAGACGGGGCAATTGCCACATTACCCTCCTCGATCTACCTGATCAGAAGTGATTCACGCAGATAGCAGAGGAACATGACAGCAGACAGAAATCACACTTATTGCTCTGGGTTGAGACAAGTACACACTATAGAGGAATATGATTTGTTCATATTTTATGTTTGAGGTTTACAACCACTTTAAGCCATAGCAATCTGCGCATGGCCCTGGCCAAAACTTACAGTCTAGAGACCAATGATCGTAAGTCCAATGCTACATTTCAAATGTACTTCAAGGTCTGTACAAGCTGCTCCACCAAGTCCACATAACCCTTTGAAACCTGTGCCTCCACTAAACTATTGTGTAAGAGCTTTATCCACTCTGGTAGGTTTGCGAAACAAGCACCAATGCTACAATCAGAGGCAACAATGATCCTGCTACCATGTATATAGAACTAGCAACTACTTTGGACTTCATATCAGTTGAATTTTTAATCTAGAAACCGGAAGATCTACCAGAGGCGGAGACACCCACTTTTTAAGCTCATTTTCAAAGGGATAATGCACCAAAAAAGCACCAGGGCAAACATTGCTGAATAGGTCGCTTCTACTCTTTAAAGATAAAATCATCATTTGGATGGAGAGGACTGAAAATATTTTTTACAATTAGTATCTGTGGGTGACAGGCTAACACAATTTACAATTCTCCACCGAATCTACCTCACCCCTCTAAGTTTGCATAGGATATATCTATTTGTATCAGCCACCTGCTGGAGGTGTGTGACAAGCTTGGCGGACTACATTCTTGTCTTTTTAGCAGTGTCCTCATATCCAGGCTTTCTGGATGGCTGTGACTCAGTGGTGGCTGATGCTTTTTTTTGGGGGGTGGCAAACATTGCTCCCCCAGACACCCCCCTGGTCCATCGGGGTCACCCTTCCCCGTGGGTCAGTCAGATCAATCGCACGCCCCCCAGCTGTGTGTCTCATTCCTCCTCCTCTGAATCAGCTAATAGGATCAACTGTGCTTTCAGCCAATCAGGTGACGGGTCTCAGGACCCGATTCCTGATTGACCGAGGAGAATCAGTGTGACAATAGCAAATATCCATTCACTATTGTTACACAACTGGGTGGGCTCGGGCGCAGTGTCCTGCACCTTGAGCCCACCCTTTTTTTGAAGTCTATTAGAGCCTCTGGCTCTAATCACGTGCTTAAAAAAAAATCCCATTGGAATCAATGCTTCCGATGCCCCGTGTGTAGATTAAGGGGCTGGACGCATGAATGGGGGGGGGGGGGGGGGGTCAGCGCCGTGCACTCCTAATGGAAGGGTCGCCACTGCTGTGACTTCTTTTTCTGTTACCACTATCCAGGTGCCTCAAATGATTTGTGTGTGTCTACTGAGACTGGTGGACTCTCTAGCGTTTCATAGGGTCTCCAGAACTCTCTTGGGTTTATCTTTTTTTATGCAAAGAAAGATATTGAGCTCAGATAGAGCTCAGTACCCTCTCTAAACTTTTGGAAGTGGTTAGTCAACTCAGCCTTGCCACTATATAAGGCCACCTATTTATCTCAAGGTTGCCCCAAAAGGTTTCACAAAGTGTGGGATATCTGGGTAGAATCACCATCCACAAATATTGACCCTGACACTTCTGATTGATAATTATCTTAGGAATTAGAGCTTCAATGTTCTGGTGCTTTTATTACTCTTCTAGGTAAATTATCCAGGAGGGTGTCTAGGCTACCTCTCTCCTTTCATTCTTGGGTCCCTGAATTTGTGAATAATGATACCATGAACGCTCCGCTTTGGTGGTTTGAGCGTACTTTTTGTTTACTTCTCAGTTATGTTACTGTAACTGTCTATTTTTCATTTGACCTTTGTATTATACCAAGCCTGGGTATGCCCAAGAGGCTCTGTTTTGTATTTAATTTTTGAAACGCATAATAAAAAGAGTTTTCAAGAAAAAAAAAAAGATGAAATCATCAAAAAAAGAGTGATAGGGAAAATCGCTAACAGAGTGCTTCAACTTGTGCGCCCCTGAAGATACCTGCATGTCAGATACCAGGGTTATCCACACTAACTTCTTCGACTGGAATAAGGTAAGGTGGACTCTTCACTGTTTTTCTCTGACTCTTTATTAAGTGCCAAGACTGCACCCATAACCTGAGAAGACTCCTCCTTGTGAGCGCTGATCAGGATGATGATTTTCCAGTATGTTTTCTTTACAGAAGCTGGTTGTGAGACCAGCCTCTGTCAGACAAGAAGCTGTACACACGAGCCAAAAGTTGGCCGGTAACTGCTGAACCGTCCATTTTTGGCCCGTGTATATCTAGCTAAGAATTCTATTGTCCAATATTTGATGGAAGTGAGTGATATTGTAGGTGTGCCATATATCAACCTGTTGTAACTTATAGAGCACTGGGTGAGGTTACACATATTAGTGAATATCAAGTAAAATCTGTGACTTTGTCCATTTATGAAACAGTGAAATTCTATATATATATATATATATATATATATACATACATACATTGCAATTAGTGTTTGTGTATAGTCAATGAGCTTGTTAGCTCTGACATGGATACACAGAGCAGACTAGATACAGAGCCTCGAGGAGCAGAAAAAAAACTGTCAAAAGACCCATGTAACAAGGTAATAGAACTTTATAAAGATCGGAAAGTGATGTACAAAGATATTGAAAGCCTTGAATATACAGTGGTGTGAAAAAGTGTTTGCCCCCTTCCTCATTTCCTGTTCCTTTGCATGTTTGTCACACTTAAGTGTTTCGGAACATCAAACCAATTTAAACAATAGTCAAGGACAACACAAGTAAACACAAAATGCAATTTGTAAATGAAGGTGTTTATTATTAAAGGTGAAAAAAAATCCAAACCATCATGGCCCTGTGTGAAAAAGTGATTGCCCCCCTTGTTAAAACATACTATAACTGTGGTTGTCCACACCTGAGTTCAATTTCTCTAGCCACACCCAGGCCTGATTATTGCCACACCTGTTCACAATCAAGGCATCACTTAAATAGGAGCTGCTTGACACAGTAAGCTCCACCAGAAGATCCTTAAAAGCTACACATCATGCCGAGACCCAAAGAAATTCAGGAACAATTGAGAAAGAAAGTAATTGAGATCTATCAGTCTGGAAAGGGTTATAATGCCATTTCCAAAGCTTTGGGAATCCAGCGAACCACAGTGAGAGCCATTATCCACAAATGGCGAAGACATGGAACAGTAGTGAACCTTCCCAGGAATGGCCGGCCGCCCAAAATTACCCCAAGAGCGCAGCGACGACTCATCCAAGAGGTCACAAAAGACCCCACAACAACGTCCAAGGAACTGCAGGCCTCACTTGCCTCAGTTAAGGTCAGCGTTCATGCCTCCACCATCAGGAAAAGACTGGGCAAAAATGGCCTGCATGGCAGAGTTCCAAGGAGAAAACCACTGCTGAGCAAAAAGAACATCAAAGCTCATCTCAATTTCTCCACAACACATCTTGATGATCCCCAAGACTTTTGGGACAACATTCTGTGGACCGATGAGACAAAAGTGGAACTCTTTGGAAGGTGTGTGTCCAAGTATATCTGGCGTAGAAGGAACACTGCATTTCATAAAAAGAACATTATACCAACAGTAAAATATGGTGGTGGTAGTGTGATGGTCTGGGGCTGTTTTGCTGCTTCAGGACCTGGAAGACTTGCCGTGATAAAAGGAACTATGAATTCTGCTGTCTACCAAGAGATCCTGAAGGAGAATGTCCGACCATCTGTTCGTGTACTCAAGCTGAAACGAACTTGGGTTCTGCAGCAGGACAATGATCCTAAACACACCAGCAAGTCCACCACCGAATGGCTGAAGAAAAACAAAATGAAGACTTTGGAGTGGCCTAGCCAAAGTCCTGACCTGAATCCTATTGAGATGTTGTGGTATGACCTTAAAAAGGCCATTCATGCTCGAAAACCCTCTAATGTAACTGAATTAGGACAATTCTGCAAAGATGAGTGGGCCAAAATTCCTCCAGGACGCTGTAAAAGCCTCATTGCACGTTATTGCAAACGCTTGGTTGCAGTTATTGCTGCTAAGGGTGGCCCAACCAGTTATTAGGTTTAGGGGGCAATCACTTTTTCACACAGGGCCATGATGGTTTGGATTTTTTTTCACCTTTAATAATAAACACCTTCATTTACAAATTGCATTTTGTGTTTACTTGTGTTGTCCTTGACTATTGTTTAAATTGGTTTGATGTTCCGAAACACTTAAGTGTGACAAACATGCAAAGGAACAGGAAATGAGGAAGGGGGCAAACACTTTTTCACACCACTGTAGCAGTCAGTACTATTCAATCACCTAGGGTCCTTTCACACGGGGAGGATCAGTGCTGATCCGCCCCGTGGATATCCGCTTCATTAGCGGGGATCGCCGGAGCGATCTCCGCTGAGCAGGAAGATGACAGGTCTGTCTCTGCACACTGTGCAGCGATGGACCTGACAGAGCGCTGCTCTCCCCTATGGGAGATCGGGTGACGACGGACCGCAGTGTCCGTCGCCACCAGATCCGATGACGGATGGAAAAATATCTCTTTCCTCCGTCACACTTTTTTGGATTGGAGCGGCTCAGACATGTCACCGCTGACATCCGACGCTCCATAGAGCTCTATGGAGCATCCGTTCAGGTCCGCCTGAAAAACTGATCGCCCATGTGAAAGGGGCCTTAAGTGGAAAATTCAGGGATCTCTTGATACCAAGCCATGGTCAGGTAGACCAAGAAAGATTGCAACCACAACAGGCAGAAAAATTGATAAGGATACAAATAAAAACCCATAAATAACTAGGAGAAATACAGGGTGCTCTGGAAAAAAGATGGTTGTTTCAAGGAGCACAATATGATGATACTTAAACAAAATAGCTTGGTCATAATATTGTTTTTTGCACTTGTACTTTATTTTCCACATATAGAACACATGCATATTATATGTTAAATGTGAATTAATGGTATAGTATTTGTAGGGAGGTGTAAATTGGTTTCATATGGGCGAATTTTTAGGAGTCCATCATTAGATTGCAGAATTTCTCAAGTGATTGTCGAATTTCTATAGATTTGTGCTGCTCTTTTTGTTTTCTTGGACTATCCACTAGTCATTCACTAGGATTGAGTGGCAGCACTCATAATTTAAATCCAAAATTATGCATCAATTTCTTTGGTGCCCATTCTCCTTTCCTTCCCTTGGTCACAATATGCCAGATAACACTTGGACATACCCTTCATCTTCTGGCACACTGTAATCTGGAGTGACAAGGCCAAAATAGAGCTTTATGGTCATAACCATAAGTGCTATGTTTTCAGAGGGGTCAACAAGGCTTAAAGCAACAAGAACAACATCCCCATGATAAATCATGGTGCTGGCTCACTGATATTTTGGGGGTGTGTGTGCTCTAAAGACAAGAGAAGGGAGAAAACGGCACAGACCTCTGGTGTAGTAAAAGGATCAAAGGGTATTATAAAAAAAAACATATTACATATAAAATAAAATGGAAAAGAGTGCATATAGTCCATAAGAAAGAGCCCACAGCACAGTCACAAGGAAAGGATGGATGAGCAGCCACAGTGTCCGAAGAATTGTGTGGCCAGCTGACAGGTGAAGAGCTGGGCTGGATGCCAGAAGTCTCCGCTCTTCCAGCTTGCTCAATTCCAAGAACAGCTCTAACTATGCACATATCAGCCCATAGGACAATAGGCACAATCTTTTGAGACAGCCTCCTTCTGTTTATGGTGGGAAATGTATATACCGTATTTATCGGCGTATAACACGCACACCAATTTAACAGGGAAGTTTCAGGGAAAAACTTTTTTTTTTAAATAAACCACTTTGAAGCAAAATAATGGTCAATGAGCATTAATGCAGCCTGATTAGTGCCCATCTGCAGCCTCAGTGCAGACTGATCTGTGTCCATCTGCAGCTTCAGTGCAGCCGGATCAGTGCCCATCTGCAGCTTCAGTGCAGCCTAATCTGTGCTCATCTGCAGCCTGATCAGCACCCATCTGCAGCCCTATTTGCGCCCATCTCCCCCATCAATGCAGCTGCCTGATTAAGCCTCACCATCTCTCAATGCAGGAAACCACCGAGCCGTCATCTCCTGTTTACTTGGCTCTCAGTCAGCAGTCACATACACAGTCCCGCCTCCACATCGGACCGGCTCCTGTGATAGACAGAACACTGGTCCAATGCTGGTGGCAGAGGCGGAACTGTGTGTGTGACATGAGAGCTGAGCTGAGAGGAGAGGAGATGGCTGCTCGTGAATTTAGCGGGGGTTGTCTCCGAGATACTCTGTCGGCGTATAACACGTACCCCTGATTTGCCCCCTATTTTCAGGGGAAAAAAGTGCATGTTATATGCCGATAAATATGGTATTTACCTTTCTTACTGATATACAATTATATTTTACATAGAAATTTAAAATATACATAAAAATATGTGCTCCCCCCCCCTTTTTGCATTCCCACTGGCGGTAATTTGAATATGTGATTAATTTTTCTTTCTTTGGTATAAATGTGGATCTTTGTTCTTTTTTCTTTGATTGTGGTCAGAGCTATGTATACAAAACAATTTAATACATATGGTCCTGAAGTAGCGGGGGGCTCCCATAAAACACGCAGACCAACTTTGAATTGATTCATCAATCTACAAAAGTAACAAGCTCTGTAATTGTTGGAAGGTTTCTTCTTTGTATACCCTCAAAAATGTTTTAATCGCTGCTTTTACTACACAATATAATAAAGATTTAGAAGTTTTATACATCAGTGTTTCAGAGTGGTTCTCATGGGCATATATAAAGTTCCTTTATTTTGTAAAAAAACTAAATTCTATATCAGTAGAGACAATTCAATGCCCAGTTCACTGGATTCACAGTACAATTCACTTCTGTTCATGCCAAGCATTAGCTTACAAATAATGGGGATATTGCGAGATCTTTTGATATATTATAAATTGTAGTCCTGTTAGACTAATTCCTGACCACAGACCTGTAAAAGTAGGCACACTGACTATTTACAGAGCCAGCTAAAATACCAAGTTCACCTTTAAAAAAAAAAAAAATACATGCTTTTGCAGATAATAAAAATAAATGAGCCTTTAATTATTTTACAAAGGAGCCTGCAAGGTGTTGCATCCACTTTTGCTTACTAAACTGCTGGAAGTGACAGTAAACTATAAGTGTGGTGATCAGCATACTCATGGTCAAATGAGAACTACAAGTCTGTCTGCTGAGGTGGAAGACGAGACTTGTAGTTTATTCGTTCAGCACAGCGGCAACAATTTTAATTGGATAGCAGCTTCTGGAGAGAGGAACTCCAGAAGGGCTGGGGGGGGGGGGTGGGGGCTGTGAGGTTTGGAGTGCTTAGCAAAATGTTACACCCTAAATACAAGTGTAACATGTTGCTAAAGGTGGAGCTAGCCTTTGAAAAAACATGTGCAAATGCTTAGTATCAGTACCGATACTGGTATCGGTGCAACACTAATATAAACATAACACAAAAGGCCAAGTTCACTGAACCTCTTTTATGAGAACTCACATACAAGCCTACCCCACCGCCAAATTGGTCATAGGCCAGCTAACCTTTAAGTATAGTTTCAAAATAAAACCTATACATACAAAGGAATACCAGGCAAAACTACATGTCAATAGTTTTCATGGTGAACCTCAGCAGTGCAAGGTGCTAGCCACAGTAATATACTGTACAGTAAGTACATAAATGATTAAAACTGAATTGATTTTTCATGGTTAGGAAAGGCTGGGGACCAATGCCATCATTCTTATCTAGTGTTGTACGAACATATCCTTATTCAATGTGTTAGCAGTTTGGCCAATAGGGCCATAAGGCAGTAAAAACGCCAAACCCGAATACTATTGAAGTCAACGGTGACAGAATTCAGGTAGGCTGTAAATGCACACTCTTACCTCTAAGCAACAGACTCCCCACAGCTATATTACTGTCAGGAATTCTAGGGGATGTCATTGACCAGATTTGGCCAATGATGTCAGCTGGGAATACTGACAATAAATTGGTAATCTGCCATTTAATGACGCACAGATCATTGGGCCATCATAAATGATGTGCGTTACCGTCCTAGATAGCTTGATTGACAAATATGCCATGACTGATCCTAAATTTACTTCTAGGGACAGTATTAAATGTTATCTTGAAAGCCTGTAACCGTTTGCGTTTTTTGGTGTTGGTGATTTTTTTTTCTTTTAACTGTTTGTGAAAATGGGCAAGGGGTACTAATGTATCCCTGTCCTCATTCTCTGTAAGGGGGGTGTATATCTGGTCACCCCCTTTTTATAAAATAGCTTCCAAGGTTCCACCATAAGCTCCGATCTTACCATTATCCTTAGCTCTTGTCCCTTAATGCTGGTGCATCAATTCTTTGTGGGGTGTGTGTGTGTGTGTGAGGGGGGGGGGGTGTATTTTCCACCAACCACTTTGCAAAGGTATTTATTATTATTTTTATTAAGCCATATTCCTCCAACAGCTGTGGAGGACTATTTCATTCTGGTGACAAGACATTGACGAATTATAAACCAGCCATGTACTGGGTTGTAATTAAAGAATGTAAATATTCCCCCTCTGCCACTTGATGACCAGGTCTTTTCTGGCACTTTGTTTACATACAATAATCCATATTTTTTGCTAGAAAAAGTCTTAGAATCCCCAAACATCATATATTTTTAAAACAGAGGTACTAGAGAATAAATTGGTGGGTTTTGCAATTTCTAATGTAAGATGGTATTATGCAGCGTGTTTTTTCAATCACAAATTTTTCACTTTTGAATTTTAATGCAAAAAAACACAATACATAACCCAATTTATTTGGTAAAATATAAAAGATGATGTTACGGCAAGTAAATATATACCAAACGTTTTAAAATAGCGCATGCCTGCGCAACGGCATCAAACTATCTAAATTTTACTATTCATAGGTGACGCTTTAAAAGCCTTTACAGGTCACCACTTTAGATTTACACAAGAGGTCTGATGCTAGAATTACTGCCCATTATCTGACATTCGCGGTGATAGCTCACGTGTGGGATGGTTACTGTTTGCGTAAAAAAAAAAAATCAAAGCTGTCAATTAAATCTACAGTTACTTATTTTTCTTGTCCTAATCCACGTTTCCAGACGTTTCCATTAGTAATGTTTTTCCTCCTTAGAGCTGTTTCACACAGGGGCAACACAACTTCCAACGCGACTTTTGTAGGCAACTTGAACACAACTTGTCAACACGACTTGGGGCGACTTACAACACGACTTTAAGTCGCCCCAGGCCAGGCGACTTTGACCGTGGCCAATCAGAAAATGAGCTCTCAAGGGAGAACTCCACGCCAAATAAAAAAAACAAAAAAAAATGACATGGGTTCCCCCTCCGGGAGCATACCAGCCCCTTAGGTCTGGTATGGATTTTAATGGGAACCCCTACACCGAAAAAATGGCGTAGGGTCCCCCGATCCATACCAGACCCTTATCCGAGCACGAAGCCTGGCCGGTCAGGAAGGGGGTGGGGATGAGCGAGCGCCCCCCTCCTGGACCTTACCAGGCCGCGTGCCCTCAACATGGGGGGTTGGTGCTTTGGGGAAGGGAGCGCCCTGCGGCACCCCCACCCCAAAGCCCCATGTTGATGAGGACAAGGGCCTCTTCCTGACAACCCTGGCCATTGGTTGTCGGGGTCTGCGGGTGGGGGGCTTATCGGAATCTGGGAGCCCCCCTTAATAAGGGGGCCCCCAGATCCCGGCCCCCCACCCTATGTGAATGAGTAAGGGGTACATCGTACCACCACCGATTCACCTGGGGAAAAAATGTCAATAAAAAACAACACAAGTTTTAAAAGTAATTTATTAATCAGCTCCGGGGGTCTTCTTCTGACGTCGGGGGGTCTTCTGACGACTTCTCCTCTCTGTTCGGCCTCTTCTCCAGCTCTCCGGCGTCTTCTCCCGGGCTCCACCGCTGTCTTCTTGCAGCTCTTTTACTAGTGGAGGAGCCCGGTCTCCTCCGTCCTTCTTCCCTCTTCTTTCTTCCCGCTTCTCTCTTCTTTCTTCTTCCGATGTTGACCTGGCGCTGTCTTCTGCTGTACTGGCTTGTGCACCAAGCTCCACTCTAAAAAAAAGTTCTGGAGCTTCTTTAGGGCGATTGCTGTGTGTAGGGCAGCTCATGCATGTGGATGAGCTGCCCTATGTGTGATGAGGGAAAATGTTACAAAATGCCTCCCTACCTCGCTAAAAGAAAAAAAAAAACACGTGGGAATGCGAGTTCCCGCTATGCAGAGATGTGAACAGAGCTTGACAGCTGAGTGTTTCTGTCTACTCCCTCCTATGTACTTGTATAAAGACGACCATACATTATGCAATCCGATTGTGGATTCAGTGAGAAGGGTGATCCCTGATTTATTGTATTTCATTTAAAAAAACTTGCAGCTGGGAATGGGTGGGTGGATGATGCAGGGAGAGTGCTAATGAGGTCAGCTGGTCAACTCCTTCCTGTGTCATGACCTACAGTCTGTAAGGAAGAAAGACATTACTAATGGAAACATCTGGAGATGTGGATTAGGACAAGAAACGTAAGGGACTGTAGATTTAATGGAAAGCTTTGATATTTTTGCAAAAACATAAATGCTGTATTGGTGCATAGGGGAGCTGGGATTTAGAAAAAAAAAAAAAAGTGTAGAAAGGTAAACGTACCCTTTAATGAATCAAACAAGTCTGGATACGAAATATCTCATACAGGTATCAAGCAAAGTGTTATGGTCAGTCTGTCCATGGGCGTAGCATAAGAGGTTGCAGGGGTCACAATCGTAACCCCACCCCTAGCTCCAGGGGGCCCCTGCAGCCTTCCTGTCATACTATCATATCCTCCACAAAGTCCAGCTCCGATCTGCCCTAGGGCCCCACAGCCATTCTCCAGTACTGGGCTTCCACTTTGCCTTCCACAGTCCACACCCCTCTGTTCTCATTGGCTGGGGAGAAGCTGTGAGTCATTTCCTGAAAGGAGAGGAGCATGGGGTGAGAACAGCCCAGGATGGGGAAGTGTCTGTGTTATATGCTGGCAACATGGAATAGTAACCAAGCTCAGCGAGTTAAGAGGAGGAGAGTGCCGTCCTGTAGCCAACTATGGGACTGATGTCACTGGTGAGGTAAGACACCGCTCAGTGTCTTCTAGTCACTAGCTGGGATTCTCTATACCCCCCCCCACCTGGGGATGTCTACTTACCCCACTTCCCTGACAGCTGGGGAGAAGACACGCACCTCCGGGAGGTGACCTTCCCCCAACACCTGCCAACACTGACAAAGAAACCTTCAGAAATTGGTAAAACAAATTGCTTAACACCTCCTGAAGGGCTGCAGGCTCCAGATTTCATGGCACATGGCTTTGCCCCCCCCCCCCAGATCTAAGTTGCACCCTCCCAAGCCCCCTGACCACCCCCTTCAGCCTGGATGCTATGCCCGCTACTGAGCTTCTTTGCCAGTACAGCACTCTATTACTGCTCCTCCTCTCCAGGGCTGAAATCACATTCCTTTACAACACAGCCAGTCAGCCATGATCTGCACAGGGTGTATCTGCCTACTGCAACTACACTGCTGTTCCGAGCAGAAAATTTCACAGGTCAGAACGGCAACATAAAAGCCAGATACACCCTGTGCAGGCTGACAGACTGTGTGTAAAGGAGTCTGATTTCAGCCCTGTGTATTGTGGGGGAGGGTTGTTTACAGTGCTGGAATGGGCAACAAGCTCTGCTAAATGACCTGCCCGGGGTCCCTGTCCTCCGATTCTCCAGCGGTGATCCTTGTCCTCCGATTCTCCAGCGGTGATCCCTGTCTTCCGATTCTCCAGCGGTGATCCCTGTCCTCCGATTCTCCAGCAGTGATCCCTGTCTTCCGATTCTCCAGCAGTGATCCCTGTCCTCCGATTCTCCAGCAGTGATCCCTGTCCTCTTATGAAAGGAGGAACTCTGGGAACTCTAAACTCTTAAGCCACTTTGAGTATCTTGGCGTGCGGTGGGTGTATCTGCACACACAATGGAAGTGGTGGGTGGTAGTGGGGGGGGGGCAGGTTAACTTTTGCATTGGGGCCCACAAGCTTCAAGCTACACATCTGTGTCTGTCTATGTATACATATACAGCAGGGGTCTCAAACTGGTGGCCCTCCAGCTGTTGCAAAACTACAAGTCCCATGAGGCATTGTAGGGCTAACAATTACAAGCATGACTCCCACAGGCAGAGGCATGATGGGACTTGTAGTTTTGTAACAGCTGGAGGGCCGCCACTTTGAGATCCCTGATATACAGTATATGCTCTATATTCTAGAAGACGTGATGCTGACTGCAAACTTGACATTAACTGTTTAGCTAATATGCGATCATCAGACATTATTCATAAAACAAGTGAAGGTCAAAAGCTGTGTACACAAAAAATAATGGACTTATCATAAACATTATCTTTACCCTCATTGCTGTAGGAAGTGCACATTTGTTAACAACTGGTATTTGGCAATATCTTTTAATTAGCTGCTCCACACATCTTGCATAATAAATACAAGTTTGTATTTAGCATACAACGCAACCCTTTGGGAAAACTGGACTCTAGTGCAGACTTCAACTCTGCATTCCATGAATAGCATTCTAATTTATCCACAAATAAGACCAAAAATGGTTCACATGGTCTTATGCGGTAATTCCAATTGAAGAAAGATAGCCCCATGGCAACAACAGATTGGGTGGGGCTTAAATGTTATCCTTGCATGAATGTGTGATTACATTGTAAACCTCCCAATATTGTTTATCATGCACATTTATAATAATAAAAAAAACCTGTTGTAGCCACGCCCCAATTTAACCACTTCAGCCCGGGAATGTTTTATCCTCTTAATGACCAGGCCATATTTTGCAATATGGCACTCTGTTACTTCCCTTTCACACGACCGTTCCGATCAGGTCCGCCCGTCAGTTTTTCAGGCAGACCTTATGGGACAGTTTTTTAATCCCTATGGACTTGTGGGTGTAAACTGACTTTTTTCCCCATTTATCCCTGGCAACCTCCAATCCGATTCACTTGAAAAAAAAAAAAAGAAAACAGAAGGGGAGCCATTCTCCTCTGTCTAGTCAGATCCGCTGGGCGTAAACGGATAACGGAGTCCATTTACACCCAGCCACCCACAGAGCAGAGCGGACTCTGTAGAAACTGAACAGACACAAACCTGTCATTCGCCCACTCTGCTCTGATCAGCAAACAGATCCCCTGCTGATCAAAACGGAGTCTGGCGCGTGTAAAAGAGTCGTAGTTTTCAATATATGTTCGCAGCTCTAGCCTTTTATGTACATAGTTGGGTTCAGAAAAAAAAAATTAAAATCTCCATATACAGAACACAACACTCACAGTTGATCCAGAGGAATGCAAAAAAAAAAAAAAAGCCTTAAGCATTATCCTATTCCCTCCACACCAGGGGAAAACAATCCTTCCTGGTCGTCCCCTAAGGCAACTGGATATTAAAAAGATCAACAAGCTCAGATTTTGTAACGTTAGCCAGTTATATACTGTACTGTGCATTTAGGAATGCGTTCAGATTTTTTTTTTTTAATAATCAAGTGAGCTGGCTACACATAGTTACTGAGGGAGTCTTTTCCACAATGTTACTTTTAATCCCAAAATCTATATTTCTTAAAAATAGGTTTATAACAGATGCTCCCTTCCTATTGATAAATGGAGATATGCTTAACTTACATAATGTAGCCGCTCGATACCAAAATCCAAGAGTTGAATTTGGTTGCATGTGTCTATCCCAACTACAGTATACAGGACCGTGACACACCTAGACCAGCCAACCAGATCTTTTTTACAATGGGAGAAACACCATCATATACAA
Source organism: Lithobates pipiens (assembly GCF_037356315.1). Lineage (NCBI taxonomy): Eukaryota > Metazoa > Chordata > Amphibia > Anura > Ranidae > Lithobates > Lithobates pipiens. Next base: position 141,449,182 of record NW_027507764.1, read on the forward strand.
ATTAAAATTGTATAAAAAGAGGGTATTTTACAACTCACATTTCGTTATCTGGTTTCATCGTACAGACCAACCAATTTATTTAGGCTCCATTCACACCAATGTTTTTTTTTTTTTTAGCCTTTTTGCAGAAACGCAGTACATTTTTTAACATGGGTTTCTATGGACTCTGCATGTTTTGAAACGGTCAGGGTTTTTTTTTAAACCCAAAACAGTGCGGTTCTAAAGACTTCAATGGAGAAGCTGCAGAAGAGCATGTAGTGCGCTTTTTACCGAGATTTCTCCCCGAATTGCGTTTTTTAAATCTGCACAACAAATAACCCCCCCCCCCCCACAAAAAAAAGCATTATAAAGGAAAACACGGCAGGATCGCTGTAAAAAAAGGCAGCAAGCACAGTAAAAAAACATGCATAGACATGAATCAAGCCTAAAGCAGTATATTACATTTACAGTAAGTCACCTAGTCGCATGTCCATTCCTGTAAATCTGTGTACACACAGTTTTTTTTTCGTTCAACTCAGCGGGCTGAGCAAAAAAAAAAAACTGACAGGTCACCGTACTAACACAAGCAGTGTCGGTGCAGTGATCTCCCATGTTTTGCCTTTGTGTTCTGACAGGGCACACTGATCATCGCTGGAATTACGAACTAACTGAATTTACAAAACGGAACTCGTTCGTAAGTAGGGGACTTACTGTATTTATTACCACTAAGGTTATAATCAAGGTTTTCTCTCAATCTAAAATCCTAACAATTCAGCAATGGTTCCAATGCATTGACCACCTATGTCTGATAGGATGAGGATCTTACATCGTGTGCCTGAAATAAGCAAAGCCTCTCCTAAAAAAAAAAAAAAAAAATATGGGTCTGTTGGTTGGCCTTTAACCACATAAGCCCCGAACCATTTTGCTGGCCAAAGACAAGACCACTTTTTGCGATTAGGCACTGCGTCGCATTAACTGACAATTACGCGGTCATGCGACGTGGCTCTCAAACAAAATTTACGCCCTTTTTCCCCCACAAATATATCTTTCTTTTGGTGGTATTTGATCACCCCTGCGGTTTTTATTTTTTGCGCTATAAACAAAAAAAGAACGACAATTTTGAAAAATAAAATGCATTATTTTTTACTTTTTGCTATAATAAATATCCCCTAAAAATGTATAAAAAAATTTTTTTTCCTCCTCAGTTTAGGCCGATACCTATTCTACATATTTTTGGTAAAAAAAAATAAAAAATCGCAATAAGCAATTATTGATTGGTTTGCGCAAAAGTAGCATTTACAAAATAGGGGACAGTTTTATGGCATTATTTTTTTTACTAGTAATGGCTGCGATTAGCGATTTTTATTGCGACTGCGACATTATGGTGGACACATCGGAGATTTTTGGGACCATCGTCATTTATACAGCAGTGCTATACAAATGCACCGATTCCTGTGTAAATGACACTGGCAGTGAAGGGGTTAACCACTAGGTGGCAGTGTAGGGGTTAAGTGTGTCCTAGGGGCATGTTGCTAACTGTGGGGGACGTGGCTGTGTTTTACACATCACTGATCTCTGCTCCAATCACAGGAAGCAGAAATCAGTGTCACTGTAGCTAGCTAGAACAGGGAGATGCTTGTTTACTTTAGCATCTCCCCGTACTTGCACCCCGTGAGACGATCACGGGTATCCCCGCAGAGATCGAGTCCACGGGACCCGCGATGGAACTCATGGAGGTCCCAACTGACGCGCGAGCATGCAGCCGGGCAGCGTGCACGCGATGGCAAGGCGACAAATTTAAAGGGACATACCTGTACGCCCATTTGCCTGTTAGTGCCACTCTGGCGACATAAATCGGCACATTTCTACTTTTGTGGGGTGCCTTGCCTGTTCCGAGTTGCCAGGTTTTTTTCAACTTAATGCATAGAATGCCTTTAGAACCACTTTAAGTCTTCTTTTTACTTGGACTTAATTGTCTCCTATGCTTACCTTTGACTGTTTATATTAGAGGCCAATTACCTGTTTGCAGTCAAGATCATCCCTCTTTTCCTTTTCCCATCCTCTTCTTTCCTTCATTTGTCCTATTTTACTAAATTTCTTATATCTTTGCTCTCTCATGTAGCTCTAATTTATGATACATTGGGACCGATCGCTAAGGTATGCAGACCATCTATAACAGAATTTGCTATGTCATTACTAATTTGTAATTTTGCAGTTAATTACCTTGTAGGTTACTGCATATCCTTTGCATATTTGTTATTCTGACTATGGTATCATATTTTGCTCTCACATGTTCTTAATTATATTTTATATGCCTGACAAACCTTCGCTTAAACAAACAAAAAAGCGAGACTCCCATCATTGAACCTTAGGGTACACCACCAATATCCTTAGAACATTTAGAGTATGAATGAATCACTGCTCTCTGAACACAGATGGTTTTCTGTCCATTTACAGACTCAATTTGCTATAGTTTATGCTATAAAAAAAAAACTGTGTGTGCAGCCCCCCCCCTTCAGCCCCTCTAATACTTACCTGAGGTCCATCTAGATCCAGCGATGTTGCACAAGAGACTCTGATGTCCAGGACTCACCTCCTCATTGGCTGAGACAGCAACGTGGCACCATTGGCTCACGCTAGAGCTGCACGATTAATCATTATGAATCGAGGTTGCAATTTTTTTTCCCTCGCAACCTTAAAGCATTTTCCCAATTCTTTCTTTGCAGAGAATTCTCTGCTCAAACCGACAGCTGTCAAAAAAAACAAACACAGGCAGTCTGCCATGTATCAAAACATTCCTCAGCCTGCCAACTATAAACATTGTAATGTTTTGTTCTTTAGATCAAAGGAATGAACTTCGGTCTGTAAATGAGGGAAGTTTAATCACCTAAAGACTAAACCTTTTTCTGACACTTGTTGGTTTCAAGTTAAAATAATTTTTTGATAGAAAATTACCTGAAACCCCCAAACATATATTTTTTTCAGCAGAGACCCTACAGAATAAAATGCAACCTGTATTTGGGCAGCAGTCTTTCAAATGAAAATAATTTTGGAAAAAATACACTTTAATGAATTGAAAAAAAATGTAAACAGTAAAGTTAATGTACAATGTACATTGGGGGATTGCGCCTCCTATTCACTAATCCCCCCAATAAATATAAATAATTTAAACAAAAAATGAAACACACTAAGTGATCACGATGCTACCCCAAAGTGGCCCCCCAAATATGCAAAACCACTATTTATAACATCAAATATATGCACAAATTAGTATTTTAAATTCATTATAGTCCTTCATATGCAATGGTTATTTTAACAATTCCAACTGTGTGATCTCAATCCCCGTACATCTTCGAATGGGTAATCCACATGTATCACCAAAGAGAAAACCAAAATCGTGCCACCACAACCTAGAAGAATGGCCACTCACCAGACGTCACCACCTTGGGTAGCATAGTGATCACTTAGTGCGTTTAGTTTTTTTAGTTTAAATTATTTATATTGATTGGGGGGGATTAGTGAATAGGAGGCGCAATCCCCCAACATACCTTGTACATTCACTTGTAACCCATAAAGTGGGGGAATCAGATTGGGATTGCAGCGCACCTAAAAAATTTAAAGGAATAAAAAGGGGTAGGTTTGAGCGCCGGTACAATTTGAATTGATTTTGAAACAGTAAAGTTAGCCCATTTTTTTTGTATAATGTGAAAGATGATGTTAAGCCGCAAGAATTACAATCTTTATTTTAGGCAAAAAAAATAAAAAATTGTGATTCTCATTTTGGCCAGAATCATGCAGCTCTAGCTCCCACTACTGGCAATGTCAGTGAACCGATAAGGAGAGAAATGGGCGGGGTCATGCCACAAATCCATGTATGAATGGACACAAGGGAGGGGCCGGGAGCACCGAAATGGGACTAGAGAAGGGGAGAATCTGTGCTGCTCTGTGCAAAATCACTGCACAGAGCAGGTAATTACACACGCTTGTTATTTTTAACAAAACAAACAAAAAAGGTTTTAAAAAAAAAAAAAAACGAGACTTCACTTAAACCACTTTCAGACCGGACCATTTTGCAGGCAAATGACCAGCCACTTTTTGCGATTCGGCACTGCGTTGCTTTAACTGACAATTGCGTGGTCATGCGACGTGGCTCCCAAACAAAATTGACGTCCTTTTTTCCCCACAAATAGAGCTTTCTTTTGGTGGTATTTGATCACCCCTGCAGTTTTTATTTTTTTGCGCTATAAACAAAAAAAGGGCGACCATTTTGAAAAAAAAAACGAATTTTTTTTACTTTTTGCTATAATAAAAATCTCCAAAAATATATAAAAAAAATGTTTTTTCTTCAGTTTAGGCCGATACGTATTCTTCTACATATTTTTGGTAAAAAACATAAAATAAATCGCAATAAGTGATTGATTGGTTTGCGCAAAATTTATAGCGTTTACAAAATAGGGGATAATTTTATGGCATTTTTATTAATATATATATTTTTTTACTAGTAATGGCGGCGATCAGCGATTTTTATTGTGACAGTGACATTATGGCGGACACATCGGACCTTTTTGACACATTTTTGGGACCATTGTCATTTATACAGCAATCAGTGCTATACAAATGCACTGATTCCTGTGTAAATGACACTGTCAGTGAAGGGGTTAACCGGGGGTGGCAGTGTAGGGGTTAAGTGTGTCCTAGGGGCATGTTACTAACTGTGGGGGGCTGGGCTGTGTGCTAGTGAACACTGGTCTCTTCTCCAATCACAGGAAGCAGAGATCAGTGTCACTTGTTGCTAGGCAGAACGGGGAGATGCTGTTTACAACGGCATCTCCCCGTTGTCCTTCCCCGTGAGACGATCGCAAGTATCCCCACGGCGATCGAGTCTGCGGGACCTGTGACCGGACTCACGGGGGTCCCGACCGGCACGCACGCGATGGCAGGGCGGCAAATTCAACTGGACGTACCTGTACGCCAGTTTGCCTGCCCATGCCATTCTGCCGACGTACATCGTCATGCGCCGGTCGGGAACTGGTTAACTTATACAGTACATAAGCCATGTGTGGAGAACTGTCAAACGCTTTTGAAAATTCCAAGTATACTATGCCCACAGACACGTCTTTGAATTTTGTTTACTTCTTCATAAAAAAGAAAGCAGATTTGTTTGACAACTTTGGTATTTTGTGAATCCATGTTTTTGTTTTAAAAATATTTTTCTAACAAAAGCTCTTCTATGTGGTCTTTTATCACTCTCTCTTCTCGACTATAGAAGTTAAACTAACAGGTCTGTAGTTACCTCGAAAAGACATTCATCCTCTCAGGCACCATATTGGCTTTGCATCAGTCTATACAAACAAAGCCAATCAATAAAGGGTAAAAAAGAAGTAGAAATGGCTTTGAAATAACATTTTGGACAAATGGGTGTAAGTCATGTGTTTCAGGTGCAATATTCACTTACTTTGTAAACGGTTTCAAGCCACTGTTGTTCATTGGAGACTGTTATAATAGTATCCTTATTATGGCCACAAGCTCCACTGTCTTCCTTTTAATACAGTCGAAGAAAGTATTTGATAAATTTGCCTTTGCTTTGTCCCCAGTCATTAATGCTAAGTGTTCTTGTGGGGGATCAACTTAGTTTAGATTTGATCTTTTTACTATTATATTTAACCGCTTCCCCACTGGCTCCTGTATATATACATGGCAGCAGAATGTCTCTAACGTGCGAATCGCCGTATATATACACTGCACCCACTTTAAGAGCCATAGCAGGTGCGCACTTTCTACGTCTGGGGTGCCCCACCTTAGGCAAAGTAGCCTGAACACCTCCGGATGCAATGCCCATTCTCCTGGGTCCAGTATCTGGCGACTTAAATAGTCCGCCTGCCCGTTCTCCACTCCCAGGATGTAAATGGCCGACAGGGCCGGCACATGTCGCTCTGCCCACCAAAGTATTTGAGCGACCTCCCATGCAGCGGCCGAGCTTCTTGCTCCTCCTCGACGATTGACGTATGCCACAGCCGTGGCATTGTCTGACTGGATCCTGACACCCTCAAAGTCTTATCGACCATGTGGAGAGACATAGCCTGATTGCTCTCAGTTTGAGCAGATTGATCGGCAACTTGGATCCCTCCACCGACCAGAGGACCCGGGTCGCCGGAACTCCCATTACTCCACCCCTGTCGGATTTGCTGGCATCTGTTGTGATCACCTTCCATTTCAGAGGTAGGAACGACTTCACGGACTGAAGTACCGGGGACCTCAGCCACCAGATCAGGGAATCCCTGACTAACTGGCTCACCTGGATCTGTCTGTCCAGGGACAGCAGAGATTTGTCCCATTTTGTCTAAATACCCTTCTGCAGGACTCTAGTGTGGAACTGGGCATATGCTACTGCCTCAAAAGAGGCCACCATGAGTCCCAGGACTTGCATGCAGAAGCACAGTGACGACTACTTGCGGTTCATCAGCAGCTTTACCGTGGCTCTGAGAGTCTGCAGCTTGTCTGAAGGGAGAAATACTCTCGCTTCCATGGAGTCCAGCAGCAAGCCTAGGTACTCCAAACTCTGAGTCGGTACGATCACTGACTTAAGGTTCAACAGCCACCCAAATTCCTGCAGGGTCTGCGTGGTGATTGCCACATCCTCCTCTAACTCTGAGGCAGAAGATGCTCTCAGGAGGAGATCGTCTAGGTATCCCACGATCGCGATCCCGCATTGCCGTAGCAACGCCAAAACAGGAGCCAATATCTTGGTAAAAACTCAGGGGGCTGATGCCAAACCAAAAGAGAGCCACAAACTGGTAGTGGGCTTTCCTGACTGCAAATCGCAGAAACTTCTGATGCCGGAGGCATATGGGTATATGCAGGTACGCATCCTGGATGTCTAAGGATGCCAGGGAGTCCCTTGATGGAGTGCAGCGACTACTGAGCGAACTGATTCCATTATGAACCTCTGTACTTTTACAAAGTAATTGAGGGCTTTTAGATCCAAGATTGGCCGCACCCCTTCCTTTTTGGGGACTACAAACAGGTTTGAGTAGAACCCCTGGAAACATTCCGATTCCAGAACAGGTACAATCACCCCACGATTCATCAGGTCCCTTACCGCCCCCAAGAAGGCCTCACGGCGAGCCGCGAGTACGGGTATGCTGGAGGGGAAGAATCTGTTTTGTGGCAAAGAGAGGAACTCTATCTTGTAGCCAGAGGAAATCAGATCGCAGACCTACTGGTCAGACAGCCGAGAGGCCCACCGGGCTGCAAACTCCCAAAGGTGACCCCCCACCCGTGTTGCGTGATCCTGGATACTGGGGGTCCACGACCGGGGGAGTCGACCACTTTTTGAGAAGGCTCTCCCCAAAAAGGGTAACACACCGTCTTGTATTTGGGGACCGAAAAGGTCCGTTGCGGTCGACCCCATTCCTTGTAAATGAACTTGTCAAAATAAGTCAGATACGGGAACACCTTAGGTGAACAGGCTGGCTTGCGGGACCCAAAAGGCCGCTACATCAGCAGAGGGATCTGCTGGCTCCTGAATCTTCAGGGTATCATGCACAGCTGTGATAAGTGCTCCAACATGCGCTTTGTCACGCATGAACCCGGACGGGGACTCATCCTCACTGTCCAAACGGTCCTGGTCAGAGTCATCTGAAAATGACCGAGCAGGGGTCAAAAGCCCCAGCAGGGCCAGAGTCTGCATCAGAGCTCTCCCCAAAGGGGGGGCAGGGGCCACTTTTTAGCACCTTTGTGCCCATGTACCGCCTCCATCTTGGCAAAGAACGAATTGAGGACTGCCTACAAAGCGTCCAGTGGCACTGCACATTCTGCAGGTGAAGAAGTTGCAATTACATAAAAAACAAACAAACTCCGGATTAGATGAAAAGTAAAAGTGCCTTTATTCCTTCAAATGAAAAAACTCCACATCACACGAATCACCACAGCAAAGGGAAAAAACATAGAACAAAATTGACGCGTTTCACGCTAAAACCAGCATTTACTCATCAGCTATGAGTAAGCGCTGGTTTTAGCATGAAAGGAGTCAGAAATTTTGTTCTATGTTTTTTCCCTTTGCTGTGGTGATTCGTGTGATGCGGAGTTTTTTCATTTGAAGGAATAAAGGAACTTTTACTTTTCCTCTAATCCGGAGCGCGGCTGTCCAGAGTTTGTTAGTTTTTTATGTACTTGGTTTGTGCAATCAGCCTGCACCTGGAATCCCCACCTGCCCGGAGAGCAAGCAGTCTATCGGTGGACTGACCTGGAGCGGTGGATCTCTGCTTTCCTTGTCGAAGAAGTTGCAATTGCCTGATTTTCGTGGGGAAGAAACGCCAGTTTCTGAAGCCATGATGACCCTACCCTGTCTGCCACCTGATGGGGACTTAGGACAGTGATGGTCCCACCCTCCTAACTGCTGCTGGCTGAGGGGCTCTTTCCTGCAGGACTCACCACCCTGACTGGTTCTGCGCTGTCCAGCAAGTAGTGCCTGTGTCCCTTGTCAGCTCCCAGGTGCATAGGAAATTACTTTGTGTCATCCAGAGCTGCTGCTTATGGCGCTGAAACCGATCTACAATGTGCTCAGGCTCAAAGAAAATGGCTGCCGAGCATCCAGTATAAAAGGACATACATAAAGCACAGAGAAAATGGCCACCGGACTACAGGAAAGCATGCTGCTCCTAGAGACTGACCAAAAAACGTGCTCAGGCTTCAAGAAAATGGCCACCGGGCATCCAGTATAAAGGACAAAACCACAGGGAAAATGGCCACCAAGCTATAGGAGAGCATGCTGCTCCTTGCCCTCACCTAAGATGGCCGCTGAACACTGAATACCATGAGGGACAGTGACAGAGAATGGCGGTGAACAGCGGTGCAGCGATCACAGACACAGCCTCAACAGACACCCCCAGGGAGAGAAAAAACACACATCAAGACACAGCCAGCCAGCGCAGCCCCCCCGCACATGACACACACCACTCAGCAGCCACATGCAGCATCCCCTACAGGGAGGGGGGGAAGATAGGAACAAGGAGAGAAGAGAGGGAGGTCAGGGACACCCGAATCGACCTCCCAGGGAATGCCCAGCTGCTTAGCCCCACAGAGGCAGGGAGAGCTGTACTTACCAGTCCTGCAGAGCTGGGAGACATTACATCACAGACCCACTCTCCCATCAGTAGGGGGTGGCTGCTGGCCATGGCACACTGACGCAGACATCAGTAGCCCGGTCATATGTGTGCCCCGGAGCATTAAATCTCACCGACCACCTCTGGAGCTGAGGTACGTCGTGGCCGACCCAGCGTGTAGCTCTGGTCTGCACACGCTCACTGCCCAGGCTGGGGAGACTACAAGGATAAGGGTATACAGCCTGTCACCCAGCCTACTGATAGCAGATCACAGGATCTTTAGTCTTGTACAAAAAGCAAAGCTTCTGCAGAAAAAACCCCCAGACCAATGGACCCGCAGGGTTCCTAGGTCCTTCTCCTTCACTAGGCAAAATAAAACTGAGTGCTGCTTGGCAGGCTGGGGGGTTGTTACCTAAGGGACCGCCCTTGGGCGGAACTAAAAGTTCTGTGTTTTTCATAACATGTTATGCCTAGTCTTCTCCTAAAGGTGGCGTAACAACCCAATGGCTAAGAGAGAAGCTGTGTCAGTCGGTGAATATAAGAGAAAATCTGTTTTTTTTTTTAATTGGGGATATTTATAATAGCAAAAAGCAAAAAATAGTGTTTTTTTTCAAAATTGTCGCTTTTCTTTTGTTTATAGCCCAAAAAATTAAAATCACAGTGGTCATCAAATACCACCAAAAGAAAGATATATTTGTGGGAAAAAAAGGATGTTAAATTTGTTTGGGTACAGCGTCACACGACGCGCAATCGTCTGTTAAATCGGCGCAGTGTTGTATCTCAAAAAGTGGCCTGGTGGGGAAGAGGGTAAATTCTTTTCTGGGGCTGAAGTGGTTAAAGAAGTTTTGTGGGGTTGTCTTCTTATTGCAACCTGTCATTCGATTTGAATTTTTACAATCTTGATTTCCTATTTACATTTATTTTTTTGTAACTTCAAATGATTAAAAGTGTTCCTTTTCTTTTATATTAATTGAAAGCTTTTTTTCTTATTGTTTGTTATACTTTGTTTAATGTTGGGTAAGCACCCCATAGGTTTGACTTTTAGCCTTTTAAACTTTAGACCCATGGTAATTTTATGAGAAGCAGCTTTTTGGATTGGAAATTTTTTTCATAAAAATGCAGAAATGCATTGGTCCCCATGTTTTTCTGACTAAGGTTTATGGTTCATACTGCCATTTTGTATCAGATGTCCCTGGGTTTAAATAACAATTGGTGATAGTTTCAACCAAATCTCTAATTTAAAGATCGGGTCTAAGGCTAGGTTCCTACAGCCACAACCACCCGCACAGAAAAACATTCTTGAAATGTGCAGGTGTGCCATTAATGCCCATGGCACGCCACACACCCTGGAAATCACACCCGCCAGTGGGAACTGCATGGCACATGCGGTTCCCGTGTGGGCTACAATTTCTGAAATGCTGCCTGGACCTTTTTTCCTGTGTTTCGGGACACACGGCAGCCCTTTTCAATGAACGAGCTGCCGCGTCCATGCAAAATGCGGCTTGCAGAGCCGCATAGGTGTGAACTTAGTGTAAAGCAGAGAACCAACTCAAAAAATAATAAAAAAGGTACTTAAAGTAAAAAACCTGTGCTTAGAAAATGTGAACTTGAAGAGGCAAAGAATAAATCCCAATTTCAAATCGAACAGCCTATTTGCCTCTAGTAAATTAACTTTAAAGAATACCACATTATCTTTGTGTTGGATTGGGCTTGGAAGACCTGAGATTTTTATGTATCTGCCCCACAGAGAGATAAATACTATTCTGGAAAAGGTGTGGTGTGACGTGATCCACAAATTATGTAAAAGTCGACTACCCAAAATGTTTTTGTATTATACAGTTCTGGATCATTTTGTACCTCGGAAAAAAACTCAAGGGATCTACTCCTACAGTTAGGCTTTCAACACCACATGCACGAAACAAAAAGAAAAGAAAAATACCACCATAAAATGCATTCTACTACCATGTTTTATTAAGGGTTCACATAAAAGTTCTGGATCTTGGTTCACAATTATTAAATCATACCTTTCTCTGTGTATCAGTGTTAATTTTTGGAGCTAAACAGACAAAACATAGTATCAAAGTATCTCAAAAGTATAGGCTAGTTTCTTCACAGTAGCTTACAGAAGAATATCCTTCATCTCTAAAGCATGACTGATAAAAAAACAAAAAAAACAAACAAACAAATCATACAGGCGTATCCAATAAAGCAGTCCAAAGAGCAGAGTACATTATCTCATACCAAGTAACCCAAAATCACCTCTTAACCAATCTGATTATGGTTCTCAAACCTGACCTGCTGCTGGGGGCTACAGCACTTTGCACTGCCTTACTGAATAGGCCCAGTATTGTAACAGGTGGACTTCGCTGCAGCACAGAAACACCCTCCTCCTCATAAATACTGCATGATACAGTGACAATTACAGCTATAGAAAAAGATCCTGGAAAAAAAAATTATGATTCATGACCCAAAGTTCAAGCCCATTATGGCCTTAAAAAAAGGAGGAGTAGAGACATGTAATGGTGTTTGGACATTTCAGACCAGCAACTTAGCAGCTGCTTCTCCACTTTTACCATCCACTTAGTTTTGACAATTAGAATGCTGTGTCTGAGACCACATATTCACTTCCACAAAGACTTCCTCACCAACATACAGCCTTTTAACTTTGTCCTTTGCTTATTGTACCTAACATGGATTCAAAAATAGTGTTTGTAAAGATCTTTAAAATCTGTTCACAAGTTTTCTTCTTCACGTAAAAACTGGAAGACGGATGAGAAATCTTTCTGGGCATAGCCCTTGGCACACATAAGTCTGTATATCTGATGCGACAGAGATCCCAGAGGTGTTGGGGTTTTCGTGTTTGTGGCGGAGTCCTGGGCCAAACCAAGATCCTGTAAATCAAAAAGAATATTTTAAACACAGGTGGAACCAGATGAACAATCTGTTTAGTTGCCTTTTTTTGAAAAAAATTACTTTTGATCATCGGTAAAAATCAGGGGAATGGCTGATAAAATGTCTTCAGATGGAAATAATGAAAGAAAAATTCTTGAATAAAAATATATATGATTTGTGAGGCTCAATAACTGATAATTTATAGCTCTTGTTTACATTTGTCTATAGACCATACAGGCAAGTAAGTGCACCCAGCAATAGGAAATACCTACCAGCTAATTTTGTATAACTGGATCTAACTATGTACAGTGTATAAACACCAACAATGACATTATCTAATTTGCTCCATTTTGGTACATTTAACATATCAATGGAAGCATCTTGTCATATGTTTGGTAAAAGTTTAAGTCTGTAGAAAATTTAGAGCTGTCCTGTGTCTTCTCCACACTGCTTGTATTACCTCAATGAGCCTCCCTGCAGAAACATGTTTGTATTCACCTCTCCAGCAGCCCATTTCTTCTATCCTTTCTCTATTTGGCATTCAACACAAGTGTTGGTTGTCTGAGTCTCCTGCTGTGCACTAGATGTTCTTCCTTCAGCAGTGACATAGTGGACAGAGGATGGAACTATGGCGTGCAGCAGGGGACACAGACATCCAACACTCTCAAAAGCTGAAATGGTTTCTGAAGGCTGTAAGGCCTCTTTCATAATGGTGCTAAAAACAGGCAGCTAAGCTACGCTTTTACTGGCCCTACCCGCTTGAACAGTAAAATGACAGCTGAAGGGGGCTGTTCATATGACGTGCCATTTTTAAACTAAGGGTGTAGAGCTTGACAAGCGGCACCACTTTTCAAACTCTCCCATTAATTTCAATGGGGATGTGGAATGCACGTGATAGAGACATGGTAAAAGCAGCATAAAAGGGTTAACCTTAATACAGGAGGCAATAGATCTCCTCCTCACTGCGTGTCAAATACCCTCTGAACACTGGTCACTCTTCAGAGGGCACTGCACTCCTACAAAAGTGTGACAGAGCCCAAACAGTAGAAAAGGTACACATGGAGAGTATAAATGCCGGAACTCAATTTTGTTTGCCATCCGTGTCCCATTGTAGAGATTTCCCTTCTCTTCCTGTCCCAGGAGAGTAAATCCCTGCAAATGAAGGGATTCCTTGGGGACCCCCACATCACCAGAACTATTAGAAAGGGTGAATCTCCTTAATAGGGGCACAGAGAAGCAATAAAAACTGACAGGGGTTCTAATCCCTCTCCACTCTATCCAAAACAAATAAAGTTTTGCCTTTAGTTATATTTTCATTTAAGCTTTGACCAAGAAACCTGGAAGCTGATTGGTTTCTATGCAGAGCTGCACCAGATTTTGCACATTCCAGTTTTAGTAAATCAACCCTATAGTCTCTTAACAGGCTTGATCATGACAAAGCAATTGTCAAAGAAGGGGGTATATTGGGCAATCCACTGGGGGTCTGTAATCCTAAAATGGTTCTTACTCCTACTCTATGGTATAGAGGGCAAGCACAATGTACAGTTATAAAGTCCAATTCTTGCTTGGGATAATCTACCCCCTTCCCTACTAGGGCATCTCTCATCTCTTGAAAAGAAAATCTTCATTACGCAACTTTTTTCTAGGAGTTTTTGGTATAGTCCACATCCTCTTCCTCAGCATTGGATGGATTCTAAATGCTGCAGAGAGCAGTGAAACTCTTCTATGAGTATGGGGAAGCTGGTGGAACCATAAAGCCCTGGGTTCACCAGAAGTGTAATTGAACCCAGAAAAAGGCTGATCATTGATGAGTAAGTGGATGACCCTGCAGAGGACAGGGCCAACTATGAGGTGAAAATAGCATCTGGAGCTGAATTTTTATTTTAAAATTCTATTTCATTTTCTATTTTTACATTTTTATCTTTAAATTATATTTCTTTTTTGCTCAAGCTGGGATTTGATAAATAAAATTGTATTTAGATGTTCTTTCTAAAAACTGTGTGATGTTTAACATGTTGTATTCTTTCAGTGCAATGTATACATTGGAAAAGAAAAATGCAAAAGGTAAAGAAAGCAATCCTATTTAGATCCCCCTAGCAGTATTAATGATAAAACAAAATCTCAAGGGAGACCTATTTTCATAGAAGGGTCACCTTAGAGCACACAATTGATTTAACACTTTATTTACTTTCTCTTACCATATAAATCCATTGAATTTCTATCCACAATCAAAACGTATTACAATTTGCACAATATTGTACCTTGGCCATAAGAGTTGTTCCAAATCCACCCTGGTAATTATTGGCAGAGGGTACGCCTTCCATCACCCCTGGTACAGGGTTGTAGGTGTCACTTGACCAGCATCGTCCAGAGCTCATGTTCAGGATTTTGGCCAGTAGCTTTGGGTCAAGCCCTAATCTATAAAGGGTCAAGGAAAGCATATTAATATTCAACCGCATCAGGACACGGGTGACAAGTTTTACACACAAGAAACACAATGTCATTTTTCACTCTTTATTATGTGTCCAAAAATGGTGGAGTATTGATATGGGAGATAGAGTAAGCAATATAAATTAAAATCCATAAATCTCTCATAGTGTTATTATGCTGCCTTGTTTACAGCTCCCATTATCAGATGCAGCACGTATTATAAAACTGCCTGGGTAGATTTTGGGAGAGAAAAATGTTCAGTACTAATTTATATTCCAGTTTATGTATTATATATTTCAGCAGTGGATTATTTTAACAAAGGACCTCTACTATCATGCAACTAGGTAGACAAATATAATAAAAAACAAAAAAAGTCCTAGATACAGATATAAAATGTTTGCCAACTTAACAAAAAGCTTTAAGTGTACCTAAACCCAGGAACAAAAATATCATATTGCATAGTACTAGTCCTAGGATCGGTGGCTGCATTCGTTTTTTGTTCTCAGGTTTTCCTCCCCCTTTTTGTCCACCTTGGTATCCTGCTAGTAACACAATTCACATCTTTGGGTGACAACTCTCACACACTGTAATGTACTGACTGAGGAGAAGCATTGTAACCCTAGGCTGCTCACTTCTGATTTAAACTACCAAACCTCTCGTTTCTTTATTTTATAAAAGGTGCACCCGACAAGAGCTGATATTGCTATCTGAGATTTCAGGGCAGCCTAGGCATAATGCACTGGAAGTTACAAGTTCATTATATTTATGGCAGAATCTATAGGTTTTTTTTTTTTGCACTTATTAAACAAACAGAACACTTTAAATGGTTTATTTAACAGACTAAAAGGGGAGTAAAATATAAGACACTCATTAAGTGAGAAGGAGCACAGTCACATGGGATTGAGTATGCTCCCAGCACAAAATTGCGACATCAGCTGTATACATCTATTTGGTAGCATGGCGCTAAAGCTCAAGTTTAGCTAAAATTCTACACATAAAATTAGCACAAGGGACATAACTTCTTTTACATAGAAATCTTCAGCTCCAATGCTGAGGGCCGAATTATCAATCATCCACATGTCTCCCTATCAGACATGACGTGTCATTCATAGAAGCTGTAGTGCTGCTTCTATGAATGCGGGATCGAACAAGAAAAGGTGGGCACAGTCAAGCTCTCTTGAGAGCTCCTTACAGCTCCTTATCTGTATTAATCCCTGCTGCGCTGGAAGATTATGATGGCAGGAATGTTAGGACACATGAAGATTTCTACAGAAAGAGGAAGAATCAGAACAAGGGACACATCATGCTAACCGTAAGACCCCTTTCACACTGTGGTGTGGGTGTTAGCGGTAAAGCGCTGCTAGTATTAGTGGCGCTTTACCGCTGCTTTTCAGCCGCTAGCAGCCGGAGAAGGAGTTAATAATACCCGTGTTGCAGTGCTGCCGAAGTGCTCTGCAGGTGCATTGGTAGCGCTGCCCATTCATTTCAATGGGCAGAGGCGATGAGGAGCAGTGTATACACCGCTCCTCCACTGCCCAAAGATGCTGCTTGCAGGACTTTCTCCCTACGTCTTACAGGACAGCACCCACTTTCCCAGGAAACACTGCAGTCACTTTTCTTTAACCACTACAATACAGGGCACTTTCGCCCCCTTCCTTCCCAGCCCAATTTTCACGGGCACATCGGGATCGCGCCGCTGCGCGGGCACACGCGCGCGCGATCCCGCTCCTCCTGATGGACGTTCCTGAACGTCCTATCAGGAGTAGACGGCTCCCACCTGGCCGTATATGTGCATTGGCCGGGTGGGAAGTGGTTAAAGACCGGATGCTTCCACCATGGCCTCAGTTGTAGTGTTTCCTCCGCCATGGTGGAAGCGCTGCAGGGAACCAGGGGTGTGCTGCGCTCTCTCCAGGTGGTGAGAGTAGTAGGCATACCGGTATTAGGCATATTCTTTTCCACAGGACCAGCCCAGCTTCCTCCCTTACATGTGGTGGATGCTCCAGTGTCTCCTCCTCTTCATACCCGGCGAGGGTCAGGCTGCCGGGAGGTTTTCGGTCCTCATAGACTGGAGGCATAGGCTTGGAGGCTTGGTTTGCTTTGTATTTCGCGCCTCCTTCCCCAAAGCCTCATGCCTTCCGGGTCCTGTGGACGAGTGCGTCATTACGGCCGAGGGCGGAACTTCCGGCGGCGCGACGCGGCTTCCGGTTCCGGCCGTTGGAACGCAGGAGGAGGGGGCGGTTCTTTCCCGGTGCTCACAGCGGCGAGCGACCCAGGAAAATTTAAATAGATGTGCGGAATGCCGTCCAGACCTCGCGCTATGGAGGAGGAACAGCGGCCGTGGCGGGAGCAGGAGCCACCCAAGTCAGCCAGTCTCAGGTAGGCAGAGACAGTGGTCTCTGTTCATTACTGTAGGAGCATAGTAATGTTTTCTCCCTTCCTGGATCTTGGGCATTTTTTCTAGGGAAGCCTGCAGCAATCTTCCTGTTTGATGCATCAGGAAGATTGTACCTATGTTGTTATTTTGGTGAATCTGTGGGGGGATTTACTGGTGGTGGTGTGAAAACTGGAGTTAAAGGGATAGCTCCTCTGTTTTTTTCTGCCTTGTTAGTATGCTGTGGTGTTTAATGGAATGTTATTTTTGGTGTATTTCAGAAAGCTAAAGAAAAGACCATACATTCCTCCCCTCCTATTAAAAAGAAATGTCCATCTTGTAGAAACGTTCTTAAAGAATCTTGGACCAAGGTGTTATGCAGATCCTGCATAGCAGACTTGGTTAAAGAGGAAACTACTCCTGCTGTGCCTGCGACTCAGCAAGGGGAGTTATTGAACTCCTTCCGGAAGGAACTGGGAGACACTTTTGAAACGTTACGTTCCTATCTGGACAGACGCCCAGCTGCAAATAGCAGCACAGTACCCCTCTCTCTCTCTTCCGTTACTGCATCCAGAATGGGCAGTATCTCAGAGGATGAAGAGCCAAGTGTTTCTTCAGGTTCTGGGGAAGAATCGGATGAAGTGAAAGAAACTTCTTCCTCTTCTTCTCGTTATAAATTATCTCTGGAGGAAGTGGATGATCTTTTGAAGGTTATCCACACCACCCTCAACATCTCAGAGGATAAAGCCCAGCTGTCTTTACACGATAAAATATTTCAGGGCATGGGCGAGGTGAAACGCAGGGTTTTTCCCATACACAAGTTTCTGTCGGAAACAATAAAAAGGCAGTGGAAGGACCCAGAGAGGGCCCCTTTCTTTTCCAGATCCCTCAAACGGATATTTCCGTTTGATGAAGATAGCTCTCAAGTATGGAACAAGAAACCAAAACTTGATGCAGCTTTCTCTCGAGTCTCAAGAAACACAGACCTCGCGTTTGAGGACATGGGTATCCTGAAGGATGCCATGGACAAGAGGGCAGACTCCTTATTAAAGAAGGCATGGGATTCTACCTTGGCGAACTTAAAGCCAGCTATGGCCTCAACGGTGGTGGCCAGAAATCTGGAGCATTGGCTAAAACAGCTAAAAGCCCATATAGAGGCAGGAACGCCACGTAAGGACCTGCTGGATACGCTGCCAGTACTAAAGGCAGTACATGGCAGATGCCTCAGCTGAATCGGTGAAAATGTCAGCCAGATCCTCAGCATTGGTAAATTCAGCTCGTAGGGCTTTATGGGTTAAAACGTGGTCTGGGGATTCGGCCTCTAAGGCCAAGTTATGTGGTTTGCCCTTTGAGGGGGACTTGGTCTTTGGGCCTAATCTTGAGGCCATACTAGATAGAACGGCTGATAAGAAAAAAAGCCTTCCCAGTGAAGAAGAAGGCGATCCCACAAAGCAGTTAAAAAATTTGTACTTTTCGAAAAACCCCAGACTCAAAGGATTCAGGCTACAAAAGGCCTTGGAGGTCTCAGAGAGGCAGGGGTAAGTCGGGGGTCCTTTTCCGCCCCCCCTACCCCTAATACTAAAAGCCAATGACCATCCTCCGATTGTGGGAGCAAGGCTGCAGTCCTCCTTCCCACAATGGGAGTTGATAACGACCAGTCCGTACATCCTCAAGACGATTTTGGAGGGTTACAGTTTGGAGTTCTCTCAGACCCCACCCACTCGTTTTTATGTCACTCGGCCCCCCGAGATCTAGAGAAGGCTATGGACATGACTTCAATCCTTCAGGAGTTGATTCAACAGAGGGTGGTTGTGAAGGTTCCCCCTGAAGAAGAGGGACAGGGTTGCTATTCCCACGTTTTTCTGATAAGAAAGCCTTCGGGAAAATTAAGATTGATTTTAAACCTGAAGATACTAAACAGAACAATCAGGTACAAAAAATTCAAGATGGACACCATTTTTTCAGTGAGGGGTCTCTTGACCCCAAGCTGTTTTATGGCGTCCGTAGATCTGAGGGATGCATATCTCCACGTACCTATAGCCCTAGTATCACAGAAATATCTAAGGTTTGCGGTCAGGATGGGAAGCTCAACTCTGCACCTTCAGTTCAGAGCCCTTCCTTTCGGGCTATCCTCCTCCCCGAGGATATTTACAAAAATTGTAGCAGAAGCTCTAGCCCCCCTCAGACTAAAGGGCATATCGATTGTCCCTTATTTGGACGACCTCCTAATATTTGCCAAAACAAGGGAACTATTAGAGGAGGACCTAGCGGGGACAAAGAGTCACCTAGAAAGTCTTGGCTGGATAATAAACATGGAGAAATCAAATATGATCCCAGCTCAGTCAATAAAATTCCTCGGATATACCATCGATTCCGTACAGGAGAGGATTTTTCTCCCGGAGGAAAAGATAGAGAAGGTGCAAGATGCCGTGAGAAGGGTCCAGACAAACCTACCAATTTCTATAAGGTCACAGCTATGTCAGTACTGGGTCTCCTCACGGCATCAATGCCAGCAGTGGGATGGGCACGGCTTCATGCAAGGGATCTCCAGCAGGAAATTTTAAAAAATTGGTCCTATGGGGAGTCCCTGGAAAAGTTGATCAGAATGCCTCCTCGAGTTCAGAGGAAGCTCTGGTGGTGGAGGAACCGCTCAAACCTGGACAGGGGCCTGCTCTGGTGTTTCCCCATGGGGACGAGGCTGACAACAGATGCGAGTTCCTGGGGTTGGGGCGCCCATCTGGAAGGCCAAATGGCTCAGGGAAATTGGTCAAACAGGGAGGACAGGAGATCATCCAATTGGAGGGAGCTAAGAGCTATTCTCCTAGGATTATGGGCCTTCGAGAAACTGGTACGAGGGCAGCATGTCCAGGTGTTATCGGAAAATGCGACAGCAGTGGCCTATATAACAAAACAAGGAGGCACGAGGAGCAGGGTGCTGCTTTCCTCTGCCCTTCAGATCAGTGGCGGCTGGTGAAGTTTTTGGATGGGGGGGGCGCCAGACCCCGCCCATCATTTTGTCCCCCCCACTTCTCATAAACCACGCCCCTTATGTAATCTGAAAAAAAAAAATTGGCGTGGGTTCCCCCCTCCGAGAGCATACCAGGCCCTTAGGTCTGGTATGGATTCCAAGGGGAACCCCCTACCCCGAAAAAATGGCGTGGGGGTCCCCCCAGATCCACACCAGACCCTTATCCGAGCACGTTACCCGGCCGGCCAGGAAAGGGGACGAGCGGGCGCCCCCCCCTCCTGAGCCGTACCAGGCCGTGTGCCCTCAACATGGGGGGGTGCCTTGGGGGAGGGGGGGCGTGCGGCCCCCCCACCCCAAAGCACCTTGTCCTCATCAACATGGGGACCAACCCATTGTCCCTATATAAGTGGCAGCGCGTCCCTGGCATTGCGGCTGGAGAGGAGGAAGAGGAAGAGGAAGAGGAAGAAGAGGAAGAAGAGGAAGAAGAGGAAGAAGAGGAAGAAGAGGAAGAAGAGGAAGAGGAGGAAGAAGAGGAAGAGGAGGAAGAAGAGGAAGAGGAAGAGGAAGAGGAAGAAGAAGAAGAAGAAGAAGAAGAAGAAGAAGAAGAAGAAGAAGAAGAAGAAGAAGAAGAAGAAGAAGAAGAAGAAGAAGAAGAAGAAGAAGAAGAAGAAGAAGAAGAAGAAGAAGAAGAAGAAGAAGAAGAAGAAGAAGAAGAAGAAGAAGAAGAAGAAGAAGAAGAAGAAGAAGAAGAAGAAGAAGAAGAAGAAGAAGAAGAAGAAGAAGAAGAAGAAGAAGAAGAAGAAGAAGAAGAAGAAGAAGAAGAAGAAGAAGAAGAAGAAGAAGAAGAAGAAGAAGAAGAAGAAGAAGAAGAAGAAGAAGAAGAAGAAGAAGAAGAAGAAGAAGAAGAAGAAGAAGAAGAAGAAGAAGAAGAAGAAGAAGAAGAAGAAGAAGAAGAAGAAGAAGAAGAAGAAGAAGAAGAAGAAGGCCGCACGCCCCCCCTCCCCCAAGGCACCCCCCATGTTGAGGGCATGCAGCCTGGTACGGCTCAGGAGGGGGGGGGGGCGCCCGCTCGTCCCCACCCCCTTTCCTGGCCGGCCAGGTAGCGTGTTTGGATAAGGGTCTGGTGTGGATCTGGGGGGGGACCCCCACGCCGTTTTTTCGGCGTAGGGGGTTCCCCTTGGAATCCATACCAGACCTAAGGGCCTGGTATGCTCTCGGAGGGGGAACCCACGTCAAATTTTTTTCCAGAAATTTGGCGTGGAGTTCCCCCTTCAGAGCTCATTCTCTGATTAGCCACGGCAAAAGTCGCCTGGCCTGGGGAAACCTTTCTGGCTGTGAAAGCTTTTTTTCCATTCATTCAGCTAAATGCATGAACATTCTCAACAAAGTAGAAACTAGAAAGCCTTTATGCGATGACTCACCTCCTGCCTCAGGTAGATCTGTTCGCATCCCAGAGCAATGCAAAAGTGAAGAACTACTTTTCTCTGAACAGACAGGATCAAGCCAGGGGTCTAGATGCGCTAGCACAACCGTGGAACTTCCGTTTGTGCTATGCCTTCCCCCCTTTTCAGCTGATACCCTTGGTATTAAAGAAACTACAGAGGGAGACCACAAGCATTATTCTGGTGGCTCCCTTTTGGCCCAAAAGGGCCTGGTTGGCAACCAGAGGATGGCGATAGAGACTCACTGGGTTCTTCCTCTTCGCAGAGATCTCCTAACCCAGGGACCCCTTCAACATCCAAACATAGAACACCTCAGACTTGCAGGGTGGTTACTGAGAAACAGATCCTAGAGGGGAAGGGTTTGTCAGATAAACTGGTTTTTTTAAGTAGCCGTAAAAAGGTCACTGGAGCTATTTTAAAACATGGAAACGTTTTAATTCTTGGTGCATAACAAAGAAGTTTTCACCAATGGAAATCCATTCGGTTTTAGAATTTATCCATGAGGGAATGGAGTTGGGATTGGCAGCCAGCACCTTAAAGGCCCAAGTGGCCGCCTTATCGGTTTTCCTGGAGAGACGTCTAACTCAGGAGTCGCTTATTATTAGGTTCTTTAAGGCACTGTCCAGAGTTAGGCCGGTGCCTTTTAAGTTTTTTTCCGAAATGGGACCTATCCCTGGTTCTGCAGGGTTTGACTAAAAAAAGCCTTTGAACCTCCAGAGAAGGCGACGCTCAAATTATGGTCGCTCAAACTGGCCCTTTTAGTGGCAGTTACTTCAGCTAGAAGGGTAAGCAAATTGCAAGCCCTATCTATTATAGAACCTTTCTGTTACATTTTCCCAGATCGGGTAGTGTTGAAAACTGACCCAAGTTTCCTACCAAAAGTTCCGACAGCCTTTCACAGGATGCAGGAAATAATCCTTCCTACCTTTTGCCCCACACCAGCCAGCCCTAGGGAAAATTATTTCCATAGCTTGGACGTGAGAAGGCGTTTACTACACTACCTGGAAATCACAAGAGAATTCAGAAAGTCAAATTCGCTCTTCATTTTGGTTTCAGGACCACATAGAGGGTATGGTGCCTCTAAAAACACTATAGGTAGATGGCTGCGGACAGCTATCAGTGAAGCGCATAAAGCTTTAGGGGCTGATCCCCCCACAGGGGTAGTGGCCCATTCAACAAGGACAGTAGCAACGTCCTGGGCGGAAAGAGCAGGGGCTTCTCCACGTCGGATTTGTAAAGCGGCCACATGGACAAGTTTCTCCACCTTCACCCGCCACTACAGATTGGACTTGCTATCAGCAGCAGAACAATCATTTGGCAGAAAGGTGGTCCCACCCTAGAGTAAGTACTCTCTTATTTCCAGGTGCTGTCCTGAAAGACGTAGGGAGAAAAACCCTAGTTAGACTTATCGGTAACGGTATTTCTACGAGTCTTTCAGGACAGCGCCGATGACCCGCCCTAATTGTATTGTAAAATGTGGTGTTATTTGCCATGTTCTGCTTATCTATTTTTCAGCATGGCTGGAGGTACTCTTTAAACAACTGAGGCCATGGTGGAAGCATCCGGTCTTTAAAGAAAACTGACAGTGTTTCCTGGGAAAGTGGGTGGAGCTGCGCTCTCTCTCCAGGTGCTGTCCTGAAAGACTCGTAGAAATACCGTTACCGGTAAGTCTAACTAGGGTTTTTTCTTCCCATCCTGCAAGCGCACCATCCCAGTATGAAAACACATGGGCTTTCACACTGGGGTGGCTTGAGAGGCGCTTTTCAGGTGATATTTTTAGCACAAAAATGGCTGAAAAGTGCCCCAGTGTGAACAGGGTATTAGATATGACGCTTGTGCTGATTTTTAGGTTTTGAATTTTAGCTAAACAGACTTTAATGTCCATCACTGTGCTGGCACATATATACATATAGATGAAGGCAACATCAATGCCATCTTTAACCACTTCAATACCGGGCATGTCAGGCCCAGGCCAACTTTCAGCGCTGTCACACTTTAAGGGCCAGTTCACACCATAGAAACACAGTCCGGAAGCATTCCAGATGCTTTTCTGCATGCACGTTTTTGATGCATCCCAGTGCATTTTTTCCTTTTTTAACCTTACATAAGGACATGTGCATTTCAGTGTGTTTTTGGTGCGTTTTACAGCGTTTCAGTAAAGTCCAGTGCAGTTTTTTTCTGGAACTGGAACAGCAAGCACTGGTGAACTATGCAATTGAAAAGCATATAATCTACTTTCAATGCGTTTCTGATGCACGTAGTGTGAACTGGCCCTGAATGGCAATTGCGCAGTCATGTAATACTGTACCCAAGCTAAATGTATCATTTTGTTCACACAACTAGAGCTTTCTTTTGATGGTATTTAATAACCAGTGGGTTTATTTTTTGTTAAATAAACAAGACAAAAAAAGAGAAAATTCTGAAAAAAACAAGTTTTTCTTAGTTTGTTATAAAATTTTGCTAATTGCTCATAATTTTTGGTCAAAATCCAAAAATCTGTGTATATTAGTCTGTAGGAAGGTTATACAGTCCACAAACTATGGTATACAGCGGGTAAAATAAGTATTGAACTTGTCGCCATTTTTTGAGGTAAATATACTTCTAACGGTGCTATTGACGTGACATTTTCACCACATATCGTTAACCCATGCAATCCATCCATACAAAGAAACCAAAATAAGGTGTAATAAAATGGAATGACACAGGGAAATTGTATTGAACACAAACAGAAATGTATTTAATACTTCATAGAAAATCCTTTGTTGGTAATGACAGCTTCAAGACATCTCCGGATGGAGAAACTAGTCGCATGCATTGCTCAGGTGTGATTTTGGCCCATTCTTCCACACAGTCTTCAAATCTTGAGGGTTCCCTGGGCCTCTTATGAACCCTGATCTTTAGTTCTTTCAAAAGATTTTCTATTTGATTCAGGTCAGGTGATTGGCTGGGCCATTCTAGCAGCTTTATTTTATTTGAAACCAATTGAGAGTTTCCTTTGATTTGTGTTTGGGATCATTGTCTTGCTGAAATGTCCGCCCTCGTTTCATCTTTATCATCCTGGTAGATGGCAGCAGTATTTTATCAAGAATGCCTAGGTACATTTTTCCATTCATTCTTCCTTCAACGATATGAAGTTTCACAGTATCGTATGCTGAAAAATAGCCCCACACCATGATGTTCCCACCTCCAAACTTAACTGTTGGTATGATGTTTTTGGGGTGATGTGCAGTGCCAGTTGACCTCCAAACATGGTGTGTATTATGGCATCCAAAGACTTACATTTTGGTCTTATCTGACCAACTATATTCTCCCAGTATTTCACAGGCTTGTCCAAATGTTGTACAGCAAACTGTAAACAAGCTTCAACATGCTTTTTCTTCAGCCATGGAGTCTTGCGTGGCGAGCGTGTATACAGGCTATGAGTGCATTACTTATGGTTTTCTTTGAAACAATTGTACCTACCAACTCCAGGTCTTTCTGAAGCGCTCCACAAGTGGCCCTTGGACAACTCTTCTGATAATTCTCTTCACTCCTCTGTCAGAAATCTGGTCGTGTCAGGTTTATGGTGAAATTATGTTCTTTCCACTTCCGGATTATGGCTCAAACAGTGCTCACTGGAACATTCAGAAGTTTTGAAATCCTTCTGTAACCAAACACATCAATACGTTTTGTAACAATACGGTTGCAAAGGTCTTGAGATGTTTCTTGCTTTCTAATTACCGATAGGCATGGAAAGCCAATACGCTAGCTGAAATCTTTTTTGCGCCTCACTTTCTTCATGCGTTCAATACTTTTTCCCAGTGTCATTCTATTTTTTATTTTTTTATTTTTTATCAATAACAATTTTTAATACATTAAGTATTTGTTTTCTTAGCATACACAGCTGCCATAAATCCTAAGTGCTAAGTTACTCTCTATCTGGTAAACAAGATCCTAAATGCTAATGTCAGGCTATTCATTCTCCAACTAAAGTAGTTAGTAACCAAACCTTTTAACTCGTAACATTTGTTGGAGTATAAGTACTCCCATTAGAAAAATAGAATAGAGGAAGGGGGGGGGGGGGGGTAGGGTAAGTCATCGTCAGCTTGTGCCACTGTCCGGGTCTCTTCGTTCTTCCCGACGATGCCACAGCTCCCAGACCATATTATGAGCATCCATACAGTCCCGAATCCTCGCCGGCATTTTCTCCATTAATTCTATATCCCTTATTCTAGCATATAAAGCTCCTTCAGTTTGGGGGGGGGGGCTGCGCTTCCAATTCAGCGCCAAACAGCGTGCCACTGTGAGGACGTGTCTAACTAGTTTCCGCTGTGGGCCGGTGTTTTCAATGGAAACAGTCCTAGCAAGAACAACTTAGGGGTACTGGGGACTACCCTTTCAAGGAGATGTGCCAAAAGCTGCTGGACTGTTGTCCAAAAAGGGACTATCCATGGGCATTCCCAGTAGATATGGAACAGTGTTCCCTGGCTCCCAAGCATCGCCAGCAATGGTCTGAACTAGTTGGATAAATGGCATGAAGCACATCTGGGGTCATGTACCAAAAGTATAGGATTTTATAAGTGTTTTCTTTGTATAACGTGCAAATCGAGCTCTTGGCCGCCTGAGTCCATATAATCCTCCATTGATCCATGGATATCTCCTCACCCAGAGCCCTTTCCCACTTGAGCATGTATGCATGCTTGCCCATTGATGCAATAGGTCTTTTGTTAAGAATTTTATAAATGTCAAATATCAGGCCTCTTTGGGCAGAACCTGCCAGGACGAGATTTTCAAACGGAGTAGGTGGGGAGAATTGCAGGTTTGGTGCAAAAGTTAAGGCTTAATGGCGGATTTGGAGATACCCATAGAATGCTTGCTTCGGCAAGTCGAATTTGGCCTGTAGGTCTGTGAAGGATTTCAGTTTACGTGTGCAGGGATCCACCAAGCTTCCATAGTGGAATAGGTCTCTCGTGGTCCAGGGAGAGGACATCTGGTGGGTCAGGCTGTCTGGCATCTTGGGGTTACAAGCACAGGAAGTCAGGAGCAAGCTAATTGAGGATAGATTATGCTGTTGCGCTAATTTGCGCCACAACTTCCTGAGCTGCGCCATGTGGCCAAGCAGCCATGAGGGGTCTACCTCTGCGTTTGCACTCCATAGTAGACTATTTGGGTGTATTGGGGCCAGCCACAGTTTCTCCATTTCGGTCTATTTATTATAGAAGCGTGAACCAGGAGGTAATCGCCTTCAGTTGCGCCGCCTGATGGTATTTAATACGTTTGGGGAACGCTAGTCCTCCGTCAGTCCAGGCCGCCTGTAGTAACGAGCCCAGGACTCTGTCGTTTATAATTCCAGGTATATTGCAAGAGCTCGGCCTGTAAATGCTTTAATTGGCCATAAGGGACAGGGATGGGTAGGGTTTGGAAAAGATACAATAGATTCGGGAGGATTTTCATCTTCACTGATGCTATCTGTCCTAGTAGGGAGATGTGGTGTTTTTTCCACTGTTGCAGGAGACCTCTAATATTTTGAAAGAGGGGGGATAATTTTCCTGAAACGGGGTAGAGTACTATGAGGCAATTTTGATCCCCAGATATTTTAAATCAGTAGTTTTCCAGCTGTAGGGGAAGTTAGCTTTCAGGTGTTCTACCTCTTATTCTGGCGTGTTTATAGGGAGGGCTTCTGATCTAGAGGTGTTTATTTTATACCCCGATAAGGCTCCGTAGCGTTCCAGTTCCGCATGAAGAACCGACAAAGAGGTCCCGAGTCATTTTATTTTATTGCACATAACTTATTTTCTGACCTTATTTGTTTTTGTTTTGTTTTTTATATGTATGGATATGGGTTGTTACCGACATGTCCTGAAAATGTTATGTCAATAGTATCTTTAGCTCTGGTTCACACTGGTGCGGCTTTGAAATCGCACTACTTCAGCACGATTTCAAAGATGCAGATCAGAGCAATTAGCACTTGCTACTTTGTTTAACAGAAGTCACAATGAAATAGTCAAAAAATAGTGCAGTTGTTAAGTCGTGGCGATTTGAATAGTCCCATTGCTGACAATGGGGTGCGACTTGTCATGAGATTTTGAACTGTAGAATCGCATGACAAAATCGCATCAGTGTAAACGGGGGCTTAGAAATATATTTACCTAGAAAAATGGTGATGTGTTCAATACTTATTTTACCCACTGAAAATTCATCAGTCCTGATGTACTGATGGCCCATCTCATTTCTTGAGACCCAAAATAGTCAGGACAGAACACAATACCCCCAAATGATCCCTTTTTGGAAAGTAAGCAGTCCAAGGTATTTAGTCAGAAACATGGCAAGTTTTCTTTTTACATACTGTCACTAGTGCAGTACATCTGGGGTGTTGACACATGTCATGGTAGCATGTATTGTGTTAAAGGCAACCCATTTCTTTGTCTGGCGAATGCACCAAAAAAGCCAAAATACTGCAAATCTCACAGCCCTCTAAGACCCCTTTCACACTGGGGCGCTTTGCAGGCGCTACATCACTAAAAATAGCACCTGCAAAGTGCCCCGAAACAGCCGCTGCTGTGTCTCCAGTCTGAAAACCCAGAGGGCTTTCACACTGGAGTGGTGCGCTAGCAGGACGGTAAAAAAAAGTCCTGCTAGCAGCATCTTTGGATTGGTGAAGGAGCAGTGTATACACCGCTCCTGCCCATTGAAATCAATGGGGCAGCGAAGCTATACCACCGGCAAAGCGCTGCTGCAGCAGCGCTTTGCAGTGATTTTAGCACTTTCTGGGCTACTAGCAGTATGTAAAACTGCCCCACTAGCCGCCGAATACCGCCGCTAAAACAACGGTAAAGCAGTGCTAAAAATAGTGCCGTTTTACCGCCAACGCCACTCCTACCCCAATGTGAAAGGGGCCTTAGCGTTCATATTGTTAAGCTGCTGCCAGCAACGTGAGGCCTAAATCTTAATGTCCAAAGCAGCTGCACATGTGACTTGTTTGCTGTTTTTTTCGTGATGAACATGGCATGAAAACCCCAGAGATATACAAAACCGTTTGCTGAAATTATATGCAAAGCTGGACATTTCAGGTAAATGTGAAGCTTGTCTACACCCTCTTATCTGTGAGTCTTTCTATTGGTGATTTAGGATAACTGGTGGCTTTAATGACCAACAGAAATGCTTGGAATATGGGTTAGAACTGGGCCATTAGGCGGAAATGCCAAGATTTTAAACTTCAGGTTCTTGTATATATTTTGATAAACTATTGTCCAGGCATACAGTTTCTTTTTTTTAAGTTTATCCAAAACTATTATTTGAGTTTTAGATATAGATTCTATAGCAGCAAAAGGTCATTACCCCTGTCCGGTTTTAATGTCATCAGTTTCCCCATTACAGAGATACATTCTCAATTTGTCCTGGTCACCACCATAGAGACTGAAAGGGAGGGTAAATCCAACATTTTGAATTGCCACCAGAACAGGAAAAGAGGGGAAACCTCCACTTGCAACAGCTGTTTTAGTGACAACTATCTGAGAGGGAACTTGCTTTACACTGGAGAAATGTTATCTCAGGAAATCACCCATTAAAAAAAAAAAAAATGTAATACTTACCTGTCCCACTGCCCACTCTGCTACATCGAAGAGAAAAGCTTGCAAAACAACTGTTCAGCATTAAACACACATCCAGGAGTGTATGATTTTGGTATCCCCAACTGTGCTCTATGGCTTCTTCCAATGACCCCTATGTCACTGAAGGACACAATACTTATATAAGGGCTAGCAGAGAACCACAAAGAGGAACCAGGGGGGCAGAGTTCTGTGTTGCAGGCAGCAGGGTAGAGATGCATTACATTTTTACCCTTGCAGAGATATATACAATATAGATTACATTTTTTTAATGGCTACATAGTCTCCTGGAAGCCGCCCCACTTTTCCCCACACAAACCGCACCCTCTAACTAAAACACTGCAGTGAGCATATCAGAATGCCCAGCTGTCCAGAGGCGGAGCTCTTACAGGCTCCAGAATTGCAGTGGTACAAGAAAGTTAGAAAGATGGACTACAGTGTTGGATTGCAAATCTCCAATCAGAAGATGCCCCAGCAAGGGACATGGAGGATGATCTTAAGTGAGTAAAAGCTTTTTTTTTTTCTCAAAAGATTGAGAATGGATGGCCAATGCTTATAACATTTAGCCTATGCATTTTCTATCACAAGCACATTTTAAACTGCCCTGTTGTGTGACAGGTTAAAAATAAATCCACAACCACCTACATGTACAAGCCGAGGTTTAAGTGGAAAGCACATTAAACAATGGCATTAACATTTCTTAGTAACTTCAGCAGAAACAGATCTGGATAAGTACACTAATGACAGTGTAAAACCAATATTTAACAGGTTACAAGATCCTATCCAGATAGAGCCCTCAGCTGTGTGGGACTTGCACAGACTCATTATTAAATCTTCATTAAGCTGAGCTGCCCAGGAAGCAGTCTGCACAGAAATGTGACATATGTTCTCCTACTGGCAGACAAGCACTATAGTTCTGGGTCAACTGCTGATAAGGTTGCTGATCCTTATAACACAAAGCTTGGCCAAGCAGAAACATCATTTGTTCTATCACTAGGCTTATGACATAAAATCATGCTCATTGTGGCCAAGAAATTATCTTCAAGATTTTAATATTCTTAAAAACAAATTGTTGGCACAAATTAATTTTGGAGAGTTGCTTAAACCATTTAGAGTTAGCTACAGAATTTTCTCTACATTTAAAAATGGAAAGAAATGGCTACACCTGGAATATCTATAACAGGGGCCAGCAACCCGTGGGCCACATCCAGCCAGGGGTGATGGGGGCAGAGGACAATACAATGAGGGATGCAGGGGGCAGAGGACACTACAATGGGGGGTGCAGGGACAGAGAACACTGCAATGGGGGGGGGGGGGGGTACAGGGACAGAGGACACTGCAATGGGGGTCACAGGAAACTTGTTATCGGGGGAGGGGGCAGAGGACACTGAGGGTGATGTGAAAGGGGACAGGAGGACACTACAATGGGGAGGGGCCCCATCACCCCTAGGGACAGGGGACCCCCTTCTCCCTAAGGGGCCCCATTTACCTTAGGTACAGGAACCCCATATCCAGACCATGCTGACTGGCAAGGCTAGCGTCAGCCAGCCTTGGGTGCCAGGATGGGGGGAACGGGCAGTAAAATCCAAACCCCCAGACACATGCTCCCTCAGGGTGAACTGGATTTGTATTAGTGAAGCACCTAAAAATTAGGTAAACCTGTACTATTATTAACATGTTAGGATTATTATTATCTTCATTTATTAGCAGGTGAATGTGGCCCGCTATACATTTGCATAGTGAGAGTGGGGGGGGGCAGAGAGAGTGAGGGGGGCAGAGAGGGATGTGAGAGAAAGGGACAAAGAGGGAGGAGTGTGAGAGGGAAGGGGACAGAGAGAGGAGGGACTGAAAAAGAGGGGGGCTGAGAGGAGAGAGACCTCTAGCTCTGCCATATTCTGCAGTCCCTGCTCTGCCTCCCTGCCCCAGTCTTTTTCTGCAGGTAGTCAGTCTATAATTGTTCCCCGGTAGCTGCCTCCGTCCTTGATCCGGAGAGCTCTCTGCTCTGTTCCATCCAGGGGCTCCCTCATAGCCTGTGCCCACAATCAGCCTGTTCTCCGGGCCTTACTTTTGAAGAGGAGATTTGAGGAGTTCAGGCTCCAGAAGGTGCCAGGGATGCTGCACACCTCATCGGATGTCAAGTAAGTGGTGAAGCTCTTTTCTCCTTCCCATGCTCATGTCTGTAGCCTTCCTCGCGGAGGATACGGGGCTTCCCACTCACTCACTCGTGCAGATAGATTCGTGCACCATGCCGTTGCTTGCTTCTGAGAAGTTCTCTCCCTCCTGTAATCTCAGGCCTGTTACTGTAGCCTTCTGTGCGGAGGCTGCAGGGCCACTCACTCGTGCAGATAGTTTACTGCTGCTTGCTGCCCTGCTTTCCACGCCGCAAACCTGGACCCTCTCACGTGCCCACAGAGATGGCTCTGCGTGCTAGCTGTGGCACATGTGCCATAAGTTCACCATCACTGCCCTAGACCAGTGGTCTTAAAACTGCAGTTCGGGCGCCGGATGAGTCCCTTTGCTGGCTTTTATCAGGCCTTTGGGATGCCATTTTATTCACAGACAATGTAAGGCACATCTCCTCCCAAGGATACCAATGAAGAGGCACAATCCCTACCAATGACATTGACCAGGCACATTTCCTCCCAACTACACCAACAATGGGATCCAATGACGAGGCACAATTCCTTCCAATGACACCAATGGGGCCCAATTCCTCCAAATGAATCCAATGATGGGGATTATTTATTCCCACTGATACTGAGACATTCTTTACTCCCAATGGCCACAGTCCGACCCCCCCCTAAAGTCTGAAGGACAGTAAACCGGCCCTTTGTTTAGAAAGTATGGAGACCCCTGCCCTAGAGATGAAGCACCTTGAATCTGGTAAAATTCTAATTTTGACAGCATAAGTTAGGAACTAGCAGTGGAAAAGGGGTGCTTAAATATTTTTTAGTCTTGGGTGCAGATGCTATTTAAAACTTATACGCAGAATTACAGAAAAGTCAATCACTGAGGTTCTTTTAAATAGATTATATTATTGCTTTGTAGCAGGGTGAGCATGGAGATCTTGACTTAACTGTCCATTTACGCCCAGTGGTACGTTATCAAATCCTTTTTCGTACACATAGAAGAAAAACTGACATGTTTACAACTGCTAAGAGATACTGCTAGACACAACTAAATACACAAACGTATCTCCAATTACTCCAAAAAAAGTTAAGCAAAATTTGAACATATCCCATCTAATATTAGGATATCAAGAGCATTAAAAGGCACAAATAAGAAACAAGGTAGGTAACCATGTATAAACATATGTGTGGATTTTGAAGGCTAGTTTTGGTTCAGTTTGAAAAACATACCTTTCTGACCCAGATTTAAAAAATGATCTGGCTTCTGAAGTCCACGGAAAAGACTGGAGTTACATTCCAAAATCCACTTTCCATTACTGCTAAAAGCAATTTAGACTGACCACTAAACAGCCAGATTACGTGATCGGGATACATTGCTGCAATGCTGTACAAAAGTAAATATACCTAAAAAAGCTAATCTGAACCAAAGAAACAGCCTGCCTTGTGTGCCACCTGCTCTCCATAAATCAATGTAAAAACAAAGAATAAAAAAAAAAAAAAAAAAAAAAAAATCACAGCATTCAAAAAAGGAATTAAGGATGTACTCACACTAGGTACGGTTACTTTGTACTGTGCCTGAGTATGGTCAGAGTCCACCTGAAGCGTGCAGACTACCTCTTCAAGGCAATAGGCTGAACAGTGCCAGAGCACAGTATGGCGCAATCGTACTACACAAACCAACTGGACTTTGGGGGAAACCATGCTCAAGCATAGTTTATACACCTAGTGTATAATAAAGCGGTCTGAAAAAATAAAAAAATTACACTCATTTGCCCATCATTACGTTAACGACTGATACCATCACCATTAGGTTAAAAGGTATGATAGGAGACAGATTATCCTGCTGCTGACACCACCCACAAGGGTCTCATACATAAACTGACTAAAATTATAGATGCCCATGGTAACCAGTCAAATGTTTTCTCCTTTCTTCTTCATATACAAATTCTTTATACTACAAGCACAAATCTATAAAGTGTCTTGCCCTAAAAGTCCTGTCCCCACACTTGTACCATGGTTCATGCTGAATGCTGTAGCACTACTCCAAACACTGAAGAAAGTGTGTACATTGTTCCTCTCTACGGGAAAAACGTATAAATAGATCATACACGATCTAGGTTTCTTTTTCAACTCATTCAAACAATGTGCATTTCTATCTTCTCAAGGCAGCATTGCTTTACCTTTATTTTGTCTGTCATCTGCTAATGCATAACTGAGATTGTTCATAGACAGACATTGGTCTCAACAGCATCCTAGGACTTGTTTTATTTGTGTGACTTAAAACAGACCCATGAGCAATCATTTAAAGAGAGAAAAAATGTGTATGAACTATTCTACCTGCCAAAGGATCTGTAATTTGGCAATTCAGTTCAGCCTCTCACGAGATTCATTTATCCATGACAGACAGCACACCCATGTCCTTGACTTCACCAAACCCACCTACAGGTAAAGCAACTCAGCTTGGTCATGAACCTACCCTCAAAATGCAACTGAATAGAGATGAAACAGTGGCATACTGATGAGGTCCTATATATACACCAGCGATGGCAAACATTTTTGAGGCCAAGTGCCCAAACTGCAACACAAAGCAAAACGTATTTATTTCAAAGTGCCAGCACTGCAATTAACCTGAATACTGAGGTTTTCATTTAGAAAAAACAACTCCTACAGTTGTCTAAACGAATTAACCTCTTGTCTTCAGAGAAAAACACAACAACAGAGCTTCCAATTATACAGTTTTTTTTTATTGAAAAAAAAACAAAAACAAAAAAAAAAACAGCAAACAGCAGG
This sequence comes from Lithobates pipiens, assembly GCF_037356315.1. NCBI lineage: Eukaryota > Metazoa > Chordata > Amphibia > Anura > Ranidae > Lithobates > Lithobates pipiens. Next base: position 141,482,873 of record NW_027507764.1, read on the forward strand.
CATGATACAGGAGATGGTCAGAGACTGCAGACATGATACAGGAGATGGTCAAAGACTGCAGACATGATACAGGAGATGGTCAGAGACTGCAGACATGATACAGGAGATGGTCAGAGACTGCAGACATGATACAGGAGATGGTCAGAGACTGCAGACATGATACAGGAGATGGTCAGAGACTGCAGACATGATACAGGAGATGGAAAAAAAACCTATGCCAAAAGAAGATGGATATAGAAAAGAGATATAGTGTCTGAAAAAATATATATTAACGACAATGATCAAAAATAGAATTTATTGAAAAATTAATACAAATGAGCCAAATACAATTTCATAAAATCATCGATGCTTCATCAAACACCATCCATAGACAAAATTGTCTGGGGACAAACAGGACAGAAACAAGACGCCTGGGCTGGGATTTCCCAGTGAAACGCATTGACGTTATCCCCCTGAAAGTCTGACACTCCGTGCACCACTGCTTAGGATCCACGATGCGAACGGACTTCTATACAGGAGCACGGGTTATTGTGCCCCACGGCCACTCACAAGACTGAGTCAGCCTATGGGGTCACTCCCCATACAAAGCAGGTGACGGAACTCCTAGTTTTGCGTGGTGTGGTCTGCCATGAGGAAAGGGCCGTATATGAAGGGATCACTCTATTCTCAGCTATGGAACATTACGGCTATTCAAATCCCAGCTGATGATGAAGCTTGTCTACAGCTCAATACTTGGTTCCATTGGCAAAGCTTCACATGTATATATAAAATCAAGGTACTATATGCTCTAGATGGTCATCTCTGCTAACTGCTCCACCTGGGAATTGACATTTGCTTTATGAGTAACTATCCATGCTGTCTAAAAATATTCTTTAATTTTCTGTATTTCCTCTGATCACAGTGTATGGTTTATCAAATACCATCCACCAACAAGCCTCCTGTACAATGTCCCATCCCATGTGTACCTCAGCAACATACCACAGTCCCCAGGATTTTTGATCTTTGAATTTTGCATCTGCCTCCTTTTTCCAATATTCATATCAGGACTGTGGGGCTTTGGCAGTGTCTCCTCAATTTTTGTTCTTTGCTTTCTGCAGTGCATTTACAAGGTTTCCACTGCAGATGTATGTGCAGTGCCCAGATGTCTTGTTTGTCCGCTTGTCCATGGATGGCGTTTGGTGAAGGATCAATGATTATGAATTGTATTTGGCTCGTATTAATTTTGCAATAAATTCTATTTTTGATAATTGTAGTTAATATATATTTTTTCAGACACTATATCTCAGAGGCTCTATGGCAGGTTTTCTATAACTCTCTTCTTATGGCATAGGGTTTTTTCTGTGTTATTTAATCCACTGAGCCCCACCTCTATTTATGGGGTGAGTGGATGAGTGCAGGGTGGTAATTCCGTTATATTTGAATGGCTTGGTTTCCAAAATCTTTTCATGCTATGATACAGGAGATGGTCAGAGACTGCAGACATGATACAGGAGATGGTCAGAGACTGGAGACCTGGTACAAGAGATGATCAGACTGAGAACATGGCAGAAAAGATGGTCAGACTGCGAACATGGCAGAAAAGATGGTCAGACTGCGAACATGGCAGAAAAGATGGTCAGACTGCGAACATGGCAGAAAAGATGGTCAGACTGCGAACATGGCAGAAAAGATGGTCAGACTGCGAACATGGCAGAAAAGATGGTCAGACTGCGAACATGGCAGAAAAGATGGTCAGACTGCGAACATGGCAGAAAAGATGGTCAGAGACTGCAGACATGGCACAAAAGGACAGTCAGATTGTCCAGAGGCCTATTGCTATAGCCTGGACAGAAGACGACAACCTTGGATCCCCAGCACTGATCACAATAGCAAGGCTTCTATCGATATAGATCTGCCAGCCTTGAATCATATGGGGTGAAGGCATATGTCCTCCCTGTGTCCTCCCGCCCTGCAGATGTCAGGACCGGTCAGGCTCGTTTACGCTCAGATCACCAAGTTACCTGAGCTTTGGTGCGGGCTTTGGTATACATGTGGTCTCGGCTCGTCTCATCCACATCCACCCTAAACACATCACCCCTGGCCCCAGAGCCCTGTGGGAGATGTAGTTCTATGGGTGGGTGCACTGGAGGTCAGTGTACGCTCTTCTTCCAAGTATTGCTCATGTGCTCACAGAGAGGGCTTTGTGTGCCATGGGATCACCATCACTGATATACACTATGCTCCTTTCTCCTATCCACAAATTTTCTATGTAAGGTTGACAACACTCTACAATGCAGTAAAGCCCCATTAACTTGCAGTGTTCCCTGCTGGTTCTGTTGTAGAGGCAACAAAAAGGTTAAAATTAAGCAATAGTGGGGTACAATAGAAGAAAAAACAAATTAAGGGTTGTTTACCAGCTATGTCACGTGATTAAATGCGAGTCCTTTATATTACCCAGAGCTTTTCTTCACCCTATGGGCAGCTCATGAATGGTTAACATAATGTCCTTTCTCCATAAAATAAAAAGAATTACTGTTTGCAGCAAAGAGATTTTCCAACAACAAAACCGTCTGCACAATGAAATGCACAATGCACTCATTATCCCATAAAAAGGCTCTAAATAGTCTAAACCTCAAAATGTTTTAAATTTATCAAGGATTGGGCAATGTATGATCACCCTACACTTGACATGCGTACATCTTGATAACAAATTTGAGTTGCAGGACAAGATGTGAATTCTTAGGGAAAAAACAAAACTGTTTTACTAATTAATTATCAAGCAAAAAAATGACTGGACAGAGAAGACTGCATGCAGTAAGGAATGTGTTTATAAGCTCAAGCTTTCACTGTGATATAACCCACCCTGAATGCTCATTTCTTTCAGTAAAATCCGTATGCTGTAAGCCTTTTTTTCTTGCAAGTGTACCATTAAAAGAGCAAGCAGGAAGCATTTTGCATTTCATCTTTTTCTGTATTCTTCCTACTGGCTTCCACATAACTGACAGTGAAAATTAGACATGGTATTAAAATCAGTTACTGAAGTCCTCTGTCTTCCACTAAGACCAAAGCTTGTAATGGTCTAAAGCCGGCTGGAATATAATTGTCATTCAGTACGCATCTTTCCTAGAAAGTCATGCTTCATTGGAGAAGACTGAGTTTCCATTTGAAATCAACAAATTAATCTGAGACAGGTATCTGAAAGGGCAAGTTTAATAGGAAGCAGCTACTGGGCTCTCAACCATGATAAAATGTTATTGCTGTTTCCCTGTAAATTGGCTGGGAACATATGATACTTTCTGCATAAGAGCCCCATTGCTGTTCAAGAGATATACTGCTGAAGCTATCAAAATGATGACAGCCTGTCAGTCCCCCATAATAGGCTGCCAATGGCTGTGTTGTGTGCGCGCGTCTGTTTACAATTGGGAACGCTCTCTCAGAAGTAATAAAAATAACATAAAAAGAAAGCCATTATGGTTACAAAATTTGAAATAAAACATTGAATCAATTGCAAGTGTTTCAATTGGGAAAATACTAATAGCAAGAAAGGATTAAAGCATGAAGGCTCTATGTGTCTGTATTTTGTTTCCCCCCCCCAAATGTAAGCATATGAATGCTTATAATTGTAACGTTTTCTGGATCAATAGCAGAGCCTCAGTGGGTGCTTCTGCAACAAACCCGAGAGGCCACAGACCATTTGAGATGCCACACCCTTCTGCACCAATGGTCTAGGGTAGTGAAGGCGAACCTTGGCACCTGCAGTGTAGTTGAGCATCATGGGATATGCAGTTCCAAAACATCTGGGGTGCCAAGGTTCACTATCACTGGTCTAGGGCTACTCCACAGGCTTACATTGCTTATTTGGCCTTACAGTGATTCCAACTATGAGTGTAATCATTAGGAGTTTCCCATGCTCAACACTGATGTATGGAGGTTTCTGTTGTGCATAGGGGATAAAGTACTCTTCCAGAATGATATAGTCATTAAAATATGCCCCAAATAACCTAATGGCCAGACACTTGCGTTTAGTGGTTTGGTGTTTCTACCCTTAAAGTGGTTGTAAACCTCAGGCATGGAATAAGAACAAAGCATATCCCTCTAAAGCAGGGTTGTCAAACTTAACTTCATCATGGGCCCCATCAGCATCAGGGTTGGCCCCAAAGGGACAGTTGTATGTGTAATACTATTTAAAGCCTCACTCTATAACAGTATTTGCCTTTGCATTCCATTTTTATTGGTTTTAGTAATACCTTGAGACTTAAAGTGTTACTAAACCCCACAATAGTAATATCAGTCTGTATATGCAGTAGAGCATGCTGGTTATACTCACTGTGGAACCTAAGGGGTTCATCTGCATTGCGTAAAAAGGCTGTTTGATCCTGCCTTCTCTAATCCTCCACCTCCTCCTACCGTCCCCTGATATATTCCTGATAACGCAGTCTATGGAGTCAGGCTGCACATGCTCAGTTTGGTGTGTATTGCTAGAGTTCTTTTATTTTTCTTGGAAGAGTACATGTGATCAGCACAGGGCCAATCAGCACTGCCCAGAGGGTCAAGGGTCTTACAATTCATTAGGACAGCCAGAAAAAGCCTCCTACAAGCTTTAACCAGTGCTTGTAGGAGGCTGGACACTGATAGAAGTCACAAGATTCCTCTAACTGCTGATGAGAAAAGGAATTTAGCTGATATTTACTAGAATAATTTCATTTCCATGTACTGTGGGAGACCAGAGTGTGAATGCAGGGTTCTGGGTTTAGTAACACTTTGGGCTGTAAACGGGATGGTGCTGACCGGCACAGAGCCCACTCACACTCCTGTAGCAGATGATAAATGTCTGAAAAAAAGTTGCACACCACGGTTCTGACAGAACATGGCTCTGCCGAAGTGTTCTGTCTGAGCATTCTCCAATAAAGTTTCCTGTGGATGCGACCCTCCTTTTCAATTGGCATAGAATTGTATTACTCTTATAATTATAAGCCAGAGCACCCCACATCAGAAGTCAAGAGTCCTCCATCCTCCCTTACATCACAGAGCTTACCTTGTGCTGCTTTGGGGGCAGAGCTGGGAAGCAGAAAGTGCAGGGTCTGGAGGAGAACCAGAGGAGGGCTGGAGTCAGCTAAATGCTGAGACCAGGGGATGCAGAGACAAGAGCTGAGTCAAACTGGGGGTGCTGAAGCTGCAAAAGAGGTGTGAGGGCCACATGAAATGGTCTGGCCGGCCTTATTCAGCCTCTGGGTCTTGTGTTTGACACACGTGCTCTATAGTATGTACTTGGCTCAATTAAGAGTACCAAGTGTCATTTCTGTCAGCTGCTTCATTCTATCAGAATTACTTCTGACAAGTTTTCCTGACAAGAAGAGAAAAAAGGTGACAAGTAAGGGACTACCAACAGGTTGACAGCCTTAGCTCTGTTCCTGTGTGAAGGGGGTTGTGTCCCTTCCCTCCAATCAGCACTCAGAGCTCTCCTCACTGAGCTCTGCAGAGTGTAACTACAGCTATCCACCCTCTTTTTCTGATAACTCACAAGCATTATAAATGCAGCACTTTGAATAAATATAGGGTAAAGAAGACCACAGATAAACAGTTATACCCTGTGTAGGAGGATTTGTTTCATCTCTGTATCACCCCTTTAACTGGGTATATGTAAGGGTTTACAACCACTTTAAGGAAGAACAAAAGTCTGCATTCTATTTCTGAATCCTCTCTCTTAATTATTATTTTTTTTCTTTAAAGATCCCTTATTAGCCTTACCAGCACCTGTCGAAGTTGAGGCCTAGCAAAAAAGGGGATACATATTACAACGCAGTAGGAAAACTGACATTGCTTGCTTATTAGACAATACATAAGCCACATAACAATTGTGTGTCTTACCCAACATAGTGACTGGTCAATAGGAATTTATAGGGACCGAGTAGCGGCAAGCTCTGCCATTTCCTGAAAGGATATAAGCTTTGCTCCATCAGAACATACCCAGAATATGGGCAAACAAATTGATACTGAAAGTTGCTGTACTTTTGGGTGCCTGCTCTCCACATCCGACAGCAGCTTTCAGTATTCTTAAAGTGACACATTCACTTTTTTTTATCCAGTTTTATAGAAGATAAATTTCTTTGTATGAGAACCAACCAATTTTGAGCAATTTGGATCAATTGTGTAAAGACTTCTTAGGATCACACTTACAGGCAGAATAGTCAAAGTAAAACTTCTGTTTGGGGAAAAAAAATTACTGAACAAAAAACGTTTAAGCAAAGCATCAAAATACAGAAAGCATAATAAAATGGAGTAGATAAGCGCAATGAAAAATAAACTGGTCAAATGGATCACTAACAGTGCAAAAAAACAAAATGTGTGCAAATGGATATTGTGCATAAAAGCTGTGCAAAAAACACAAATGTGTGCAAAATTGCAAATATTCTGTGAGGAATAACAGTGTTGTGCCAAACGTGATGGTCTTGCACAATAAACCAGTGATAAATTCCTATAAGTTAAATGGCAGTTCCAAATACTGTGCAAAAATGAGCAAATAATATGCTGTGCAGTAAACAATGTGCAATACTGTGCAAACAAAGGGAAATACCACAGATTGTACAAAAATCCTGTGATGATAAATGCAGTAAATAGTGCGATAATTTGCACATTGTTTACTGCACAGCATATTCTTTGCACATTTTTGCACTTTTGCACAGTATTTGGAACTGCCATTTACCTTATAGGAATATATCAGTGGTTTGTTGTGCAAGACCGTCACGTTTGGCACAACACTGTTATTCCTCACAGAATATTTGCAATTTCGCACACATTTGTGTTTTTTGTACAGTATCTATTCGCGCATATTTGGTTTTTAGTGATCCATTTGACCAGTTTATTTTTAGTTGCATTTATCTACTCCATTTTATTATTTATTTACATGAGTGCACGGTACACACTCCAGATATAGCTGCAATTACCTATTTTATCATTTTTATATTGATAGCGCGAGGGACCCTCACTATTCTAAAATACAGAAAGCAGTTCCAGGTATCGTGCTTTTTATAATGCACATTATCAAATGTTAGTTTTTCTTTCTTTTTTTTTTTTTACATTTTTATATCTAACACTAACAAAACAGAAGTAGGTGGGTCACAACCCCTTTGCCACACAAGTTCATATATTTGTTATTAGTGCTGAGCAATGGGCTAATATGCATACGAGTGCATCCTCTTATCATAATACACCAATGTGTAATTTGGGATTCAAAATTAAAACTAAACTAAAAACAACCACCTTAATATATCTAACTATATTGTGTCCACATTTTATAATTTTGTAGCCAATTCCAGCAATTGGCAACATTAGGGTTAACAATGACTGCATTCAGAATCACATTTGTTTCAAGATCTTTTCGTAACAAGTTAGCCCTATTCCATTTTACAATGTTTATGGCTAGGGATATTGATAAATCAATTATCGCTGATGCAAAACAAATTCCTATTTTATCTCAATTACTTTGTGACAACAGCATAGGTCAAGATAGTTTAACAACTATGTGCTTCAATAACACTCAATTTTCAATATGTTAATTAAGAGATACTCTATGTATTACATTATCGCTCTCCACGTCGAACAGAAACATGAGCGATAACAAAATAAACAAAGTTGTGATAATATTTCAATATATAGTTAGCAAAATCTATATAGCTTGTGCTGATATTCTGCTACCTATTTAAAGGCTGACTGATGAAGGACCCAGTTATCGAATTCTAACAATCTTGTACATATGAAACTGAGAAATTAAAGAATTAAAAGGCACAGCTTGTTTTTCATTTTGGATAGCGTAAGGAAGGTTATAACCCCTGTCAGTTTTTTTTCCCATCTGTGTCCCATTGAGGAGATTTCCCTTCACTCCCTGCCCCACAACAGAAAATGAGAGCGAATCCCTGATATTTACCAGGGTCACCAGAACTAGTGTCCATATTGGAAGATTTCCCCTCTATTCCTGTTCTGGAATAATTTGTGATTTCATTACCTTTCAATGATAATGGTCCACAGGACAAATAGAGGGTGAATCCCAAAGAAGGGACGCAGACAGCAATAAATCCCCAACAGGTGTTTTAATTAATCTCAACTCTATCCACAACTAAAAAAAGGTTCTGCCTTTAGTTATACTTTAAAGCTATGCGCATATCTCCAAAAAAAAAAAAAAAGAAGTGACCCAAGATTTCTTTGCTGCTTCAGGGCCTGGGCAGCTCACCCTCATCAAGTCCACTATACATTCTGCATCAGATAGAAGTGTGCTTGATGAGCATGCAAGGTTATCCATCCAAAAGTTAAACCAAAATAAGTTATGCAATTGAAGAAATTTGAATGGAGAATTGATATTGGACTAAGTATTATACAAAATGCCCACAATAAGCTATTTCTCCTACAAGGGGCAATACTAGCGTTTGATGCCAAGGGTGTTCCTTATTTTTTGGACAGTACATAATTACATGTATTGATATTTTTGTTGAATTTTTTTCAGTAAAAATTTATTGAAAGTGAAAAGGCCACGGTAGAAAAGAGCCAAGTACTTATATGGTCCAGTGATGTAAACCTACAAAATGTATTCATAATAGTAAACACTCTGCTACTACGGTATTTTATTCTCAAAGCTAGCTGACAGATGGCATCTCATGTATTAATATTTTGTCTCATGAAAGTGGGTACATCTGTTTTAACTAGTTTACAGTATAAAAACAAGCCATTTAAAGTAGTATGATGCCACCAAAGAAGACACGGCAAACCAAAATAATATAAATTCCAGTGGTCAATCTGAGCCCAACAGGGCAGGGACACCTTTACAGGCAGACCTAGTAAGCCCATGCATAAAAGGTGCAGGTGTTTTTTTTTTTTTTTTATTTACACCAAGCCCTTTAAACTTACTCTATTCCAATATCATGTGGCCAAGTAGTGTAATAATCCCTTCAATGAACTGGCTGACAATTAGGAAAGAGAATATAGGCAGTTCACTGAGGCAATGAAAACATATTTCCGTTGTGCTTTGGCATGAGAGCCATAGAAAATCAGAGATCAACCTGCAGCTAAATCAGCCTTTACTAAATACAGTGCAGATTATCTTGTATTAATGGTAAAGAGAGGAAAGTGGTTTGTGGTAGCAGATAGGTTTCTAATACTATAATGCCAACATTACACTTCCCTGGCAACATTCTGCCACAGTACATTATCTGCATTGCTTATGCGTGCCAACGTCCACCCTTTGTTCTGTCAGAACGGCTTTTTTTTCCCCCCACATAGGTCTACAGGAATGTAAAAGTAGCTTAACCACTTGCAGACCGGACCATTTTGCTGGTCAAAGACCAGACCACTTTTTGCGATTCGGCACTGCGTCGCTTTAACTGACAATTGTGTGGTCGTGCGACGTGGCTCCCAAACAAAATTGACGTCCTTTTTTTCCCACAAATAGAGCTTTCTTTTGGTGGTATTTGATCACCCCTGCGGTTTTTATTTTTTGCGCTATAAACAAAAATAGAGCGACAATTTTGAAAAAAAACGCATTATTTTTTACTTTTTGTTATAATAAATATCCCCCAAAAATATATAAAAAAAACGTTTTTTTCCCCTCAGTTTAGGCCGATACGTATTCTTCTACATATTTTTGGTAAAAAAAAAAAAAAAAAATCGCAATAAGCGATTATTGATTGGTTTGCGCAAAACTTATAGCGTTTACAAAATAGGGATAGTTTTATAGCATTATTAATCATTTTTTATTATTTTTTTTTTTACTAGTAATGGCGGCGATCAGCGATTTTTATTGTGACTACGACATTGTGGGGGACCCATCGGACATTTTTGGGACCATTGTCATTTATACAGTAATCATTGCTATATAAATGCAGTGATTCCTGTGTAAATGACACTGGCAGTGAAGTGGTTAACCAGTGGGTGGCAGTGTAGGGGTTAAGTGTTCCTAGGGGTGTGTTACTAACTGTGGGGGGGTTGGGCTTTCATTTAGTGAACACTGATCTCTGCTCCAATCACATGGAGCAGAGATCAGCGTCACTAGTTGCTAGGCAGAATGGAGAAATGCTGTTTACACGGCATTTCCTCCATTCGGCCGCTCCGTGAGACGATCGCGGGGATGCCCGCGGTGATCGAGTCCGCGGGTCCCGCGACCGGACTCACGGGGGTCCCAACCAGCGTGGGAGCGCGCCACCAGCGGCGCGCTCCCGATGGCAGGGCGGCATTAAATATTGGACGTACATGTACGCCAATATGCCTGCCCGTGCCATTCTGTCGACGTACATCGTCGTGCGCTGGTCGGGAAGTGGTTAAAGCAAGTAGGTGGTAAACTGCAGGTCAAATGCAGCTACAAAACTTATTTTTTTCTTTTTATTTAAAAGTGAGTTTTTTTTTTTAATTATTATTCAAAAGACAAGGTTTCTCTACTGTAGCATACACTGAAGAAATGTATAACAATTGGCAAATTATCAAATTGCTAAAGACAAATGAAATGAGAGACCCAAATCAGAAATAAATGCAAAATGATATAGCAAAGACTATATTGGTTAAGAAACTGATGAATACCTTAACCAAATGCGTCATGTGTAGTCTCAAATATAGAGATATATGGAACTTTGTAGTACCCACAGATATAAAGATCACAAATAATATGGCACTGCATCCTGTGTACATCAAACCTAAAATCATTAGGAGCCACTGTTCAAAATCAAGTAGGACTTGCATCTAATAGACAATAAGTAGAAGATTCTGCTACATACAAATGATCAGTCTATAATTTTAATGGTAGGTTTATTTTAACAGTGAGAGAGACAGGATAATAAAAAATATCCAGAAAAACACATTTAAAAAAAGTAATAAATTGATTTTGCATTTTAATGAGTGAAATAAGTATTTGATCCCTTCGCAAAACATGACTTGGTGGCAATTGCAGAAATCAGACGTTTCTTGTAGTTGGCCACCAGGTTTGCACACGTCTCAGGAGGGATTTTGTCCCACTAGTCTTTGCAGATTCTATCCAACTAATTAAGGTTTCAAGGCTGACATTTGGTAACTCGAACCTTCTGCTCCCTCCACATATTTTCTATGGGATTAGGTTCTGGAGACTGGCTAGGCCACACCAGGACCTTATTGTGCTTCTTCTTTGTTGCCTTGGCCTTGTGTTTTGGGTCATTGTCATGCTGGAATACCCATCCTCCACCTATTTTCAATGTCCTGGCTGAGGGAAGGAGGTTCTCACCTCCTTCCCTACATGGCCCCATCTATTCTTCCTTTGATGCAGTAAAGTTGTCCTGTCCCCTTACCAGAAAAAAAAACCCAAAGCATGATGTTTCCACATCCATGTTTGACAGTTCTTGGGGTCATAGCCAGCATTCCTCCTCCAAACACGGACAGTTTAGTTAATGCCAAAGAGCTAGCTTTTGGTGTCATCTGACCACAACACTTTCACTCAGTTCTCTTCTGAATCATTCAGATGTTCATTAGCAAACATACAGATGGGCCTGTACATGTGCTTTCTTGAGCAGGGGGACCTTGCGGGTGCTGCAGGATTTCAGTCCTTCGTGGCATAGTGTGTTAGCAATTGTTTTCTTGGCAACTATGGTCCCAGCTGCCTTGAGATTGACAAGATTCTCTTGTGTAGTTCTGGGCCGATTCCTCACTGTTCTCACCTCGTGGAGTTTCAATGATCATGAGATGTTGCATGGAGCCCCAGACCAAGGGAGATTGACAGTTATTTTGTGTTTTTTCCATTTACGAATAATTGTACCAACTGTTGTTGCCCTCTCACCAAGCTGCTTGGTGATGGTCTTGTAGCCAATTCCAGCCCTTTGTAAGTCTACAATCTTGTCCCTGACGTCCTTGGACAGCTCTTTGGTCTGGACCATGGTGGAGAGATTGGAATCTGATCGATTGATTGCCTCTGTGGACAGGTGTCTTCTATAGAGGTAACAAGCTGAGATTAGGAGCTCAAGTTAAGAGTGCTCCTAAGAGATTAAGAGTGCTCCTAATCTCAGCTTATTACCTGTATAGAAGACACCTGGGAGCCAGAAATCTTGCTGATAGGGAATCAAATACTTATTTCACCAATTAAAATGCAAATCAAAATTATAAAAAAAAATTTAAACGCATTTTTTGGGATATATTTGCTGTTATTCTGTCCCCCACTGTTAAAATAAACCCACCAATAAAATTATAGACTGATCAATTCTTTGTCAGTGGGCAAAAGCACAACTAAGCAGGTGATCAAATACTTTTTTCCCCTCACTGTACACCAAACTTTTACCCCAGCTTGGATCCCGACTTTAGCCGCCAGCAGTAAACAATACTTCATGCAAAAAAGTGTGCAGACAAATATTTGATCCTAAAGACTCATGGAGGACCCAACATGTATAGCCGAGGGTCTAGTTAGATGACAATTAATTTTGAATGGCCTCCGAAGTACCTCAAACTGATGTTAAAAACACTGCATTGGCAGCCAAAGCCCACTGACAGAAGCCCTTCTGGTGTTAATAGTCTTTTACTCCTCTAGAAATATTTGCTGCAAGATAGCATAATACCTTTTTTGGGAATGTGGCTTCTTACTAGTATTATATGGCACACTATTAATATGAACTCACTGGTAAAATGTTACAGACTTTGCCTATGGAAGGAAAAAAAAGTTTCTTTGCAAGTTTATCAGGAGAACAGAAGCATTTTTGAGAACATTCAATAGGCAGTCCTAAAGCAGAACTATAGGGAACATTTTTCTCTTTGGATCGAGCAATAGAGGGTTATAATCCCTGTCAGATTTTGTTTTTGCCATCTGTGTCTCATAACAGAGATTTCCCTTCAATTCATGTCCCATTGCCAAGCAGGAAGTGAGGAAATCCCTGAAAAATTAAGGGAATACTTTGGGGAACTATTGTCCTGATTGGAATATTTCCCCAAAATTTGGCATTTTCTTTTACTTTTAATAATATGGGTAAACAGGACAAATAGAGAGGGTGAATCTCCTTAACTCAGGCAGACAGCAAAATAAAAACGGACAAGCATTCTAATCCCTCTGCACTTCATCCAGAATTTTTTATTTTTTGCCTTTATTTATACTTTAAGAAACTGTAGGCATAAAATTGCCTTATTCCTCAAAGTGTAAATGCACAGTGGATATAAAAAGTCTATACACCCCTGTTAAAATGTCAGGTTTCTGTGATGTAAAAAAATTAGACAAAGATAAATAATTTCAGAACTTTGTCCAGCAATCTTTTAGGTGGAGGGAAGTAAAAATAAAAAGCTAAAAAAAAATAAAAAAAAATATATGGGTGCATAAGTGTGCACACACTTAAACTAATATTTTTGTTGAAGCATCTTTTGATTTTATTACAGCACTCAGTCGTTTTGGGTATGAGTCTATCAGCACGGCACATCTTGACAATATTTGCCCACTCTTCTTTGCAAAAACCCTCCAAACCTGTCAGATTTCAAAGGCATCTCTTATGCACAGCTCTCTTCAGATCACCCCACAGATTTTCAATGAGATTCAGGTCTGGGCTCTGGCTGAGCCATTCCAAAACTTGAATCTTCTTCTGGTGAAGCCATTCCTTTGTTGATTTGGATTTTAGGGGGAGGGGACAGGACTGTGTAGGCAGAAGCAGAAGTGTTAGGACAATCTGCTGTGATCTAACAAACGGACCTACGGCTTCCATTGGGTTATAAACTTTTTTGCTGGCTATAGACTGGTGCGCTACAAGCACCTTAAAATGTGTGAGTACCCTGGATGGGGCGCTTACTGGGCGCTTAAGCCCCCTTCCTACCAAGACCAATTTTCAGCTTTCAGCGCTGTCCCTCTTTCAATGACAATTGCGCAGTCATGCTACAGTTTACCCAAATTACATTTTTATCATTTTCACACAGAGCTTTCTTTTAGTAGCATTTAATTGCTGCTGGGTTTTTTATTTTTTGCTAAACAAAAAGGGAACAGAATTTTGAAAAAAATAAAAATAAACTTTCATAGTTTGTTATAAAATTTTGAAAACAGGTAATTTTTCTCCTGCACAGATGTGCGCTGATGAGGCTGCACTGATAAGCATTGATAAGGCAGCACTAAAATGGTGGCACTGATAAGCAGGCACTGATGGGCACTGGTAGGTGACACTGATAGGCAGCACTGATCTGTGGCACCGATTATTAGACAGTGATGGGCATTTATTGGCAGTACCGGTGGGCATTGATAGGTGGCAATGTGGGCACTGGTAGGAGGCACAGTGAGCACTGGCAGGTGACACTGGTGGGCACAGCGGAGCTTTCTGAGTGAGGGATCGATGTCCCTCTGACAGAAGCCAGTGATCGGCTTTTCTTCCCCTCACGCTGACAGAGTGAGGGGGAAAAAAAAAATACAGATTACCGAGCTTCTGTTCAGATCACGTAATCAGCTGTCATTAGCTGACAGTTGATCATGTGGTAAGGAGCCGGGATAGACCCCTTACTCGGATCTGTGATGAGCCAAGTCTCAGACTCAGTGATCACAGAGTGCGCTGTGCATAACCCCCCGGGTCACGCAGACTGTGTTTGCTTGGGAGGACGTCCAGGGACACCCTCCCGACAATTAAGGCCCACGCTGCAGCCGTCTTTCGGTTATAGCGTGGGCGCCAAGTAGTTAATAAATTGCGGTTTTAAACTATAAAACACCATCTAGTTGTCTTCTCTTATATGCATCGAGGATATACTCTCAGAATGGGTCAGGAACCTGCAAGGTCCACATTACACAGCGCTCAAGGGTGGTTCAACTGCATGTATTGACCAAACATGATTGTGCGGTCACATGCCCTGAGGTGAGGGTAAATACAAAGGGGGGGAACACGAGTGTGTTGGCACTTATTAAGTTTGGAGCACCATCACAAGGATCTACTCTTATTCACTTAATTTGGAACTTTCTAAGGATCATTTACTATGGACATAATATTGTTTACTAGGTCATATGGTTTGTATCATTAGCACTTTATTGTATGTATGTCACATGTTATGATAACCAAATTGATTACAAAAAAGATATATTGATTGGTTTATTTGCACATTAGCACTTTATTTGCATATATGCTATACCTATCTTTGTAACACATATTTTTGCACAATACGCTATGGGATAAGTTTATTATTATTTAGCATGACACCATGATTTAATTGATTTGGATGTATGCTTTGGGTTGTTGTCATGCTGAAAGATGATATTCCTCTTCATGTTCAGCTTTTTTTTTTTTTAAATCGGAAAATAAGTTTATTGGAAAACCGGATAACATTACATACATAGGCATATTCATGTTGTTACAAGTACGGAAGGAGCAGTAATCACTACATATAGCATATAACATGTAACCTACTGTCATATCTACAGGATTAGCTTTTATACCCATGGCGTATGCGTAGGTATATTAGTAATGTTGCCATATGTATCGAAAACCAATGGGTTAGCAGAATTTTTACCTTTCCCTAACAGGGCCAATGTGACCCACAGGGAGTCTCTTCTTCTAGGTCTGCATTTATTCCAAAAGAGCATAAGAACCTCAAGGTACATAAAATAGTCAAACCAAACAAACCACAACGAACAAATAAAAATAAAACATCTACTTCCTCATCATACTCGTTATGCATTTATAATTGTATGCCATGATCCTCCAGGTATAGGTACAGCTATTTCTCATATAAGCGGATTACCCTTTCATAACCAATTCACCGGCCCATCATATCTGCAGAAGCTTATCCATAATCAGTTGAGTTGGAGGCAGTCCAGGTGTATCCAACCAGGGTTGCCACATTGCATAACATTTTTTAAGAACATTTCTATGTTGGTAGGTAAGTTTTTCCTGTATAAGCATATTGTTTACCAATTCCACCCATCCTTTCCCTTTTGGGACTTTCGGAGTTATCCAGAATCTCGCAATGGCTTTGCGTGAAAGATACAGTAAACTTAGAACTGCGGTGTAGCCACTCGGCGAGAGAGAGGAGATCTCCAGTGCGCCCAGCAGACACACCACCGGGTCCTGTGGAATCGGAATTTGATATACATGGGATATAGACGTTAATACATATTGCCAATATCTGAATAGTTTTGGACATTTCCACATCATGTGTAATAAGTCACCCTCATCTCTGTTACATTTTGGGCATAGTGGGGAGTTACGAAACCCCCATTTATGCAACTTGGAAGGAGTTCTGTATGCTCTATGTAGTAAAAATAAGTGTGACAGCCTGTGTGAAGTAGAAACTGAAACTACTGGGGCCGATGTCAGACATAATTCCCACTGTTCTCTGTCTATAGGGCCCAGATCCCGCTCCCACCCCCGTCTGCAGGGCAGTTTAGAAGCATCATGTGTTGAATTAAGTAATCTGGCATATATTCTCCAGATCATGCCCTTCCTGTCTCCCGACAGCAACACATCATTCATCAGGGGATGCGTCTTCCTGTAGTTCTGCAAAGGATTTGAATTCCGCACCTCTAAATAACTGCACGATGAAATGCACACCTGCTGCCTCCCACTGACGAAAAATTTGTAAGTTTACATAATTCCTTATAATATTTATTCCTCCATATAAGGGTGAAGGAATAGGCTCCCCTTACCTTCAGAATAGATCTAACATATTTCCATAGAGTGTGTAAGAGCCTTATTGTAGGGATAGATTGCGCTATATGAGTTAGACCCGCGTCCAGGTGAGACAATTCCGTGAGCGTGGAGTCTTGTGGGACCAGTAGGGATCTAATAGGGTCTTCAACATCCGACTCCCCCCATCCACCCAAGTGTCGAAGTTGGGAAGCTACAAAGTAATATCGAGCACGTGGGACTGCTAGGCCACGCTGGTCTTTCGCCAATTGCAGCGAATGTAAACTAATTCTTGCCACCTTTTTTCCCCAGATTAGTTCTCGAAATTGAGCATCTATTTGCGTGAACCATTTGTGAGGTATCCATATGGGGGAGTTATGAAAGACGTACAGGAGTTGTGGGGCCCACACCATTTTAATCAGGTTTCGCTCTCCCGGTGACCGACAGGGGGAGCTTCACCCATGCAGTACATTTCTCTCTAAATTTGTGAAGTAGAGGAGCCAAATTCAAAGCAAGGTATTGGTTGGGGTCCACCGTCACCTGTATGCCTAGATAACGTAATTCATCCACCGTAAGTATATCCTTGGCACACTCAGGGAGAGGTTGCAGCAGGGGGTCTAAGGGAAGGAGTACAGATTTATTCCAGTTAATACTAAATCCCGACAGCTCTCCGAAATCTGCAATTAAACGCATGCGAGTGGGCGGTGTCCCCAAGATAAATCAGCATAATGTCCGCGTACAGAGAGACTAAGTCTTGTCTAAGGCCCCGGCGAAACCCTGTTATGTCCCGTGAGGCTCTAATATGGATAGCTAGAGGTTCAAGCGCGAGAGCAAACAACAGGGGTGACAAAGGGCACCCCTGTCGAGTGCCTCTAAAGAGATTAAAGGGGTCCGAAACGTCACCGTTGATTTTCATTCTCGCTGTTGAGGCATTGTAGAGTAATTGGACCCATTTTAAAAAAGAAGGGCCCACCCCAAACCTCGACAGCTTCTCCCAGAGGTATGGCCATTCAACACTGTCAAACGCTTTGGCCGCGTCTAATGAAAGAATGGCCCTATTGCCCAGATTATCGACAGGGATTTGTAAATTGAGGAATAACCTGCGTAAATTTGGAGCAGTCGACCTGGTTGGAATGAACCCAGACTGGTCTCTGTGCATCACGGTTTGAATACATTTGGCCAATCTGTTAGCCAAAACTCTGGCCAACAGTTTAACCTCAAATGTAAGCAGTGAGATAGGTCGGTAAGAATCTGGGGACAGGGCATCCTTTCCAGGCTTCAACAGGACCACCACTAGTGCCTTACTCATAGAGGCAGGGAGTGTCCCGGTTTCAAAAGCTCTATTATAAACTTGAAGAAAGATAGGGATCAACTGAGTCATAATGTTTGTAGACCTCCGATGGCAGGCCATCAGCCCCTGGCGCCTTCCCATTCTGTGCATGAGCTAGGGCCTCTAATAATTCCTCCTCCGTCAGCGGGGCATTCAGCAGGGTAGTGTCCTTCCCAGATAGATAGGGTATGGGGTATCTGTCTAAAAAACGACAAATATCCTCCTTAGAAGGGTGTACTTTGGATGTATAAACCTCCTGAAAAAACTGCTTGAACGTTTCCATAATGGCCTGTGTGGAGCAGCAAAGATTCCTCTGATTGTCCCTCACCGCTACTATGTGAGATGCTGGCTGCTGTGATTTGGCTAACAAAGCTAGCATATTGCCTGTATTTTCACCTTCCTCAAAATGAGCTCGTTTTAAGAAGAACCATTTTCTGCTAGTTGTAGGGTTAGGTTTTTAAGTAAAGACTGGGAAGACAACTACTCTCTTTTGGTGTTGTCATTGGGGTCAGCTACATAGAGTGCTTCTGCTCTTCGTGCCTCTGCCAGTACTGAATTTTCCCATTCTTTAGTTTTGGACTTAATGTAGGATATTTCTCTTATAAATTGTCCGTGGAGGCAAGCCTTAGCTACCTCCCAGACAATGGTCAAATCTGTGGATCCTATATTCTGCTGAAAAAAGGAGGCCAGAAGAGACTATTTGGTCTGGGTGCGGCAAGAGGGACAACCAGAATGGGTTTAGTTTCCAGGTGCCCCCCATCCTAACCGCCCCCAAGCCAACGTCCATAGAGAATGGAGAATGGTCAGAGATTCGTCTGGCGTGATATTCCGAGGAGACAGAGGTAACATCAATGCGAGATAAACCCCCCCCACAGAGGCTAATTGACAGGAGAACACCCTAGCATCTGGGTTATGCATCCTCCACGTGTCCGTGAGGCCCAAGTCCTGGAGAAGGCGTGCAAATGGCGTAGTCCGTTGCCTAGTCTGAGACCCAAGCCCCCCACCGACACCCAATTTGTCGTGCTCTACATCAAGATAATTATTGAAATCCCCTACTACCAATAAAGGCACTCCTGGGAAGTGGGACATATAGTCCGCCAAAGAGTTAAGGAGGGTAGCCGAGAATGGAGGAGGGATGTACAGCCCCACAATAATACATTTAGTCCCATAAAGGGAGCATAGCAAAAAAACATAGCGACCCTCTGGGTCAATTTTGATATCCAATGGGGAGAATTGTGTGCCGCTTATAACCAGGAAACTCACCCCGCTCGAGTACACCGAACAGGTAGCATGGTATTGATGGCTAAACTGTCTCCGTGCCAACACTGGGGTAGATGTCGGGGGGAGGCGAGTCTCCTGTAGGCACACCACATCCGCATTCAAGCGATTGATCGTCCATAGCACTGCCAAGCGCTTGGTCGGGTTATTCAGGCCCCGGACATTCTAGGACAATATTCTTGTTGCTATAGACATTGGAGCAGGGTAACATTATCAGCAAAGAGTATTGTTACAAACAAAGCATATACATATGACCCCATAAAATGCGGTCAACCCCTTAGTATGGGATACGGTCAGTTTGGGAAAGCGCCCCTAAAAGGGTGCAGTAAGTCCAGCATCAGGAAAAACAAAAATAGACTTAGAGCAATAACATTTTCAAGGTAAGCGTTGAGGAAGTCAAGGCAAACAATACGGTAGAAGAAAGATGAGGAAATCAAAAATAAAAATAACCACAAACAGTAGGCCAACAGGGCCTTACAGACTTTCCGGAATTCGGATGGAGATCTTGTTCACGCCATCCCGGGGGTAACAGAGGAAGTGCACCGAAGTGTCCCAAACTTCTCAGCAGCAAGAACTGTAGCACATGGTTCCAGACACAAAAACAAAGTCAGACAAATGTCAGGTTACCTCCGCCTTAGCATGATGTAAGTGGGGAGAAAAAGTGCAAAGAGACACATGAGACGGCTTTTAGGATTCCTCAGGGAGGTGCACCACGCCTGGTGTGGGCTGCACGGATAGACTGTTCCTCGCGGTCCAGCCATTGCACTGCCAAAGATGGAGTATCAAAAAACTGCACAGAGCCCAGAGCTTCGACTCATAGTCGAGAGGGATATAACATAGCATACTTAAGATCTAGCTCTCTGAGCCGTCGTTTGACATCTGTAAATTTAGCACGTTTCTTTTGTAGATCAGTGGAGAAATCCAGGAAGAGAGAAATCTTAGTATTTTCCAGCTTCAGGGCGGTATCCTGGAATTGAGAATTACATCCCTGTCTTTATAGTTAAGGAGCTTGAAGAGGAATGGTCTAGGAGGAGCCCCAGGTGGCAGCGGCCTGGCCGGGACCCGGTGCACACGTTCCACTGAAAACATGGGGGAGAACACTTCCTTGCCAAAGGCGTTGGTCAGCCATATTTCAATAAACTCCACTGGGTTTTTCCCTCCATGCGTTCCGGGATGCCTATGGCCCTCACATTATTCCTCCTCATTCTATTCTCCATGTCATCCAAACGGGCGGCATGTTGTGAGAGCAGGTGATTGTTGTAGGCAAGGTCATTCTGCATTGGCGCCATGTCATCCTCACTCTTCCCTCCAGTGCAGATGTCCTTTCTCTGAGCTTCTGCGTATCATGGTGCAGAAAAGTAATCTCAGCCTTAACCCCCTTGATCTCAGTGGTAAGGGCTGCTATGGAAACATTACAGGAATTCACTGCTGTAAAAATGTTCCTAACGTAGGTTCCCCTTTACTGTCAGGGCTGCTCTGGGATAAGGGCCCAACTGAGGCATTTTTTGGCGTACTCACTGTGTCCCATGGTAGTGTGGCGCTATGCGAATCCTCTAGCAGCACTGTGTCATCCGCTTCCGATGTTCCTCCAGGTATTTCCTCAGCATTTCTAGGGAAGAAGGCAGGGTCTAAGGAGAGCGGCCTGGAGAACAGCTTTGCGGCCGCCTCCCTATGGATGTCCTTCGCGGAGCGCTGCGAGGCAGCGCCATTTTGGCCCATGAGGTCCGCCGAGCGGGGTGGATTTTGACGCTTCATGGCGGATGTCTGGGTCCCGGATGGCATTGAGCGGCTCAGTCAGGGTCAGCAAGGCAAGCCGCCACCATTCGGCTGGTCTCAGGGCTGAGTGGAGCGGGCTCCC
Source organism: Lithobates pipiens (assembly GCF_037356315.1). Lineage (NCBI taxonomy): Eukaryota > Metazoa > Chordata > Amphibia > Anura > Ranidae > Lithobates > Lithobates pipiens. The sequence goes on from NW_027507764.1 coordinate 141,503,883, forward strand.
AGGATAATGTTACGGAGATTCGGCGGAGCTGTCCGAGTATGCGTCCGGCTACATCCGCTGCCTGGCCACGCCCCCCATGTTCAGCTTTCTAGTAGAAGCCTGAAGGTTTTGTGCCAATCTTGACTGGCATTTGGTACCGTTCATAATTCCCTCTACCTTAACTAAGGCCCCTGTTCCATCTGAAAAAAAAACCAGCCCCAAAGCATGATGCTGCCACCACCATGCTTCACTGTGGGTATGGTGTTCTTTTGGTGGTATGAATTGTAGTTTTTTCACCAAACATCTTTTGGAATTATGGCCAGAGTTCAAACTTGGTTTCATCACACCATAAAACATTTTCTCACATGCTTTTGGAAGACTTCAGATGTGTTTTTGCAAAATTTAGTCGGGCTTAGATGTTTTTCATCAGAAGAAAAGGCTTCCGTCTTGCCACTCTACCCCATAGCCCAGACATATGGACTCCTTTAACCCCTTCGCTGCCAGGCCCTGTGCTCCATTTTGTATGCCCAGGTGGCCAGACCATTTTTGCAATTTTTCCTTTGCTTTTTTTTCCCCACTTATAGCTTTCAGAATTTGTGAAAGACCCCCCAAACCATATATTTTCTGAAAGCACATGATCAGTAAAATAAAAAGATGCTACCGATTTTTTATCTAATGCCTTGGTAATTCTTTTGTACCCTTCTGATACCTTTTAACAATGAAGATCCCTCTGATACTTTGGAAGCTCTCTGCAGACCATGGCTTTTGCTTTAGGATGCAACTAAGAAAATGTCAGGAAGGACCTACTAGAACAACTGAACTATATTTGGGGTTTATCAGAGGCACTTTAAATGATGGCAGGTGTGTACGGACTCCTATTTAACATGAGTTTGAATGTAATTGCTTAATTTTGAACACAGCTACATCCCCAGTTATAAGAGGGTGTGCACACTTATGCAACCACATTATTTCAGTTTTTTTATTTTTACCCCCCCCCCCCCCCCCCAAAAAAAAGATTTCAGTTTGTTTTTCAATTGAATTGTACAGTTTATAGGTCACATTAAAAAAAGTAGAAAAAGTTTTGAAATTATTTCTCATCACAGAAAACTGACATTTTAACAGGGTTATGTAGACTTTTTATATCCACTGTACATCCCTAGCCTTTCTAAGCTTACGCACACTAAACCCCCTCCACCAGGATGGTTTACCCACCTTGGTAGAACAGTGGTGGCCTGCTCAAAGCTGAGGTTGTATTTGGATCATCTATGAATGAACCCCTTTTCACTGCTGGCCATATCTGTGCAATAAGCGCTCAGATGTGCACAATGCCATCCTCCTAGCTTCTCTTGTCTAGGGAGATTGGCATGGGACCTGGAAGCTAGTGAGATCACTGGAGTAGTGGTATCTATTAAATTGATTTCCAGTTTCCAGATCCCACAGGTATGGTTAATGTATAGTTACATTGGTACACACTCGACCAATGTAGCTATGTAAAACATGCCATGCCTGGAATGCTTCTTTAATGTGTAGGCTTTTTAACTTAGAAACCATACAGTACATATACAAACAATGTATTTAGTCTTTCCCTGTGGTACACATTATGAAGTTAACTTTCCTTTACACAGAGGATTCTGATATCTGTCCAGGAAAAATAAAACCAATGAAAGAAGTGAATATTGCCACAAGCACCAGTCAATAAGTGCACTATCTAGCTTTATATAACCACACAAAGTGTAGTACTCACATAGGACAATGCTATGCTCCAAACTGGTTTCAAGAATAAAATACAGGCCAGCTCAAAACTGAAGCCATGCTTGCATTATATGCCCCTCCAGATAAAACTTGTTTTAGCTTTAAACATATTGTAAGGCAGGGGCAGGCAACCTTTTGAGCACAAAAAAAGTGTGCCGAAAAAATGTTTTCAAGGAAACTGAGCGTGCCAATTTTATAACAAAAAAAGTCAACTTCACACTCTCAATCACAAAAATATTTTTTTATAAAGTAAATGCTGTAAACTAGTAGTGAGAACTTAACGCGCCTCAGATCAGCCCCAATTCATGCACCTTCACACCTCAGATCACTGCCCCCCCCCCGCTCATTTTTCCCTGCCACTGTAACCCCCTTCTCATCTGACCCAACACTGAACCCCCTTCTCATCCCTCCCACCACTGTACCGTACCCCCTGCACATCTACCCCACCACTGTACCCCCTTGCTCTTCTGTCTCACCACTGTAACCCCCCTTCTCATCTGCCCCATCAACATACCCCCTTTTCTCATCTGCCCCACCAATATCTCCCTGCACATCTGCTCCACCGCCGTATTCCCATGCTCTTCTCACCATTAACCCGCTTTCTCATCTGCCCCACCAATGTACCTCCTGCACATCTGTCTCACCTCTGTACCCACCTGCTCTTCTGCCCCCTCTGTTCCCCCTGCTCTCCTGCCCCACCACTGTAACCCTCTGCTCATCTGTCCCACTAATACACCTCCTTTCACATCTGCCCCACTGCTCTATCCCCCCCCCCCTGCTTTTTTGACCTACCACTGAACTCCCTTCTCATCTGCCCCAACACTAAACCCCCCTGCTCATCTAACCCAACACTGACCCCCCTCTGCTCATCTGGCCCAACACTGAACCTCCCTGCTCATCTGCCCCAACACTGAACCCCCCTGCTCATCTGCCCCAACACTGAACCCCCCTGCTCACCTCCCCCACGGATGAACTACCTTCTCATCTTTTCCACCACTGTACCTCCCTGCTCATCTGCTCTGGGCGCTGTAACTTCATCTCATCTATGATATGCACACTATGCAGAGTGGTGAAAGAAAGCAGAGATGAGACACATCTACCTGTCCTGGCACACTCATCCTGCTGATCCACCTCTCGCATCCAGCCCACATGTGTGTATGTGATGTCACATATAAGCATCTGGAATTTATGTGCAATTATGAGCTCAGGTCAGGGGCATTTTCTGAAAGCAGTAGGCCTGTGTGCAGGATCACAAGTTGGGCCCTCGCAGCTGAGGAAAACTGTGGCACTCTGCGCCACAGGAAAAGTCGGATGTGATTTTCATTGCGCTGAATATTGGCTCTGGCTTAAAGGGACACAGAGAGCATGGGTTCAGTATTAAATGATGCAAATATTCAGGAATAATTTCAAAGTTTCCAGAAGCTCAACTGTAATTCCACAAACTGTCACCTGATTGCAGTTTTCTCAATCACAGTGAAATCCCTTCTTTCTAAAATTGGTAGTGGCAACCAAGCGAGTCATCTTCTTCCAGGTGGTGGGCGGGGCTAGTAGGACTGTGATTGGCTTTAGCAGTGGCAAATGACAGTCCTCCTCCTCTGGGAAACAGAGACCAACCCCCCAGCAGAATTGCACCCAATCTCTTCCCCATCACAAAAGTGGACGATCGCAGCTACAGCAAAGTTAAAACAAAACAATGTTTCCTATCTTTTACAATGTGTGGGGGCACAGTGCCTCCCCCTCAGTGCAGGTGTGGCGTGGGGATCTCTGAAACTGGAATGCATTAGTGTCTCACTGACACTTGCCTGCACTGCTCTGCTGATGGGGAGGGAGTTGAGTTCCAGCAAAATAGGCTGTGTGTTGCCTACCCCTGGTGCAAAGGTTGTTTTTTTTTCTGATAAATGTCCTCCACCAGGGAGATTTCCCTTCCTCCACTCTTATTTAAAAAATGGATAGCAAGGATAAAAATAGACAGCAATAAAACACCTTTGTTAAAATGTCATAAAAACCTTTATTATATAGTAGCTCACATTTTTCGAAATATTTTATCTTTTCACGTGACAACACTGAAGAAATGACACTGCTACAATGTAAAGTAGTGTACAGTAGCTTGTATAAACAGTGTAAATTTGCTGTACCCTAAAAATACCACACAGCCATTAATGTCTAACCTGCTGACAACAAAAGTGAGTACACCCCTAAGTGAAAATGTCCAAATTGGCCCAAAGTGTCAATATTTTGTGTGGTCATTATTATTTTGCAGCACTGCCTTAACCTTCTTGGGCATGGAGTTCACCAAAGCTTCACAGGTTGCCACCAGAGTCCTCTTCCACTCCATGATATCACGGAGCTGGTGAATGTTAGAGACATTGCGCTCCTCCACCTTCCATTTGAGGATGCCCCCACAGATGCTCACTAGGGTTTAGGTTTAGAGACATGCTTGGCCAGTCCATCAGCTTTACCCTCAGCTTCTTTAGCAAGGCAGTGATCGTCTTGGAGGTATGTTTGGGACCGTTATGTTGGAATACTGCCCTGCGGCCCAGTCTCTGAAGGGAGGGGATCGTGCTCTGTTCAGTAGGTCACAGTACATGTTGGCATTAATGGTTCCTTCAATGAACTGTAGCTCCCCAGTGCCGGTAGCACTCATGCAGCCCCAGACCATGACGCTCCCACCACCATGCTTGACTGTAGACAAGACGCACTCGTCTTTGTACTACTCACTTGGTTACCGCTACACGTGCTTGACACCATCTGAACCAAATAAGTTTATCTTGGTTTCATCAGACCACAGGACATGGTTCTAGTAATCCATGTCAGTCTATGTGTCTCAAGCAAACTGTTTGCAGGCCTTCTTGTGCATCATCTTTAGAGGAGTCTTTCTTAAGGGACGACAGCCATGCAGACCAATTTGATGCAGCGTGCAGCATATGGTCTGAGCACTGACAGGCTGACTTCCCCCCCCCCCCCTTCAACCTCTGCAGCAATGCTGGCAGCACTCATACGTCTATTTCCCAAAGTCAACACTGGATATGACACTGAGCACACGCACTCAACTTCTTTTGGTCGACCATGGCGAGGCCTGTTCTGAGTGGAACCTGTCCCGTTAAACTGCTGTATGGTCTTGGCCACCATGTTGCAGCTCAGTTTCAGGGTCTTGGCAATATTCTTATAGGCTACGCCATCTTTATGTCGATTAACAATTCTTGTTTTCAGATCCTCAGAGTTCTTTGCCATGAGGTGCCATGTTGAACTTCCAGTGATCAGTATGAGAGAGAGCAATATCACCAAATTTAACACACCTGCTCCCCCATACACACCTGAGACCTTGTAACACTCATGAGTCACATGACATTGGGAGGGACAATGGCTAATTGGGCCTGGGTCAAGCGATAGTACCCTACCATGTTATTGTAATTCTAAAAGTTATCTTAAAGCGGGAGTCCACCGGGGCTCCACGTTTTTTATTTTATTTTAAAGCCAGCAGCTACAAATACTGCAGCTGCTGACTTTTAAAATAGTGACACTTACCTGTCCAGCGCGCCCGCGATGTCGGCACCCGAAGCCGATCTCTAGATCGTCTGTCGGGTGCTGCCGCCGCCATCTTGTGTATGGGAATCAGGAAATGGAGCCTTTCGGCTTCATTTCCCGGTTCCCTACTGCGCGAGTCGCGCTGTGCAATAAGGACGGTCCCCGCTGCCTCTGGGATCTGTGTGGTTCCCAGCAGGCAGCGGGGCACTTGCGGAAAGGGGCGGGCACTTGCGGAAAGGGGCGTAATCTATGCCCCTTTCCGCAGAGAGCTATCCCGGAAGTGGGTGCAGATACCTGTACTGTACAGGTATCTGCACCCCCCTCCCCCCTGAAAGGTGCCAATTGTGGCGCCGGAGGGGGGGAGGGTTCCGATGAGCGGAAGGTCCACTTTAGGGTGGACCTCCGCTTTAAGCTAATCTGACAAAGTTCTAGTTAATGATATTTCTTGTAGGAGGACAATGCTCTGCCCCAGTGTCCCAGTTGTGCTCCTGCATGGTCACGGTCACATGCTCTTCCAGTGAGAACTAAAAATCCTGCATTTTTTTTCACTCCAAGAGATTCTGAATGAACTCCATGCTATATATTTTTATAGGTTTCAAGCAAAACAGGAATTCTTTGCATATATTGCAGTATGTTCAAGCTGGCTAACTGCATCAAAGTAATAACACTCCGGACTTCCTAAGGTCTGAAGGACAGTTAACGGCCCTGTGTTTAAAACGTTTGAAAACTACTTTAAAGAAACCTAAAATGCTAAAACATCAGAAAAGGATATGAAAGCATCAGACAAATTTATTTGAAATTGCAAACGTACACAACTCTGTGCCTTTGCATAGTTTTACAGATACCTAAAAACACTCAAATTCATATAGAGCCTACCTTATACCAAGGTTCATGGTCTCTGCCGTGCCAATCATGGCAATAGCCAACAACATATTATTGCAAATTTTTGCTGCCTGCAAAAAAGAAAATACTTATAAGAAACTGAAAACAAGTTAAGTGGTTATTTATTTGCCTTTCTTAAAATATAAGCAAACCTTCCTGGATATTGGTGTACTCACTTTCAACAATTATAGTGCATTAACCAAAGTAAGTTTTTCATTTCTCATTGATCAGCCAAAGTCACAGATGTCTAGTTTAAAAACAAGACAATGGTCTGGGCTGGATAATGTCAACATTTACATGCTGACAGCATGAATACAAGCTGATTGACTACCAGCTAGAGCTGCTTTTGAGGTGTCCACAGAGGATGGGGCGTTGATTGAGACAGGAGGGGGAGATTTGTAGTTGACCGCCAAAAAAAAAAAAAAAAAAAAAAAAAAAAAAAAAAAAAAGAATTCAGTTCCAAGACTTAAACTTCTAAAGTCTCACCATTACAGAACTGGTATACAGTGTAGATATTCTACGCCATTATAAAAACCTTTCTGGTTAATCTAGAAAAAGCCCAATGATCAAATTTAAGGCGGACTGCCCAATCTTCTCTACTATATAAAAGTGCCAGTATTACTGGCAGCAGTTTCTATATCCAAATAAAACACTTTATTTTGCCTTCCTTGTTTGTTCATTGCCACACAAACACTTCTTCACCTGCTAAACTATCACTCTGCCATTTTGACTAGTAGGTATCATTGATGGCTGGTTTCTTCACATTTTTGCTGCCAACACAACAATGCTGCTAGAGCCAAATTTTGTGCATGTACTGTACGAGATCATACACTGTTACTTAATGTGACATTACATATCATCAGTTTACAGACAAGATCTCTGTGAAGACGCTATTAACATAGGATTCACAGGTGGTAACTGAGACCTACATTACCAGTGACTCAATATACCAGAAGTGGGATTAAAGTAAACATAAGTAACAGAATAATTCTTTAATTTACGTACAGTGCCTTAAAAAAGCATTCATAACCCTAGAAATTTTCCATATTTTGTCATGTTTCAACTATAAACGTAAATGTGATTTATTGGGATTTTATGTACTAGACCAACACAAAGTGGCCCATAATTGTGAATAAAAATGATAAAAATAGGATTTTTTGTACTCACCGTAAAATCCTTTTCTCTGTAATTCACCGACTGACACAGCTCCTCTCTTAGCCATTGGGTTGTTACGCCACCTTTAGGAGAAGACTAGGCATAACAATGTTATGAAAAAACACAGAACTTTTAGTTCCGCCCAAGGGGAGGTCCCTTAGATAACGACCGCCCAGCCTGCCATGCAGCCATCAGTACAACAAGCAGTATAACGTAAAGAAAAATAGGAGGGGCGGGTGCTGTGTTAGTCAGGGAATTACAGAGAAAAGGATTTTACAGTGAATACAAAAAAAATCTTATTTTCACCGACTAACACAGCTCTTCTCTTAGCCATTTGGACGTCACCAAGCAGTGCCAAAATGAGGGGTGGGAAAACAGCATAAAAACTTCACAGTGTATGGCAAAAACACCACAAAAAACAGGGTGCTCCTCAACAGAGAGGCCCTACCTTCAAACCGCACCAAAAACTGCCGTAACAAATGCAACAGTGCATTAACTTAAAAGTTACTGCATTTTTACCCAAAAAAAAAATAAAAATAAAAAAAAAAAAAAACAGGAAAAAAAGGAAAAATTGCATATGCAATTGCAACTATACAGCCGCCTGCAAAACTTTGCGGCAAAAACAGGCATCAGTCGATGCACTGACAACTACCTTGTAGAATTTTGCAAACGTGTGGACAGACGACCAGGTCGCCGCCTTACACACTTGCGAGACAGCTGCTTGATGTCGGAAGGCCCAAGACGTTCAGATTGCCTTCGTGGAGTGGGCCGTGACCGGAAAGGGGGCATAGGCTTGTACTACAATTTGCCTGATCCCCCTGGAAATGGTGGCCAACGAGACCGCCATGCCTTTCTTTGGACCAGCCACCAAAACAAACGGTGAGTCTGACTTCCAGAAGGGAGCCGTGGCAGACAAATACACCTTCAGGGCCCGAACCACGTCCAGGGAATGAAGGGCCACCTCCTTAAGATGTGTCAGCTTAGGACACAGAGATGGCAACACAATGTCCTCATTGATGTGAAACACAGAGACCCCCTTCTGCAGAAAAGAAGGTTGCGGACGCAACACCACCTTATCCTTGTGGATAACCAGATAGGGCGACTTGCAGGACAAGGCCGCCAGTTCCAAAACCCTACTGGCTGATGTAATGGCCACTAAAAAGACCACTTTCTGGGAAAGAGTCAAAAGCGGGATCTCCCCGATTTTCTTAAATGGCGGTTTTTGAAGCGCCGATAACACCAGGTTCAGATCCCACGGGGTAACGGTGGACGCACTGAAGGAACTACATGTCGGAGCCCTTGGACAAAAGGGGCTAGGGGTCGCTGAAAAAAAAAGACAGCCAAAGCTGATGTTTGTCCTTTAATGGCGCTTAAAGCCAATTTCTGGTCTACTCCTTACTGTGGAAACAGCAGGATCCTGGATATAGAAAAGGAGCGTGGATGTCATCCTTTCTCCTCACACATGGAGATGTGAGCCTTCCAGGTACGATGATATATCTTCCGAGAAGAAGATTTCCGTGCTCTCAGCATAGTTGGGATCACCGCGTCCGAAAAAGACCCCGATTCCTCAACACCTGGCTCTCAATAACCATGCCGTTAAAGCCAGCGATGGTAAAGCAGGATGGAGAACCGGAACTTGAGACAGAAGGCCTTCTCGTAACGGCAGTTGCCAGTGGGCGTCTGCCACCAGGCACACTAGGTCTGCGTACCAGGGATGCTGGGGCCAATCTGGGGCAATCAGAATTACTGGAATCCCCTCGGCCTCCACTCTGCGAAGCAGATGTGGTAACAGTTTCAGCGGAGGAAAGGCATAGATCAGCTGGTACTGACTCCACGGAGCCACCATGGATCTCTTGTCCTGGACACGATCCTCTGCACCTTCCGGTTGAGGCAGGAGGCTAGAAGATCCACGTCTGGTGTGTACCACCTCAGGCACAGTAGCCTGAACACCTCCGGATGCAACGCCCATTCTCCTGGGTCCAGCATCTGGCGACTCAGTCTGCCTGCCAGTTCTCCGCTCCCGGGATGTAAATGGCCGATAGGGTCAGTACATGTCGCTCTGCCCACTGAAGGATGTGAGCAACCTCGCGTGCGGCGGCTGAGCTTCTTGTTCCTCCTTGATGATCGACGTATGCCACAGCCATAGCGTTGTCTGACTGGATCCTGGTCGGACGTCCTCACAGTCTCATCGACCATGTGGAGAGGCATAGCCTGATCGCTCTCAGTTTGAGCAGATTGATCGGCAACTTGGATTCCTCCATCGACCAGAGGCCCCAAGTCGACAGAACTCCCATTACTCCACCACAGCCGGGTAGGCTGGGGTCCGTTGTGATCACTGTCCATTTCAGTGGTAGGAACGACTTCCCGGACTGAAGTACCGGGGACCTCAGCCACCAGAGCAGGGAATCCCTGACTAACTGGCTCACCTGAATCTGCCAATCTAGGGACAACGGAGATTTGTCCCACTTTGTCAAAATCTCTTTCTGCAGCCTCTGATGTGGAACTGGGCATATGGTGCTGCCTCAAAAGGAGGCCACCACCAGTCCAAGAAATTGCATGCAAAAGCGTAGCGATTACCACTTGTGGCTCATCAGCAGTTTTACAGCGGCTCAGAGTCTGCTGCTTGTCTGAAGGGAGAAACACTCACTTCCATGGAGTCCAGCAGCAAGCCTAGGTACTCCAAACGCTGAGTCGGTACGATCAACAGCCACACAAAAAAATGCAGGGTCTGCATGGTGATCGCCACATCCTCCTCTAACTCTGAGGCGGAAGATGCTCTCAGGAAGAAATCGTCTAGGTAACCCACGATCGTGATCCCGCATTGCCGTAGCAATGCCAAAACAGGAGCCAATACCTTGGTAAAGACTCGAGGGGCTGACGCCAACCCAAAACAGAGAGCCACAAACTGGAAGTGGGCTTCCCCGACTGCAAATCACAGAAACTTTTGATGCCGGAGGAATATGGGTATGTGCAGGTATGCATCCTGGATGTCTAAGGACACCAGGGAGTCCCCTTGATGGAGTGCAGCGACTACTGAGCGAACTGATTCCATTCTGAACCTCTGTACTTTCACAAAGTAATTGAGGGCTTTTAGATCCAAGATTGTAGTTCCCAAGAAGGAAGGGGTACATCCAAACAGACCCATTGGTCGGACAGCCGAGAGGTCAACCTGGCTGCGAACTCCCGAAGGCGACCCCCCATCCGAGTTGCGGGTGGGGGCAAATCTTCATGCGGTAGCACTTTTGCTCGGAGGCTTGCGGTTCCAGAGACGCTTTGGTCCTTCAGAGGTCGTCCTGTCGGGCTGGGGACATTTGGCCAAAGCTCCGGGCGGACAAAAAAGCAATATTCAGCGAAAAAATTAGGGCCCTTGCCTACGGCACTGCTCCTTAGCCTTCCTGGCCTGTGGGAGTAGTGTACTCTTCTCACCTGTGGCATTTATAATAAGGTCATCCAAAGAGCCGGTCGCCAAGGAAGGGCAGATCCGTCAAGGATTTCTTGGATGCCTGGTCAGCAGACCAGCATTTTAATCAAATCAGGTGCCTCAGCACCACTGTGGACACTGAAGCCCTGGATAACAGGGGAAGAGTATCCAGGGCCACGTCACGAATGTAATTACGACCAAAAAGTGTAGCGCTTAGGTTACAAACACCTCAATCACATAGATACCTTAGAACCAGTGAACATGGATCTCAACAAATAAATGATGACAACACAAGTGTGAAGAAAAAAGAAAAAAGGAGAAAACAGAAATTAAATAAATTGAGATCCCGTAGGATCGCACAAATAACTTAAGTGCCAATAAATCGTGGATCTCAGCGAATCCCTACAGTGTGCAAGCACAAACTTTTGTGTACAAAATAAAATACAATAAAGTCAATATAGTGAACAATCTACACACTCTTCCAAGTCTGCAGTGTAGATCCAAAGATCCAAAACGTGAAGCATAAAGAAATAAAATGGTGAAATGCAGCCTCTGCTGTGACGTTTAAAGCTTGAAAGGATGACACCACCACCAAAATACAAAAAGGGAGGCTTACCGGATGATGTTGACTTACAGGGGCTTACGCCTCTCAAGTCAAACAGGCCTGCTGGTTATCAAAAAACAATGGTAAAGATCCTGTGCATCATGTCCCAGAAAACTTCAAGCCATATATTCATCAATATTGGTCATCAGAAGGTGTTCAATCATCAGGTGAAAATAAGGAGCTCAGGTATCACCAGTCATGCAAACAAAAAACTAGCATAGCGCGATACAGTTTAAAAATATTTATTAAAATAAAAATGAACACTCACATATTTGTTGATCGGAATAAGCATAAACAGAAACACAGCGATGTCTGTAAGGGGGTCCACCCCTCACAAACATACTTAAGGCCTTGCACTAGTTGGTCTTCTAATTCCACGCAGATAGGAGAAGCCTGTGGTTCTCCCAATTCGCGGTGCAACAGGGGGGGGGGGGGGGCGCTTTTTAGCACCTTTGCGCCCATGCACCGCCTCCATCTTGGCAACTAACAAATTGAGGACTGCCGACAAAGCGCCCAGAGGCACTGCGCATTCCGCAGGCGAACTGGTTGCAATTGCCTGAATTTCGGGGAAGAAACACCAGTTTCTGAAGCCATGCTGACCCTAGCCTGTCTGCCAACTGAAGGGGACTTAGGACAGTGATGGTCTCACCCTCCTAACTGCTGCTGGCTGAGGGCTTTCCCGCAGGACTCACCACCCTGACTGGTACTGCGCTGTCCAGCAAGTAGTGCCTGTGTTCTCTGTCAGCTCCCAGGTGCAGAGGAATTCCCACTGTGTCATCCAAAGCTGTTGCTTATGGCGCTGAAACCGATCTGCAATGTGCCCAGGCTCAAAGAAAATGGCCGCCAAGCATCCAGCATAAGGACATAAAGCACTGGGAAAATGGGCCCCGGACTACAGGAAAGCATGCTGCTTCTAGAGACTGATGGAAAATGTGCTCAGGCTTCAAGAAAATGCCCACCGGCGTCCAGTATGAAGGACAAAATCACAGGGAAAATGTCCGCCAGTTACAGCAGAGCATGCTGTTCCTTGCCCTCACCTAAGATGGCCGCTGAACACTGAAAACCATGAGGAACAGTGGCAGAAAATGGCGGTGATCAGTGCTGCAGGGATTTCAGACACAGCCTCGACACCCCCAGGGAGAGAAAAAAAATAAAACACCTTAGGCCAGGCTGGGGAGACTACAAGGATAAGGGTATCCAGCCTGTCACCCAGCTGGCTGTTAATAGCAGATCAAAGGATCTTTCATCTTCAGCAAAAAAAGCTTCTGCAGAAAAAACACGGACCGATGGGCCCGTCAGGGTTCCTAGCTCCTTCTCCTTCACTAGGCAAAATAAAAAACTGATGGCTGCATGGCAGGCTGGGCGGTTGCTACCCAAGGGACCGCCCCTTGGGCGGTACTAAAAGTTCTGTGGTTTTTCATAACATGTTATGCCTAGTCTTCTCCTAAAGGTGGCGTAACAACCCAATGGCTAAGAGAGGAGCTGTGTCAGTCAGTGAATATAAGAGAATGCTTTTTCAAATTCTTTACAAATAAATATGTGAAAAGTGTGGCATCCATTTGTATTCAGCCCCCCTGAACCAATACTTTGTGGAACCCCCTTTCGCTGCAATTAAAGCTGCAAGTCTTTTTGGGGATGTCTCTACCAGCTTTGCACATCTAGAGTGACATTCTTGCCCATTCTTCTTTGCAAAATATCTCAAGCTCTGTCAGATTGGATGGAGAACGTCTGAACAGCAGTTTTCAAGTCTTGCCACAGATTCTCACTTGGATTTAAGTCTGTGCTTTGATTGGGCCATTCTAACACATGAATATGCTTTGATCTAAACCCTTGCATTGTAGCTCAAGCTGTATGTTTAGGGCATTGTCCTGCTGGAAGGTGAACCTCCGTCCCAATCTCAATTTTCTTTATAGGTTTTCCTCGAAGATTGCCCTGCATTTGGTTCCATCCATCTTCCCAGCAATTCTGCGCAGCTTTACTGTCCCTTCAGAAGAAAAAGCATCCCCACAACATGATGCTGCCACGACCATGTTTCACAGTGGGCATGGTGTTTTCTGGGTGATGTGCATTATTAGTTTTCCGCCACATATAGCATTTTGCTTTTAGGCCAAAAAGTTAAATTTTGGTCTTATCTGACCAGAGCACCTTCTTCCACATGTTTGCCACATGGCTTCTCGCAAATTGCAAATGGGACTTCTTATGGCTTTCTTTCAACAATGGCTTTCTTCCTGCCACGCAAATTCAGAAAATAGAAATCCCAGAGGCGATCAAATACCACCAAAAGAAAGCTATTTGTGGGAATAAAATGATAAAAATTGTTAGTTGGGTAAAGTGTAGCATGACCGCGCAACTATCATTCAAACTGCGACAGTGCTGAAAGCTGAAAATTGGTCTGGGAAGGAAGGTGTACAAGTACCCTGTATTGAAGTGGTTAAAGGAGTTCGTAAAAAATTCACAGCAATTTATTAACATGTAGCAAATGGTAGCATTTACAAAAACATTTTTTGTTCCGAAGACTTCCATGACACTTTTGATTATTATTTTCATTATTTAAGAAGTGTGAAGCATACCTGCCCTGTTCCAACTTCTCCACAGTAAACCACATTAGCTCCCATACAGGACAAAAGTTCTTTTGCAGCAGCAAATTCTTGCTCAACTCCGCCAACCATAAATGTGAGGTTCCCAGATCTGGCAGCTCCAACACCTTAAAGAGAAATGCATTCTTAATAAAGAGAATCATTACACTAAAGTAACAAAAAGACAGATCTCTTTGAAAGTATAACTGTGGCATGGACGTGCACATTCAAAAATCTACATATACCCAACAAGCAGTAAATTAAGTTTAAAACAAGACCTTACCAAACTATGTAGCTGCAGGCACAGAGGAGCCATTTGTCCTCAAAGCTAACAAGCACTGCAATTATTCTCTGTGTAGTTTTGCTCTCCCTGCTCTCCCTTCCAACAGTGACTCAGTGGGCTTCTAATCTCTAATGTAAACACAGTGCAGCTGTTCTGAAAGGAGGAGCTGAGCTGATGTGAGAGCCAAGTTTAATTTTTCAAGTGCTTTGATGCTTTTGCTGTGAAGTTTTGTGTTGCCCCGAGTTCTCCTGTCAAGCCTATCTAAACAACTCCACGTCATTAAAGCAGACCTCCACCCTGAAGTGGAAGTTCCGCTCATCTGATCCCTGCCCCCCTCCGGTGCCACAATTGGCACCTTTCAGGGGGGAGGGGGGTGCAGATACCTGGATAATCCAGGTATCTGCACCCACTTCCGGGACAAGCTAGCCACAGCTAGCCGCAGATGCCCCGCCCCACCCCCCGTTCTGTTCTGGGAAACACACAGTGCCCAGGACACAGCGGGGACCAGTGGAGACGCTCAACGCGACTCGCGCATGCTTGCTTCACTTCCTGATTCCCTGACAGAGGATGGCAGTGGGGCAGCGGAGAGACGAGTGATTGCTCGTAATCTGTCGCCAACATCGCTGGACCCTGGGACAGGTAAGTGTCAATTTATTAAAAGTCAGCAGCTGCAATATTTGTAGCTGCTGGCTTTTAATATTTTTTTAAAGGTGCAGCTCCTCTAACATAAAAGTAAATTTATTTATTTTTGAGAAAAATATAGGGGCTACCATTGCTAATCGCCTCCTGAAAATACTACGTGCCTGGGTTATGCTAACCCAGCAATTTCAATCATTTATAAATACTAGATCAGAACAAATTATGCACATCAGAATGTCAAGGTAGAGTTATAAGTCCTTATAAGCAAACTTATTCTAAAGCCTTATACACCCGATTGGACTTTGTACAAACTTTCCTGTGGATTTTTGTACAAAGGGCGTCGGCCGAGAACTTGTATTGCATACACACGGCAGGACTTTTTCAGCCAATTTTCACCAAATCACGTGGTTTTTCTGCCCTTTACCGCCACCTTTGGTCAACTTCTGTATTGTTGTCTGATCTTTTGCATTGGTTCTGAGCATGTGTGTTGGTACTTTATACAAAAGTCCTATGGTTTTCTGTACGCACGATCAGACTTTGCTCCATCAGACTTTTGTTTCCAGAAAGTTTGTCCGTTCGCACAGCCAACAAAAATCCGATGAAAACCGAAAAAAGTTTGTCCGATGGAGCGTACACACGGTTGGATGTTGCTCCAAAACAGCAAATTTGCATGTTTGTTGTCAAAAAGTCTGATCGTGTGTATGGGCCTTAAGAGTATATTTCAGCTGTAGAAATTTGTATAAAAGGCCAGGCAACTAGCATTTGTAGAAAAAAGAATGGCAGCCCTCATGTTTCCCTGAAGTAAGGTTTCCTTTAAAGATGGGGTACCCCTTTTAAAGTATCTAGCTTACCTTCAGTGAAAAACGTCAACAAAATCAGTTAATGCACAACTATAGGCTGCTGAAGCTACATGCAAATTTAATTTTTCCTTTCAAAGTTGAGCTTAGCTCAGCCTCATTCTGAGCTCCCCATTGGTCAGTGAGGCCCCATTATATATGGGCCAATGGGGAGGTTTTTTACTGAAGCCAACACCAACCATTGCAGAAAAGAATTGCATATTATTCATCGACCTTCTTGATGTGTGGTTTGAATGAATGTTTTTACTCAAATGCTAAAAAAACAACTTGCTAAACATTCTACAAGATTATGCTGTATATGCTAAATATTATTGTCCAGTTAAATTGTGGTTTCTTTTAGATCATAATGCTTGACTCGGAAAAACAGCCTATTAATTATTGGCAATGATACTTCACTAATCCTAGCCTAGCTGTATTTATCCACGGTACATAATAATGAATTCAAAAATCCTGTAATACGACCTGAAACAAATTAAGATGACAATTCAAGCCAGAACTTACAAACAAAAGCTGGTATTATCCATCATAGGTCAACAGCTTTTTATCTAGATTACAGGCTGCTAAATATCTACAGAGAGCCATTTATTAAACCAGAATGGATGCTGACAACGGCTCTCAGCTGGTTAATTTTTTGACAGCTGCTCCCCCTCAGTAGTACAAACACTTAGGTTGCAAACGGATAAAAAAATAAATTACTTAACCAAAAAGAGCAATTAATCATTTTACAGTGCAAAGAAGGAGAAAATTGATACTTTCATCTACAGAGAATTTCATTTAGGGATTGCTACCATTCCTTGCTTGAAAAAAAAAATATGCGTTTCTCCCCAAAGTATACAATTAAAGCAAGGAACACAATTTGGAACTTTAGTCAATTAGACCGTAAGTATAAATAGCCCATAAAATATAACACCAGCAAGGCTACGGTTATTGATTATGCTTAAATCAATTCAGAAGTCATTGGGGTTAGATCATGATAAATATAAAAATAAAAAGACAGCGGTAAGGGGAAGGACAGATAATTAAAGTGACTATGCCAGAAAATTTAGAAGGATTTTCTGCAACATTTTGGTTTTTGACTTCCACATTTGAAAATACAAGAGTGAGCGAGCCCACTTTTGTTGGTACTATTCCCCCCCCCCCCCCAAGCATTTAGGGTTACCTTTACAGTGTGCTACAAAAGTTCCCTTGCATGTCCGACTACCCTCCAAAGCAGCCTTTCAAAACTAGGTTTCCTCCAGAAAATGTTAGGGGTTCCTTGAACAATGAGCAACCTCCGCCTTGCAGATGTGCAACTACTAACAAAATCCTTTGTAGCCATCTGTATAGGAGGACCCTTCACAATGACCCCCAAATGTAAAAAATTCTTCACAATGACCATCACACTAATGTACTGTGAGCTGTAGATACAGGAAATATAAAGAGGAGGTCCCTGAACCCAAGAAGCAATTTCAAGGGTTCTGTTATGTTAAAAAGGTTGAGAAAGGCTGCTGTTTACTACTGTTTAAGACGAGTACAAGTGACAACAATATATAAATTCAACTCGAGTCTTTGCTATTGATATACAGTATGTAACAAAGCTTCAATAATAATTAAAAAAAATAATAAAAAATAATAATAAAAAAAAAAAAACACTAATAAGTCAGCTTCTTTTTTTGTTCACTAAAAATGTTTAGAAATTGTGGGTGAAAACTGGAGAATCAGGAGACAAAAACACTGTGTGGATAGTGTCCATGGTGGAAACTGGACCTGCGTCCCGGAAATCCTAGTACACAGTGCCCATTACTGAGCCGCTGTGGTGTCCACGTCCATCTCTTCTAAGATAAGCCAATCAAGATCTTCAGATAATTTTGTAATACAAACAATATATTATAGTGATCACTGCATTTTTGTACTTCCGGACTTAAGTGGGTTGATCAGAAGACAAGTACAGTACAATTTCTGACTTGTTTTAAGGGTACACAACAACACAAGACTGAACTGCACTGCTTGTTCCTTCATTGACTGAAATATTCCTGTACAAATCAGGTGTCAGGCACTTTGTAGTTCTTCTGCTATATTTTTACCTTTAAAATCTCAAAAAATGCAGGCAGGTTTGCTGCTGCCAGCACATTGCTTTTTTATATGTATGGCATATACTGTATGGTATAAGCTTAATTTTATTTCTGTTGCATAAAAAAAAAAGCGTTCAGCTGGTTAAGAAACATTTTAAAAAAAAGGTAGATGCACTGTAAACCAATGAAAATGATTAATCATTTAACGCAGTTGAACTTCACTTTCTACATTTTTCTAATTGTCTTTCTCCCTGTTTTGACAGTTACCCGCTACCACTTCTGCTCAAATTGCAATTCAAGCAGAAGTTCTGACCTCCTCCCACAGCCTCCTGGGACTCAGCACAGTTCCCAGGAGGCTGCAGGACTATTCACAGAGTGCAGCACTGCTCACGCATGCACAGTAGTGTCACTATGGGGGTGCAGACCACACCACAGTGACAACAGCCAGAGGGGTGACACCAGGCCTGGACTAGCCATAGGGCAGCGCTTCTCCTTCCCTCAGTGGTGCCAGATAGGCTGAGCTACAGATGACATGACTGGGGGGAGAGCAGGCTGGAAACCTGGGGACTCAACACCTGTCCCAGGCAGAGCCCGAAGCCACCATGATCAAAGCCATTGTCACCTGCAATAACCACACCAAGCCCCAGCTCTGTACATTCTACCTACACTAAGTAACACACTGATGAGGGGCAGAGAGGGCACATGGGGGTATCAGTGCTCCTGACATCTCCTTGTGTGGAAGCCTTTCCAGCCCTAACACCACATGGACCGGGAGCAGGCCAGTGTGTGCACCCATACCCAGATTAGATCCATGCCTACTCCTGCTTGTCTGCAACATTTAATGTCCACAGTGAGTCAGCCATACAATCTGAGCCTTTTAAATTTATTGAAAGGGTGTTACCTGGGGACTACCACAATCCATTCACTTTGTATTGTCATTCAAATGTGCTGGTTTTCCATTAGTTATTACTGTACTACTATTGTCATCATATGTGGTGTTACATAAATTATATATATATATATATATATATATATATATATATATATATATATATATATATAATAGGGGGAGGGGGGTGACAACATCCTTTACTGCATCAGGTGACACCAACCCTAGTGTTGCCACTGCTGAGCCAACTGTGAAGCCACATTGAGTCACGATGGGCTTCCCATAGTAAACATCGGCAGCACCGCAGAACTGAACACTGGCGAAGAACTGGCCCGGGTAAAGACAGTGCTGGATTCCTGGGCTGGTACGAGTCTTTTTTAAAAGTCAGCAGCTACAATATACATTGTTCTTCCTCTGTTAACTATGGTTACCAGAAAGGAACACGTGTAGTCAACCTTGCTTGCCACAAAAAGGGATTCACGGGCAAGGATATTGCTGCTACTAAGATTGCACCTAAATCAACCATGTATCAGATCATCAATAACTTTGAGAGAGGTATTTACATAGTGGGTATAGAAAATGGAAAAGAATCATCCCCATTTAAAATAATCACATTTTGTTCCTTTACAGCCTGAAATTAAGACAGGTACATTTTCAGTTTTATCCAGCTGTACTTATAAGTGCAATTTCTAACATCCAAGTGAAAAATAACACACCAAAAAAAAAAAAAAAAAAAATCAAAAAATCAAAAACCCAATTACAAGGTTTGGAAAAAGGATCCCCCCTCCCATATGTCAGTAATTTTTTGAACCAACTTTTGCTTTAATTACAGCCTTTAGTCAGTTGGGATGTGTGTCTACTAATCAGGTGAGACTAAAATTTAATTATTTGGCCTCAACACCAAACGATATGTCTGGCATAAATCCACACAAAAATGAATACACAGTGGTTGAAGGAGAAAAGTAAATGACCTTGCATGGCTTAGTCAGGGCCCGGACTTGAACCCCATTGAAAATCTGTGGAATGACTGGGCAACAAACTAAAGGCTGTAATTAAAGCAAAATGTGGTCCAGCAAAAATACTGACATAAGGGGGTGATGCTTTTTCCATCTCAGTGATTCTGTTTTTAATTTATTAAACCAGTTTACCCAAAAATATTTTAGTTTAGATGACAGTTGACTGAGCCGTTTATCCACTCCAGGGGACCTTTGTAGTAGTAACACCCAATATCATAACTCATTCCTCCAGCTGTCCTTATAAAGTAGAACTATGGCTTGATTTTTCCCAAATGGTGCACCAGGCTTTGTTCCAAATGAGACCTGGTGGAAGGTTGCTGCACACTCATGCCAACAAGGGACATGCTAAGAAGAGAAGAGAGCAAACGGGGCATAAAAAGTCTGCTGCTTCAGATTTCAATTTCAAGTCAAAAGCTACGGGAGGGACAAATACGGCAGAAATAGACTGAGGTGAGTTGTTTAGCAAATCTGTGTAAATCTCAGGCCTGGATGTACAGAAATACCATTCTTTTGCCAGGTAAAACTGCCCACATATATCATTTGTGCATTTAGCACAATGTCATAATGTCGGGAGGCGTAGATTCTATCTGCCCACCTGCTTTGTATTGGTGCAAGCCTGGTCTATGCATGTGCTGGTTCCACAAAATTCAGTCCCAGGGTCCAGAAGTCACATGCCACCACTATTGCATATTGAGTGCGCAAACACAGCAGAGCTATTCAAATGGTAGTATCCTGCAGTTTTGTCCTATATTACCATCTTTACTGGGCAAAGCTCTGTGGCACACTGGTGAATGAATTATTACACAGCTACCTAACATCTCTATTCATATTTGGGGAATCCTTTGATGCCAACTATACTCAACTGATACATTGTTGGATTAATTACTTTTTAAACAAGTGCAGCACTGATCCCTGAAGGAGCTGCTGGTTTTATTGGGCTTACCGTTACTTCCTTGTTTGTTTCTCCGTTTAGGGATTCCCGTGGTAGATGGCCCAAAGAATGTGGAAACTGACACTGAATCTTCTTTTGGGTTATTTATTTGGAACAGAAACAGAGTCTTTCAGTAAAGGGTAGAGGGTTAGGAGTAAGTTCAGGTACTTTAGATTGCAAATATTAAAGGAAGTCCTTATAGAAAATCCAGAGAATAAAGACAGTTTCACAACTGGATTTTACAACCCCCGGATAGAACTCCTCTCACTAGGCCTAGCAGCCGGTAGGGTGCTTGACAAAGTCTCTGCCACAGACTTGCGATGCACAATTGAGCGTTACTGAGGGACGTAGATAAATTTAAAGAGCTATCATACGGTACCAGGTTCTCTCAGCCGATCCGGCGATACCGTATGAGTGTAGATCCAGGTTGTGTCCTTCAACTAGGTCTCCAGACTCCTTCAGAGAAGCCAGCCTTGTGCACGGCCTTCTCCTTAAGAGTCCTTCCCTGGGGTTCTTCAGTTGCTGGGCCTCTACCTTCAGATGAGATGGCACCGGACCACCCTTGGATTAATAGGCCCTGAAATCCACTCGGCCTGTTCCTGTAGTTGCCTCGGGCCAGCCGGCCCCGAGATTCGGAATGCATGGTTCCACGCCCCAGGCCAGGAGGGCCATGGGCTGGGTCAGGAGGACCACCAGAACCAAAAAGACAGAAAATCAAAGACGGAACCCCGCACTACTTAAATACCACCCCCAGACTGCACAGCAGGAGAAGACTCCCACTGGGCTGGTTCCGAGAGAACAGTGGCATTCAATACACCCAGCTAAACCGTGTTCTTACTCTTGCCGGCGGTGACAGCGACACCTGTGGCCAAGGAGAACCCAGTGCAACCCAGATGGACTGGTACTGAAAGCAGAAATTTAGAGAATAGTCCTGAAACCCAACTGTAGTTTCAGGCAAATTAATTTAAAAAAAAAAAAACATAGCTACACAAGGAAATTACACTATGCCTTAGATCTACATTATTATTATAATACAGGATTTATATAGTGCCAACAGTAACACTTTACAACTTGAGGGTAGACAGTACAAATACAATACACTTTAATACAGTAGGAATCAGAGGGCCCTGCTCCTTAGAGCTTACAATGTAAGAGGGAAGGTCAAGAGATACATATCCCCTTTATTGAAATTAGAGGAATTATCACTGTATACTAATAAATTTAAATTACATTTTCTCACCCCAGTCAATCTGAGCAGATGCATACAGTTAAATATATACCATTTATTTTGGCAGTACTGCAGATCTGCCATCCCATCTAGTGTACCTGAACTTGACCCAGTGAGGTTTCAAATGGTGTCATCAGTGGTAAAGCTAGAGCACAGTTGACTATTGTATGTACACATTTTGTAACTTATTTGATTATATACATTTAGCAGATGTTATGGGTATTGCCTGTACATTTCTGTTTGATTATTTATAGACATTGCTGATACTTTACTGATGAAGTGGGTTGTGCTATGCCTTTAAAAATGTATTGTGCCAAACCTAATTTTCTTCTACTTTGTTTTTTTTATGATGTACAGTGACATCCGAACCCGCATTGGGGCGCTGCTATAAAATTCAGCATGTCTGCATTTTATCGCAGCTCCAGACTGATTGCAGTGCTATTAGGACACACAAAAAACATTTTTTTGTATGTCCTAGCAGTGACTGGCATTTGACAGTGCAGTAATATACCGTTCAACGGGCATAGTGTGAATTTGCCCTAAAGTAGAACTGAAGGAAAAACCACCCTCCCCCTCATTTTGCAATAGAGCAAGGGTGGGTTATAACTTTATTTTGCTATCTGTGCCTTAATGGGGAGACTTCCCTTTTCATGTTCCATATTTACTAATGGAGAAAATTCCTTAGTAGTCCCTAGGGCCACCAGAACTAGTGTCGCACACTGGAAGATTTCCCCTCTATTCCCTTTCTGATGACCACTCAAAATGCTGGGTTTTTATTCACTTTTAATTTCTGCAATAATGCTATAAAAAATAAAAAAATAAAAAGTGAAGACAGGGGCAAAAACAGCTATAAAAACCTGACAGGCATTTTAATCGCTCTCAGTTATAAAGCAAAAAATAAATAAAATAATAATGTTTTGCCTTCAGTTATACTGTAAGGTAAGCGTTCTCCCTTTAAAACACTATACGGGTCTAGGTAGCAAATGCTATGCGTTGGACCAGCCTGCGAGTTGAAAGCCTTATTCCTGCGAGTGTCATCAAACAATTGGACAGCCGGTTCTCTTTGGATGATTATAGATTGAATTGTAGATATTTAGCTTATAGAGCTAATGGGCACAAGGTCAAAATGGCACTTTGGTCTGAACTACTGCCTCATGAGTGGCTTATTTAAGTAATTCTCTTTGTCATCAATGGCCCAAAAAGTGACAATGAATTGACTGCACCAGACTTGTGTCATCTGGTGATGGGGCTGTCTTTGCCATTATGCAAATAAAATAGACTTATAGATCAATATACAGTATTTTACATCTACAATACCTTTGAAATACAAGGAAGGAAGCAATGTGCTTTAAAAGGGAATTATTCTTGTGTATATAACTTTGCCAGCTGTCATTGTATTGTCGGGTTACTTCAATAAACTGCCAGTAATGCACAACTTTTAAAATGTGTTTATACAAAAAAAATAAATAAATAATAAAATCAAGAAATTGAAAAGCAAGCAGTTTTGATAATAGTCAAATTTAGAACAGCCTTACATGGCACAGGGAACTACTTGTGCTTATATTCCTGAAAACATCACATAAAGCACCCTAAAAATACACTTTTAACCCTATGCCACCAGAAACATTAAATCACAATATCTCTTGAAAAGACCAAATAAGCATTTAGCAGACTTCCACAAAAGAGAGGGCCAATGGGACCAGGAAAGCCATCTAAACCGTCTTTAAAATGCAATTGTTCTAATCATTTTCTACAGATGCAGCCTCACAAGGGGCCGCTGTCACAGGGACCATTTACAACGTATTATGGTGTCTCTATTGTTTACCAGCGACACTTGCTAACCAGGCGACAGCTGGGACAGAAAGCTGCTGCTCAAGGAACAATATAATCCCGAGAAAGCAATCAACAAATTTAAAGGTGTTAATTAACTTTACACTTTATCATGTTCAATTAGTTGTCTTTTTTAAGCAGCGATTGCCGTGCACAATCGGTTTAGAGCATGCCATGTTTGATTTGTAAGTGATCACAGTTTTTGCTGCTCACTCCATGTCAGATGCTCCTTTGGGTTTTGGTGACACAGACGACCGAGTTGCACACATGCTTGGCAATGGGATAATCTGGTTTAATATACATCACCATAACATAACCCTGCTTGTTAACACTGCATGGGCAGTGTCCAATTTAGGAAATCAATGACAGCACCAGTAATTAGGTTTTTAACTGAAAAAAAATAAAAAAATAAATAAAAAAAACACATACACAAAATCGAAATAGGAACAGAGAGCTATACATTAAAAAATGGTAAATAAAAAGCCTATTTACCAATTTTAACTAAATCAGGAAAGTCTGATTGACAACTGTCTCTGGATATTTTGTTTAAAGTGTTGCCACTTTCCCAGATATTAGGCCACATACAGATGGGTGGTAACCATGCTGTGAATCTTAGTGACAATAATCCGATTCCTACAGCTGGGACTGAGTTGTGTGCAGATAGCTGCAGCCACTGACAGCCTGTTATTTCACTGTACACAATCGGTAGCTGTAGCTATCCACACACAGCTGTTCAGGCTACTTTCACACTGAGGTGCTGGGTGCGCTGGCGGTAAAGCGGCACTATATTTAGTGGCGCTTTACCGTCTTAGCGGGGCTTTGCGGGCGGGTTTGGAGTGCTGCCCCATTGTTTTCAACCGCTCCTACAGCGCACCAAAAATGCGGCTTGCAGGACATTTTTCAGCGTCCTGCAAGCGCACCGCTCCAGTGTGAAAGCCCTCTGGCTTTCACACTGGAGAGACAGAAGCGGCTGTTTGAGGGTGCTTTGCATGCGCTATTTTTAGCCCTCTGGAGCCTGCAAAGCGCCTCAGTGTGAAAGGGGCCTAAATCTCAGTTGCAGGAATTGGTAGTTTCTTGACACTGGGAGTGTGGCTAAACTTTCATGACAATGTAGCCTTAGCCAACCATAAGTAACAGCTTCAGTTATGCAAGGTCCTATGCATATAGTGTAAACTTATTATGCAATTAAAGTAGGTGTAAATCCTGTCTAGATAACATTTGGTTTGGTAAAACAGTATGGGGTTGATTTACTAAAGGCAAATTGATTGTGCACGCTGCAGGTGCAGTTGCTCCAAAGTTTAGTAAATGAGAAGTTTTGCTGACTTCCATCATCCAATCATGTGCAAGCAAAAATGCAGCTTTTTTATTTTCCTTGCAAACGATTGGGTATCCTTTGAAGAATGAAGCTTTACTTCATTTATTAAGCTCTGGCGCAATTGTACTTGCAAAATGCAACTGTACTTTGCAAAGTGCAGTCTATTTGCCTTTAGTAAAGTAAACCCTAATGTATCCTACCTAACTGCCATTGTTTTTATCATAGCATATGGCTTTTACCTTTTATTGCAACTCAGTGCTGCAGATATCTAGTCTTTCAGCCCCTTCCTGTCCATATTCACTTGCTCCAGCATCAGCTGCTTATCATTGCTCTGTATTGGGGTTCCAATAGTGACAACAAAAGGATCATGCTTGAGCAATGTGGGCCAGCATGGCCACTTCGAATCTCCACCATGGAAGCACGTGACATAATGACAATGCAGGGGGCACAACTGGAAGACAGTTGCCACCCACATTATAAGAAGAGCCTGAACAAGAGCCTTCATAGCAGGATATCCAAATATTTTTGTGAAAGCTGCTTGAGACTGCCATACACGACTGGAAATTCTAGCTTTAGATGTCCCTGTCGGCATCACTAAGCTCAACAAAAGGCTTTTTTCAACTGACATGTCAAAGGAGCTGGGTGTAACCTTGTCTACCGAATAGAAACTGCATCCATCAGATGCAGCCACTGTTCAGGTATTCTGAAAGCTGCAGGTGCCAGCTGTCACAATACAACAGCCAGTAGTAGAGATTCGTCCTCTAGCGCCGTTTAGTGTGAATGGAGAAATCTGTTGGATTTCTTGTGTTGCAGGCTAAACAAGAAAAAATAAAAATCAATGAGTGTATGACCAGCTTTATTGTATGCAAGATTTTAGTAACTGGGATTAGATCTGCTGGGTTCACACTGTGTGCAGTGCGGCTTACATCAGGGGGTCTGGTGTATTGCCGTTCACCATTTCAGGTCCTAATTAGGTCCAAATTTTTGGCTAAATTTGGACCTGACCTGCAGTGAAAGAGTCAAAGATGAACAGGACTCTCCTGTCATGCAAATTGGATGCGGACAAATCTGCATCCAATTTGCAATAGTGTGAACCCAGCCTTAAAGCCCATCTACTGTCAAAATGTAAAAGTCATCTAAAAATGTGTGAAATTTGTAAACTTTCTTTGTGAAGAATCCCACATATTCACTATGTTCTATGAGTAGGCACTGCTGTGTCACACATTTCACAGAGTCTGCCTACTAAACTACAGAGGTGTTGCAAGGAGGCATTTCAAAGGCATAGTTGATACAGGAATCATAGCTTGCAGACAGCAAGGTACCATAGAATATGTAGTCCTTTTATATTGACAGTATAAAGATTATATCAGATTGCCTAAAAGTAGAAGCATCTCAGAGGCAGACTCTCACAGCATATACACAGTCAAGACAGTGGAAAGAAATTTCCTGGGGATGTTTTGGAGCGGGACATAAAAAAGGAGGATGTCCTGGTTAAGATGGAAGTAAAAGACCACCTTAGGGAGTAAGGAGGCCTTAGGCCTCAGACAACCGGGTTCTCTGTACCAGACAAGATTTTTAACTCCGAGACCATGTGCACACAGGTGACAGCAATGAGAAAGACCACATTGCAAGGGAGCTCAGACAAAGGAATATACCCAATAGGTTAAATGGAAGCCTTTGAAGGGCCAAGAAAAAGAGAATAAGGTCCCATGGGCACACAGAGAAGTGTACAGGAGGGAGGGAGGAAAAGTATGGCTTCCTGCACAAAGACCTTACCTGGTGATGATGGTACTCAAAGCCAGAGGACGATCCAAAATCCAACCAGAAAAAGGATCAGAGTCTTTCAAAGTATTTCTTAGGGTGAAATTTACTGAACTTGCACCAAGCAGAATATGCATTCCAGGTGTGAGGATTTGTAAGTCTATTTCGTAGCCTTCAAGAGGGTAGGCAGGGTCTGATGGGCCCCATCTCTTAGGACCATGGCTTCAACAACCAAGCTGTTAAGGCCAGTGAACTAAAAGCAGTAGGATACACCTGGCCCTTGGGATAGAAAATTCAGACAATCCAGGAGAGCCCACTAAGAGTCTGCCAAGAGTCTGAGAATTATGTTCTCCTGAACGCAACTGGTGCAATGAAAAAAAAAAAAAATCACCAGAATGTCCTCCATCCAAATCCTGTAGAGGGTTGGAAAGGTGTAGGTCATAATGATCTGATTCTACGGGGGCACCGGAGCATCCACTGAAAATCTGAGGGTCCCTGGTCCTGGTGACAAACCTGTGAAGCGTGTAGTTGAATCTGCCCGAAGATCCATGTCTGGTGTCCCTCACCTGCTGCAAAGGGCTTAAAACACCTCCAGATGAGGAAGGTTTGAATCCATTCTCCTGGACCTAGGAGCAAAGGATTTGAAAGTCTAGCTAATAATATTCCATGAATGAATTCAAACAGTGGACTAGGCTGGATTGCGCAATTCTGCCTGCTTCCTTTTGTGTGAGGCAACTTCTTGTTCCTCCTTGATGGTTGATGTAGACTACAGCCATGGCATTGTCTAAATGACATTCTTGAAGGGTTCCCTTGCAATTAAGTGATCCAGCATTGAAGGGGCAACCAAATTTCTCTGAGCTCTAGAATGCTGATAGGAATGCAGGCTTCCTTCAATGACCAAGTCCCCTGCACCAAAAGAAAATCCAAAGCACCCCAGTTTGACAAGGAGTCAGGTTTTATTTTTTAGGTCAGAAGAACAGGGTGGTCTAAGGACTAATCCACAATGCAAGATTGGTTTGAACGGTCTGGAGTAAAACTGGATGTACAGTACTGCCTTGAAGGAGACTACTCCGTACCATTAGGCCCAAGTCCTAGGCATGCAGGCACAAAGCAAGGGTTTTTCCTTGGGTACAGAGGACCTGAGCATGAAAGCAAACAGATAGAAATTTGTGCTGAGGCAGAAGTTTATGGACAGCTGGCCATGTCTAACACCTGGTACAGGTATTCCAATTTGTAAAATGGGTTTCCTTCCTCGGATTGAGGATCCAACTGAAGCTCTGTACAGTCTACACTATCTGCAGGACGTTGGCCTGGGTTACGGAGGACTGATCTTTTAAACATAAAGTTGTCCAAATAACCCACAACATGAATCCTTTTAGTAAAACGAGGACAAGCACCTTGGTGAAAACCTGTGAGGCCATGGAGAGGCCAAAAAAGGAGGGAGACAAATTGGTATCTCCCACCGCAAAACACAGATAACTTGATGGAGGAAATATGGGGATGTGCAAGTAAGCATCCTGAATGTCTACTAAATTCACAAAATTTACAGAAGGTAGGGGTAATGACCAATCTGGCAGATTCCACAAGGAACTGTTGAAAACATAGGAACAAGTTGAGAGTCTTTAGATGCAGAATGTGCCAGATTTCTCTATTGATTTGGGAAACAAAAGGTTTAAATATAAACAAAATATGAACTTTCATGTGCCACATCCAATAGATATAAGACCAAAGGAAAATAAGGGATCCAAACAAGGGATAAAATGGGCCAGGCCTCTAGATATGGACTTAACAGGCACAACACAAGATCACCATTAAATATAATAAAATAAATACTTATTACAAAATTGATTAAAATATAAGTAATACAGGAAAATCAGGGCACAATAAGCCCACAAATAAAATATTGCATATACCCTCTACTGGATTGGTACACCAAAGGCCTGAACCTATTGCATAGACATATCTGTATTACAGTATATGAAACAAATAGGCTAACCCGAATCAGGATGTAAATGCGTTTCGTGGTAAAGTTTCTTCATCAGGACAGATGGTATGCAGATGATAGCTAAATATGTAAACATTGTATGAATTACATATTTCATGAATAATACATTCTCAAATACATTATAATTAATTTAGTGAATGGAATATGCCTTTGACTTGTACTAAACAATTATAGTGTTATAGCACCCCAACGTACAGCAGGCAGAGACATAGAGGATCCCCATGTTCAAAATTGTGTTGTATGGGCCAAAGAATAAATCTTGGAAAGAGATATAACAGGCTAGATGAAAAAGTTTAAAGAGAAGCCCTGAAAGTGTTGTTCTTTTGGCATGGGGTAATAATAGACTTTGCTGTGGGCGAGGTAAGTTTGAAAGCATGAAGCAAGACAAGGAGGCAGCAGAATGTGAAACTTAATTTGTATCCCTAGGAAATTACATCCAGACTTCTGAGACCAGAAGACCAACAGGCGTTGCCCTCCACCCTCTCTGAGAAGTATAGGCACAAGTCTTCTTTCTTTGGAGGAGGAGAGTACCCTTACCCCTTGATGTACATATATAAGGATGTATCAAAAAGGCATTCATCCTCAAAAGGGTAACTGCTCAAGAGATTTTTCCTCGCATAGGAGCTCAGCTGAGCATTTAAGTCAAAAGACAGGTATGATGAAGTATGTCCACCAAGCCAGTCACACAGTGGCATGAGGTCATTAGTAAAAAAAAGTCTTGACCTACAACTAAGGCATCTGTTAGGCTGGAACTAGGAGCTCAGCCCATGCATTTAGTCAAGACAGCAATGGTCTAACAGACTGCCATAATAATAAGAAAAGGCAGGTTGCATGGCAGGCCAACTAGGGAAAAGACAGCTTTAGGGAGGGCCTCTAACCTCTTGTCTGCCAGGTCCATGAACATGGATTACCCTCCATGAGTGGTGTTAGGACCTTACCAAAATAAGAAACGGCAGGAACTGGCCACTTTCACAGAAAACTTTCCTCAATTTGATATTACTGAGCGAAGCATTTGGTAGGAATAAAAATCTTTAGGCGAGGTCAATCCCAATACGAGACAGGCTCTATAAGCCAGTTGATTGGGAAGGTCTTATAGTTTTGGCATTTTAAATGGCCCCATGCAGGAGACCTCAGGGTTAAATGACTCAGGCTGTTATAACGCTATGCAGGAGCATACTGCGTCAACAAATGTAGCAATGGCAACCTTAATGTGAAATGGAAGGCAGGTCCAATAATCCACACATCATAACAGACCCACTATGAGGTAATGCATAGCAGCCTCAGCCTTGTTTACTGTACTGCATGATGTTGCAGGGCACTTGCAGAGTAGCCTGATTCACTTGAATGGGTCATTCTTGGCAGGTGCTACACCAACCAACCAGGACAAGCACTACAGAGGAGGCATCGGCTCTTGCTTCCTACTACAGCTTCAACTTTACAAGTAGTCCCTCTGCATTGCACTCAGATGGCTCTGGGATGGCGGGTCAGCAAGCCCATACCATGATCACCTTGTCCACTATCTACAGGTTGCTTACCCCTGCTTTAGATGGACTCCATAGGAAAGAGGTAAGCTTCTCTCAGTAGAGATGAGAGGTCAATCAGCTAAGGAAACAAACTGGCTGGGAGTGGGAGGGTTAAATAGGGGAACGTCCCTGTTATCTTCTCTTTCTGCCAGTGTCCAATAAAGCAAAAGGCAACTGCATATAAACCATGGTAATAACGAAAGATTATGTGTCCAGTACTGTACGCAGTGGTGTCGCTAGGGGGTGGCTTTTGGGGCTATAGCCCCGAATCTGGGGCCCATAGCCCAGAGTCTCTGCAGGAGTCCCCAAGGGGAGGGGAGGCTCACTGGAGACCCTGATGTAAGGGGGAGTCTCTCTGGGGACCCTGATGTAAGGGGGAGTCTCTCTGGGGACCCTGATGTAAGGGGGAGTCTCTCTGGGGACCCTGATGTAAGGGGGAGTCTCTCTGGGGACCCTGATGCAAGGGGGGGGCTCTCCGGGGACCCTGATGCAAGGGGGGGGGGCTCTCTGGGGACACTGATGCAAGGGGGGGGGCTCTCTGGGGACCCTGATGTAAGGGGGGGCTCTCTGGGGACCCTGATGTAAGGGGGGGGCTCTCTGGGGACCCTGATGTAAGGAGGGGCTCTCTGGGGACCCTGATGTAAGGGGGGGCTCTCTGGGGACCCTGATGTAAGGGGGGGCTCTCTGGGGACCCTGATGTAAGGGGGGGCTCTCTGGGGACCCTGATGTAAGTGGGGGAGGCTCTCCGGGGACCCTGATGTAAGTGGGGGAGGCTCTCCGGGGACCCTGATGTAAGTGGGGGCTTTCTGGGGATATATACACACACACACACGTATATTAATGTATATACATGTGTATGACCGCCCAAGCATACGACTTTCTATACTACACTGCTATGGGCTCTAGCCCCAGATCTTTTGTAGACCTAGCAATGGCCCTGACTGTACGACTAAGAAATATTCAATTTTTGTCAGTTTAGGAGGATGTTGTGCTTGAACATTTACCCTCCAAGAACAGTCCACTAGCAGATATCTGCTGGCTGTCATAAACGAGGCATTACTGCTTGGTCTGTTTAAAATTAGCAAAACTGGGCGTTTGGCGCCTCATGTGTATGGTCACTTTATAAATATGTAATACCCATACAGGTAATTCTGCAGTGAAAATCAAACAAACACAAACTGCAATGCAGAACCACTAATCTCTGCATTGCCCTATGGATACAAGATAGTCTATATGACAAATGTATTCTGGTTTCCTTGACTTAGTGTACGCAGAAATTTCATGATGAAAAAGATTACACTATAATAGAATTACATTAGTGTAGCGCACTACCCCCTTGGGGGCTGCTGATTTTGTTTGTTATCTTTTGTCAGATGGCCCCGCTTCCGATCCCCCCCATGCAATTTCAGAACACCAAACACTGGATTTTATAAGGCTTTATTCTGGGCATAAATCAGTGGGCGGTTAAATAGTGTGTATGAGATGCCCCATCCGACCCCAGATTTGAATCAATAAGGGTACTGAATTGTTGCTGTAGCATTGGTTAGTTGAAACCCCTTCCAGCAATCCTTTCCTGGTTCCAATTCCTACCTGAGGCCTTTGCACTTCCAATATAGACAGATAACCATCACTCTGAATAATGCTGTGGCTGTTGACCCCAAAGTCGCAGGCCACACTACCCATTTCCATGACTTGTGTTGTCAAACCTCCCTCAGTCCCAGAAAAGTGCTCGATACTGTGTTCCTTGGATACACAGTATTATGTTACGGATTAGTCCTACCGGGTTGCACTCCCATTGCTCTGTCCCAATGAATAGTCCATGTTACTCACAGAAAGAAGATTCCCAGTTTCCTCCGTCTGCTTAGTTCCTACTTTCTCCTCCACGCTATCCAGTACATCCCTGCATGGGATGCCCAGTCTTTCTCCGGCACAACATACTGACTTCTTCTCCAGCTGCCAGATGACGGCCTCCCTGGACTCAGCTCCAGGATCTCTGAACTCCTGGGCCTTCAAGCCTCCCACCAGAGGCTCCAGGATCTCTGAACTCCCAGGCCACAGGCCCTGAACCTCTGGTCTTTGGACTCCTCTCCTCCCACAGAGCATGTGACCCACCTTTTTTATGAGAGACCTCCCATTGACCAAAGAAACTAACCATTGGTCAATTCTCTCACATGGGTTTCCTGCCACTCAGGCCTCAGTCCTTCCTCTTTTTCCAGCCAAATCTACTGTCAAGCAGAGAAGGTATCCCTGAGCTCAAGTGTAGGCGGCCGCACCCCCTTATACTCTGACACTCCCATCCCCAAATAAACAACCAGACCTAGAAAAAAAGAGTAGGACCCTGGTTAATATTTACCTGTCTCTATATCCTACACCATCAAAAAAACACCACTAAGCATCTACCCAAACATAAAGGGCGCTATATCAGGTCTATATATTATAGAAGTGCAATAATGAACATACAGAAAAATGTGAATACGTTAATTACTAGTTTAGCTAAATTACAAAAAATGGGGCAAAGTAAAGTGGAGTAATCCTACAGGGTTTACCCAGAGGAAGAAATCATATCCTTTGCTTCATATAAAAAGATTAATCCTGGCAGTTCTAAAGGGACTGGGTGAAAAAAGTGCCAAAGAGAGGATTGTATTTATATTTACACACACACACACAATTATATGCAATAAATATATATTTTATATATATATATATATATACACACATACATACTATATATATATATATATATATATATATATATATATATATATATATATATATATATATACACACACACACACACATATATATATACATACATATACACATACACACACACACACACATACATACATATACACAATTTACAAAGCCATCCATAGCTCTGCCCCCAGCTATATCACTAACCTAGTCCCAAAATACCAACCAAGCCGCTCCA
Organism: Lithobates pipiens; assembly: GCF_037356315.1. Taxonomy (NCBI): domain Eukaryota; kingdom Metazoa; phylum Chordata; class Amphibia; order Anura; family Ranidae; genus Lithobates; species Lithobates pipiens. Next base: position 141,537,037 of record NW_027507764.1, read on the forward strand.
TCCCAAGAGCTCCTTGCTCTCTAGCTCCCTTGTCACCTCCTCCTATGCTCACCTCCAGGATTTCTCCAGAGCTTCTCCCATCCTTTGGAACTCCCTACCTCAATCTGTCAGACAGTCCCCTAACCTAGCCATCTTTAGGCGATCCCTGAAAACTCTTCTCTTCAAAGAAGCCTACCCTGCTTCTAACACGGTTTTATTTCCTCCATTAGCTCATCCCCCCACAGCTATTATCTTTTGTATCAATTGACCCTTCCTTTTTAGATTATAAGCAGGGCCCACTGATTCCTCTTGTAATGTAACTGTAATGCCTGCCCTCATGTTGTAAAGCACTGCGTAAACTGCTGTCGCTATCTAAAACCTGTATAATATATATAATATACACACACACAATCTCACAAACGTGAGTACACCCCTCACGTTTGGAATATTTTATTATATCTTTTTATGTGATAACACTGAAGAAATTACACTTTCCTACAATGTAAAGTAGTAAGTGTACAGCTTGAACAACAGTATAGATTTGCTGTCTCCTTAAAATAACTCAACACCCAGCCATTAATGTCTAAACCATTAGCAACAAGAGTACACCACTAAGTGAAAATGTCCAAATTGGGCCCAATTAGCCATTTTTCCTTATCAGTGTCATGTGACTTGTTACAACGTCTCAGGTGTGAATGGGGAGCAGGTGTGTTAAGTTTGGTGTTTATTGAGCTCACGCTCTCATACTGGTCACTGGAAGTTCAACATGGCACCTCATGGCAAAGAACTCTGAGGATCTGAAAAAAAAAAAAAAAAAAAATTTTTGCTCTACATAAAGATGGCCTAGGCTATAAGAAGATTGCCAAGACCCTGAAACTGAGCTGTAGCACGGTGGACAAGACCACACAGCTTTTTAACAGGACAGGTTCCACTCAGAACAGGCCTCGCCATTGTCGACCAAAGAAGTTGGGTGCACATGCTCAGCATCATCGTTTTATTTTTAGGGAAATAGATGTATGCCAGAATTGCTGCAGAGGATGAAGGGGAGGGGAGTCAGTTTGTTAGTGCTCAGACCATACGCTGCACACTGCATCAAGTTGGTCTGCATGGCTGTCGTCCCAGAAGCAAGCCTCTTCTAAAGATGATGCCAAGAAACCCTGCAAACAGTTTGCAGAAGACAAATAGACTAAGGACATGGATTACTGGAACCGTGTCCTGTGGTCTGACGAAACCAAGATAAACTAATTTGGTTTAGATGGTGTCAAGCGTGTGTGACGGCAACCAGGTGAGGAGTGCAAAGACAAGCGTTTCTGGCCTACAGTCAAGCTTGGTGGTGGGTGTGTCTTGGTCTGGGGCTGCAGGAGTGCTGATGAAACTGGGGAGCTACAGTTCATTGTGGGAACCATGAATGCCAACATGTACTGTCACATATTGAAGCCAAGCATGATCCCCTCCCTTCGGAGACTGGACCACAAGGCAGTATTCCAAAATGATAATGACCCCAAACACACCTCCAAGAATACTGCCTTGCTAAAGAAGCTGAGGGTAAAGGTGATGGACTGGCCAAGCATGTCTCCAGACCTAAACCCTATTGCGAATCTGTGGGGCATCCTCAAATGGAAGGTGGAGGAGCGCAAGATCTCTAATATCCAACAGGAGTGGAAGAGGACTCCAGTGGCAACCTGTGAAGCTCTGGTGAACTCCAAGCCCATGAAGGGTTAACGCAGTGCTGGAAAATAATGGTGTCCACACAAAATAGTGACACTTTTGGCCCAATTTGGACATTTTCACTTAAGGGTGTACCTACTTTTTTAGCCAGCGGTTTAGACATTAAAATGGCTGGGTGTTGAGTTATTTTGAGGGCACAGCTAATTTACACTGTTATACACTCACTAATTTACATAGGATTATTTATTATATATACATACATACATACCCACACCCCCTCACATTTTTGTAAATATTTTATTCTATCTTTTCATGTGGCAACACTGAGGAAATTACACTTTGCTACAATGTAAAGTAGTGAGTCTACAGCTTGTATGACAGTGTAAATTTGCTGTGCCCTCAAAATAACTCAACACACAGCCATTAATGTCAAAACTGCTGGCAACAAAAGTGAGTACACCCCTAAATGAAAATGTCCAAATTGGGCCCAAAGTGTCACTATTTTCTGTGGCCACCATTATTTTCCAGCACTGCCTTAACCCTCTTGGGCATGGAGTTCACCAGAGCTTCACAGGTTGCCACTGGAGTCCTCTTCCACTCCTCCATGACCACATAATGGAGCTGGTGGATGTTAGAGACCTTGCCCTCTTCCACCATCCATTTGAGGATGCATCACAGTTGCCCAATAGGGTTTAGGTCTGGAGACATGCTTGGCCAGTCCTTCACCTTTACCCGCTTCTTTAGCAAGGCAGTATTCTTGGAGGTGTGTTTGGGGTCGTTATGTTGGAATACTGCCCTGCGGCTCAGTCTCCGAAGGGAGGGGATCATGCTCTGTTCAGTATGTCACAGTACATGTTGGCATTAATGGTTCCTTTAATGAACTGTAGCTCCCCAGTGCCGGCAGCACTCATGCAGCCTCAGACCATGACACTCCCTCCACCATGCTCGACTGTAGGCAAGACGCACTTGTCTTTTTACTCCTCACCTGCTTGCCACCACACACGCTTGACACCATCTGAACCAAATAAGTTAATCTTGGTCTCATCATATCACAGGACATAGTTCCAGTAATCCATGTCCTTAGTCTGCTTGTCGTTAGCAAACTGTTTGCAGGCATTCTTGTGCATCATCTTTAGAAGATGCTTCCTTCTGGGGTGACAGCCATGCAGACCAATTGGTCTGAGCACTGACAGGCTACCCCCCCACCCCTTCAACCTATGCAGCAATGCTGGCAGCACTCATACGTCTATTTCCCAATGACAACCTCTGGATATGATGCTGAGCATGTGTACTCAACTTCTTTGGTCGACCATGGTGAGGCCTGTTCTGAGTGGAACCTGTCCTGCTAAACCACTATACAGCCTTGGCCATCATGCTGCAGCTCAGTTTTGGGGTCTTGGCAATCTTCTTATAGCCTATGCCATCTTTATGTAGCGCAACAATTCTTCAGATCCTTAGAGTTCTTTGCCATGAGGTGCCATGTTGAACTTCTAATGACCAGTATGAGAGAGAGAGCAATAAAACCAAATTTAACACACCTGCTCCCCATTTACACCCGGGACCTTGTAACACTAATGAGTCATGTGACACCAGGGAAGGAAAATGGCTAATTGGGCCCAATTTGGACATTTTCCCTTAGGGGTGTACCCACTTTTGTTGCCAGTGGTTTAAACATTAATGGCTGTGTGTCGAGTTATTTTGAGGGGACAGCAAATTTGCACGGTTATACAAGCTGTACACTCACTACTTTACATTGAAGCAAAGTTTCATTTCTTCAGTGTTGTCACATGAAAATATGGAATAAAATATTTACAAAAATGCGAGGGTGTACTCACTTTTGTGAGATACTGTATGTTCAAGGGGTGAGATGCACTGAACGGTCTCTGCTTCAAGTTGTGCTCGCCCTCTAGTCCTTCCCATGGACCAAAATGTAAAAACACAAAAAGGGATTGCTGCACACACGATTTGTGTTGAAAAAAAAAAAAAAAGACGCCTGCCTTTAAATCCACATGAACTTTAATGGCATCCCAGTCTTAAGCCGTAGCGTTCAATATTGAGTTGGTCCACCCTTTGCAGCTACAGTTGTAATAAAAAGTATGTGAACCCTTTTGGAATGATATGGATTTCTGCACAAATTGGACATAAAATGTGATCTGATCTTCATCAAGTTACAACAATAGACAATTGCAGTCTGCTTAAACTAATAACACACAGAATTAAATGTTAGCATGTTTTTATTGAACACATCATGTAAACATCCACAGTGCAGGTGGAAAAAGTATGTGAACCCCTAGACTAATGAGTTCTCCAAGAGCTAATTGGAGTGAGGTGTCCAATCAATGAGATGAGATTGGAGGTGTTGGTTACAGCTGCCCTGCCCTATAAAAAACACACACCAGTTCTGGGTTTGCTTTTCACAAGAAGCATTGCCGAATGTGAATGATGCCTCTCACAAAAGTGTTCTCAGAAGACCTACAATTAAGAATTGTTTTCTTGCATAAAGCTGGAAAGGGTTATAAAAGTATCTCCAAAAGCCTTGCTGTTCATCAGTCCATGGTAAGAGAAATTGTCTATAAATGGAGAAAGTTCAGCACTGCTGCTACTCTCCCTAGGAGTGGGCATCCTGTAAAGAGAACTGCAAGAGCACAGTGCAGACTGCTCAATGAGGTGAAGAAGAATCCTAGAGTGTCAGCTAAAGACTTACAAAAGTCTCTGGCATATGCCAACATCCGTTAGCGAATCTACGATACGTAAAACACTAAACAAGAATGTATTTTATGGGAGGATACCACAGAGGAATCCACTGCTGTCCAAAAAAAAACATTGCTGCACGTTTACAGTTTGCACAAGAGCACCTGGATGTTCCACAGCAGTGCTGGCAAAATATTCTGTGGACAGATGAAACCAAAGTTGAGTTGTTTGGAAGAAACGCACAACACTGTGTGGAGAAAAAGAGGCACAGCACACCAACATCAAAACCTCATCCCAACTGTGAAGCATGGTGGTGGGGGCATCATGGTTTGAGGCCGCTTTGCTGCATCAGGGCCTGGACGGATTGCTATCATCGAAGGAAAAATTAATTCCCAAGTTTATCAAGACATTTTGCAGGAGAACTTAAGGCCATCTGTCCACCAGCTGAAGCTCAACAGAAGATGGTTGTTGCAACAGGACAACAACCCAAAGCTTGGAAGTAAATCAACAACAGAATGGCTAAAACAGAAGAAAATACGCCTTCTGAAGTGGCCCAGCCAGAGTCCTGTCCTCAACCCGATTGAGATGCTGTGGCATGACCTCAAGAAAGCGATTCACATCAGACATCCCAAGAATATTGCTGAACTGAAACAGTTCTGTAAAGAAGAATGTTCAAGAATTGCTCCTGACCGTTGTGCATGTCTGATCTGCAACTACAGGAAATGTTTGGTTGAGGTTCAACCAGTTATTAAAGCCAAGGGTTCACATACTTTTTCCACCTACACTGTGAATGTTTACATGGTGTGTTCAATAAAAACATGGTAACATGTAATTCTTTGTGTGTTATTAGTTTAAGTGGACTGTGATTGTCTATTGTTGTGACTTAGATGAAGATCAGATCACATTTTATGACCAATTTGTGCAGAAATACATATCATTCCAAAGGGGTTCACATACTTTTTATTACAACTGTATAACAGATTTAAATCTTCTCGGAAGGCTGTTCACAAGATCTGGAGTGTGTCTATGGGAATGTTTGACCATTCTTCCAGAAGCGTATTTGTGAGGTCAGGCACTAATGTTGGACCAGGAGGCCTGGCTCGCAGTCTCCGCTCGTATTCACCCCAAAAGGTGTTCTAATCCGGGTTGAGGACAGGACTCCGTGCAGGTCAGTCAAGTTCCTCCGCCCCAAACATGCTCATCCATGTCTTTATGGAACTTGCTTTGTGCACAGTCATGTTGGAACAGGAAGGGGCCAACCCCAAACTGTTCCCACAAAGTTGGGAGCATGAAATGGTCTAAAATGTCTTGGTATGCCGACGCCTTAAGAGTTCCCTTCACTGGAACTGAGGGGCCAAGCCCAACCCCTGGAAAAACAACCCCACACCATAATCCCCCCTCCACCAAATGATTTGATCACAATGTAAACAACATTTCATGAATGGCTTTCCATTCATGAACAGCTTGCTTACTGTTGTGATATGCGATTGGCCCAAAGCAATCACATGCTACCTGTACCATGTGATTAGCTTAGCCGATCACAATCAAAAGCAAGCTCTTCATAAATGGGTTACCCATTTATGACAGCTAAAGCTTTTGCTTATATGGTGACCATCACTGTATAAGCAATAACAGTTTAAAAAATTCCCTGATCACCCCCGCCCCAGAGTAGAACAGTGTCACTATGGTTACTGATGACTTTTTTTTTTTTACATACCGTCAGTCAGTATTCCTGAAAACCACATCTGCTACATGATGCTGTACTGCACGGGTGACATATATATATATATATATATATATATATATATATATATATATATATATATATATATATATATATATATATATATATATATATATATATATATATATATATATATATCCATCTATCTATCTCTACACTTACGATGATTTATTCAAAGAATATTCACATACAAATGAACTGCATATTGTACCCGTTCCAGTATAATATATATATATATATATATATATATATATATATATATATATATATATATATATATATATATATACACACACACATACATATACATAAATACTGGAACAGATACAAATGAACTGCATATTATATCTGTTCCAGCATTTATGTGTGTGTGTATATATATATATATATATATATATATATATATATATATATATATAATATACTGGAACGGGTACAATATGCAGTTCATTTGTATGTGAATATTCTTTGAATAAATCATTGTAAGTGCAGCAATCCCCTGACCGGTGTGTGTGTGTGTGTGTGTGTGTGTGTGTGTGTGTGTGTGTGTGTGTGTGTGTGTGTGTGTGTGTGTTAGTTATATATACTCATACTCAACCGTGTACTTTCCTAAAGGGGGTAATTTAGGTGGTAATTGTACTGTCCTGACAATTTAAAGCCACAAGAAATGAAATAGGCTGTCAGTATATCGGGCTTGATCAATTTTAAAATATATATGCCATAGTTTATTGACGCTATAAACTTTCATACAAACCAATATACACCTTTTGGGAATTTTATTTTACCAAAGACATGAAGCAGAATACATTTTGCTCAAAAATGTTGAAGAAATTTGATTGGATATAGTTTATGACTGAAAGTAGAAAATTGTTTTTTTTTTTCAAAATTTTTGGTCTTTTTTCTTTTGTATAGCAAAAGACCCATGGGTGATCAAATACCACCAAAAGAAAGCTATATGACATATACATGACCGTGCAATTGCCAGTTAAAGTAGCATAGTGTTGAATAGCACTTCACTGGTAAAAACTTGACAGAGAACAGCTACTGCTTTAAAAGTGCGTGGAAGAAATACCCTAGACATATAGACTAATGTGGATGGCTGTCCCCCAATGGCTCTAAACTGAGAAAAGACTGATCAAAGACTGCTTATCGCTCAGTTCTGGGGTCCGCTCTTAGCACAGAGCTATGACTGTCAGTCACTGCTATATGCTTTGCCCCTCCAATGCTCACTGGAGCGCCGGACTGTTGAAGGTCCGGAAGCGGCTAGCTCAAGCTCTCATCGGCACCCTGTGTGGCTGAGCCAGCTGCCGGTCAGGCATCTCTGGGTGGATCCCAACATTGTCAGGCTCCCAGTAGAGCTTGGACTGGCTTTGTGACATCAGCCAATTTAGCATGATGGCTGAATCTGGGACACAGGAGTGCAGAACTAAGTGCACTCTTGAGCCACAGGAGAAATATGGCCAAAAGAGCTTCGGCCCTTTCGGCACCTTTCTTCTACTTTCCTGATATCAAAAGGGAAGCATTCTTTTAGGTTATTCAACCAATGGATAGAACCCAGTGAGGCAGTGCCCACTGTATGTGGACAGGAGGTGGACTTTCTATCCTACTTATGTTGCTTTAAGTATAAATGTACTGCATTATAGTAATATATTTTAAAGCTTTAATTGGGCTATAAATGAGAATAATTAGCAGCAATTTGGCAGAGTTGAAAGCTTTTAAACCTAGAATTATCCATTATATAAACACCAAAGAAGAAATTGTGCAGCTTAATTCAATGAACAAGACAAAGGCATAACCTCAAGTAACCCAGAGCAACAAAGTATAACTCTTCATCAAGCCAGAAAGGAGTATATCAGTGGCATTACTGGCATCTATGGATATTCCAAAGTATTGCACACAGCATTATTCAATGCTAAAGTTAAAGTTTTCACTTCCTCTAACCTTAACCCCTAAAAAACTTTCAACTCCTCCTTAACATGTACTGACCTATTAATCCTCCCTTGCAGTGGGGCTGTGCTGACACTGCAACAGTTAACTTCTTGTTTAGGTCTAGGGGACTTGTTAAAGTACTGTCACTTACCCGATCCTCTGCACTGCTAGACCAGTCTCCGCAGTCTTTTCGCAGGTAGTCTAAGGTGCTTGGACGTGATCAAGACCAGAGATAAGCTCAGGTGGGTTGGGACAAGCGACCAAACCCACCTCAGATATCCCACTAGGAAGTTACCAAAATGGACAGCCAATCAGAGCAGGTGGAGGCATTGCCACACCACAGCTGCACATATACATGCCCCTTGTATTTGCCGTCTATGGCTGGCTATATGCTTTAACAGCTTCCCAGCAGTATAGCACAGGCTGGTTTGGACTCCTGTCTGAACATGCCTGAGCTCATCCCTCATCAAGACAAGAATTCATTCAAGTAATTTCTGAGGTAAAAAGGTTTGCCTTTTAAAAACTGCGACTGGAAGAGTTGCCCACCCTCTCACCCAACATGTTGTTTATGACGTATTTTTTTTTTTTTGGACTTTGCCAGGGATAAAAGTTGCCGTAATGGGCTATGCCCTTGCATGGAAGTTGGAATAAGTTAATGTCTGTCCAGCACTTCTGGTAGGGACAGGTAATCCTAATGTTAAAATGTGCTCACAGTACAACTGTGACCGACACTGGTTAAAATGATTTATCTTGGAAAATTGTCTGTTGTAAAAGTTTAAATCTTTAAAGCTGTTCCTTGCCCTTTCCAACGATATGGTTGTACGTGTGGTTTATTTATGCAGGCAAGGATACTTATTTATTAGTTGAGATTCAGGCCTATGCTTAGCAGTCATGGGCCTACAGAAAACTATACAGCAGCATTCAGATTGGAACAAAAATTTTCCATGCTAAACATTTTTTGCAGCACAAGTCCTAAAAGTAGCTTGAGAGGTCAGGGGGAGGTTATGAGGGAAGGGTTGTTTCAAAGTTATTTTACTGCTTTTTAAGAGCATGTAAATAAAAGGTCCGTAGTCTGGGCACAGGGGCACCTGAACTATTTGGCTGGTTTCACAGGGGCCTTCTCCGTAGTGTGCATCTGCCTGCTCAGCAGGGGATCTCCCCACTGAGCAGGTGGACAGGTACATGTTTGCTCTGCTATGCAGGGCGGACACAACACCACTGTCCTCTATGGGGCTGTCAGATGGGAAGGGATCGCCTGCCAGTTTCAATTCGATTGTCATCTGATCCAATGTTTTTGGTGGATAGGATCAGATCAGATGCCGGCGGGTGTCAGGGAACACATATCAGCTGACATCCACCTCTCTATAAAGGGCTATGGATGGTCCGATCAAGTCCACCTGAAAAACTGACAGGCGGACCTGATCGGACAGCCCATGTGAAACCAGCCTTAGGCCCATGCTCACTTAGCACTGGTTAGTTAGTACCAGTTCCCACATATCAAATAGTTGCTGCACTAAAATTACAGTGCTGAAAAGTACACTGCTCAAAAAAGACATCAGATCTAAATGGGTAAAAATATGGTGGATATCTATACGGATATGGACTGGGTAATGTGTTGGGAACAAAAAGATGCCACATTGAAATTTAAATGATCAACCTACAGAGGGCTGAATTCAAAAACACCCCAAAAATCAAAGTGAAAAAATGATGTAGCAGGCTAGTCCATTTTGCTGAAATTTCATTGCAGCAACTCAAATGGTACTTAGTTTTTATTCATGCCAGGCAACGTTGGAGGGGCTTGCTCCTAATGAGGATGGATGGTGTCCTGGGGTATTTCCTCCCAGATCTGGATCAGGGCATTACTAAGCTCCTGAACAGACTGCAATGCAACCTGGCAGCATCAGATGGACCGAAACATGTCCCAGAGGTGTTCTATTGGATTTAGGTCAGGCAAGCATGGGGGGCCATTCAATGGTATCAATTCCTTCATCCTCAAGGAACTGGCTACATACTCTCGCCACGTGAGGCCGGGCATTGTCGTGTACCAGGAGGAACCCAGGACCCACTGCCTCCGGAAACCATCACTGCTCCACCACCAAACCAATCATGCTGAAAGATGTTACAGGCAGCATAACATTCTCCATGGCTTCTCTAGACCCTTTCAGATCTGCCACTTGTGCACTCATCTGTGAAAAGCATAAGGCGCCAGTGGCAGACCTGCCAGTTCTGGTGTTCAATGGAAAATGCCAATCAAGCTCCATGGTGCCAGGCAGTGAGCACAGGGCCCACTAGAGGACGTTGGGCCCTCAGGCCAGTCATGAAGTCTGTTTCTGATTGATTGTTCAGAGACATTCACACCAGTGGCCTGCTGGAGGTAATTTTTTTGTAGAGCTCTGGCTATGCTCATCCTGTTTCTCCTTGCACAAAGGAGCAGATACCGGTCCTGCTGATTAATAAGGACCTTCTATGGCTCTGTATAGCTCTCCCTTGAGTAACTACCTGCGTAACCTCTATAGAGTCCAGGTATCGCCGCTAGAAAAGAGGAGTAGGGGGGGGGGAAATGGCAGTGGCCTCACATGTAAAACCATTCCTGTTTTGGAGGTGGTCTCACTGTTCCTAATCTAGTGCACCTGTTAATTTCATTAACACCAAAAGCAGCTGAAACTGATTAACAACCTCTCTCTGCTACTTAACTTACGATCAATATCCCAGGATTTTAAATTACTTAATACTATACTCCGATTAAAAAGTAATTTTTTGTGGGCAGTGTATTTAGCTGCATTTCAAGATTTTTAAAAATGAAAATGTTTGTGTTAAATCAAACAGACCCAGGGCTTCAATTTGTGAATGTCCTACAGGAGGAAGTACAATGGGAGCTGTACTTCTGACATCCAAACAAGCAAATTTGCCTAATGTAGAAGAAAGCCTGCATGAGTTTGTTTTGAGTAGGGGTGCACCGAATGGAAATTTTGGTGCCGAAACCAAAAATGAAGGATGCACTAGGCCGAAAACAGAAACAGAACCCGAAAATGACAGTTTTTAAAAATTATTTATATTTTTATATATAAATGTAGGGGCCATAAGCCTTTGTAGGGCGGCCTTGACTTACTGGGCTTACCGGTTACCTCCGCTTGGCTTATTCTTCAACGTCTAGGGGTTCCCAGGGTTGATACCCAACAACTTGAACTCTGACACAAAGTCCTTTTTGAAAGGTTTTACTTTGCAGTGATAACATCCAATAACACAGTCTCTCATGGGAACAGAGGGCATGGGTGAAGAACTCAGGTACCTTGAACTGCAGGTCTAACAAAGTCTCTAATTCCACCCAGAGAGTAGCCACTCGCAGCTGGGTACTTCAAGGCTGAACAGATCTCTAGCCAGAGATCATGGCAGTCAGCACATTGATTCAAAACTTGGAGCAATTCTATGAACGTGTACAGGTTGTAATAAGGTGTGAACAGGAACCTTTTTCCTCAGTACCTGGAACATTCTCTGTCTCCTCAATAGTACTGGAAAAAGCATGGATTCCTCAATGTCCTTCCCAACTCAGTAACCAGGCACTTCTCAGGATGCCGCTTGTTGGCCCTCCTCTGAAGAGTCCTCCCCCAGTCACTTCCACGAGCTGTGGTGCCCCTCCAAGCCAAGAGCACACCCGGACATCTAAAATCCTCCCTCAGTTGCTGCGCCTCGGACCAGCTGGGTGTGCAAGGATGATGCTCCCGCAATGGGCGACAGCCGGGGCAGACCACGCCCCCTTTTCGGTACTGCCTGTTTTTTTTTCCCCATTCACCCAAATGAAAAAACACTGTTTTTGGCCGATAATTTTTGGCGGCCGAAATTTCAGTGCACCTCTAGTTTTGAGGCAAAGGAATGCATAATTGCTTTAACCCTGGTTATGTTTAATTTTGCCCAGAGTTGAGCTTTAAACGCAATGAATGTACCATTGTACAGTGTGGTGCCATTCCTTTTGAATGCACCAGCCTTGTTAGGCAGACCGGTAACCCCCTTGATTGCCCCTAGATGTTAAGCCCTTTCCAGCAAGTATCATTAGTACAGTGCCAGTGTACAGTACTATCACTGTATTCGTGTCACTAGCGACGTTGGTGTCAGGGACCCTCCCAGCCACTGTGTTAGCGTCAGATTGCCCTCCACCCTATCACAGTCACACTAGTCGCTGATCACCACCATTACCAATATAACATTATAGCTTTGTAAATTGTAGTATATAGACACCATAGTCTGCAGACGCTATAACTTTTGCACAAACCAATATATAAACGTATTATTTTTTTTTTAACCAAAGACATTGAACAGAATACCAAAAATTTACAAAAAAAAAAAAATACATTTGGTCAAATTTATGAAGAAATTAGATTTTTTTTTAATGGATAGGTTTTATAACAAAAATTTGAAAATATTGTTTTCAGCATTTATTAAAAAATACCAATATACAAAATAAAAAAATACAATACGATCAATACCACCAAAAGAAAGCTCTATTTGTTTGGAAAAAATAATTATATCAATTTAATTTGTGTACAGTGCATCATAACCGTGCAATGGCCAGTTAAAGTAGCACAGTACCAAAATAGCAAAAACGTCCTATGTCATGAAGGGGGTAAAACTTCCAGCTGCCTAAAGCAAATACATGTTAAAATGGTGTTGCACAGAAAAAAAATAATAATAATAATATATATATATATATATATATATATATATATATATATATATATATATATATATATATATATATATATATATATATATAGGGAAAAAAAACGTTAACTCACCTCTAAATGCCTGTTGCTAGGGGGTCCCTCAAGCCTGCGTCCTTCAGTGCCTGGGCTCCTGATGTCATTTCCCCTCAGCGCAGGAAGGGCTCAGCTCTGCCCCCTCCCTCTTGTCAGTCATCTGGGACACGCGACGGGTCTCAGATGGCTGCGCGGCCAATCACGGCATGCGGCACCGCTCACACATGCGCAGTAGGTGTCCGGCTGTGAAGCCGCAGCCGGGTGCCCACAGAATGCTGGCGCCGCCGAGCGGTGGGTTGAACGAGTGGGGCTTCCATTCCCCTACATCGCTGGACACTGGGACAGTTAAGTGTCTGATTATTAAAAGTCAGCAGCTGCAGTATTTGTAGCTGCTGACTTTAAATTTTATTTTTATTTTTTTTAAGGGGAACTCCTCTTTAAGACAAAATGCACAGAATCAGACCTGGTAAAGAACAGGGACAAAAATAATAATAATAATAATCCTTTACGTTTGTCCACAGATATTGAAAGTGCTCCTAAACCAGTGCAAATAGAAAAAGGTAGGACAGGTCTAAAAGATTAATCCTAATTGGTTATTAGAAGTTACTGCCCTTTTGCCACAGCTTTTTATCGTAAAAAGTAATTCCATTTTTTTTTTTGTTTTCTTGTTTTTTAGAAAAAACATTTCCCTCTGGGTGATCTGTGTACATTACAAGGATTTTAAACTTTTTTTACAGATGCCTACCTTTTGTTATTAAGAAGAAATCCCTGTGCGTTTGTGTCCATGTGGTAAGTGAATCTAATGGGAGTGGTTTCATAATCACCAACCAGCTGCTGCACTTGCAGGGCTCTAACGAGGAAAATGTTAGGGTCTGCATCCCTTTAGATGTGATTTCCTATTGGGAGTATGTCACAAAAATAACCTTTGTTGCAGGGGATGCCTGAAATCTGACATGTATCTTTGTGTAGACTACTTGGAAAATCAGTGAGCCAATCACACAAGCAGGAAATTAGGTTTCTAGGGGGCGTTCTGCACACATTCTGTGTACAGAGCAACTCCGGGTATCTGTGTTGCATTTTACAGAAAATTAGAGCTGATATTTAAAAGGAAAGGTTATTTTTAATAACATTTAATTACAATATGACTTGTGCTACATAATTTATTTTTGCTCTTTTTTCCCACAAAAGTGGAGTTACCCTTTAAAGCAAAACTAAACCCTCTTATTCTTTACAGCCAAGGAAGCTGCCATCTTAGCCTGTGATCTGCAGATGCCATGGTGCTGCACATGTGATCAGTTATGACATCAGCCATTTAATGCTTTGACGGTTTGCTTCAGAGCACGAGCAACTGTGACAAGTATCATTCATGACATGCCTTCAATGTAACCGTTTTGGGAAACAAATGAATAAGTTTTGCTCGGCTTTAATGAGTACGCCTGATAACATTTCAATTCCAAGAGGAAAATGGATTTTGCTTTCAGCTCTACAACCAAATTAACAAAATAGGTGAGCATTCACCTAACAAATATATAATGCGGTTGTGAAACAAACAATGCCCTAACAAAAAAGGCTGTACATAAAAGTATTGTTTAGCACAAAGCACAGAGCACTAGATACTGGTGCAACCGAAACGTTGTTAATACTGAAAACCTAATAATGAGTTAAGTTAAATTTTAAAGAAGGAAATCATGGGCTCTATACAAAAACAGCTGAAACCTCAATACACAGCAGCAGAAAACATTAGTTTTCCGCAGAAGATCTGCAGGGAGCAGGGAAGCGGTCGATAGATCCTTAAATTGGAAGCAATAGTCGTTCTTCTGTCCCAAGTTGGCAGCTGCTGCATTTGCAGACCTGGTTCATTATTTACCCATAATGACCATCAAGCTCCAGTCAAAGTCAGATCACAACAACTGTCAGCAGCCCTTTTAATTAGCCTTGTTTGAATTCAGATAAATATCACAATAGCCGAGCTTCTGCTGAAAAAGCAACAGAATGCAGCAAGGGCCAGATTTATCTGCCATTGGAGTGCAAAGCATTGTGAAAGAATTCTAAAGGAAGATGGATGGCTGGGACAGAACATGCCACTTAACCAGTCTATGTAACTGGTGATACAGGCACACACACTGGTAGTTAAATGCTGATAAAAAAAAAAAAAAAGGCAAATATTTAAATATAGCAATTCCAATTCAACCTTCTATTGAAATGTGCTTAACCACTTCAGATCCGCGCTATTGCCAAATGACGGCATTAGCGCGGACCTACATTTTCAGGACTACGTCTATTGACGTCGTCCTGGTTACGAGCGGCCTGCGCGCCCCCTGAGGGGCGCGCGCGGCGCGCTCTGTGATCGGCGAGTCCGTGAGACTCGCCTGATCACCGATCCGTGTAAGGGGTCGATCCCGACCCCTTATCACGTGATCAGCTGTCAGCCAATGACAGCTGATCATGTGATAGAACGGAGCCGGTAATCGGCTATTATTCCTCCTCGCGCTCACCGACATCAGTCCCGATCACGGCCATCAATACAAGGGACCACCTGCCACCTGCCTGTGCCCACCTGCCTCCCGCAGTGCCATCCTGAAGTAAAATAAAAGAAAAAGTAAGTGCCCCCCGTCAGTGCCCATAGTGCCCACAGTGCCACCCACAGTGCCACCCCACAGTGCCACCCCACAGTGCCACCCACAGTGCCACCCAATCTGCCTCAAAGGTGCTGCACCCCAGTGCCGCCCATCAGTGCCCAGCAGTGCCGCCCATCAGTGCCCAGCAGTGCCGCCCATCAGTGCCCAGCAGTGCCACCTATCAGAGCCACCTATCAGTGCCACCTATCAGTGCCCATCAGTCCCATCTATCTGTGGTACCTATCAGTGCCCATCCGTGCCACCCATCCGTGCCACTTATCCGTGCCACCCATCCGTGCCATCTTATCTGTGCCCATCTTTGCCCATCAGTGCCGCCTTATCTGTGCCCATCGGTGCCGCCTTATCTGTGCCTATTAGTGCCGCCTTAACTATGCCTATCAGTGCCCACCAGTGCAGCCCATCAGTGCCCACCAATGCAGCCCATCAGTGCCCACCAATGCAGCCCATCAGTGCCCACCAATGCAGCCCATCAGTGCCCACCAATGCAGCCCATCAGTGCCCACCAATGCAGCCTATCAGTGCCGCCTAATCAGCGCACTTCAATGAAGGAGAAAAATGACCCGTTTGCAAAATTTTATAACAAACTATTAAAACATGATTTTTTTATTTTTTATTTTTGCATCTTTTTTTGTTTGTTTAGCAAAAAATAAAACTCCGAGCTGTAACTAAATACCACCAAAAGAAAGCTCTATTTGTGGGAAAAAAATGATAAAAATTTCATTTGGGTACAGTGTTGTATGCCCGCGCAATTGTCACTCAAAGTGCATCAGCGCTGAAAGCTGAAAATTGGTCTGGGACTGAGGGGGGTTTAAGTGCCCAGTAAGCAAGTGGTTAAACTCACTGCAAAAACACGCAATCATAATTTATATATGTGTGTGTGTGTGTATATATATATATATATATATATATATATATGTGTGTGTGTGCGCACACACACACACACATATATATACATATACATATATATATATATACATATATATATATATATATATATATATATACATACATATATATATATATATATATATATATATATATATATATATATATATATATATATATATATATATATACACACATACACACACATTTTTGTAAATATTTTATCTTTTTATGTGTCAACACCGAAGAAATGACACTTTGCTACATTGTAAAGTAGTGAATGTACAGCTTGTATAACAGTGTAAATCTGCTGCCCCCTCAAAATAACTCAACACAGTAATTAACTGCTTCTGGAGCGCCCATGTACCTGCGATTTTGTGCACATGTTGTAGAGGGCGTGCACGTGGTGCCGGAGCGTCGTTCCCGCAATAATTAGACACAGCGGGAGCTAACCAGTGGGTCTGGCAGCTGCGATGGCCACCACGACCCGCCGATCGTTCACAGGAGACACAGAGCAGCGGTGTGCCTATGTAAACAAGGCACACCGCTGATCTGTCAGGGAGGAAAAGAGAGATCTTCTGTTTCAGCTAAGCTGAAACACGATCTCTGTTTTCCTCCAGTGTAACACTCCCCCCCCACAGTTCAAAAGCATTCCCTAGGACACACTAAACCCCTTGATCGCCCCCTAGTGTTAATCCCTTCCCTGCCAGTGTCATCTATACAGGGATCTTTTATTTTTATTACATTTTTTTAGCACTGATCACTGTATTGGTGTCACTGGTCCCCAAAAAAAAAGTGTAATTTAGGGTCAGATTTGTTCGCCACAATATCACAGTCCCGCTAAAAATTGCTGCCATTACTAGAAAAAAAAAAAAGCCATACATTTTAAACCATAGTTTGTAGACGCAAAAACTTTTGCGCAAACCAAAAGC
This sequence comes from Lithobates pipiens, assembly GCF_037356315.1. Classification (NCBI taxonomy): domain Eukaryota; kingdom Metazoa; phylum Chordata; class Amphibia; order Anura; family Ranidae; genus Lithobates; species Lithobates pipiens. The sequence continues at coordinate 141,554,255 of NW_027507764.1, forward strand.
TAATTGGGATTATTATTTTTTTTTACCAAAGATATGTAGCAGAATACATATTGACCTAAACTGATTAAGAAATTAGATTTTTTTTTTTTTTTTATTGGGAATGTTTTATAGCAGAATGGAAAATAGGAGAAATTGGATTTTGGTACAGCGATGCACGATGGCGCAATTGTCAGTTAAAACAACGCAGTGCCAAAAATGGCCTGATCAGGAAGTGGGTAAAACCTTCCGGGGCTGCAGTGGTTAATGTCTAAACCGCTGGCAACAAAAGTGAGTACACCCCTAAGTGAAAATGTCCAAATTGGGCCCAAAGTGTCAATATTTTGTGTGGCCATCATTGTTTTGCAGGTTGCCACTGGAGTCCTCTTACACTCCTCCATGACGACATCACGGAGCTGGTGGATGTTAGAGACCTTATGCTCCACCACATTCCATTTGAAGAGGCCCCACAGATGCTTAATGGGCTTAGGTCTGGAGACATGCTTGGCCAGCCCATCACCTTTACCCTCCACTTCTTTAGCAAGGCAGTGGTCGTCGTGGAGGTGTGTTTGGGGTCGTTATTCTGGAATACTGCCCTGTGGCCCAGTCTCTGAAGGGAGGTGATCATGCTCTGCTTCAGTATGTAACAGTACACGTTGGCATTCATGGTTCCCTCAGTGAATTGTAGCTCCCCAGTGCCGGCAGCACTCATGCAGCTCCAGACCAGGACACTCCCACCATTGTGCTTGAGGCTAGGCAAGACACACTTGTCTCTGTACTCCTCACCTGGTTGCCACCACACACGCTTGACACCATGTGAACCAAATAAGTTAATCTTGGTCTCATCAGACTACAGGACACGGTTCCAGTAATCCATGTCCTTAGTCTGTCTTAAGCAAACTGTTTGCGGGCTTTCTTGTGCATCATCTTTGTGCGTGCGGCATATGATCTGAGCACTGACAGTCTGACCCCCCACCCCTTCAAAACGCTGCAGCAATGCTGGCACTCTATTTTCCAAAAACAATCTCTGGATATGACACTGAGCACGTGCACTCTACTTCTTTGGTCAACCATGGTGAGGCCTGTTCTGAGTGGAACCTGTCTTGCTAAACCGCTGTATGGTCTTGGCCACCATGCTGCAGCTCAGTTTCAGGGTCTTGGCAAGCTTCTTATAGCCTATGCCATCTTTATGTAGAGCAATTTTTTTTTCAGATCCTCAGAGTTCTTTGCCACGAGGCATCATATTGAACTTCCAGTGACTAGTATGAGAGAGTGAACATAATGACATAAAATTTACATAAATCGTACCACAAAGTATCAGTACTCGGCATCAGCAAGTACTTGACTAAAAGCATCAGCCAATAGAAAAAACAAAAAAAAAACAAAACGCACAACAGTATTGGTGCAACCATACTTTCCATATCTTATTTTTATTTTTCTCCCCTCTGTTCTCACGGGGGCCCATTTCCACTAAAGGCAGATGAATCTCCCTTTACTTCCTGGGACTCTGGGCCTTCCTTCTGGAACATGTGACAGGAGCTTCCCAGGATACATCTACTCACATCTAAGTATATGTTTAACCGCTTCATTATCAATTCTGACACTTCTTCTCCTAAAAGGAAAAATCTACTTTTTTTGTGCTCTAAAAATTACTTACAACCAGCGGCGGCTGGTGATAAAACTTTTTTGGGTGGTGCAAACAAACTCCTCCAGGTCCTTACCTGTAAACAGAGCCTCCAGAGAGAGGGAGGGAGACTCTGCTCTCATACACATTGCTGGATCATTGCTTAACCACTTCAGCCCCAGACCATTTTGCTGGTCAAAGACCAGATCACTTTTTGCGATTCGGCACTGCGTCGCTTTAACTGACAATTGTGCGGTCGTGCAACAAGGGCTCAAAAAAAATTGGCGTCCTTTTTTTCCTACAAATAGAGCTTTCTTTTGGTGATATTTCATCACACCTGCGGTTTTTATTTTTTGCGCTATAAACAAATATAGAGCGACAATTTTGAAAAAAAATACGAATTTTTTACTTTGTTATAATAAATATCCCCCAAAAATATATAAAAAAAAAAAACAACATTTTTTTCCTCACTTTAGGCCGATACGTATTCTTCTACATATTTTTGGTAAAAAAATCTAAATAAATCGCAAAAAGTGTTTATTGATAGTTATAGCGTTTACAAAATAGGGGATAGTTTTATGGCATTTTTATTAATAATTTTTTTTACTAGTAATGGCGGCGATCAGCGATTTTTATTGTGATTGCAAAATTATGGTGGACACATCGGACATTTTTGACACATTTTTGGGACCATTGTCATTTATATAGCAATTACTGCTATATAAATGCAGTGATTCCTGTGTAAATGACACTGGCAGTGAAGGGGGTTAACTAGTGGGTGGCAGTGTTCCTAGGGGCGTGTTACTAACTGTAGGGAGCTGGGCTTTCATTTAGTGAACACTAATCTCTGCTCCAATCACATGGAGCAGAGATCAGCGTCACTAGTTGCTAGGCAGAACAGGGAAATGCTGTTTACAACAGCATTTCTCTGTTCAGCCGCCCTGTGAGACGATCGTGGGTATGCTCGCGGCGATCGAGTCCGCGGGACCCGCGACCGGACTCCCAGGGGTCCCGACCGGCACGCACTCGCAATGGCAGGGCGGCAATAAATATTGGATGTACCTGTACGCCAATATGCCTGCCCGTGCCATTCTGCCGAAGTACATCGGCGTGCGCCGGTCGGGAACCGGTTAAGGAAAAAAAACAATACCACCTTTTTCCTTTAGAACCACCTTAGGAGCTAATTTTATTCAAAGACATTTAAAATAAAATATTCCCTCTCTTTCCTGCAATGAAATAATTGGAAATAAGCCTATGTCATATATACTGCTCAGCTGTAGAGGCTTGAGCTGACCTTAGCTGTTCTTTATACCCTTCTTACAGTACATCAAGCCCATATGTGTACAGCAATAATTAGTATGAATAGGAAGTGTCAGTGAGGTATTTTTAAACAAAAAACAAGATAATTTATTACAGTACAGTGGAACCTTAGATTACAAGCATAATTCGTTCCAGGAGAATGCTTGTAATCCAAATCACTCGCACATCAAAGCGAGTTTCCCCATAGAAGTCAATGGAAAGAAGATAATTTGATCTGCATTGACTTCTATTACATGCAATACCGCATGTGGCCAGCGGAAATACTCGGGGACAGCTCGGAAACACTCAGGAACTGAGTATTTCCAAACGAATCCGAACCGTTCCGGGTGTCCCCGACACCCCCACACCTCTGGCCAAATGTGGTACTGCACCGCCCATTAGCTTGAATTCAGCTTGTTTTGTGAGACACTCGCAAACCGAGTCAGAATAAAAAAAAAAAAAAAAAAAAAGTTGCTAGTCTTTCAAAACGCTTGTTAATCGCGTTACTCATAAACCAAGATTCCACTGTATTACTAGTTTGCGTACAATATAAAAGGAAAGGGGCACTTTGTGTCAGTGGTATTGGAGTATTCTTTACACCCTCAGGCAGCATGCACCTCTTCCGCACTTTAGGAGATATCTTCTAACTTCCTGTTGCGTCTATAGGAAAGGAAGTGCAGGGAAATTTCCCCAATTCTACATTGCAGGGGTTTTAACCCTTCCCTACGTTATCAAACACAAAAAAAAGTGGTTATACATACACTTTGAGTAAAGTGGGGGTCGGAAATTATCAACTGGCAAATGTTCATGATCAACATTTTATTGTAATAGAAATAAGTCAGCAATTGTACAGCAAGACAGAGGCACACTCCCATTTTTTTCCCCAGTGACTGGCTTTAAAGATCTTGTATCGATCTTTTGCTCCACAAAATGAGGAATACATTTTGACTTGTTTATCATTTTAAACCATTTAAGTGATTATTAAAGCCTATTTTTTATTCCAAAATAAAAAAGAAGGTTATACTTATCTGCTATGTACAATGGTATTGCACAAAGCGACCTTCTCTTCTGAGGTCCCTCCGTCAGTGCTCTCCACTCCTCTTCTGCCAGTGCCCTCATAGCAAGTTAGCTGCTTTGGGGGCGCACACCTGAGCCGCATTGTATGCATCCACAGACGCACACAGCATGGCTCAGCCCCGCTCTCTCTTCTCAGGATTTGATTGACAGCAGCAGCACCTAATGGCCCTCAGGTGCTGCCTGCATGTGCTGTGAGGACAGGAAGCGAGCCACTGCAAAAGGGCACAGCATTAGATTGAGAAAGGACTCTGGTATGTAAGTGTTTAGGGAGGTGGGGGGGGGATAAAATTACTGGGAATTTTTGTACTTTAATGCTTTATAGGTAAAAAACATCTGGACTTTACAATGTCAATGCAGGGAGAAGGGAATTTAAAAGTGATTCTAAAGACAGGTATATACTGTTCTAGTCACCAAGTTGGGGGCATTTTATCCCTTTTGAATTATATTATAGGTCCATCAGAAGAAAAAAATTCAAAAAGAAAAAGTACCAGTATATATGGGGAACGAGGCATCTCCAGAGTCCAAGCAAACTAAAATCATCTGCATTTCATATTACAAAAATAAGCAAGTAGCATATATTACAAAGCACAGCAATGCACAATTCACATCTCAGGAACAGTTTGCAATGTCATCCATCCTTTGCATGTTAGAAGCATCTCTTTTCAAGCTCAGGCAGGAAGAACTTAAATGCTCACTCCGACATTCATGTAGGTTCCTACACATCATTCAGGTATAGCGGCCATTGCCTGTCTAGTCCATAATCACTCTGCACCATTTTAAACATAAACAAATGTGAAAAGTCATACCACAAAATATTGTATTTTCTACATAGGAACAGCATTGAGGGTAAGCAAGTTAATTATTCCTCATCATCAGTAATTATGATTAGATGAACACAGTTTCCGATAATAAATGGCTGTAATGATGGAGGGCTCCATCCCAAGAAATGCAGTGTTACATTAACATAACTGTGCATGCAACCAACACAATACTGCTGCTTCTGCAAGCTTGTCATTGAATGATTAGTTAGGAATGCATAATTACCAAAAAGCACACTGTAATTTGTTAGTTACTGTGACAGTTCTAGTTCATTAGGAGTCGATTACCACATAGTGCCCTCTAGTGTTCGAAATGCCTGCATGACATCTTGTCTGGTGTAGCAAACAACTGCATGACGTGTAGCAATTCACTGGAAAAATACTTTGCATCTTGGTTACATTTCAAGCTCACTGCAGCTACACAACAAAAAATGATCAGCGCTGTGAAACAAAAGAACATTTCCTTGTAGCAATAAAAAAAAAAGTAATCCTAAAGTACACTGCTATTATAGTATTCCATGAATACCAAATAATACACTGCTGTCTGTTTGATATACCATTAAGAAAATTCAACTTGCGGAAAAAAGGACCAAGAAACAGAAAAGAAAAAAAACACACACACACACACACACACACACACACACATTTAAAAATTTGCTATACTACTATATGCAAGTAAAATGTGAACATTTGAGGATCTGAAGCATCCATGCAGACAAGTATATGCCCTTAGAAGATGGGATTTCACGAAAAGAGGGTTCATGGGGGACTCTGCCAAGACCTATCAGTGTTGGGAACGCTGCAGGCCTCCCCTGTTGCTGAGCCACTGTCCATATCTCATGGTAATTCCACAAATACCCTGCGTTTAACGCAAAAATAACAATTTGGAAAAAAGCAAGCAACCAATAGCAAACAATTAGAAATTATTACTGTGATTAACCTAACATACACAATATCCAGGTTATTCAAGCAAGTTTGCAAATGTAACCTTTCACTTTTTTGCACTACCCCTGCTGTTCTGAGAAATCTACTGCAATCCTACGCATTTACCCAGTTTTAAAAGCCCCTTACTTCTGTTGAAGATGTAGGACAATATTTCAGGTACAAAAAAAAAATCACTTAAATTCCTGAAGGTGCGCATGCTCTCAGTCCCCCTTTTCATGGATTCTCTTACAAGACAGAATAGCAGTTTGCTTGTCTTGTGCGTCTCTAAAATTATTTTGTTTAACTATTTATCTGCCAACCACTGACATCTCCAGGAAGGCTTGGGAGTTAGACGTGCATGCTATCGGGCATGCGTCAACCAGTATGTTTTTCTTTAATCCCAGGAGGCACACGTTCTTTATATAAGAAGTCTGCTATGGCTTGCTGCATGCTATGCCCTAGAAAAAGTCTCTTTCAAGTCTAATAGTTGGAACAGAATAGAATAATGCATTTTGGGAAAAAACACTGATATACTGGTTTGAAAAATATTAAATCCTACATCCCTTTTCTTTTTATATTTCTTAACAAGCTACATATATTACTTGTCATCACATGGAAGATTTATGTGCAGCCAGTATAGACTAGTATTTAAGGAAACATGCGTTCATTAAATGATTGTGCTGTGTCATTTCTTTCTCCTCCTGCACTACCAAATACAACAAGCCGCAAAGTGTTCTCGGTGATGATTTAATAGTGGCTGCTTAATGAGTTGGTCTTCCTGTAGCAAATGAATCACTATTTAATGCTATTATCAACAGTTCATGACCCACCAGCATGAAATGTCAACCTGATGAATCTAAACGCTGCTGACCTTAGAACAGAAAGTTACCCCATCGGAGAGAAAGTCTTATTAGGCTCAACAGCTTAGCAATGGGACACAACATGGCAACATGGTCCTTGCAGGGAACTGGCAGCCAGTCACTTCAGTTCTGAATGTATGCAAGCACAGGCAAATTATATTTATATATATATATTATATATACACACACACACACACACACACACACACATATATATATACATACACACACACACATATATATTTATTTATTATCTTGTTGCTGAGCAAGATATTCTTTAGTGAGACTAAAATAGTAATAGTAAAAGAAAAAAAAAAATATATGGCAAAAAGCGTTTGTTTATAGTCCACATCTATAATCCAAGCAAAATGTGATTTAATTTTCTTTCTCTGGTTGTGCCTTTTGAGAAATATACATATTGCCCATTCGTCGCCGCCCCCCCCCCCCCCCCCCCCTATGCATTTTAAATATTTGGTGAATTGAATATTTCTTCTCTACCATTTCAGTGTTATAGAGAAACTGTATTCCTTGTTTTTATCCCTCTTTACTTTGGCTCAGAGGGTTTTTAATGGATTCAGAATTTGGTTACTTTCTGTCAGTCTTAAATGAAACTCATGGATATCATATAGCAATGTATTACTTTATTTGCACAAATATATGGTTATGTATTTCTAAACAACATCAACAAAAATATAGAAGAGGAATGCTATCCAAGTGTTCAGAGCAGCTTCAAATATTGCAAGAAGAACCAATACTTGTAATGCTCTCACTTGCACTGGGCATATCAAACACAATTTGTGACTTTTACTTTGGTTTTAATACATTTTAATAAAAACGTGAGAGCTATTGCACCATAAAAGTTTTCCGCTTCGTGGTATACGAGGTTACAAAGGGAAGATTTTGTTTACGAACAAGTTGAATAAAACTTGGAGTAAAACTAATCGTACACCAGTTTTGAAATGTTTATTAAAAAGTATAATTTATCGTGGTCACTTATCTAGTGAGTGATATCTCAGCAAGTTGAAGCTGGAGGGATCAGTGGGATAAAAAGCACAGAGTGGGTTTCAATGAGCCCATAGATTACATTTATATTATGGACTTTTGTAAAAAAAAACATAAATAAATTCATATTCCTTTAATATAGCTGGGTAACTGTAATAAAACACTAAAGAATATATATATATATATATATATATATATATATATATATATATATATATATATATATATATATATATACCCCCAGCCTAAAATCTTTACGGCTACATTTAAGTCAAGTCATTCAACTGTATGCGTTTTCAACAGGAAAAAAATATATAGCAAATAAAAAAAAATAAAATAAACATAGCATATACAATAGCTACACATGCCATACTGTATTTAAAAGTCATTAAAGTGCTTCTAAAAAGGGTAATTTTTTTTTACCACAATGCATTCTTTGCATTAATGTTAAACACCTTCTGCATGCAGCCCCCACCCCCATACTTACACAAGCCCAATCACAAATCCACAATCCAGCATTGTGCACAAGAGCAGCAGTTCTCTCCCTCTCCTTAATGGATAGAGAGGCAGCAGTGGGAGCCACTAGCTGTCAGAGCCAGTGAGCAGAGAGCATGGCCAAGCTGCACTCTGTGTTTCAGAGCCCACACGAGTGCCCCAAAGGAATCTGCTTGCTATGGAGGCACTGGGAGGGGCGTGGGGGATAACTAGACGAGGAGGAGGATCGAGGCTGCTCTGTGCAAAACCATTGCACAGAGCAGGCAAATATAACAGGTTTGTTATTAAAAATAATTAAAAATAAATAAATTGTTGACAAATTGCTTTGAAATTACCTTTCCTTTTCAATCTGCAGTCATTGTCATTTTCTGTAAAATTCAATGCAATATGGCAACTCGGAGGCCTTTTGTGCACGGTTTATACAGATAAGATGATTAGGTTGGTGACAGCAGTAATATTCATTTTCTTTATTTGTCCAACATCATATTATATTAAATTATAAAATGTATTCCTGTTTAAGACCTCATGATAAACACACACTGTACCAAAGAAAGGGTAAAATTAAAGTTGAGAAACGTCCTTTAAAAATTAAAGAGTTATTTTAGTAATTTAACTACAAATAAATATAGAAACTCGTAATATAGTTCAAGTCTTTAAGCAAATTGTAGATAGGGGTAAGCTTTACACATAAATAGGTACAGAATACGGTCAAAAGATGGTATTCAAAACTGAGCGGCAAGGTTAAATAGCATATCTCAACATCAGGACATAGTATGTCAGCACTTGGTAGAAATGGACTCTGGCATTGCAAGACCTGCTAGTAGTTAAAATGAACTTGCATAATTATTCAGTAGAGGTTTTGATTCATTAGACCTCATGAACTCTAGGCTCTTCTGAAAACTTTTCTCCTTGCAGGAGAAAAACAGTGTTAAAAATTTGCCTAAAGTCATGTATTTCAAATGTGTTTAAACATATTCAGGCGCATCAAGTGTTTGTCATTTATTATTTCATTGGCCAGAATTAAAAAAAATTCTGGCTAAACGCTTAAAGAGGAAGTAAACCCTAATGGGTTTACTTCCTCTTTCATTCCCTGCAAAGGTAAAGCATAATGGACTACTATGCATCGCATAGTAGTCCATTATGTGTCACTTACCTGACACAGGAGCCAGCGATGTCACCGCTGTCCCCTGTAGTCCGGCGCATCCATCTTCTCGGTGGGGTCTCGCAGCTCCGCCGCTGTCATTCGGCGAAACCCTGATGAGGTCACTCCCACGCATTGTCTGTCATTATCTGTCATTGACGATGCCACGCTCAGTGCACCTGCGCGCCGCTGTGTACGGCGCATATCTCCTAAACCGTATAGGTTTGGGAGATATTTCTTGGACCTACAGGTAAGCCTTAATCTAGGCTTACCTGTAGGTCAAAGTGGTTTGTAAGGGTTTACAACCACTTTAAGTGCTACACACGCCTGGCATTTAGGTGCATTAGGTGTTTTGTTTTGGGGGGGTTCCCAAAAATTCCTCTTCTGAATGCGATTTTGGTGCTTCTCCACAATGTTATCCCTGGCCTGTCTGCTGTGTTCCTTGGCCTTCATGATGCCGTTTGCTCACCAAGGCTCCCCAACAAACCTCGGAGGGCTTCACAGAACACCTGTAGTAATACTGAGATTAAATTACACACAGGTGGACTATTTACTAATTAGGTGACCTCTGAAGGCAATTGGTTCCACTACATTTTAGTTAGGGGTATCAGAGTAAAGGGGGCTGAATATAAATGCACACCACACTTTTTTTTTTTTTATAAAAAAAGTGTGAAAACTGAAAAACCATTTATCCTTTTCCTTCCATTTCACAATTATGTGCCACTTTGTGTTGGTCTATCACATAAAATCCCAATAAAATATATTTACGTTTTTGGTTGTAACATGACAAAATGTGGAAAATTTCAAGGGGTATAAATACTTTTTCATGGCACTATATCCATCACACGTGTGTGTGTGTGTGTAAAAAAAAAAAAAAATACACACATATACATATATATATATATATATATATATATATACATATATATATATATATATATATATATATATATATATACACATACATATACATATATATATATATATATATATACACACACACATGCACGCAAACACCATAAATGATTTAAATATTTAATTACAATGTCCCTAAACTATATTGCAACTAGTGTAAAAAGCATTGTATATCCATTAATTAACATAAGCAAGTGACAAATGCCATTGCCCTTTTAAAGTCTGTTCCTTTCATAGGATTTTTAATAGTGATAGTGTTGCATATCTTTGCTCAAAACCTTTGGTTGATCGAAAAATACTTCATTACTGGTAACACACAAAAAGAAGCAAAGCAAGCTAAAGCATAGAGGAGGATTTTTTTTTTTTTAATGGAGGCAGCTTGTGAGCTTTTTTACCAGCCACAAATATGTGTTTGCCCACCTTTATTAGGAAACATCAGTGTAACCCTGGAATATTGTAGTAATGGTTCACTTTAGTACTGGGACAGTTATAGTTTTGATTATGATAGATTGTTTTGCCATGGAAAGTTGTGAATTGCAACCCAACTTACAACACAGGGCCTTTTATGACCACTGGATAGGATGTGCCATTACTAGGGTTCTGAGAGATTTGGCGGTCCAAAATCAGGTTGCCAAACCTGTTCCCGATCATATATAATTTGTTTTTTTTTGTTTTGTTTTTCCACTTTTATTTCACTAAAGCAAAGTCTGACATTTTGAAGCTCTTAGACTGGGGTTTTAACCCAGCCCATCCATCAGGGAAAGAAGTGCACAAAACACAGTGGGCAAGGCACTCCAATCACCTTTTTCCACTCCATTTGACTCAAAGATGCCTTGTAAACAAACCCAAATTTAAATCAAAAAGTTAATTTTAGCAAGGCCATTTGCTACCAAATGTTAGAAAAGCACAAGCTTTGTAACCTCAAGTCAGATTCCTGTTGATCATATCTTCCAAATCATTTTGCTGTAACAAGCACACAAGCAAAAGTAAATTTTAGTGCCGAACTGTTACCGTTACAGTAAAAAAACTAAAAAAAAGTTTTACTTTCAAGTGTCTAGCTTTAGATTCTGACAAAGAAGATTCTTAAAAGCACTTTTTATGCGTTAACAAAAAGCCTTTTTCTTCTTTTAAAGGTCAGTACTGTTCAGGGGTAAAAATACCCACAACATTTTATTCTTCATGAGAAACAGCGACTTTAGGGCAACGAAAGAAACAAGGGAAAAAAAGAGCAGAGAATGTAAAACTAGGACTTTAGAGTTTACAAGAGAAAAAGTCTGAAACAATTGGGGAGGCTACTTGCTGAGCGAGCCTGAGAAAGCAGACATTTTATGGGAATCTAGCGCATAATTAACAGACCAGAAACATAGAATGCGTGAGAGTAGAGAAAGTTATGCCAAGGCAATACAAGGGGGGCAGAGAGGTAAAGAAAAAAAAAGGCTTCAAACTACTATGTGGAGATGGAGCCAGACAGTGAATGCTCCCAGACAAACACAACAGCTACACTTAAATTTAAACTCTAGGCAGATATAAAAATACACAAATTAAAAAGTATGAAGTTCACCTTTATATAAAAATAATATTTTTTTTAAATTATTATGAGCCTGTAAAGTGTTGCACCCACGATCAGCAGATCACGGGTGTAATCTCTGGCTCCTACAGACTGTCAGTGTAGCCAACTGTCCGTACCTCATATGGACAGGCAGTTACTGAATGACAAGAAATATCAATGAACTACAAGCCATCAGATGTAATAGCTGACTGTAGTTCCCCCATTCACTCTTTGAATGAATAATGCAGCTGGGTGGGTGGAGTCCCACAGGGCTGTGTTTTTTACAATTGGGACAGCAGATGTAGGGGGAAGATCCCTGAACCGCTGTTATAATTAAGGGAGATCGAGGAGAGGCTGCAGGAATGGGAACGTGAAAGGTGAACTTATTTGCATTTATTTTAAATTATCACATGTATAATTCAATGAAACCAGTTTACCTGAATTTGACTTGGTATTTGTCTCTTGCATACAGTGGCTTAGTGGTTAAAACTCACACCTTTCAGCCAGGACATTGTCTGTCCGTGTTCATCCAATCTGCTCTGCAGACGGATAGAAAAATAGGATTTTCATCCGTCTGCAGAATCGGACAACAGCGGAGACGGACGATATCGGGTGTCTGCGGATGTTCATCCGCAGACAACCGCTATCCCATAGGAATGCATGTATGTCTGTATTTCATCCGCAAACGGATGGATGAAATACGGACATACGTTCCACATGTGTGAAAGGGGCCTAAGGAGATATTCCTTGTACCTACAGGTAAGTTTTATTATAAACGTACCTGAAAGTACTGGTGATCATGCAGTGTTTATTACTGCTTTAATGTGCCTTTTATATCTTACAGTTCTTACAGTATCTTAAATTATCTTAAAGTTACGCAAATGTAAATTAATAAGTAGTAATACAACAAAACAAACACATGTTTAAAAGGGCAGCACATACTGTACTATTATCATATATTTGAAACAGCTTAGAGTGGATCAAGGTAGCCACATATGGCTACCTTGACCTGACCTACCATGTCACAGAAGATCTCAGAACCGGTCAGTGGTGAGGGCCTATCTACTAGGAAAATACCCAACTATACTACAAGCCTAGGCTTTACTTAATTGGTGTCCTTTGGTAATCTGTCAGCTTAGATTAATGGATGTGCCTATACACCTCAAAATTTGGGTTTTTTCACCAAGAGAGATAAGCTTCTAAGAAGAAAAGGAATATATGGATACAAGACTCCTATTTAAATAAAAAAAAAGATCAAAGTCTATATAAAAAAGAAAGATGTGGAACAGCATATCTCAGAACACATATTTTATCTTAACCAATGCACATGTATTATAGATATATTGTGATGCAGCACCATCCAAATCTCCAGGTATTATGTCTACCTCTCATGCATTTCAACCAATGAAAGTACAAATGTGGAAGTTGAACTTGCAAGCTATATAGGATATGCATAACAAATGTGAGCAGCCAACCATACAGCACAATGTATGCAATCTAATCGTTAGCTGTAGATCTTCAGCATATCTTATGCTTTTCTTAGAACTGAGAAATTACACATACATTCTTACCCTTGCACTGCCTCAGATGACCATGGCTTACTGTATATAATGTTTATAGCTTTTGTAGTAGAAACATTAATTTACATATACAACATGCCTCATTTTATCACACAGTACTAAAAGAGTGTGGCCAATTTTAAAGATAATGAAAATATCTGTTAAAAGGCGTCTATGGCAAAAACTTTAACTTTATTACATCACCATTGTAATATAGAGAATACTTATTTTTGACAATCCAATATAAAACTTACCTGAAAAATCACCTTTCATGTTGTCAGTGCTGCTTGTGTGCTGGCCATCTATTTCTACATGTTTCTGGACTGTCTGCATGCTTTGCAGCATTTCCTGTTTATTTTTCAACTCTAAGGACTATGTATCCCATGGTACCTTCCTGCCTACAAATGAATCTCTACTGGACTGGGCTTTTTTTTTTCTGTGGGGCTGTATATATGCGTATCTGTCTTTGTGCTGGGAGCATGCCACACAGCACGCTCCCAGCGCAGAGACCGGGGTCTCACCGAGAGTTCCAATTCCCATACAAACAATCGTGACCTGAAACTTCCAGGTCATCTGATCGCTGTGATCGCTTCTGATTGGCTAAAACAGTGATCCGTAAAATGGTGAATCCTGTCCCTGCATTTCTCTCTATGAATAGAGAGGAAAGATAAATTGCATCTTTCTCTCTCCTTGTGGAAAGAAATAAACAACCGCTGGGATACAGAGCAAAAAAGATTTACCATCAATAAACTTCTTTAAAAATTGTCAAATATATATTTGAAAACAAATCTTATTTTTTGTAAATAACATGGTGTGGGTGGATTTCTGCCAGTCACAGGGTGTGTCATGGCACTCCAGCCTGTGCCTTAGAAAGAGAGGTAAAAAAAAAAAAAAAAAAAACACAACTATCAACCTACATGTAATATCCTGCCACCATTGTGTTTATCTGGTTAGTGGGCATGGAGGAGGTGGTTGGGAGGGAGGGACTGGGCTGTCATTTACCTCTGTGTGACTCTATAGTCACATGGGCTGCTCAGATGTGATGGGGAAAAAAATGCTCCACATAGAAACGCACTAAAAACTTAGCATGTGCAGAGATGCCAACACTGCTCTGCAAAATCTCTAGCTGAATTGGAGACTTGGACAGAAGGTGGAGATAAAGAACAGCAGAATCAACCAGGTTTCTTGCACAGAAAACAAATCTCATAGTGAATGAGCAAGTATAAACAGTATGAAATACAGCATTTATTAATAGTTTTTTTTATGATGTGGATTAAGTGACACTTTAAGCATCATGTGCATTTTGCAGTGGCCTAACCAGATGATAAAGTAGTCTTTAGTAATGACTGGGAGAGTCATTTTCTCTTGGGGAGTTCATTATGGCCTGTACCCAGGGGAGAATGGTCAACAGTCAATCCAAAGAAAGATGCCACAGGTCAGGAAGAGGCACAGTACCTTGGTTACACTATTGGGTGTTGCCTGATAAAACCCCAAATCCAAAAAAGGTGGACGTGATCAGGGATTGGCCTACTTTTGAGCAAGAAATAATTTAGGACCTTCTTGAACATTGCAGGATACTATAGATGGCTCATTCTCGAATTTTGACAACCTAGCAGGATCTTTGACAAACCTGGCCAAAGGGAAGAATGCTAGGTTGAGTGACTGGTTTCCCGATGCAGAAAAAGCCAGGAATATGAAACATGCCCTTTGTCAAGAGGCAATGCTGATAGCACCAGACTTTCTGAAGAGCATCCGGTAGTCTAGTTCAAAAGGTGACTTCAGCCAAAAGAACTATAGCACATGAGAGTGTCTAGCTATTAGGTGGACACTGCAGGTATTGCAATATATTTACTGGGACATCAGTTTTAGACTAACCCCTAGACCATGTTCCGCTAAAATGGATGGCCCAGGCCAAAGAATGAAACTTGAGTCCCTTCTTGGCTCTTTTAAAATGCATGCCCTCTCTAGAGCTCAACATTTGGTAGCTGGTGTTCAAATCCATATCTTCAAATAAAAGGTGTTGGTATGTGACGAACAGCTCCTTTGGGTCTAGGGTAGCATCTTTGATGGTGTTTAACCACTTAAGGACCGCCGCATGGCAATGTACGTCGGTGCAATGGCACCGATAGGCACAAGCACGTACATGTACGTGCTCGCCTTCCAGCGGGTGGGGGGGTCCTATCCCACAGGAGTGATCCAGGATGAGGGGATGGTCGTTGGTTTCTGGCCATCCCCTCTCAATCGCTCCTGGCGAATGAGAAGCTTCCTCCGCTGTGTATAGTAAACACAGGCAGGGAGGAAGTGGTGTCATTCTCCTCGGGCGGTCTTTTTGACCAGACTACGAGAAGAACAGTGAAAGTAAGTGTGCATCAACACTAAACTGACATGTAGGCACACAAACCCCCTCCCCCCCGATCGCCCCCCTCCCCCTCCCAGTCACAGTGTCACTGATTGCAGTGATCATTTATTTACTGATCACTGCATTCAGTGTCAGTTGTGACAGTAAAAACTGTCAGGGCAGTTAGTGTTAGGTCCAGGGTAGCCCCCTACCCCCCCAATAAAGGTTTAACCCCCTGATTGCCCCTAGAGTTAACCCTTTCCCCCCCTTTTGCCAGTGTCACTAAGCGATCGTTTTTCTGATCGCTGCATTAGTGTCACTGGTGCCGCTAAGTAGCTAGTTATTTTTTTAGGTTCACCGCCAGGTTTTTATAGCGCTAGGTACCCCGATATACTACCCAATAACAGTTTTGACCCCCTGATTGCCCCTAGTTAACCCTTTCACCAGTGATTACCGTATAAGTGTTACGGGTGACTCTGGTTAGTTTGCTTTTTATAGCATCAGGGCACCCATTTATTACCCAATAAAGGTTTAACCCCCTGATCACCCGGCGGGTGATATCAATTAGGTTTTAGGGTCAGGGTCTGCGTCGCCCCAGGCAGCGCTAGGTTAGTGCCAGTACCACTAACACCCACGCGCAAAGCATACACCTCCCGTAGTGGTATAGAATCTGAACAGATCAATATCTGACTGATCAGATCTATACTAGCGTTCCCAGCAGTTCAGGGTTCCAAAAAAACGCATTGTTAGTGGGATCAGCCCAGATACCTGCTGGCACCTGCGTTTTGCCCCTCCGCCCAGCCCACCCAAGTGCAGTATCGATCGATCACGGTCACTTACAAAAAACACTAAACACATAACTGCAGCGTTCGCAGAGTCAGGCCTGATCCCTGCGATCGCTAACAGTTTTTTTTGGTAGCGTTTTATATTTAAATCCGGAAGGCAGTGCTTGGTTTTCAGGGTCCCGTACGTGGCTAAGCTCCCAAAAAGTCCCCCACATGTGGTATCACCGTACTCGGGAGAAGCAGCAGAATTTATTTTGGGGTATAATTTCGCTTATGCCCTTAGCATGTGTGAGCAATATATAATTTAGTGACAACTTTGTGCAAAAAAAAAAAAAAAATTGTAATATTCCTGCAACTTGTGGCAAAATATAAAATATTTCATGGACTCAACATGCCTCTCAGTAAATAGCTTGGGGTGTCTACTTTCCAAAATCGGGTAATTTGTGGGGGTTTTGTGCTATTTTGGCATTTTATGGCCTTCGAAACTGTGATAGGTAGTGAGGAGTAAAATCAAAAATTTGCACCCTTAGAAATCCTGAAGGCAGCGATTGGTTTTCGGGGTGCCGTACGCGGCTAGACTCCCAAAAAGTCCCACATATATGTGGTATCCCCGTACTCAGGAGAAGCAGCAGAATATATTTTGGGGTGCAATTCCACATATAACTATGGCATGTGTGAGCAATATATCATTTAGTGACAACTTTTTGTAAACTTTTTTTTGTGTCATTATTCAATCACTTGGGACAAAAAAAAATATTCAATGGGCTCAACATGCCCATCAGAAATTTCCTTGGGGTGTCTACTTTCCAAAATGGGGTCATTTGGGGGGGGGGGGGGTTTGTACTGCCCTGCCATTTTAGCACCTCAAGAAATGAGATAGGCAGTCATAAATTAAAAGCTGTGTAAATTCCAGAAAATGTACTCTAGTTTGTAGACGCTATAACTTTTGCGCAAACCAATAAATATAGGCTTATTCACATTTTTTTTACTAAAGACATGTGGCTGAATAAATTTTGCCCTAAATGTATGACTAAAATTGAGTTTATTCGATTTTTCTTATAACAAAAAGTAGAAAATATCTTTTTTTCCTCGAAATTTTCGGTCTTTTTCCATTTATATTGCAAAAAATAAAAATCGCAGAGGCAATCAAATACCATCAAAAGAAAGCTCTATTTGTGGGAAGAAAAGGACGCAATTTCGTTTGGGTACAACATTGCATGACCGCGCAATTACCAGTTAAAGCAGTGCAGTGCGAAATTGTAAAAAGACCTCTGGTCCTTAGGCTGACAATTGGTCCGGGGCTGAAGTGGTTAACTGCCACCTAGACTACAGCATCTTAGAACATAAGCTGGTGGTAGTGGTAAGTCTGTCTTACAGTGTGCAGGGTGTCAAGCACTGACCAAACCTTTTCACCACCTGGGGCATAATTACATTTTTCTGAGATGAGCAGTGTATGGTATTGTGTTAGATAAAGAAAAAAAAAATTAAAATAAGAGAGAGAAAGAGAAACTGCATGCATGGTCTGCTGGAACCGGCTGGTCTAAACAGGCCCATATTGTCTCACAGGGGGATGAATATTTAATTGTGTATTGGAAGATGCAGACGCAGACACAGACCCCCCCCCCCCCGCCCCCTTTGTTTTGTGTAACAAATAAACATGGGTAGGAGTCTTTCAATGCCCTTTGGAGCCTGGACTACCTCTTTGCAAGCTATAGAATATTATATGCACACACGCACATTGTCTCCACCAGGTATAGGGGGAAATATCAGTCAGCTAAATGCCGGTTAGGAATTTGGTCTTGCTTTGATAAACCATTATGTTCAGACAGCCTCAACATACCGGACTATAAAAATATTTTCAAGCAGTCAGATAGCCAATAGTTCTTGAATGTCTAAAATTAGCTAAAGAAATTAAGCTACATGCAAAAAAGATTTAAAAAAAACCTCATACCCTTTGAAAAGACTCTGCTTTTTTATTAATCCCTTGTGATTACCACAGTCTTGTCCAAGTCCCACCATGCATTCCTAAGCTTTTGAAATGTGACTACCATAACTAATGCACAATTTTCTCCTAAATTTACCATAACAAAATTACAACCCTGTCAGCGCCCACTGAATAAATACCTCCCCAGCAGCCCTTCAATCCCCATCAAAACCCTCATCACTGAAATCATTTCAAGATCAGAACTACCTAAATTTACAATTGAATTTCTCAAAAGCCAATTCAGAATTTATGGTTTGCTAATTTAAGTCACACAGTGTAAAACTAAAGCAAGAATGTTGGAGTCAATCATGGCAGCCATATGGGCAGCTGGGCTAACATATATTTACATACAATTGTCTTACATTATGCAAACGGATGTATAGATACATACTAGAAGCTGAGCTGTACTAACAAGGGCCAGACAACTGACAAATACTGCCAGAGTGCAAGGCTATATTTAGACTAATCAGCCCGATACATGAATTCCATCATCAATCCCAACTGTATGATCTTCAGCAGGCATTATGACTTTCTACATTCTTTGCTGGCATACACAATACATCTGCACACATGAGAGAGTATTCGTTACCAAACCAATTATCTAAAATCCTTGAAAGCATGAAGTCCTCAACACCCAGGCAAAATAGGGACCTGTCAGCAAGGTATAATGGATACCTGTCCTGGGCCTGGTCACAAACAAAAACGTTTACAGTATGATTATTTTTTTTAATTACATTTCTAGGAAACGTATAATAGTACAAGTTTAGGTTACATTTTTTAAGTTTACAAAACTAATATTTAATCTCCTTTTACAAATAATTTAATAAAATAGACAGCACAGCCTGCAAGTTTACTGGCACCCTGTGCAAGGCTCATAAGGTCAAATTTCTGCTAGCAGATAGATGGGGATTAGTTCCCTTTTCAGAGTCTTTCAGCAATGAGAGCAATCTGCGATCTCGTTTTTTTTTTTTCTAGCCATTTACAACATAGCTGAAAATGAAGACCCTAGAAACCTGGTGTTTTGCTTTAGTTTACCACCTGCTGGCTACAAAGTGGGAAACAAGGAAACATTCATATAAAATATTCAATCTTTAGCGGATTAAAAATAAAATCATTGACAAAAAAAAAAAGGAGAAGGAGAAGACTAAGACGATTAGGTTACCCCAACATTTTATATTCCTGATAGGTGTCTTTTGTACCATGTACTTGAATTAAAAAATAATTCTGTTTTATTTGTATTGCTTCCTTTGTGTGAAATAACCAGTGTTCCTGTCAGTCACCCTGCTTTTCTATTCCAAAGTGACCCGGCTAAGCATAGAGGCGCATCCATCCCAGGGTAGTAAGTTTTTTGTGCAGATCAGTACACTGCTGTCTTTCCAACCCCATTTCTCCAAGTATGTGTATAATATATATTTTATATATATATATATATATATATATATATATATATATATATATATATATACCGTATATACTCGAGTATAAGCCGAGATTTTCAGCCTCTTTTTTGAGGCTGAAAGTGCCCCCTCGGCTTATACTCGAGTCACCGCTGTCTGACTGCTCGATCAGCGTATCGAGCAGACAGACGGCGGACATTAAAATTCAAAAGCCGCGCCTCCTTCTCCGCCTCCGCCTGTGATAGGCGGAACACTGAATTTCCCAGCAGTCAGTGTTCCGCCTATCACGGACATCCGTTCATTCTCATACTACGGACGAGTATGAGAGGATGTCCGTGATAGGCGGAACACAGGCTGCTGGGAAATTGAGTGTTCCGCCTATCACAGGCGGAGGACGGAGGCGCGGCTTTTGAATTGTAGAATGGCCGCCGAGAAGAGCGGCGATCCATCGGCACGACACGGGACGGAGGAGGCACGGGACGGAGGAGGCACGGGACAGAGGAGGCACGGGACAGAGGAGGCACGGGACAGAGGAGGCACGGGACAGAGGAGGCACGGGACAGAGGAGGCACGGGACAGAGGAGGCACGGGACAGAGGAGGCACGGGACAGAGGAGGCTCGGGACGACGGCGGCTCGGGACGGAGGCTTGGGACACAGGTAGGCTGGACACACACACAAGGCTGCACGGACACACACACACACACACACACACACACACACACACACACAGGGATGGATGGATGGATGGATACACACACACACACACACACACACACACACACACACAGGGATGGATGGATGGATGAATACACACACACACACACACACACACACAGGGATGGATGGATGGATGGATACACACACAGGGATGGATGGACGGACACACACACAGGGATGGATGGATGGATGGATGGATGGACACACACACAGGGATGGATGGACGGACACACACACAGGGATGGACGGACACACAGGGATGGACAGCCATGTCTCACCCTCGGCTTATACACGAGTCAATAAGTTTTCCAGTTTTTTGGGGGTAAATTGGGGGCCTCGGCTTATATTCGGGTCGGCCTATACTCGAGTATATACGGTACATATATATATATATATACACATACACACATATATATATATATATATATATATATATATATATATATATATATATATATATATATATATATATATATATATATATATATACACATACATACATATACATACACACACACACACTTACACAGCCTTGAAAAAGTAATCATATCCCTTGAAATTTTCCACATTTTGTCGTGCAGTGCATTTGTATTCAGCCAACGGGTCAATGCATTGCAGAACAACCTTTCTCTGCAATTACAGCTGCAAGTCTATTTGGGGGAAGTCTCTACCAGCTTTGCACATCTTAAAAAAAATAAAATAAAAAAAAGTTACATTTTTGTCCATTCTTTTTTGCAAAATAGCTCAAGCTCTGTCAGATTGGATGGAGAGTGTCTGTGAACAGCAATTTTCAAGTCTTGCCACAGACTCTCAATTGGATTTAGGTCTAGACGTTGACTAGGCCATTCTAACACATGCATATGCTTTGATCTAAACCATTCCATTGTAGCTCTGGCTGTATGTTTTGGGGCAGTTGCCCTGCTGGAAGGTGAATTTCCGCCCCAGTCTCAACTCTTTTGCAGACTGACAGGTTTTCTTCTAAGATTGCCCTGTATTTGGCTCCAGCCACCTTCCCTGTCCCTGCTGAAGAACAGCATTCCCACATGATGCTGACACCACCATGTTTCACAGTGGGGATGTTGTGTTCAGTGTTAGTTTTTCACCACATATAGCGTTTTGCCTTTAGGCCAATAAGTATCATTTTAGTCTCATCTGACCAGAGCACCTTCTTCCACATGTTTGCGGTTTCTCCCGCATGGCTTCTTGCTAACTGTAAACATGACTTCTTATGACTGTCTTTCAACAATGGCTTTCTTCTTTCCACTCTTCCATAAAGGCCAGATATGTGGAGTGTATGACTAATAGTTGTCCTGTGGACAGATTCTCCCACTTGAGCCGTGAATCTCTGCAGCTCCAAAGTTACCGTGGGCCTCTTGGCTGCTTCTCAGATTAATGCTCTCCTTGCCCAGCCTGTAATTTTAGGTGGACGACCATGCCTTGGTAGGTTTGCAGTTGTGTCATACTCTTTCCATGTTCAGATAATGGATTGAACAGTGCTCCGTGGGATATTCAAAGCTTGAGAGATTTTTTTTATTTTTATTTTTTTTATTTTTTTTATAACCTAACCCTGCTTTAAACTTCTCCATAACTTTATCCCTGACCTAAAAAAAAAAAAAAAAAAAAAAAAAACAAAATAAAAAGACACCCAGGCAAACCGATAATTATTTGATGCACAGGGTGGTTCAAGGTCAGAACCGTATCCCTATATATATTTATCCATCTATCATTTTTCTTTTCAGACAGCATATGCAACCTTTACACCTGTACATACTACTTCTTTTTATCTTCTTGTTATCAGACAAATAAATGGAATCAAATTTACTGGAGGCCCAGGTGTCCATCTACATAGCACCAGTGTTCACAGCCAAATACAATGACTTTGGTAAGGAAGAAATTAGAACATAAGTAGACAACAGGTACTGCTCACAGATCTCAATATCTTCCTACCGCTGCTAGGAGGCAGTTGGCAGCGGTCCACCATTGTTGGCAAAGAATAAAAACAAAACAAAAAAAGCACATAGTTTGAAAACCTACCCTAATTTATATTTGTTGTTCCTGCTGCTTTCTGCCCCTTACTACCAACATCAATCCTGACATTGGCCACATTTCTCCCAACAGCGAGGGATAGAAGGCAAAATGGTCAAAACTTCAAAAAGCATTTAATAAAATATTTACAGAGAAAAATATGTTGTGTTTACAGAACTTGTTTGGCATGCTATCTCTATATACAGTATGCACATCTCAGCAGAGGTTTAAATAGTTCTGTTCCTTGTCACTGGCCATCTGAACCCATTTATAATGCCATGCATTAATGTAAGTGAAAGTAACTTTAATGGTGAATCAAAGCCAGACTCTGCTCAGTGTAAGTCTCCACTTACTAAATGTTCTTTGATCAGTATTTTCATTAATAGCCATGCAATTTTTAATATATCCCCCCGTGAGCATTCCATTTCAGCTTTTTCTGCAGACAAGGTTTCTCAAGGAAAACCCTTACTGTACAAGACAAATATTCCAGACTACCCCCACAGCTGGAGATTTTTAAAATCTAGTCCTTGAAAATAGCAATGTTTAACTTAAAATGCAATGACAAAAAACACTGGAAAGAAAGACCTTTCCAGGTCCACCAACATCTGCTAGTCCCAATGGTGGGCCATTGTCTCTCATTAAAGTGGTTGTATAGTCTTTTTTACAACTTTTACCTGCAGGTAAGTCTATAATAAGGCTTACCTGTAGGTAAAAAATAAAAATAAAAATCTCCTAAACCTGTACGGTTTAGGAGATATTCCCCTCGCAATGCACCGCTGACTGCAACGGCGCATTCGCACAGGGGATTATCGGCTGAAAGTCTGGCAGACGCCGGACCCTGCCGGAAAGAAATCTCCTGCGCGCATGCGAGGGAGTGACAATATCACGGCTCTGGCCACTCACAGCGACGGAGCCACGATACCTGGAAGACACGCAGAGGGAACATGTCAGCTCCCTCGGCGTGGATTGGGCGAGATGTCAGGGCCTGGTTCTAAGGTAAGTATTTCATAATGAGCTAGTATGCGGTGCATACTAGCTCATTATGCCTTTTCCCTTGCAGGTTAGAAAAAAAAAAAAAACCTCAGCGGATTTACTACTACTTAAAGTTAGAAGTTTAGAAATTAAATACAAAACAAGTTTACACAGCAACTGTGCACACAGAGAACACATTTATAGGATTGGTTAACTTTCTGTAGAAAACTGCTAACATGCTCAATAGGCCCCATTAGATGTAAACACACTGCATAATTTAAGTTGCGTACCTGTAGGACATGTTGCCCCCCCCCCCCCCCCCCAGAAGCCTGTCAAAAAAAAAAAAACATGCCTGTATCAGAGGTTTTTCAAGTAGTCCAGTTTAATCTATCTAATGTAGTTTGTGTGTAATTTCCAAACTAGGATGTAAACTTGCATTTCACAAGCAACAGTACATCTTAATCCGGTCACAGGTAATGATGGGGGAAGAGCCACTGATCTACAATACTTAAAGTCGCACACTGGGCTGCTGTTAAATATACCCACTCAGTGAGTGGGCAGTGCCCATGTTTAAACTTTGAAACGTACATTTTATATTTTTTTGTTATACAATCTTATTTTAAATATTAAAATACACAGTTCACCATAACACTGGTGATACAAGCATTATGGGTTTCCTAAAGAAAGGGCACATCTTGTGTTGGCTGCTTTTAGACTCCCTATCTAGTTGATTTGTACTAAAGCTGGCCATAGACAGTTTGAATCCTGATGAACTGGCCAAGATTCGAACAAAGTATGGGCAGGTTGAATGTACCAAAGTTGATGATTTTCAACATTTTATACAAATAAATGACTGAAAAGTGTGGAGTGCATTTGTATTCAGCCCCCTTTACGCCGATACCCCGAAGTAAAATCTAGTGGAACTATTTTCCTTCAGAAGTCCCCTAATTAGTAAATAGAGTCCACCTGTGTATAATTTAATCTCAGTAGAAATACAGCTGTTCTGTGAAGCCCTCAGGGGTTTTCTAGAGAACCTTAGTGAACAAACAGCATCATGAAGGCCATGTAACACACCAGACAGGTCGGAGATAAAGTTGTGGCACAGTTTAAAGCATATGCTTTTCTTCAGCATGGACAGGGAAGCTGGTCAGAGTCAGTGGGAAGATGGATGGAGCCAAATACAGGGAAATCTTACAAAAAAAAAGCCTGTTAGTCAAAAGTCAAAAGACTTGACTGGGGCAGAGGTTCACCTTCCAGCAGGCAAACGATCCTAAACATACAGCCAGAGCAACAATGGAATGGTTTAGATCATAGCATATTCATGTGTTAGAATGGCCCAATTATAGTCCAGACCTAAATCCAATTGAGAATCTGTGGCAAGATTTTAAAATTGCTGTTTACAGATGCTCTCCATCCACTCTGACAGAGCTTGAGCTAATTTGAAAGAATGGGCAAAAATGTTACTCTAGAAGTTCAAAGCTTGCAGACACATAACAAAAATGTGGAGAATTTCAAGGGGTACGAATAATTTTTCAAAGCACTGTACAACCAGCCTGCTGAATTTTACATGTGATTTTTACATCTCTTATAGCTGCTAGTAATAATCACTGTGTTTTCCCAGTGGGGGATAAAGGAAAAAGAGAAAGGCGCCGTGATTAAAAGATTTACTATAGGCACAATGGGATTAAAAAACACAAGATAGTAAGAGGTCATGGGCATATAATGATTTGTCCTCATGCGGATTGCTGTAATCCTGGTCCATCTGGGGGAGATAGAGAGCCGTCCAGAAGTTGTAATAGTCCATGGTTCCATGGATTGGCAAGAAGGTGAAGATGCAATGAGGTGGCCTGGGTTCTGGAACAAAGCTGGAACCCACATGGCCGTTGTGACATCAGGTGAAGGTGGTTGTCGGTAACGTGTTTTGGAGCATGCACAGCTCCTTCGTCAGAGCTCTTACTATCTTGTAAGTGTTTTTAATCTCATTGTGCCTGTAATAAATCTTAACCACTCTTTCCTTTACTCTACAAAGTGCTTCCTTTCGCCCGGGGGGATGCCTCCCCCCTGCTGGGAGAATAT